>NW_027150384.1:2841600-3552000 GCF_031143425.1 Pleurodeles waltl | reverse complement strand
CGAGAGAGATGGCAGATCTGGGAGATCCATTAGTTCCCGCTCCAGAGGGGAGGGGAGGAGACCCCACTCTTCAAGATGTCCTACTAGCTATCTCGGCATCCCTGGTCACCCTGGAAGGGAAAATCGACGCGCTGGCCTCTGATTTTACGGTACTTAGGGATGATCATCGTCGCCTGGCTGAGAGAGTGAATGCCACAGACAAACAACTTGAGGAACTACGGTCCGAGATCAAAGACAACATCAAAACAACGCTGCAAATGGAAAAAAGGATCCAAATACTAGAACTACGAGCAGATGCAGAAAACCGCTCTCGCCGGAACAATATTCGGGTAATTGGATTACCTGAGCGGGCAGAAAAACCTAACTTGGTGGAGTTCCTTGAGCGCTGGCTGAGGGAGGAGGTGGCTGAGAATGGTTTCTCCTCCTTTTTTGCAATTGAGAGAGCACATCGAGTTCCGGCTTGCCCCACCCCTCTGGGGCCCTCACCGCGACCAATAATAGCTAAATTGGTTCACTACAGGGATCGAGACTTCATACTGAACCAGAGCAGGAAGAGAGGAGACAACATGATAGATAACCAAGTGGTCCGCATCTTCCCAGACTTCTCCAAAGAGGTACAGAAACAAAGAGCTTCCTTTAGGGATGCCAAACAGAGACTACATAAAATGGGGATTCAATATGGAATGATGTTCCCGGCCAGACTGAGAGGGGTGACCAAAGCGGGCATACAATTTTTCAACACAGCCGAAGAAACCAGGCAATGGATTGACACACAATCCCAGGAAGAACAGTTACAGAGCTCTGAGATCTCTCAGTCAGAACGGCGGAAGAAAGTCAACCGCAGTAGAACCAGCAGAATGGGTAGCCCGTCTCCATCCGAAATATTGAAAGAGAGACAAAAGGCGATGGAGGCACCTGCCTCCTTTGGGAGCCCAGACCCGGACTCCTATAAACCGACACAAGAGGAACCCGAATTGTCAGGATCTGAGCTAGAATCGGATCTATCACGCTCGCCGGATAAATTTGGCCCCAGTGTGACACCTGGCACCTCAGACTGCATCACTTGAGGAGACGTTGTCTGAACTTGATTATTGAAAATAGCAAGGCCAAAATTGAGAGGATGTTACAAGCAATGAGACGTTGAAGAGCTAATCTGAGATCATCTCTGGGCCCTACTGTGTAACAATAACTGAACTTGCAAAAACACAGGAACAATGTTGATCCAGTATATTACCTGCCCCGGGACGGGGAGATGGTGTCACAGTGCACCTTAGATTTGAGATAAGAGCACCCCCCCCCTATTTGACACATTGGATTATAGCTTTTCTTTGGTTTGGGCGAGAGACGTTCCTACTTTTGTCCTGGGGATGGGGAGTTTGGATGTTAGTTATAGGGGTTTAGGGGTGGGGACAACTGAGCTTCTGATAAGAATTTCTACAAACAAGGCGCTAACATGGATATCTACTAAACTGGGAGGAACGAGTGGCAGTGCTAGTGAAGGGGTACTTGGCCAGGTGGGGAGAGGGAAACACCAATATGACGACATTAAATTCATATAAATTCCTCACATGGAATGAAAGAGGCATGCACTCGATGACTAAAAGATATAAAAAAAAATCATATTTGTGCATTCACTCTAGAAAGTCACACAGATGGAGTTGGGGTGTGCCGTGCTTATCTTGATGGCCCATTACCAGGATGATAGGTCTTCCTGTGCTAGAGTTGTGGGAGGAGCTGACACTTGCACCTATATAGGGCTGGGCCTGTCCTCACACAAAGCAGTCTCCAACCCTCTGGAGTGTGCCTGGGGACAGGGTAGGGAAAGACAGGGACTTGTGCACTACAAAAACTTCACTTTGAAGTTTGCCAACTTCAAAGACAGAAATGGGTATAAGTACTGGACCTCTGACACCACATAGCTAGAACACTTTTGAACTGAGGACATTCTGCCAAGAAGAAGAGCATGATGCTGTCACTCTGCTTGTTGCTTTGTTGTGTTGGCCTGCTTCTTGCTGCTTCTGTCCTGGGAGTGAAAGGACTGGACTTTGCTTTCTACATCCTGCATTCCAAAGATCTCCAAGCACTTGAACTGAGCTTGCCTCCTGTTAGGGAGTCTCAGGGCCCTCAAAGACTTCACTTACCAGGACATGTGCTCTCTTGTTGAATGTCGTGACTTGACAAGTGGTGCTAAAACCAGTTCCTGGGCCCTTGCAAAAGAGTTCTGGTGCAACCAAAAACAAACTAGTGCATCGATGTCCAGAATGACATCAGGATCGGCACCGCTCTGTGACTCTGTGCCACTGCCTGCACCAGAGCCATGTTCCTCGCTCAGTGCAATGACTGCGACCTTCACCGCAGGCCCGACGCTGCTGCAGCACCTTCAAAGTCTTGCCACAACATGAGTCTCAAGCGCCACGTCACTGACATTCATGGCACCCGACTCCGACTCTGCCGCAGCAAATGTGGCCTGTGGTGTGATCGTGGCACACAAAGTCAACACCTCACGTCTTAGCTGCTTGATTCATCGACCATGTCATAAGGAACTGATGCCTTACCACCAATGCCGCATCACCTCCCCTACAACCGTAAGGAACCGAAGCCTCAACTCCCCGGTGGTGGTAAGGAACCAATGTCGCACCAGCTCCAGCAAAGCCTCACTTCCCATACTCTGAAACATCTTTGTTTCCTCATAGTTTTCCAAGGTACAGTAACCGGAGTCCGTGGGACTCTTTGACCGGCCCGCCCTCGTGAGTGGCGTCAGACTGGAGATGACCCTGTCAAGACGTTGTGATAGCCCCAGTTGGAGCTATTGTGTTTCTCAGTGCTATACTACATTTAATCTTTAAAAATGTGTATCTTTACTTGTGAATGTTGGATTTTGCTGATCTGGTCTTGTTTTACTCAGATAAATATTGGCTATTTTTCTAAGCTAGTGTGGAGTACTTTGGTGGTGTTTTCACTGTGTTACTATGTGTGTGTGTACAAATACTTTATACAATGCCTCTGAGATAAGTCAGACTGTTTGAGCCAAGCTACCAAAGGGGTGAGCAGGGGTTATCTTAGCTGTGTGACTCCCTTACCCTGACTACAGTGAGGGTCCCTACTTGGACAAGGTGAAAACCACCGCCAACTAGAGACCCCATTTCTAATAATGACATTCTTTACTCCTTTAACTAACAAGATCATTACTGATCATAACGTGCATGATGTAGCCTGTAAAATTAACCCAGACAAAAGAATATTCAAAGATGAATTGAATGAAAGGATAAGAGTAGATAAAGAAAGAGAAGAGAAAATGAATGCTGTCCATATTACTGGGAAAGGAGAGGAGATTTTAAAGGAAACTCCTCCTGAATTGAGTCTTGAAGTGAATAAGAAAAGGAGCACTGTATACAGTATGTCAGCCAGAGGGAATTGAGACAGGCAAGAAATTAGGATGCAGTGAGTGTGGACACAGCTATTTAGTAAAAGGAAAGACCCTTTCCACTGTAGAAGCTAGCATTAAAGACCTATGTTATGTATTTGGTCAATCAGCTTATTTTCAGTGACCACCTAATTAAGTAGGAAGTTTCTATGCTGCATTAGGTTTTCTTCAAATTTACAAAATTAATTAATTAGATTCTCCTCTTGATAATTATATTAAAATAAGTAGAGGAAGCTTTAAGTAGATTCTTATTGATATTTTTGGAGCATTAATACCATCTGTAGGAGTAGCGCTGAATGATATAAAGATTAGAAAAATGTCTGCCTTGGTTGACAGCTTGCTACTCACACTGTACGCACACTGATTAATAAAGGGGTGCTTGCAATACGGGCTATGATTACACAAAACCGTCTTATGTTGGATTTGCTCCTCCCAAACAAATACGGAGTTTGCAAAGCCTTTAATTCTCGATAGGGGCGGCTCCTTCGCAATGGCGCAGAAGCGTCGCCCACTGGCTCAGAGCAAGCAGCTCAAAAATAAAACAATATTTAATTATTGTTTTAATTTTCAGCTGCTGGCTGAGCCAGCATCGGCAGGGGGGGGCTGGGCCATGGGAGGAGGGAGGAGGAGGGGAGTGAGTGCACTTAAAAGTGCGTATGTCAGTTTGGCCAGCTGTCTTAGCCCGGCAAACTGACATGCACAATTGGGTTTCTTCACCCTGGCTGTGTTGTGCAGCCGGGTTGGAGAAACAACACAGGCACCGCTCAGACCAATCCTGACGCTGCTCTCATGCAAGGTAAAGAATGAGAGCAGCTCCAGGATTGAGTGGGAGTCTGTGCTGGTGTCCCAGGGAGTGCTGGGACACCAACTCCATCGAGAGAGGAGCAGGGCAGCCAGAGACCGAAGATAGGTATGTTTAACAAAATATATATTTTAGTATTTCCCCCTCACCTTTACCCCCCTTTTGAGATTTGAGGCAGCCGCCACTGATGCTCGAGAGTGCTGTGCTTACATTCCTCTCATAAATTATAAGCTTAATGGCTATATTGTTAATATTACACACATAAAGCATGAATTAACTGAAGCAGAAGAGAGAGGTGCATGGGAAGAATCCAGGTCATTTTTGGGATCGGTCGGTCACAGGTTTGGGTAGATGGGCCAATGGCTGGGGGTGCAGATGGTGGAGTTTAGAAACTGCTGTTATCACCAATGTTTGCCACATTAGTCGGTATTGTACGTGTGTTTATTTTCTTGAAATGTTGCAAAGGACTTTCATCATTGAAGGGAAAACTTGTGGGACTAAGATGATGGCAGCAACGAGAGGAAGAAACCGAAAGAGACGGATGTCAAAGTCGAGGAGATGCAAAGTGAACTTTATGATAACTTGAGGGATTTGCAAGAGACCAAACAGAAGAACCGAAGTGAATGAAAGATGCACTTTAATAAAGAATTGAAGTGATGATGAAATCATTGGGGGGGCGCTAATTTTCTATTAATAAAAATCACTCACGTGAGCTATTGCTAATATTTAAACCTGCTTACACTGTCCTTCATGTTGTTTAAACGCCATCCTGTGTCACGTGATATTAATATTGATTTCTCTTCTAAAATAAACTTTAATAGTTTCACACCAGTAAGCAGGAAAAGACTTCAGAAAAGGTCTCCTGGATGTACTAAGCCACTGATAAGCTTTGTGAACCAGCAGTCACTCACTCCTCTGGCAGTGGTTTGTGACTGTCCATAAAATGTTTAGTTACTGGTGACAACTCAAGTGAAGAAGAAGTACATGTAATGAAACAGTTCCAATTTCAAAAGTAATAAAGTGCGCGCTAATAGAATTGAAAAAATAAAATGAAACCTTCCCTGACCGGGAATCGAACCCGGGCCGCGGCGGTGAGAGCGCCGAATCCTAACCACTAGACCACCAGGGACTGTGTGAGAATGTTGCCTAAACCTCTCTAATAATGTGCTGTGGACAGGTATGTTGTGTGTCCACTTTTATATCAGGAACTAAATAAGGTAGAAAACACTGGTGGTAATTAAAGGGGGGGAAATAGCAGTAGACAAAGAAAACACACTACACTAAGGAAGAATGTGAGGAAAAAAAAGACTGCACCTTAAATGGACTGAAATCTGCTGAGAGTTCCCAGTCTCCAAGGTGTATGAGGCTCACATATCACATACTGGAGAATGAAACCATCAGTCACCAATTAACCATCAAAATACATAGTAAGTGCAATTAAAAGGGGTCAGTGCTTCTTCTCAGGGCTCCCTAAGGGCAGCTCTTAGGTTTCCAGGTGCACGAGCAGCTCCCCCTGGCTAGAGCCCCTCACTGGATGCTGGAACCCGTGGCCCTAACGTGAGAGTGTTATAAACAGGACTACAAGTCCCAGAATGCAGTGTAAACACCTGGAGCTCATGAGGATGGTGGGACGTGCACCTCGGGGTCAGTGTTTCTTCTCAGGGCTCCCTAAGGGCATCTCTTAGGTTTCCAGGTGCACGAGCAGCTCCCCCTGGCTAGAGCCCCTCACTGGATGCTGGGACCCGTGGCCCTAACGTGAGAGTGTTATAAACAGGACTACAAGTCCCAGAATGCAGTGGAAACACCTGGAGCTCATGAGGATGGTGGGACGGCCACGTCGGAGGTCAGTGTTTCTTTTGCTCTCACAATGTGTCTATAAATTCTGAATTATTGCACGTAAATAAAGAAAAATCGTTTACCTTCGGGTTAAACGATTCCCCATTCAGAGCCCGCCCAGCATTTCATTTATTTGTCACGAAATACTTTATAATTTCCATCTAAAATAGCCCTCCATTATATTTCATTTATTTCGCGTGACAATATACTAGTTAAAACGCATGGTATTTATTATTTGGTACTTTGATTTTTATCTCAATAATAAACTTTCATTACACCTTTCCATTTTCAAGAAAGTACACAGAGTCCCAAAAGATGAAGCCCTTACTTATTGCCCGTGATAGATTTTAAAAGCTGCATTAGTAAATATTTCAGCTGGTGGGAGCTGTGGCCATAATTACAAAATATCAGCCCCCTAAAGTGTCATTGTGACGTCATAAATGTAAAACAAAAAAAATCCATCCTCCCCGTCGGGGAATTGAACCCCGGTCTCCCGCGTGACAGGCGGGGATACTGACCACTATACTAACGAGGAACTGGTAGAAAGGTGACTCCTCTGTAACTCCTCGACATTTCCGTCAATCTGCTCTGTCCTGACCTAGTGTCTGACTCTTCACATTTCCCAGCTCCTTCACACCAACACAGTGTGTAACAGGCTCAACAAACACACACACTCACACTGCACAAAACACACACACAAACCTGCTGCCCCTCAACGCTTCACAACAACCTTCTCACCTCCCAGCAGACGCTCTCAGCAGCTCCCAGCAGCATCACCTTCCACACTCACAACAAGCAGCTCCGGGGCTGCTTCAGCCGGGGGTGGGGGGCACCGGCCTCGCTCTCCAGCCCAGGGCCCCCGGCTCTGTCTCATCAGGGGGGGTTGCACAAAGGGACTGAGGGGACACTCCCCCCCCCAGCTGGAGGGGGGAGCTGGACTGGGAAGGGGAAGAGAGGAGGCGGGATAAGCCAAGGTGTCTGCGGGGCTGAGAAAGGAGCTGCTTGGGACTGGAAAGCGGAAGAAACAGAGCAGTTTGGAAAAGTCCTTGGAGGCGGATTTGAAGCAGCGACCTGAGGATCAGGGGCGTAGGAGACACAAAATTTCTAGGGGGGACAGGGACAACCCTGAGGTGGGCCCCCTGCACAGTTTGCACCCATAAGGGTTGCCGCGGGAGGAGCGATGGGGGAGGCGTTGCTTCCAGTCGAGTCCTGTGCAGCCTGCAATTCCCTGTCTGCTGGGCCCTTGGCTGCCTATTAGGCAGCGACAATCTCTGTGCTGCTGTTCGCCTGTGTAAAGTCCTAAGAGGCCTGCACTGCCTGCTGGGCGCGGTGCTTCCTGTCGATTCCTGTGCTGCCTGCCATGCACTGTGCTGCCTGTTGGGAGCTTTCTTTCCAGTCAGGCGGTGTCAGTCTCTGGCCCCCCGCCTGCCTGTGAAGGCCAGTAAGGCCTATGATTGCTTCTAGGCCCTTGTCTGACTGTCAAGTGGCAGTCTCTGTGCTGCCGCCTTCCTGTGACCTGCTGTGCTGTCTGACGGGGTGGCCTTAGTTCTGGTGGCGCCCTGTGCGACATTGTTTGTTGCCGCCCCCCAGTGACCACCTCCGCCACGGATTCCCTCACTACTATCCATAACCACTCTCAGATGCATTTCATTAGTTTTTTAGCACCACTCATACCAGGAAACATCACTTACAATGTGATCAATGCAATGCAATGCCTTGACCACGCTGCCATTACCACAAATATGGGGCTAGCATGGATGCCATTACCACACATGTCTTTTCCATGCATATGCGTGGTTACAGCATAGAGAGCGGTCTAGCTGTCCGGGTGGAACAGGAAGAAGCAGAGGAGAGAGAGGTAAGTAGGGCTGTGGCCAGATTTAGGGTGGGAGGTTGGGTTCATTTTTAGGACAGGGTAGCGTCGGGGTAGTTTTTAGGACAGGGTGGGGGTAGGTTTTAGGGTACAGGGTGGGGGTCATGTAGTATTTAGGACAGAGCGGGGTAGGTTTTAGGGTTCCGAGGGGCAGGGGCGTCAAGGTAGTTTTTAGCGCAGTTCAGGGTAGGTTTTAGGGTTCAGAGTGTGGGGTGGGTAGTTTTTAGGACAGGGCAGAGTTGCTTTTAGGGCTCAGGGCGGGGGGGTTTAGGATTCAGGGCAGGGGCAGTTTTAACTGATTGGGCAGGGTGAAGTATGGTATCAGGTGTAAGAGGGCAGGGCGGGGAGAATTTACCACGCATGTTCCTTTACCAAACATTCTTTTACAGCGAAATTCGTTGTAAAGGCATGAGTAGTAAAGACACGGTCGATGTTAAGGTATGCATGATATACGCACGTGTTGTTCCATCATTCATCCCTCACACCAGTCTAGGGTGTCAAAGCACTTTACATCACACAGACATTACGCAGAGACAATCATCATATATGTGTAAATCAATGTATATGAAATGTTACATAAGACAAGACTACAAGGTGTAGGTGTCACAGGTCATCCATACTGGTAGCAGGTATAGATTCAGAGTGCTTTATCTGGAGAAGCGCAAACTCAGAATTTAAAACATAACGCCATGGTTGGGGGCTCTCTTTAATAATAAGAATTGATTTGCGCTCAAATTAACTTGTTTTGCAACATTAAGTTAATGAAAAAGTGGGGGGAAATCATAACGCTCTAATCTATACCTTGATGTTTGCATGCAGCTCTTTGATGAGTTCATTGCTCACTGTTCTATATTCACTTTTAATTTATATATTGCAGGGGACAAAAAAGGAGCTCTCTGATGTAGAAAGCTGGCCCGGTGTGTGGTGAGTACCTATGGTATTATCACCTTATACCAGGTCCAGGTATGCCCTCCTAGTGAAGTGTAGACAGTGTCTGTAGCTGTGGATTAGTAGCCAAGACTTATCTAGGACACATGCAAAGATCATGCAATACCACTGTAGTCACACAGCACATGAAAGAAACATGTGTAACGAAAATTAAGGTTCCTTATTACAGTAACACAAACACTAAAACACTAGATAGGCAATACTCCAATAGGATGTAAGTAGCACACTATTATATGTACAGTGGCAATCAGAAATTGCCATAAAAAGCAATAGAAAACAGTGAAAAGCAACAGGAAATACTGAAGGCCTAGAGGGGACCAGACCATATACTTAAAAGTGCAATGCGAAAGCCGGTTCCCCACGCAAGTAAGTGGAATCAGTTGAGGGGAGCTGCAGGAACTAGGAAACCCCAAAGGTAAGTACCAGAATGCCCCCCAGTGACCAGGAGAAAAGAGGTAAGCTACTGGTTTTTTCCCAACCCACCAAAAGGACTTCAGAGAAGGATATTGCAAAACGCAGGCAAGACTGGAAGAAACTAGAGGTGGATCCTGGAAGAGGAAGACCTGGAAAAGAAGGGGACCAAATCCAGTTTACGTAGGAGTGTCCGGTCGTGGTAGGAGCCACTACTCACCCATCTGTAGATGCAGGAGTTGGTCGATGGGGAGACGAAGATGGTCAGCAATGCAGCACTGGAGCAGATGAAGGATTACAAGGTGATGTCCCAGGCCGGATGAAGAATTGCAGCCAGTCTGTGGTGTGGAAAACCTAACAGCAAGCCTTGGCAAAGGCAAATGTCGCAGTAGGACAAAAGTGGAGCTGCCGGGGACCAGCAAGGTCCAGGGGGACTCAACCCATGGAGGGGAGTCCCAGGCGACCCTCAGCAAGGCAGAGAGTCTGGAGAAGGAGAGGCAGCCCCCACAGAAGACCTACAGGCAAGGAGCCCACGAGCTGCAGAGAGGCCCACGGAGCACACCTGAAGAGAGGTCCCACGTCGCAGGCGAAGCACGTTGAGGTCTGTGCTTCACAGATAAGAGTGCTGGGGACTGGGGCTACATGGAGCCTGAAGATCCCTTGGAGGAGATAACAACAGGCCTTGGTAGCTGCAAGAGACGCGGTGCATGGGGGTACTGTCCTGCATGGGAAGGCAAGGACCTACCTACTCCAAAGTTGGACAGCTGGTAGAGAGGACCAAGGAGACCACTCCAGACTATCACCCCTTATGAAGGATCCACGCAGCTCAGGAGGAGAGGAGATCCACGCACCCGGTCGTTGTTGCAGTGGGTGCCCGCGGATGCAGGTAAGTGACTCCTTCACTCCAAGAAATGTTCCTTCCTTCTTCTCATGCAGACTGAAGACTTGCTGCCCTCAGAGGAAGCACAGCTGGGCTAATGTTGCAGTTGCTGGAAGGAGCTGGAGAAACAATGTTGAAGGGTGAGGTCGCTGCTGGAGCTGCAGATTGTAGGTTCCTGTGAAGTCCAGTTGCGGTTCCAGTGGCCAGAAGTCAAAGTAAACGTTGCAGAGGAGTCCTGCTGGAATCTTGCACATTGAATCTGAGGACCCATCCAAGAGGAAAACCCTAAATAGCCCAGAAACAGGGATTGGTCACCTAGCAGGGTGACCACCTAGGAGGGGGCTGTGACGTCGTCTGCCAGGCCACTCAGATGCTCACAGAGGCCTCTGCCCACCTTGGATTCAAGATGGCAGAATCAAGTGGCCACCCCTGGGGTGGTGATGGGCAGGGGAGTGGTTACGCCCATTTCCATTTTCTAGTTTCGCACCAGAGTAGGGGCTGAGGTCCCTGAACTGGTACAGACTGGTTTATGCAAGGAGGGCTCCAAATGTGCCCTTGAGAGCATACCATTAGCTTGACGAAGCTACCCCTCCTAAGCCTTGTAAAACCTATTTCCAAATGGAGAGGGTGTTGCCTCCCTCTTCCAAAGGAAATCCTTTGTTCTGACTTCCTGGGCATGAGCTGCTCAAGCAGCAGAAGGAGGGCAGAAATCTGTCTGAGGGGTGGCAGCAGCGTGGGCTGCCCGGAAAACCCTAGAAAGCTGATAGGAGCAATGCTGGGGATCCTCTAAGGAGCCCCCAAAGTGCATGGAATCATACAAACAATACTGACAATAGGATTGGGGTATGATTCTGACATGTTTGTTACCAAACATGCCCAGGTTCGGAGCTACCATTATGTAGCTGGACATAGGTAGGGACCTATGTCCAGTACACACGTAAAATGGCGTCCCCGCACTCACGAGATCCAGGAAAATGGAACTGGAGTTCGTGGGGGCACCTCCGCTCATGCAGGGGTGCCCTCACACACAGGTACTTTCACCCTGCCCTCTGGGCTAGGAGGGCCTACCAATGACATGGTGCAGTGACCTGAAGTGAAAGGGTGCATGCACCTTTTCACGCGGGCTGCAATGGCAGGCGTGCAGACACAGTTTACATGGGCTCCTATGGGTGGCATAATACATGCTGGAGCCCATGGGGGATCCCTTGTCCCCCAATGCCCTGGGTACCAAATACTAGGGATTTATAAGAGGCACCAATATGCCAAAAGTGGGGTGTGTGTGGTCCAAGCAAACAAATTTAATGGGAGAGAGCACTGGGGTCCTGGTTAGCAGGATCCCAGTGAACACAGTCAAAACATACTGACAACAGGCAAAAAGTGGGGGTAACCATGTCAAAAAGATGGTACTTTCCTGCATCTGACAAAAGCAGTAACCCAGTGACCTATTCACATTATATAGACTTTGTGATCTGCATGTAGATGTTCTTTGTAGCAGGCATAGTAACCCTGTACGTTATGATGATTCAAAACTCCGACTAGACAAAACTTCAATCTCTCTCCAGGAAGACCATTAATCACCTGAATTATCTTGAGATTTTTATTGTTGCCTGAAAACTGTTGGTGGCAAGGAACACCAAGCAGGTGCTTTTAAAGTCACAATATACTTGCAAACACAGTGTCCCACCCTAAGTCAGCACCTGGTGCAGCGGCACCGGTTGCATCGCCCTAGAGCCGGCCCTGCTGCCTTACCTAGCCCTGTCCATCTCTCAGGCCATCTGGTTCTTCCTGGGACCCGTGCTGTGTGCTGGTCTCTCCGCCGTCTATCCAGCAGTGCCAGGCTCTGTTCCACCACAGCCTGTGAAGTCCTGTAAAGCCTGTGAGCTGCCACAGTGCTGGCTTCGCATCCACAGGCCATTGGCAGGAAATGAGATTTACAGACGGCCCTTGGCCTTTAGAGCGGGCTTTCACAAATACCAGGAAGGCTGAGGGAGAGACAGGGGACCGAAATGTTGGGGGGGCACGATGTCAACTTAGGGGACAATAATTAGCACTGGGGCAGGCAAGCTGGAGACAGAGGAGAGAAGAGAGTGAGAGAGAGGCGACAGAAACGGGGGCCCTTACAAACACTGGCGCACAGGGTGCCACTAGCGCGCTAAAGCCTGCCCTGCTCATATCTCACAGTAACTCAACAATGCTGTTTTTAGAAAGGGAGGTACTCTGCAACACAGCACTGGACTTAAAAAGAAAGGGAGTTACTTGGCAATACTTTATTGAATTACCCAAACCTCCTTACCTTCTCAAATCTTGCTGCTGTCTTCAGGGATAGATTTTCAAGGGAAGGGAAGGGAAGGGCGCAGGAGGGCCGGGATGCAGACAGCAATCAACAAAGGGCCTCTCCTCTCCCTCTGCTCTCAGAAGTGCAGACTGCAGGCAGCTGTGGCAGCAAGGTGAGAAAGAATCCCTTGTGCTGCAGCACAACAAAAGGGCAGAGGGCGAGTGTCCTGGGGGCAGGTCACAGGCCAAGTGCAGGGCCAGTGTAGGGAGCGCTTTCAAGTGCTAATGGCCCTGCGAATTACAGAAGAGAAGGGAAAATCCTTCTGTCCCCTCGTCCCCCCCACCCTTGTCCTCCGTGTCCCCCCCACTCCAACATCTGGGGGGGACAAATCCCCCGCGTCCCCCACACTTCCTACGCCCCTGAGCGTGAGATCACTCCCTGTGACATTCGCGCAGGCACTTATGTGAAGTCGTTTCAGGTGATCTATGGTAATCAGTCCCCTGCTTTGTTCAGGACCTGCGGCCTGCACAGCACGTCTAAGGTGTGTCCGCTTCACGTCAGTTCCAGTGATAGATCACCCGCGGTCACTCAGTCCGGACTATGCAGTGAGAGGGACCTTTCGGTGAAGTATTTTATCATCGAGCGCCATCTTGTGGCTGGTCAGGGACATGATCATGAAGGGAGCTGACGGGGTGTGATGTGAATGGCGCCAACTTTGTAAAACAAAAAAAACCACCAACATGTGAAGGGTAAATAAAGGAAATTCGAAATCTTACCGTGAAGTTTTGTTTCCTTGGAGGCAAATGACGCACTGTACACGTTTTTACATATATGGCAAAAAAATCGGAAAAAGCAACTTTTGTTTAAAAAGATTTTATAGCTTCGTCAATGGAGATTAAAAGTTCTGCTACTGGTTTCACGTTGCTAGTATTTGTTAATGCAAAGTTTGTTTTGCTAAAACAAAGAAGAAGACGTTTTAATCAAAAGGTGATGTCAGAAGTGGGATTCGAACCCACGCCTCCAGAGGAGACTGCGACCTGAACGCAGCGCCTTAGACCACTCGGCCATCCTGACACACATCACCTGTTCACCAAGATTACTAATACTGATATGCCAGTGTGTGCTGATTCGTGTGTGACATCTGTATGTTATGGCACTTCAAAATATAATTGAACCCCGGGATACCAACGGGGCTGTCTTTCTTCCAAATAAAATGCAAGATATTTGTTTACATTTTCTTACTCTGGAGCAGCCAAGCGGTGGGAGGGGAAAAATAATTCCCTCAGGATTGGCACCCCAGGTGGCATACCTAGGTGAGGCACGCCTGACAATCACTTTACATTCCATTCTGTCCTGACTGACCCATTCCCCCAGGTCCTCGATGAACAGGTTCTTAGATGATGCTCTTGGATATCAGGTGCCATGTCTTGTGCAAACACACTGACACCTGACGTCACCAGTCAGGCATCAACACACACACATCTCACTCGAGCCAGGCCCAGCCTATGTGGCCCATTTAAAGAAAGCTTGGCGCGCTTGGCCTCTGTTTTCACGGTACCACAAATCATAAGTTGCTGAAACACCTGTGCCATGCACTGCTCCTCACCCCCTGCCCAGGGGCAGTTCCTCCCTTAGGGCAGAAGAACATCATCCCCCCTGCTGACAGCACAGTAACCATGAAAAATAAAACTGTAATGAAGAGATTTCATTGCCATTTAATTTTTTATTTCAGCCGAGCTGAGCGACAGCGCTGGGCGGGGCTATAGCTGCTGATTGGCTGCAGGGAGCAACGCTGCTGGCTTCTCCAGTTTACACTGCGCATGTCACTTTGGTCGACTGTCTTGCAACGGTCAGCCTGATATGCACAGTTTAAACCTCTCTACTCAGCTCTCTTAGACAGCTGGGTGGAGAGCAGGCCCAGGCCAAAGCAGCTCACTTCAACCTATCCTGGCACTTCCCTCATGCTGCTAACATTATCAGCAGCATGAGAGCAGCATTGGGATTTGCGGAGGGGAGTCGGCTGAGACTCCAGGAGGACTCGCGCTGACTGCATCCAAGAAGAAACATGGGGCGGAGGACAAGGAAGCATGGGTAAGTACTGTTTTTATTCATTTTTATTATTTCCGGTCTTGCGCTTTAACAAACAACTATTACTTTGTGATTTGCTTAAGGGGTTAGTAGCAGTGCTTTGGTCTCCCTTTCTCTGTATAACAGGGACGTGCAGAGAGGTAGAATTCAGAATATCCTAGAGGACTGAGGGGCAAGAGAGCCGTGGCTGGACGCAGCGCTATTGTTCGTGTGGAAGTGATAATTTGAGATCCCAAGTGCACATCCTAACTTTGGGGCACCTGTAGGAAAGTACCATCTTGCCTGGCATGTTACCCCCATATTTCACTGTATATATGTTGTTTTAGTCTATGTGTCACTGGGAACCTGCCAGGCAGGGCCTCAGTACTCATAAGTATGTGCCCTGTATGTGTTCCCTGTGTGATGGCTAACTGTCTCACTGAAGCTCTGCTAACCAGAAACTCAGTGGTTCTGCTCTCTCTGCTTTCCAAATTGTCACTAACAGGCTAGTGACCAATTTCACCAATTCACATTGGCATACTGATACACCCATATAATTCGCTAGTATATGGTACTGAGGTACCCAGGGTATTGGGGTTCCAGGAGATCCCTATGGGCTGCAGCATTTCTTTTGCCACCCATAGGGAGATCTGACAATTCTTACACAGGCCTGCCAGTGCAGCCTGAGTGAAATAACATCCACGTTATTTCACAGCCATTTACCACTGCACTTAAGTAACTTATAAGTCACCTATATGTCTAACCTTCACCTGGTGAAGGTTGGGTGCAAAGTTACTTAGTGTGTGGGCACCCTGGCACTAGCCAAGGTGCCCCCACATCGTTCAGGGCAAATTCCTCGGACTTTGTGAGTGCGGGGACACCATTACACTTGTGCACTATACATATGTCACGACATATGTATAGCGTCACAATGGTAACTCCGAACATGGCCATTTAACATGTCTAAGATTATGGAATTGTCACCCCAATGCCATTCTGGCATTGGGGAGACAATTCCATGATCCCCCGAGTCTCTAGCACAGAACCCGGGTACTGCCAAACTGCCTTTCCGGGGTCTCCACTGCAGCTGCTGCTGCTGCCAACCCCTCAGACAGTTTTCTGCCCTCCTGGGATCCAGGCAGCCCTGGCCCAGGAAGGCAGAACAAAGGACTTCCTCTGAGAGAGGGTGTAACACCCTCTCCCTTTGGAAATAGGTGTGATGGCTGGGGAGGAGTAGCCTCCCCCAGCCTCTGGAAATGCTTTGATGGGCACAGATGCTGCCCATCTCTGCATAAGCCAGTCTACACTGGTTCAGGGATCCCCCAGCCCTGCTCTGGTGCGAAACTGGACAAAGGAAAGGGGAGTGACCACTCCCCTGACCTGCACCTCCCAGGGGAGGTGCTCAGAGCTCCTCCAGTGTGCCCCAGACCTCTGCCCTCTTGGATTCAGAGGCGTTGCTGGCACACTGGACTGCTCTGAGTGGCCAGTGCCAGCAGGTGACGTCAGAGACTCCTTCTGATAGGCTCTTACCTCTCTTAGTAGCCAATCCTCCTACCTAGGTAGCTAAACCTCCTTTTCTGGCTATTTAGGGTCTCTGCTTTGGGGAATTCTTTAGATAACGAATGCAAGAGCTCACCAGAGTTCCTCTGCATCTCCCTCTTCACCTTCTGCCAAAGGATCGATCGCTGACTGCTCAGGACGCCTGCAAAACCGCAACAAAGTAGCAAGACGACTACTAGCAACCTTGTATGGCTTCATCCTGCTGGCTTTCTCGACTGTTTCCAGGTGGTACATGCTCTGGGGGTAGCCTGCCTCCTTCTTGCACCAGGAGCTCTGAAGAAATCTCCAGTGGGTCGACGGAATCTTCCCCCTGCAACCACAGGCAACAAAACACTGCATCACCGGTCCTCTGGGTCCCCTCTCAGCACGACGAGCGTGGTCCCTCGAACTCAGCAACTCTGTCCAAGTGACTCCCACAGTCCAGTGACTCTTCAGTCCAAGTTTGGTGGAGGTAAGTCCTTGCCTCCCAACGCTAGACTGCAGTGCTGGGTACCGCGTGATTTGCAGCTGCTCCTGCTCCTGTGCACTCTTCAAAGATTTCCTTTGTGCACAGCCAAGCCTGGATCCCCGATACTCTAACCTGCAGTGCACAACCTTCTGAGTTGTCCCCCGGCGTCGTGGGACTCCCTTTTGTGACTTCGCATGGACTCCAGTTCACTCTTCTTCCAAGTGCCTGTTCCGGTACTTCTGCGGGTGCTGCCTGCTTCTGTGGGGGCTCCTTGACTTGCTGGACACCCACTCTGTCTCCTCATCCAAGTGGCGACATCCTTGTCCCTCCTGGGCCACAGCAGCAACCAAAAACCCTAACTGCGACCCTTGCAGCTAGCAAAGCTTGTTTGCAGTCTTTCTGCGTGGGAACACCTCTGCAAGCTTCTTCACGACGTGGGACATCCATCCTCCAAAGGGGAAGTTCCTAGTCCTCTTCGTTCTTGCAAAACACCAAGCTTCTTCCATCCGGTGGCGGCTTCCTTGCACCGTCAGCTGGCATTTCCTGTGCTCCTGCCCACTCTCGACACTGTCGCGACTCTTGGACTTGGTCCCCTTGTCTTACAGGTACTCAGGTCCGGAAATCCACTGTTGTTGCATTGCTGGTGTTTGTTTTCCTTGCAGAATCCCCCTATCACGACTTCTGTGCTCTCTGGGGGTTGTAGTTGCACTTTACACCTACCTTTCAGGGTCTTGGGGTGGGCTATTTTTCTAACCCTCACTGTTTTCTTACAGTCCCAGCGACCCTCTACAAGCTCACATAGGTTTTGGGTCCATTTGTGGTTTGCATTCCACTTTTGGAGTATATGGTTTTTGTTGCCCCTATACCTATGTGCTCCTATTGCAATCTACTGTAACTTTACATTGCTTGCATTACTTCCTTTTGCTATTACCTGCATAATTTTGGTTTGTGTACATGTACCTTGTGTATATAACTTATCCTCATACTGAGGGTACTCACTGAGATACTTTTGGCATATTGTCATAAAAATAAAGTACCTTTATTTTTAGTATATCTGTGTATTGTGTTTTCTTATGATATTGTGCATATGACACCAGTGGTATAGTAGGAGCTTTACATGTCTCCTAGTTCAGCCTAAGCTGCTTTGCCATAGCTACCTTCTATCAGCCTACGCTGCTAGAAACACCTCTTCTACATTAATAAGGGATAACTGGACCTGGCACAAGGTGTAAGTACCTCTGGTACCCACTACAAGCCAGGCCAGCCTCCTACATTGGTTGTGCAGCGGTGGGATAAGTACTTGTAACTACTTACCACATTGTCATTGTGTACTTTTCATAAAAGAATAATATACAAAACAAGTTCAGTGTATGTACACCTAACCAAAAAGTTTTGCTTTCTTCTCTTACACTTTCTACTAAGTGCTGAAAAGTACTCCAAAACCTCTAAAAAGTTTTAAAACGTTTGAAAAAGTGTTTTTTTTCTGTTCTTTTAAAAGTCCTGAAACTTTTTCTCTCTTCTCACTGTCTCTAAACCTTCTTCTATCATGTCTGATGTAGGAACTGCTCTTAAAATGGTCAATACAACTTCTGACAATTTAAACTTCAAGAGCCTAGGGAGTCTCTGCATTGATAGAGGTTTAGTGATAGGAAAGAACCCTTCAAGAGAATTTCTATTTAACATGCTCATTGAGAATGATAAGTCCCTAGCAGGCACTTCAACTGGGAAGTTAGTAGATAGCTCCCATTCTGACTCAGGGGAACCCCTTGAGGGAGGTGTGGAGGGTTCTATTCCAAATCTGCCCCTCAGCAGACCTCAGAGCAATGCTGGTGGTAATAGAAGCTCCCATCATAGTAGGGATGTTTTTTTTCCTGGAGGCCAGGTTGTTAGAGTCCAAGCTGTTAGGGACAGATCTCCCTCTGTTGTTTCCCATTTGTCCTCAGTGTCCAAGCATTCCCAATCCACCCACCCGAAGACAACATGTTAGAAAGGGAACTCAAAAAGTTGAGAGTGGAAGAGACCAGACTGAAGCTTAAACAGCAACAGCTGGCTCTAGACAGGGAATCCCTAGACCTGGAGAAGGACAGAGCTTGGGGTTAGGACCCCATGGTGGCAGCAGCAGTATTCCTGATAGTAATCCAGTGAGAGAGCATGATTCCAGGAATCTGCACAAGATAGTTCCCCCTTACAAGGAGGGGGATGACGTTAACAAGTGGTTTGCTGCACTTGAGCGGGCCTGTATGGTACAGGGGGTCCCTCAAAGGCAGTGGGCTGCTAGATTGTGGCTATCTTTCAATGGAAAGGGTGGGGATAGGCTCCTTACTGTTAGAGAAAGGTATGCTAACAATTTTGCAGTTTTGAAGGATGCAGTCTTGGATGGATTTGGCTTAACCACTGAACAATACAGGATTAAGTTCAGAGACACCAGAAAAGAGTCTTCACAAGACTGGATAGACTTTGTTGACTGTTCATTGAAGGCCTTGGAGGGGTGGTTACATGGCAGTACAGCTTCTGACTATGAAAGCCTATATAATCTTATTCTGAAAGAGCATATTCTGAATAACTGTGTGTCTGACTTGTTACACCAATATCTAGTAGACTCAGATCTGACCTCTCCCCAAGAATTAGGAAAGAAGGCAGACAAATGGGTCAGAACAAGAGTGAACAGAAACATTCATACAGGGGGTGACAAGGAAGGCAAGAAGAAGGATGGTAAGTCTTCTGACAAGGGTGGGGACAAATCTAAAAATGAGTCTTCATCAGGCCCACAAAAATCCTCTGGTGGGGGTGGTGGGTCCAAATCCTCTTCAAATCAAGTTAAAAAGCCTTGGTGTTATTTGTGTAAAGTCAAAGGCCATTGGACAACTGATGCCAGTTGTCCAAAGAAAAACACCAAACCTCCCACTACCACAACCCCTACTGCAAACTCTAGTGTCCCTAGTAATAGCAGTGGTGGTGGGAGCAAACCTACTAATAGCCAATCCAAGGGAGAAGCTGGGCTCACTTTTGGTAATTTAGTTGGGGTTGGTCTTGTTAGGGAGACCACAGAGGCTGTGTTAGTCTCTGAAGGTGCCATTGATTTGGCCACCTTGGTTGCTTGTCCCCTTAATATGGATAAGTATAAGCAACTTCCCCTAATAAATGGTGTTGAGGTTCAGGCCTACAGGGACACATGTGCCAGTGTTACCATGGTAATAGAGAAACTGGTACATCCTGAACAACACCTACTTGGTCACCAGTACCAAGTGACAGACGCTCATAACAACACTCTTAGCCACCCCATGGCTGTTGTGAATCTCAACTTGGGGGGGGGGGGTTACTGGTTCAAAGAAAGTTGTGGTTGCTTCAGATTTACCTATAAACTGTCTACTAGGAAATGATTGAGAGACTTCAGCTTGGGCAGAAGTGGAGTTGGAGGCTCATGCAACAATGCTGGGCATTACTGGGCATATTTTTGCTTTGACAAGGGCTCAGGCCAAAAAGCAAAAAGGACAGGGTAACTTGGATCCTGGAACAATGGACCAAGTGTTCCCTAAAGCTAGGGGTAGCAAGGGTAAATCCTTGCCCACTATCCCTCCCTCTACAGATGATTCTCCTTCTGAGGAAGAAGAATTTCCTCCCTGTGCAGAACCTTCACCAGATGAGCTGGCAGCAGACACTGCTGAGCTTTTGGGTGGAGATGGGCCTGCCAGGGAAGAGCTGAGTGTGGCACAGCAATCCTGTCCCACATTAGAGGGTCTCAGACAGCAAGCTGTCAAGCAGCAAAATGGGGATGTCAGTGACTCACATAGAGTTTACTGAGAGGACAACCTCTTGTACACAGAGGCAAGGGACCCAAAACCTGGAGCAGCCAGGAGATTTGTCATTCCCCTGCAGTACAGAGAGTTCCTCCTAACCCTGGCACATGACATTCCTTTGGCTGGGCATTTGGGCCAGATCATAACATGGGAAAGGCTTGCCCCCCTGTTTCACTGGCCTAGGATGTCAGAGGACACAAAAGATTTTTGTAAGTCTTGCGTGACCTGCCAAGCCAGTGGCGAGACTGGTGGCACACCAAAGGCTCCCCTTATTCCACTACCTGTGGTTGGGGTTCCCTTTGAAAGGGTAGGGGCTGACATAGTTGGCCCCCTTGACCCTCCTACTGCTTCAGGCAATAGGTTTATCTTGGTGGTTGTGGACCATGCCACAAGATATCCTGAAGCTATTCCTCTAAGGACCACTACAGCACCTGCAGTGGCAAAAGCCCTCCTGGGAATCTTTTCCAGGGTGGGTTTCCCAAAAGAGGTTGTATCAGACAGGGGTAGCAACTTTATGGCTGCATACTTGAAGGCTATGTGGAAGGAATGTGGTGTAACATACAAATTCACCACACCTTATCATCCACAAACTAATGGACTGGTAGAGAGGTTTAATAAAACTCTCAAAGGAATGATAATGGGACTCCCTGAAAAACTCAGGAGGAGATGGGATGTCCTGTTACCTTGCCCCCTTTTTGCTTACAGGGAGGTACCCCAGAAAGGAGTGGGCTTCAGCCCGTTTGAACTCCTATTTGGGCACCCTGTAAGAGGTCCCCTAACACTTGTGAAGGAGGGTTGGGAACAACCTTTAAAAGCTCCCAAACAAGACATAGTGGACTATGTACTTGGCCTAAGATCCAGAATGGCTGAGTACATGAAAAAGGCCAGTAAAAACCTTCAGGCCAGCCAAGAGCTCCAAAAGCAATGGCATGACCAGAAGGCTGTTCTGATTCAGTACCAACCAGGACAGAAGGTGTGGGTATTGGAGCCTGTGCACCTACGCCAAGGGAGACAACCCCAGACATGAGCGTCAACTGCAAAAAACTACTCCCCACTGCACCTAAGCCAAGGGAGACAACCCCAGACATGAGCGTCAACTGCAAACAACTACTCTTAACTGCACCTAAGCCAAGGGAGACAACCCCAGACATGAGCATCAACTGCAAACAACTACGCCCCACTGCACCCCACTGCACCTACGCCAAGGGAGACAACCCCAGACATGAGCGTCAACTGCAAACAACTACTCCCCACTGCACCTACGCCAAGGGAGACAGCCCCAGACATGAACATCAACTGCAAACAACTACTCCTACTGCACCTACGCCAAGGGAGACAACGGCAGACATCTGCATCAACTGCAAGAAACTACTCCCCACTGCACCTACGCCAAGGGAGACAATCCCAGACATGAGCATCAACTGCAAACAACTACTCCTCACTGCACCTACGCCAAGGGAGACAACCCCAGACATGAGCGTCAACTGCAAAAAACTACTCCCCACTGCACCTAAGCCAAGGGAGACAACCCCAGACATGAGCGTCAACTGCAAACAACTACTCTTAACTGCACCTAAGCCAAGGGAGACAACCCCAGACATGAGCATCAACTGCAAACAACTACGCCCCACTGCACCCCACTGCACCTACGCCAAGGGAGACAACCCCAGACATGAGCGTCAACTGCAAACAACTACTCCCCACTGCACCTACGCCAAGGGATACAACCCCAAACATGAGCATCAACTGCAAACAACTACTCCCCACTGCACCTAAGCCAAGGGAGACACCCCCAGACATGAGCATCAACTGCAAACAACTACTCCCAACTGCACCTACGCCAAGGGATACAACCCCAGACATGAACATCAACTGCAAACAACTACTCCCCACTGCACCCCACTGCACCTACTCCAAGGGAGGCAACCTCAGACATGAGCATCAACTGCAAACAACTAGTCCCCACTGCACCTACGCCAAGGGATACAACTCCAGACATCTGCATCAACTGCAAAAAACTACTCCCCACTGCACATACGCCAAGGGAGACAACCCCAGACATGAGCATCAACTGCAAAAAACTACTCACTGCATCTACGCCAAGGGAGGCAACCCCAGACATGAGCATCAACTGCAAAAAATGACTCCCCACTGCACCTACGCCAGGGAGACAACCTCAGACATGAGCATCAACTGCAAACAACTACCCCTCACTGCACCTACGCCAAGGGAGACAACTCCAGACATGAGCATCAGCTACTGATGGTGATCAAAAGCTGCAGAATGTTGAACTGCACTGATTTGCACAGGTAGCCCTTAAATTGGAGAAAATCTGGGGTTTGCATAAACTGCCCCACAAAGTCAAAACAGCCAATGGCCTAACTTTCCAGGGCACTGATATTGCTGAATACTTATAGATCCAAACATTTACCACTTCTGGTGGAAAGGCTTCAGCACATGCAGCAGCACAGAGGCAGCCACCATACACATCATAGTCAAAACCCTTGTGACCAGAGATGAAGATGACCCTGCCTCCTCATATTTCTGGACATCCCAGCCGCCTTCAACACTGTCTACCACTCAACCATCGCCTACACCCTGAAGCCTTGAATAAGATTCACTAGCAATGTGCTTTCCTGGTTCTCCTCCTACCTTTCCAACCAACACCCATAAGCTCACAGGGACACCTGCAGGTCACAGAAGATCCCTATCACCGGCAGAGTCCCGCAACATACCATACAGTCGCTGTCATTTTAAACCTGTACATGGCACTCCTTGAGGCTCTACTCACTGATAATAGCATCAGAAGTAACCTATATGCAAACAATACACAACTCTAGCTGAAAGTCTGCTCTGTTCCAGAAATCCACTGTTTCACACACTGACTGCACCTCATCTATACCTGGAGGTCCAGAATGTATCTGGAGCTGAACCCACCAAGACAGAATTTCTGTTATTTGCAAAAATAGCTAACACAAAATAGTACAAATTTGGCTCAATAACATGAAGCTTGACAGCTTCAAATGCCATCTTACACCCAATGTTAAGTCAGATATGGTCTGGTACCAGCTTTCTCTACTGAAGAAAGTGAAAACAGCTCTCCCAGAAAGTAATTTCAGAACTCCAATGTTAGCCCTTGTACTCTTGTATCTGGAAGAGGAAACACCCTGCTCAGGGCCTCTCAGATAACACTCTGCTCCCGCCTACCCCACAAGGGCATCCAAGATGGCACAACACATCTCATCCAGGCTCTGAAGAAAAATCATGACATGACCCCCATCATCATAGATCTCCACTGTATCCTCTTTCTGGCCTGGACCATCTTCAAAACCAGTTGCATCAATTACAAAGCATCGCGATCAGCACCCCAGTCTTTCTGGCTGAGAAACTCACCATCTCCGGCGGTTCTTGGCGCGCCCACAGCCAGGACACCACCAGACTGCAGACGAATCAGTGTAAGGATGTAAAAACTAAGATAACCAGCCTTTTCCATCTATGCACCCAGGATCTGCAACAATACATCTGTGTCAATGTGGACCCCCTCAACCATGCTCTGATTCCAGAAATGGTTGAAGACGCACCTCTTTAAATAACACAACCTCAGGATGCGGTAACAGTCCACAAAACAGCTACCTCTCAATCAACTGTTGGCTATGTCCTTGCAGTTACTGCAGTACAACGCTCCTCTGCCTTTGGCAGATTAATGATTTGCACATACTACATACTTAATGATTTGCACATACTACATACATACATACAAGGCTAGTCCAAACTCTCAAGAAGACAATGAGAACCAGAGTAGAACAACAGGAAGAGCTGGAGCTTTTTGTGCATGTGACACAATCCCCCCTTGCTGCTCTCCTTGGTGTGCTCCTACCTCTGTGCTGAATAACTAAGCACTCAGTTGCACCATTCCCACCACTGAAGGATGGCTACTGATTACAACCCTTCCTCAAGTCTGGGAACAAAGAATGTGAAATAAAATAAAAAGCTGTATCCGACACCATGGAAGAAAATTCTGCACAACTTTTGAAGGTGTTCTGTGGACTCTAACCAAATGAAAGGGCATGGGGGTAACTGCACAGTAATAAGGGGAATGTGTGACAACGAACAGTTCAAAGTTCAAGAGGATTGTTACTGAACCTGGAATTATGAACCCATCTAGATCACACTGAGTGCTGGCACCTAATGGCAGTAACCTCAGCTCTTTGTTGCCCTGAGAGCCGCCCTGGCCAGTGACCCACCCACAACCCAATCTTCACATGTCCAAGGTGATCCTCCCGGACTGGGAGATGGACACTCTAGACTAACGCCCCGAGAGTGACCCTGGCCAGTGACCCACCCACAACCCAATCTTCCCATGTCCAAGGTGATCCTCTCGGATCGGGAGAAGGACACTATAGACTAACGCCCCGAGAGTGATCCTGGCCAGTGACCCACCCACAACCCAATCTTCCCATGTCCAAGGTGATCCTCCCGGATCGGGAGAAGGACACTATAGATTAACGCCTCACCAATCCTAGACGATGAACTGTGCCACAATTGTATTCTGCATTTTTGTTTCTATTAGGGGAGATAAGTTATATCTTGCGCACTCCCATGGATGTCACAAGTCCCCAGTCAGGTTCCATGTCTCACACACAGACACACACACACACACACACACACACACTCCTGAGCTAGGGTGCGTGGCAGATTGAAAGGCAGGGTGGTGTGCTCGGTGCCAGTTTGGACCTCCACTGTGTGTTTTCATGTAACTGGAGTTGTGATCTAGGTAGCCATTGTGGTCTGCTGCGAGTCTCCCTTCTCCATACAAGACGCCCTGTCTCAAGTATGAGGCCCTGATAAAGTCTGTAGGTGTGCGGTAATTACCACATCCAATACATTCTGAACACGTTGATGCTGGATTTTATCAAGAGCTATTATTATCCTACCTGTCATCAGCACACACAGAATCGAAGCTCACGCAGAGGTGACTGCTGAGTCATGATCCTGCTGCTAGGAGACATAGGACCTCGGGTACATGCATAAGAGCTGAGTCAGTCAAAGTGTCACAAACTGCACACTGACTTTCACTGAATTGATTATGGTTTTGAAAATCGACTTGTGTATTAATAAGTTGATTCGCAAGAACATCATTCATAGTGATTCACAATGCAATCAACTTCATTAATATGCATGTTGCAGGCCCCAAATTACAATGCACTTCGATTTGCTACCAGCACAGGGATGGTGGCCTGCTGAGGTCAGCAGACCACAAGTCTGTGATTGCTTTTCAATAGCACAATACTTTTTCATATAAATGCAGCCTGTTTTCCTAGAAAAAAACATGCTGTATTTAAAAAAAAAATCAAACCTTTCACAAACCTTATTTACGAGGAAGCAGCGGCCACATAGACTTACCTCAGTCACATTAACAGTGAATAGACGAATACTTGTCACTATCGGAGTAATAAACGAATGAGAGAAAACAAGGAGAGGGAGCCACAAGCAACCCCAAAAGGATGAGCTGCCCTGTGTTGCAGGAGAGCTGCCCCCTCTTTGCAAGGTGTCGCAAGGGGCAAGCCAGGGGTCGCGGCTGTGACCCCTGGTGACCTATAAATGGCTTCTGAAATTACCACTTGGCAGAGGGTCTGGGCTGCACCTGATGTTTTACTCGACCTGTGAGCAGCAATAAGAGGGAGAAAGGCTTCAGTGATTGCATCTTCCCATTGATTATAATAATTATCACCTTCGGCCCTGATGAATTATCCAATTTCACATATGCCCGGGGATCACTGGCTGACAAGTTGTCTTAAGTGTGAACACTATGGGTCTGATATAATGGACTCGTAATACGGTAGGTGGTATATCCGCCACTTTTGGGACGGTTTAACACCGTCCTCCAAAGTTAGAATCAGGCCCTATGTGTACTGCACTTGTAATAGGGTGGACAGGATATCTGTCAGGTTTGTGATGAGTAACCTTCAACCAACTTCTAAGTGAGGTGCTTAGCGCCTGCTACAACGCGCAGTAGGCATGGCAGCGCAGCGTGAGCACGCGTCGCACTTTGCCTCAGGTAACAATGGGAAGGGCACGCACAGTGCGCTACATTCAAAGAGGCCAAGAACGGAATGGGCACACCGAGTACATGTGGCAGTTGCACATTGCAAAGAGGGTATAAATAATATGGACATAGACACTGAAATCTTGCATCAACCAATTGAAGCAGTGTCCATGAAAGAGAGGCCAAGGATTGAATGGTAGTTGGGACTTCCCTACTTTCTCCCCTTGGAAATTAACTTCCTCTGAAATATATTAAATATTACATGGACGTAAAGGCTGACGTGTGCTGCTGCCAGGTAAGCATGGCTCTGCCTGTTCTGTCTTCCCTTCTGTTTGATGTATCCTGTGCTTACTACAGTAATTGTGGTATATGTGGTTGTTGTGATCCTCGTCGGTCTTTCCCTTCCTGCTCCTGTGTGTGTGGCCCCCGGGGTGCCTCTGAACACTGGGGGGGGGGGGGTTTGGTTCCTACACCCCGCTGCAGGGAGCCACACTGCTGCACAACATGGATAAGCACTGACAAAGCCAACAGCTTTTGTCTCATAGGAGTGACTTACTGGCTTTGCCAATATTATTTTTGTTAATGGCTGAAATGGAAATCCAGGTTTGGGTCCCTGATGGGTGAATCTCTGGAGTGAGAAGGGGGCTGACACGGGACTAGCCTGAGAAATGAGGACACATATTATTTTTGGCTAGTAGTCAGTCACATGTTTTATCGTTGGCTGTATTGTTTGTACTGTTGTCAATTCTTGTGTGAAGGGAGGCGCTATGCTGTGACTGGTCCTTGTCATCATTGTGAGATGTAGGATGTAACTTCAGGAGCAGATTACATCTGCAGCGTGTGATGGGTGGTGTAATATACGGACGTATGTACAGTTGCTGCTTTCTATCGTCGCCTCTATAAGATCCACATTTGAAATTCGGGTGCACGGAGTTTATGTACACTGTAAAGGCAGAGCGTCGCCTTGTCTTGCTACGTGAGGTGTACATCTTCAATGTGTCCTTAAGTGCACTGTCCTCTGTTACTTATATGTTTTCATCCACTTTCATAGTCACTTAATTAAATAAATAAATAATCTGCTTCCTTGTTTCACTTAAAAAAGGTATTAATTGTAAGTAGTTTCCTAGCGCCTAGTAGAGTGTCAGAGACTTCAATCCATGTGCAAGTCAATAATTGTACCCAAAAAACACTCAGATACGGCAGTTTCCTGCCACAGCTGACACACTGCCAGTGCTACTCCATGACCATTCGCGCCAGTAGTGTAGGGGTATCATGCAAGATTCCCATTCTTGCGACCCGGGTTCGATTCCCGGCTGGCGCACATATTTTATTCATGACTTAGATATTTTTAACACCTAAATAAGTTTCTTTTAAATTATACGTTTAGGATTTTTTTTATCTTGGTGGAAAAACAATGTTGCTTTGATAACGAAGTACACATGAGCCTGGTTTTAACTTAGAACTAAAGATATCTTCTCACTCAGTGAGATTTACCCTCTTCTGTGGTCGCGTCGATCACAGCAGCCCGGGGACCCCCGGGGTACCGCAGTGTCGGTGTTAGAGGGAACCGCGGAGCTGCTGAGGGGGACCGCGGAGCTGCTGAGGGGGACCGCGGAGCTTCCAAGATCAGCCCCCAGAAGGGGCGGAGAGGAGGAGAAGCCCCTCAATCTCAAGAGCTGCTGAGCATTTATATCCACAGGCGGAGAGGAGCGTGAGGAATGTTTACAGATCTTTAAATCCACAAACGTGAGCAGCTGTTTAGATCCTGCCCTAGAGGACAACCGGGCGGGGGTCAGGAGTTCATCTTAGAGCCCGCGGTGAACCTGCAAGAGGTGATGTGTGACTGATGCTGAACAGTGCACAGAGACAGACTTTTTGAGGTGTACTCATGAGTATTTTTAAATTGTGCTTCCAGTTCGTGTAATTTTTGCTTTCAGGAAACTGGTTTGGAGAAATATTTTGCGGATCTGAGAGCCTAGAATATTGCTGCTGCCACGTGACTTGTGCTAGAGATGCTCATCTTGTAAATTTAAAAATACACAGGGAGATGCACTGAGCATGTATCTCGCGTGACATTCAGTACTAGAGCATGGCTCCTGGTCAGAGACAACCCCACAAGCTTACTTGGCGGAATAGGCATAATTCTCATATAAATTACACCTATTCCATATGTAAACTGTTTGCAAATCCTCCCATCCCTAAAAATAAACCCTGAAAGGGGCAAATTAATTCTAACTGCCTGGATGGTTAAATCTCACAGCAAACAACCAGTTGTTTAAATAAGGATGCCTATGTTCCAGTGGCTTCGTAGAATGACGAGTAATACAAACAGGGCAATACCAATGCCGGGGCTGGCTTTTGGGCTGTGCGACCGGTGCAGCCGCACCTGGCGCTGACTTTGGTGGGGGCGCTGTGTTTAAAAATACCTTAAAAGTGGGCGAACTTCCTTGTGCGTCCAGCAATTTTCATGAAACTATCAAAATCTCAAGAGAACTGGTGATTAATGTCCCTGCTGGTGAGGATCGGAATTTTGTTTAATGGCAATTTAGACTCATCATAAAGTAATGCAGAGGATACAAAATGTTCTAGCTTTGCGACAGGAATACAAAAAATTTGTAGCTACCACATCAAGAATTTTCAATTCTATTAAGGACACGGAGGCGAGGATTATGCTTCTCTTTCTTTACATTCAATAAAAACAGCAGCCAATATGTTTACAGAAAATGAAAAACTACAACTCCCATGAACACCTGTAGTCCAGCCTGACACATCCCAGGTTAGCCCCTCACTGTAAGAGTCACCATAACAATTGTCCTTTCTCTTTATTTGCTGCTGCACAGCCGGAGTTAAGTCACATTTTTCTCTCATTAAAACAATTATCTTGTATTGTTTTTTATTGTGTGTACTAGGACAGCGGAGCGGGAGCAGGGCTGAACGGCGCTCGGTTTCTGGGCCTGTGATTTTGGACACGCTTGGGGTCCTGCTCTTGTGCAGTTAAGCCACCCGCGGGGTCAAGGACCTTTTCCCTTTCCCGATCACGCGGTGCGCCTTTTTCCTTGCATTCTCACGAGCGTGAGGTTTCTCCTCTTCTGCGCGGCGGGTCGGCGATCCCCTTAAACACACTAGTATGAGGGTTTGAACCACGCCCCTCGCATAACGCACCAATAGTAGTCCAACACAGTCTATAAACTAGAAAGGCACCATCTGACTTCCTCTTTCTTTGCAAAGTCCAATACCACTCTCAGATGAACAGTTCTGGACATGATCCTCCTGGATAACTTCAACATCAAAAAGACTTATCGACAGCTCTTGCCAACAACGAAACATGGAAGATCCACAAATCTTTACGCCTGTTTGGAATCAGTTCCAGTATGAAAAGAAACAAGCATTTGCAATGCAATGGGTCTCGAATTTCTCTGAGTAAGAGCTATTAGCAGTTGTAAACTCCCAACTGGATTTTTCTTGCATCATTAAATAGAAAAAAAGAGCGCAATCGCGCTGCTACAGTTCACTCATAGCGAAACCTATCAGCAAAAGTGCAATTAGGTATGTAACCGGCAAACTATGTAACAGGGTCGATGTCATGCAAAACGCTTGACATCTGCCCAGCGAGATCGCGCTGCAAAAAAAGAGAAAAAGTATGTTGTGTTGTTCTGGGAATGTTAGAGAGCCTGGAACCTCGTTGGCACTGGTGTTCCAGCATGGGGAGCCTGGAACCTCGATGACACTGGTGTTCCAGGTATTGACGTGAAGCTGGGTGGGTTCCATGGCCGTTGAATGCTGCTGTGGGTTGGTTACCTTGAATAAAACTCCCTTATTGAAATCAATTGTCTCAGCATCTTAACACTGGCGACGAGGTAAAACCAACCCAGAACCCACGGATCCTTACCTGCAGGAGAGCGGTGCCCGACATTGGCTGGACCTCAAGGGAGTGGTCGGAGTGGTGCGTACCAGTTCTACCGATGACTGGTCAGGCTGTATCCTGTGCCCGACATTGGCTAGGCCTCAAGGAAGTGGTCGGAGCAGTGACTGTCCCAGCTTTTCAGCTGCTTTACCCTGAGTCCCAGTGAGCGCAACGCAGGACAATCCAGAGTCTCGGCGACCGTTGCCAAGAACTCCGGCGACAGTTTTGGTCTTGGTGTCCTACCGGCACCGAAATCTCGGTGGACAAGTGTTGCGGAGCGGCTGGCGCCAGAAGGCACATACTGAACACTGGACATCCTGGGGTTTCCTCAATTCTGGGCCCGGTATTTTGCCTTATTGTTTTTTCAAGGGCCCGCGAGAGCGAGGTAACTGCACGCGTTCCTCTGCGCGCCTCGCGTTTTTCGTGTGCTGAATGAGACGCGTTACCAGGGCACGACGTCACGCGCGTGCTCATGATTGAACGCGGTCAGAAGACAAGACCGCACACCGTTTTCCCACATTGATGTTTTTCCACTAGTTAAGAATTTTTGGGGCATATTTATACTCTGTTTGCGCCAGAATTGCGTCGTTTTTTTTGACGCAAATCCGACGCAAAGCTAACTCCATATTTATACTTTGGCGTTAGACACGTCTAGCGCCAAAGATCTTGGAGTTTGCGTCATTTTTTAGCGTGAACACCTACCTTGCGTTAATGATATGCAAGGTAGGCGTTCCCGTCTAAAAAATTACTCCAAGGCATGTGCGCCTTATTTAAGCTCCCGTGCAAAAATGGCGCACAGGAGTGGGCGGGTCCAAAAAAATGACGTCCCGCCGCTTTAGCGTCATTTTTTAACGCCTGGTCAGGGCAGGCGTTAAGGGACCTGTGGGCTCGGAAGGAGCCCAGAGGTGCCCTCCCATGCCCCCAGGGACACCCCCTGCCACCCTTGCCCACCCCAGGAGGACGCCCAAGGATGGAGGGACCCATCCCAGGGAACTTAAGGTAAGTACATTTTTTTTTTTTTTTTTAAGTGGCATGGGGGGCCTGATTTGTGCCCCCTTACATGCCACTATGCCCAATCACCATGCCCAGGGGACATAAGTCCCCTGGGCATGACCATTGGGCAAGGGGGCATGACTCCTGTCTGTGCTAAGACAGGAGTCATTTCAATGGGGGTTGGGAGTAAAAAAAAATGGCGCAAATCGGGTTGAGGCCAATATTTTGCCTCAGACCTGACTTGCCCCATTTTTTGATGCCCAAGCTCCATTTTCCCCTACGCCGGCGCTGCCTGGTGTGGGTCAGCTACGCCGGCTAACGTCATTCCATAAATAAGGCGCCCGCATGGTGCTTTGGAATGGCGTTAGCCGGCGTTAACTTTTTTGACGCACAACTGCGTTGGCGCAGTTGTGCGTCAAAAAGTATAAATATGGCCCTTTGTTTTTTCTCGTCTCCTCTTCTCCACTGAACACTGGTCTGTTAATTTTTTTTGTATTATCCCAATTCAGGCCAGTTGGGTTTGTGATTCTACTTGATTGCTTCTGAAACCGACGTTATAAATATTACACATACTATTCTTGTCCTTCTCTGAAAATCTATTGAGTACTCTACTGTTAACACATTATGGCTACGCCCACGATGTCTCAACCGGGAAACATCCTTTATGCCAACTTTTTTATGACGAAGTCCTGGTTAACGAAAGCGGAACAACGCTTTCTTTAACCACAACTTCGTTATTTTGTGCCTTAACCACGCATGTCCTGAACAACGAACATGCATGGTTAAGGTACAAGCAAGGGAGTCGGCTGAGGAGGACGATGCAGATGAGGCGACGACTCAGGTAAGTGTGGGGTTTTAGGTTTTGGGGAGGGGGTCGGGGGTTTTAGGTTTTGGGGTGGGGTTGGGGGGTGGGGCGTTTTTGGTTTTGGGGAGGGTGGTCGGGGTTTTAGGTTTTGTGGTGGGGTTGGGGGGTGGGGCGTTTTTAGTTTTGGGGAGGGGGTGGGGGGTCGGGGTTTTAGGTTTTGGGGTGGGGTTGGGGGGGTGGGGCGTTTTAGGTTTTGGGGAGGGGGTGGGGGGTCGGGGTTTTAGGTTTTGGGGTGGGGTTGCGGGGGTGGGGCGTTTTTGGTTTTGGGGAGGGGGTGGGGGGTCGGGGGTTTTAGGTTTTGGGGTGGGGTTGGGGGGTGGGGCGATTTTGGTTTTGGGGAGGGGGTGGGAGGTCGGGGTTTTAGGTTTTGGGGTGGGGTGTTTTTGGTTTTGGGGAGGGGGTGGGGGGTCGGGGTTTTAGGTTTTGGGGTGGGGTTGGGGGGTGGGGCATTTTTGGTTTTGGGGAGAGGGTGGGGGGTCGGGGGTTTTAGGTTTTGGGGTGGGGTTGGGGGGTGGGGCGTTTTTGGTTTTGGGGAGGGGAGGAGGAGGGGGGTCGGGGGTTTTAGGTTTTGGGGTGGGGTTGGGGGGGGTGAGGCATGCAGGATCAATGGGTGCCTGTTACTAATGACTTTACCAGGAATGCCTTTACAACGAAATATCGTTGTTAAGGCATTCGTGGTAAAGGCATTAGTAGTAACAACGAGGTCGGTGTTCCGACCTCGTTGTTTAGGCACCCGTTGTTTTGTCTGTCGGCATTCCGTCGTACAACCGTCTCAACCACCCCCTTTTTTATCAGACAAAGGGGACCCGATTCTTCCTTGGAAATGTTGGAAGAACCTTTTTGACTCCTATTTAATAGCCATAGGGCGAGAAAAATTCTCTCCGGCTAGGAAACAGGCTGTTTTATTGCACAATCTGGGAATCAAAGGCAGGAACATTTATGATAGTCTAGAAACCCTAACCATCGGGGGCGGAAGGTGAACCCAGAGACATCTATGAAATGTCTGTAGCGATGCTGGCGGCACACTTTGAGTCTAAGCTCAATGTTGTTTTGGAAAGACACAAATTTTTTGCAAGGTCCCAAGGTAACGCTGAGAGTGTTGGTAATTTTGTTGCTGCTTTACGCACATTAGCGTGCACTTGTGACTTTGGAGATATCACGGATTCTCTTATTCATGACCAATTAGTGCTTTGCACAAATAACAAGAGAGTTCAAGAGAAACTGTTGACGAAGAACCCCGACTTGAGGGAAGCTATTGCAATTGTTGAAGGGTTGGAGAGTACCAACAACTGGATCAAGGAGAAGAACCACCCAGAAGGGGAAAATCTGTGCATGGTACAGGCACCACGCGTCCAGGAAGAGGTACTAAGAATTGGCAATGACAATAGGATACAGGCATCGACTCAGGAGAAGAGGAGAGAAATTAAGCATCTGCTTTGTTACCGCTGTGGCAACACGGGACATGCAGCGAATAGCTCAAATTGCTTTTCGCATAATTCTTTGTGTAGGAAGTGTGGGAAGAAGGGCCACTATGCAAGGGTCTGTAATAATGACAAATGCAACATAGATTCGGTGACTGAGAATGTTAACAAGATGGTTTTGTGTGTGGAACATGATATTGACCAGGTTGGGGGCAACACTGGAATGGTGGACGAGAGGCCCGTAATTATGCCTGAGTGCACTATTAGACTTGATGATAAAACAGTTACAGTCTTAGCAGACTCTGGATCTCCCTACACCATGGTAGGTGAAAAAAACTGGCAAGTCATCTTCGGGGAGGATCCTGACTCCTTGATTAAACCTTATATTAACCCAGTCAGCTATGGTGGTGCCAAAATAGTAGTGATTGGGTACAAAATCATGAATATCCAATTTCAAAATAAGACCACTATAGGGAAAGTCTATGTAGCCAAATGGGGTAATAATCTTTTAGTTTGGTGACACCAGCGGGACACGGGAATTAAGTTAGACCCTAATTCTGAACACCAAGTCATGGTGGTGAATGATGAGAATGTTACTCTAGAGATTTGTAAGGAATTCTCAGGAGTGTTTAGTGAGGAATTGGGTTGTCTGACTAATTTTGAGCACAAGATCATACTGAAGAAAAATGCAGTCCCTTCTGTGCATAAAGCCAGAAGAGTACCTAAGTTGATGTTAGAACCCCTCAGGGCGGAATTGAACAAGTTATTGAAGGCAGGGGTAATTGAAGAGATAGAATCTTCCGAATGGTTGGCCCCTGTTGTCCTAGCACCGAAGGACAATGGGAGGCAGATTCGCATGTGTGTCGACCTTAGAGATTTTAATAAGCATAAATGGGTAGATCGCCAACCTTTATCTAACATTTCGGAAGAGTTGTCGTGTTTGGGTGGTTCGAAAGTGTTCAGTGTGTTGGATCTATCCTCGGCTTATCATCAAATCGTTTTACATCCTGAGCCTAGACACCTCACCTCCTTTGTAACGCCGTTGGGGGCCTACCAATTTTTGAGGATGCCTTTTGGGCTGGCCTCTGCGGCCGCCTGTTTCCAACGGATTATGAAGAGGGTCTTAGAGGGAATTTCTGGTACCTTATGTTTTCAAGATGATATTTTGGTTCATGGCAAAACTGTGAGTGAGCATGACAAAATTCTAAGGGAAGTATGAGGAAGTTAGCCAGGGCTGGTCTTACTGTGAAGAAAGAAAAGTGCACGTTCAGGGTCACTTCAGTGACTTATCTGGGCCATACTATGGGCCATATGTACCAACGGATTTTCCCATAGACACAGAATGGGTAAAACCCTTTGCTACATCTGGCCCTATATCTGGTGAGGGAATCAGGCCCAAGTTGGAACTAGTTGATTCCATAGTCCGAGCACCTGAACCCAAAGACAACGATGGTGTGAGATCTTTTCTAGAGTTGGCGGAGTATTACTCCAAATTCATTGCCAACTTTTCAAGTGTGACTCAACCCTTGAGATCTCTCTTAAAGAAGGGGTGCAATTTCATTTGGACGGAGGAGTGTACGGCTGCTTTCACTTTTGTGAAGAACTGCATTGGGAAGATGCCCACTTTGGGGCATTTTGATACGTGTGCTAAAACCTTCTTGTACACAGATGCCAGTGTCAAAGGTTTAGGGGCAGTCTTAATCCAAAGGGTAGACCAGGAAGAGAAAGTAATCGCTTTTGCTTCCCGTTCCCTCTGGGAGGCTGAGCAGCATTATTCGGTTATAGAAAGAGAGGCCCTGGCGTGTATGTGGGCAGTTAAGCATTTCAAATTTTATTTGTGGGGCTTACCTTTTGTGGTGAGGACAGATCACAGGCCTCTTGTCCAAATATTTTCTTCTAAGAAGGAGGAAGAGTTGACGCCAAGGATAAGAAGGTGGGTGGAAGGATTATTGGAATACAATTTTGTTGTGGAATATGTACCAGGGCCAAAGAATATAGTAGCAGATTTCCTGTCCTGATCTTCAATTGACAGTAGTGAGGAGTCTGATGATGAGGGTGTGGTCAATTGGATGAGGGAGACGGCCATAAATGAAGAGGAGTGGAAGTCAGCAGCGGATCGGGATTCTGACAGGCATAAACTTGTCGAATTCATTGTGAAAGGTTGGCCAGAGTACAAGGATATTTCCGACTCTCTGAAGGGGTATTGGAATGTGAGAGATGAGCTCTCTTTAAGTGGAGGTGAATTATTCAGAGGTGCTAAATCTATACCTTCTATGGGCGTGAGGAGTAAAATCATAAATTTGGCCCATGAGGGACACCTGGGCAGGAATTTGACCAAACCCAGACTGAGAACAGTATACTGGTGGCCAGGGTTGGATTGTGATGCTGAAGCAGTGGTGAAAGACTGTGTAAGTTGTGCACGGAATGACAAGAGCAAAGTTATGGTGAAAGCCCCACTTTCTCTTGTTGTGATTCCTGAAAAACCCTGGGTTAAGCTAGGCCTTGACTTTATGGGTCCTTTCCATCTTCTGCCTACGAATGAACGCTACGTCATACTCATGGTGGATTATGCGTCCAAATGGGTGGTGACTAAATGTGTGAATTCGGTAGACACCAGAACGGTGATTGAGTTCTTGAAGGAGGAATTCTCTCGAGAGGGTATACCTAGCCATTTAGGGCCAGATGTATCAACTGATTTTGCACTCGCAAACTGCGAAATCGGCCATTTGCGAGTGCAAAATCGGGGTCTGCAATGCATCAACTGCATTCGCAGACCAAAAAATGAAAATCGCAAAAATTGCGATTTTCTGCGTTGCGACCTGCATTTTGTGAATCGCAATTTGCGATTCGCAAAATCCAGGTCGCAAAGCAATTCTGCAAAAAATCGCAAATTGCGATTTTTCGCAGAATGGTATTTTGCACTTGCAAAATACCATGACCTGCAACCAGGTGGTAACCTGGTGCAAAATTTAAAAATGCAGTACAACTGCATTTTTAAATTAAATATGTAAAGCACACATGCCCTTTTGGCATGTGTGTACTTTACATGTGCAAAAAAAAAAATTTGGGGTGCAGGAGAGGGGGCCTTAGGCCCCCAGCACCCTGACCTTTTGCATTTCCCAAATTGCGATTTCTGTTTCAGAAGTCGCAATTTAGGAAATGCAAAAAAATCACAGCGTATGGGGCCAGTATTGCAATTTGCGATTCGGTAATTGCATTTGCGATTTTTTAGAAATCGCAATTACCGACTCGCAAATGTGATACATGCCCCTTTGCGAGTCGGTAATTGCGATTTCTTAAAAATCGCAATTACCGAATCGCAATGGGCCAGATTCATACATCTGGCCCTTAGTCACTGACAATGGTGTACAGTTCACATCTCAAGATATGAAGTTTTTTTTGGACTCCTTAGCCATTGTACATTTGAAAACAGCGTTGTATCTACCCCAGGCCAATGGTTTTGCTGAACGTATGAATAGAATGGTGAAGTCCTGTGTGCAGGAAGCTATTGAATCCAGGGTTCCTCTAGCTGATCTCCTTAGGGACATGTGGTGGGCACATCGCAATACCCCTAATAGCATCACTAACATTGCCCCATTTGAGTATATGAGGGGCAGGTCGGGTTGCACTAAATTGTTTCCGGCATGGTTCAAAAATGTCCAGGATTGTGAAATGGAGTGATTTGGCGGAAGATTCCTCTAACTTGGAAAACCAGGGAGGAAGTCACTTCTTGAACGGATCGAAAGGGTCACCACACACCAAAGTTTCCTTCAGGATACGCTCCAAACCATTATGGTTGAAAGACTATGTATCCTGATACTTTATAGACTATGGTCCTGACTTTTTAACACCTATTATGCATGCATCCTACGTTGTGAATTATTATGTTTTGATGCACATTTTGTGTAATGTTTTACCTTGTTATTTTCTAATTGTTCTTCTTTATCCTTTAGTATATTTAGAGTAAGGGAGGGGGATGTGTTGTGTTGTTCTGGGAATGTTAGAGAGCCTGGAACCTCATTGGCACTGGTGTTCCAGCATGGGGAGCCTGGAACCTCGATGACACTGGTGTTCCAAGTATTGATGTGAAGCTGGGTGGATTCCATGGCGGTTGAGGCGGTCTGAGAGGGTGTGCTGCTGTGGGTTGGTTACCTTGAATAAAACTCCCTTATTGAAATCAATGGTCTCAGCATCTTAACAAAGTAGTCCATAAACCGGACCGAAAACAGTGAGCCTCATATGTTTTCAGTACTTGGTCGCTGCGCTCGAGGAAGGCTAACCACCAGAAAAGGCATGACGTATGCATGCCTTCCACTAATGAAAGCAAGCAGACTTTAAAAGGCAAGCCCACAAACCAATGAAAGACACTGACGTGACATGGACGGGGCTCCGAGCCCTTTTCTAACTACTACAGAGTCTCGCAAGCGCTACGCATGTGCAAGCGCATGCTAGCGCAGGCTCGACCCTAAAAATGAGATCCAATTCTACTCCAACAGACAAAATCAAGGGGGGGCAAATACACCTACATAATAATGCAAGACAAGCAATAAACATCCGTAATATAAATATATTTGACCCAATGAGTGGGACAATCCTCACCTCCGTGTCCTTAATAGAATCATAAATTCTTGTCGCAAAGCTAGACAATTTTGTATTCTATGTCAGGACCGGAGGCTCCGATTATGCTGGTTCAAAGCTGATCCACCACTAAATAAGAAACATGTACCACTGGCTTATAATAAAACATTTTAAACATGGAATCACTGGACCGATCACCGGCTGGAAGAATGTCTTTTAATCTAGAAACCAAGAGAAAAGCTGTTGACGCCATAGCACCTCTGGTGGAATGAGCACCATATAAAGATACATCAATGCCTGCGTCTGACATTACCCACTGAATCCAGCGGGCCAAAGTGGCGGCTGAGACTGGTCGAAAAGGTTTTTGAATAAAAATCAGGAGAGGTCCGAGGACCCATTCTATAACTAGCTGTGTGCTCCTCATGAACCTATAAACATTTAACCACACAAAGATTTTCGTTATGAGGAAAAGCAGGATAATCAACAGAATTAGACATGCATTTTGTATGTCTAGAAATAACGAACTAAACTCTAGGAGAGAATAACCTACCTGCTAAATCTAAAGCTCTCACATCAGAAACTCTGTGGCATGGGCTTAAAAACAACAACATGGTAAACTTCGTTGATAGTTGTTTCATTGTTAACAAATGATTGTCAGGCCAGTCACTCAAAAAATATAACACAATATGTACATCCTACAGTTGAAAATAACATTGTTTGGGAGGATTCGCCATGCTGATCCCTTTAAGGAATTTTCATAATAAAGGATGTTGACCTACTGGTTTATTATTTATCCATTCATGACCTGCAGAAATAGCTGATCTAAAGTTATTTACTGACCTGTAGCATAAGCCTGTTTCTGCGCATTCTGACAAAAAGTTTATGATGTCTTCGATCTCAGATCCCATGGGATCCACTTCCCCTCGAAGGCACCAACCCACCCATTTTTTCCATGCCAAAGAGTATCTTTTGCGGGTGGATGGAGCCCAAGCTTGTGTAAAAGAGGCAGCTGTAGACGAAAGACCTTGCACTTGTGTATGTCTCTTGATATCTTCCAGGCCATAAGATTCAGCTGCCCTGTCAGCAGAAGGGGATGAGGAGATCCCACAGGGTCCAGAAGGATCTGTGGGAAGACCGGAAGTTGAAGAGGTAGATGTGAGAAAGTAGCCTCTTTCTAGCCTTGTTACCCCCACTTTTGGCCTGTTTGTGAGTGTATGTCAGGGTGTTTTCACTGTCTCACTGGTATCCTGCTAGCCAGGGCCCAGTGCTCATAGTGAAAACCCTATGTTTTCAGTATGTTTGTTATGTGTCACTGGGACCCTGCTAGTCAGGACCCCAGTGCTCATAAGTTTGTGACCTATAGGTATGTGTTCCCTGTGTGATGCCTAACTGTCTCACTGAGGCTCTGCTAACCAGAACCTCAGTGGTTATGCTCTCTCATTTCTTTCAAATTGTCACTAACAGGCTAGTGACCAATTTTACCAATTTACATTGGCTTACTGGAACACCCTTATAATTCCCTAGTATATGGTACTGAGGTACCCAGGGTATTGGGGTTCCAGGAGATCCCTATGGGCTGCAGCATTTCTTTTGCCACCCATAGGGAGCTCTGACAAATCTTACACAGGCCTGCCACTGCAGCCTGAGTGAAATAACGTCCACGTTATTTCACAGCCATTTTACACTGCACTTAAGTAACTTATAAGTCACCTATATGTCTAACCTTTACCTGGTAAAGGTTGGGTGCTAAGTTACTTAGTGTGTGGGCACCCTGGCACTAGCCAAGGTGCCCCCACATTGTTCAGGACTTTGTGAGTGCGGGGACGCCATTACACGCGTGCACTACATATAGGTCACTACCTATATGTAGCTTCACAATGGTAACTCCGAATATGGCCATGTAACATGTCTATGATCATGGAATTGCCCCCTCTATGCCATCCTGGCATAGTTGGCACAATCCCATGATCCCACAGGTCTGTAGCTCAGACCTGGGTACTGCCAAACTGCCTTTCCCGGGGTTTCACTGCAACTGCTGCTGCTGCCAACCCCTCAGACAGGTTTCTGCCCTCCTGGGGTCCAGCCAGGCTTGGCCCAGGAAGGCAGAACAAAGGACTTCCTCAGAGAGAGGGTGTTACACCCTCTCCCTTTGGAAAATGGTGTTCGGGCTGGGGAGGAGTAGCCTCCCCCAGCCTCTGAAAATGCTTTCATGGGCACAGATGGTGCCCATTTCTGCATAAGCCAGTCTACACTGGTTCAGGGACCCCTCAGCCCTGCTCTGGCGCGAAACTGGACAAAGGAAAGGGGAGTGACCACTCCCCTGACCTGCACCTCCCCTGGGAGGTGCCCAGAGCTCCTCCAGTGTGCTCCAGACCTCTGCCATCTTGGAAACAGAGGTGCTGCTGGCACACTGGACTGCTCTGAGTGGCCAGTGCCAGCAGGTGACGTCAGAGACTCCTTCTGATAGGCTCCTTCAGGTGTTGCTAGCCTATCCTCTCTCCTAAGTAGCCAAACCCTCTTTTCTGGCTATTTAGGGTCTCTGTCTTTTGGGATTCCTTAGATAACGAATGCAAGAGCTCATCCGAGTTCCTCTGCATCTCTCTCTTCACCTTCTGCCAAGGAATCGACTGCTGACCGCGCTGGAAGCCTGCAAAACTGCAACAAAGTAGCAAAGACGACTACTGCAACTCTGTAACGCTGATTCTGCCGTCTACTCGACTGCTTTCCTGGTGGCGCATGCTGTGGAGGTAGTCTGCCTCCTCTCTGCACTAGAAGCTCCGAAGAAATCTCCCGTGGGTCGACGGAATCGTCCCCCTGCAACCGCAGGCACCAAAGAACTGCATCACCGGTACCCTGGGTCTCCTCTCAGCACGACGAGCGAGGTCCCTTGAATCCAGCAACTCTGTCCAAGTGACTCCCACAGTCCAGTGACTCTTCAGTCCAAGTTTGGTGGAGGTAAGTCCTTGCCTCCCCACGCCAGACTGCACTGCTGGGAACCGCAACTTTTGCAGCTACTCCGGCCTCCGTGCACTTCCGGTGGAAATCCTTTGTGCACAGTCCAGCCTGGGTCCACGGCACTTTAACCTGCATTGCACGACTTCCTAAGTTGTCCTCCGGCGACGTGGGACTCCTTTGTGCGACTTCGGGTGAGCACCGTTTCACTCCACTTTGTAGTGCCTGTTCCGGCACTTCTGCGGGTGCTGCCTGCTTCTGAGAGGGCTCCTTGTCTTGCTCGACGCCCCCTCTGTCCCCAGACGCAATTGGCGACATCCTGGTCCCTCCTGGGCCACAGCAGCATCCAAAAACCCTAACTGCACAATTTGCAGCTAGCAAGGCTTGTTGGCAGTCTTTCTTCAGGAAAACACTTCTGCACGACTCACCACGGCGTGAGGGATCCGTCCTCCAAAGGGAAAGTTCCTAGCCCTTGTCGTTCCTGCAGAATCTTCAGCTTCTACTGTCCAGTAGCAGCTTCTTTGCACCCACAGCTGGCATTTCCTGGGCATCTGCCCATCTCCGACTTGCTTGTGACTTTTGGACTTGGTCCCCTTGTTCCACAGGTACCCTCGTTTGGAAATCCATTGTTGTTGCATTGCTGATTTGTGTCTTTCCTGTAGAATTCCCCTATCATGACTTCTATGTCCTTTGGGGAACTTTAGTGCACTTTGCACTCACTTTTCAGGGTCTTGGGGTGGGCTATTTTTCTAACCCTAACTGTTTTCTTACAGTCCCAGTGACCCTCTACAAGGTCACATAGGTTTGGGGTCCATTCGTGGTTCGCATTCCACTTTTGGAGTATATGGTTTGTGTTGCCCCTATCCCTATGTGTCCCCATTGCATTCTATTGTAACTATACATTGTTTGCACTGTTTTCTAATACTATTACTGCATATTTTGGTATTGTGTACATATATCTTGTGTATATTTGCTATCCTCATACTGAGGGTACTCACTGAGATACTTTTGGCATATTGTCATAAAAATAAAGTACCTTTATTTTTAGTATATCTGTGTATTGTGTTTTCTTATGGTATTGTGCATATGACACTAGTGGTACTGTAGGAGCTTCACTCGTCTCCTAGTTCAGCCTAAGCTGCTCTGCTAAGCTACCATTATCTATCAGCCTAAGCTGCTAGACACCCTATACACTAATAAGGGATAACTGGGCCTGGTGCAAGGTGTAAGTACCCCTTGGTACTCACTACAAGCCAGTCCAGCCTCCTACATTGGTTGTGCAGTGGTGGGATAAGTGCTCTGTAACTACTTACCACTTTTGTCATTGTACTTTTCATAAGAGAAAAATATACAAAACAAGTTCAGTGTATGTACACCTAACCAAAAAGTTTTGCATTTCTTTTCTCACTTCTTTTCTAAAGTGCTGAAAAGTACTTCTAAACTTTCAAAAAGTTCTTAAAAAGTTTTAAAAGTTTTTTTTCCTGTCTTTCTAAAAGTTCTGACAAACTTTTTTCCTTTTTCTGTCACTAAAACACTTTCTAAAATGTCTGGCACAGGCCAAACTGTTGATCTGTCCAAACTTGCTTATGATCACCTTAGCTAGAAAGGAGCAAGGAGTCTCTGCATAGAAAGAGGTTTAAGTGTAGGGAAGAATCCCCCCAGAGAACTATTGGTTAACATGCTTATAGAACAGGATAAGGCTAGAGGTGCCCCATCTGTTGAAAAAATAGCTAATGGTTCACAATCTGATCCAGGGACACCCCTAGAAAAAGAGTCAGGAAAGAAACTTCCTAGCCTGCCCATTACAAGACAGCCTAGCATAGTTGGTACTGATGTAGAGTCACACCATACTGATAGTGTTGTCTCACATCATAGCAAGATATTCCTTCACATCATAGTAGAAGTGATGTTTCTGTTAACCAAGCTGTTAGGATGCCCTCTGTAAGGGATGGTTCTCCTTCTGTACATGCTCACCATACTTCTGTTTCAAGGAATGTCCCACCCACCCACCCTGATGACAGAGTGTTAGAAAGGGAGCTCAATAAATTGAGAGTGGAACAAACCAGACTGAAGCTCAAGAAGCAACAGCTGGATTTGGACAGACAGTCCTTTGAACTGGAAAAAGAAAGACAGAAATTGGGTTTAGAAACCCATGGCAGCAGCAGTATTCCCAATAGTCATCCTGCAAAAGAGCTTGATTCTAGGAATCTGCACAAGATAGTTCCCCCTTATAAGGAGGGGGGTGACATTAACAAGTGGTTTGCTGCACTTGAGAGGGCCTGTGTTGTACAGGATGTCCCTCAAAGGCAGTGGGCTGCTATCCTATGGCTATCATTTAGTGGAAAGGCTCCTTACTGTGAAAGAAAGTGATGCCAATAATTTTGCAGTTCTTAAGAATGCACTCCTGGATGGTTATGGCTTAACCACTGAACAGTACAGGATGAAGTTCAGAGAGACCAAAAAGGAGTCTTCACAAGACTGGGTTGATTTTGTTGACCATTCAGTGAAGGCCTTGGTGGGGTGGTTACATGGCAGTAAAGTGACTGACTATGAAAGCCTATATAACATAATCCTGAGAGAGCATATTCTTAATAATTGTGTGTCTGATTTGTTGCACCAGTATCTAGTGGACTCAGATCTGACCTCTCCCCAAGAATTGGGAAAGAAGGCAGACAAATGGGTCAGAACAAGAGTGAACAGAAAAGTTCATACAGGTGGTGACAAGGATGGCAAGAAGAAAGATGGTGAAAAATCTCAAGATAAGCATGGGGATTAGGGTAAAACCAAAGATCCCACTTCAAATCTTAAACACTCTTCAGAGGGTGGGGATAAAACAAATTCTTCCTCTTCTTCTCAACCTGCACACATTAAAAAGCCTTGGTGCTTTGTGTGTAAAAACAGAGGCCATAGGCCAGGGGATAAGTCCTGTCCAGGTAAACCCCCTGAGCCTGCCACCACTAATACATCAAGCTCTAGTGCCCCTAGCAGTAGTGGTACTAGTGGTGGGACTGCTGGCAACAGTCAAGTTAAGGGTGTAGTTGGGTTCACTTATGGGTCCATAATAGAAACTGGGGTAGTCAGTCCCAAGACAGTTTCTGTCACACCTAGTGGCATTGGCCTTGCCACACTGGCTGCTTGTCCCCTTACAATGGATAAGTACAGGCAGACAGTTTCAATAAATGGTGTTGAGGCCTTGGCCTACAGGGACACAGGTGCCAGTATCACTTTGGTGACTGAAATCCTAGTGGCTCCTGAACAACACATCATTGGACAACAGTATTAAACTATTGATGTCCATAACTCCACTAAGTTCCTTCCCTTAGCTATAATTCAGTTTAGTTGGGGTGGAGTTACTGGCCCTAAGCAGGTGGTGGTATCACCTAGCTTACCTGTAGACTGTCTCTTAGGTAATGGACTAGAGGCCTCAGGTTGGGCTGATGTAGAGTTTTATGCCCATGCAGCCATGCTGGGCATCCCAGAGGAATTGTTCCCTCTCATTTCTACTGAAATGAAAAAGCAAAGGAGAGAAGGCCTGAAAACTCAGGATCCCTCTCCATCAACAGGTAAAAAGGGTATCACAGTATCCCCTAACCACCCTGCCATTCAGGATACCATTCCTGTGGTGGGAGAAACCTCTCCTGGGGTGGCACCTGTTCCAAGGGAAGCATCAGCTGGCAAAGCTGTACTCCCTGAGGTAGAAGTACCTCTCTGTGGGATAACTAACATTGGTGAGAAAAAGAGCACCATTTTAGTTAACATGGAGCATCCCTCCAACCCTCCCAGAGAAACTTTAGTGCAGAAAGTCTGCACTGCCTCACAACACTTAGGACAGCATCCCTGCCCTAGTGTGGAGCTCATAGGACAGCATCCCTGCCCTGCTCCAACCCAAGAGAAACAGCATCCCTGTTCTCCCTTCCAGCCATATGGACAAAGTTTTTGCCCAGCTATGGCTTTTCTGAGACAGCACGCCTGTCTGGCATTTCCATCACTACAAATAGGTTCAGTGGACAATTCCCACTGCTCTAAACTAAAATTTACTGATAGAAACTCTGAAAATACATCTTCACATTGTTGCTTAGCTAAAAAACTTCAAACAGGGTGGTTTACATCCCCACAGGGAAGTAACCATATAGTGGATGATAAAGGGAGTAACCAGTCTATGCAGAGCTACTCTCTACTTATCACCACTTAGACAATAAAGTCTCAACTGGCCAAGGTTAGCCTTATTGTCCTTCGTTTGGGGGGTTGTGTGAGAAAGTAGCCTCTTTCTAGCCTTGTTACCCCCACTTTTGGCCTGTTTGTGAGTGTATGTCAGGGTGTTTTCACTGTCTCACTGGTATCCTGCTAGCCAGGGCCCAGTGCTCATAGTGACAACCCTATGTTTTCAGTATGTTTGTTATGTGTCACTGGGACCCTGCTAGTCAGGACCCCAGTTCTCATAAGTTTGTGACCTATAGGTATGTGTTCCCTGTGTGATGCCTAACTGTCTCACTGAGGCTCTGCTAACCAGAACCTCAGTGGTTATGCTCTCTTGTTTCTTTCAAATTGTCACTAACAGGCTAGTGACCAATTTTACCAATTTACATTGGCTTACTGGAACACCCTTATAATTTCCTAGTATATGGGACTGAGGTACCCAGGGTATTGGGATTCCAGGAGATCCCTATGGGCTGCAGCATTTCTTTTGCCACCCATAGGGAGCTCTGACAAATCTTACACAGGCCTGCCACTGCAGCCTGAGTGAAATAACGTCCACGTTATTTCACAGCCATTTTACACTGCACTTAAGTAACTTATAAGTCACCTATATGACTAACCTTTACCTGGTAAAGGTTGGGTGCTAAGTTACTTAGTGTGTGGGCACCCTGGCACTAGCCAAGGTGCCCCCACATTGTTCAGGGCCAATTCCCCGGACTTTGTGAGTGCGGGGACGCCATTACATGCGTGCACTACATATAGGTCACTACCTATATGTAGCTTCACAATGGTAACTCCGAATATGGCCATGTAACATGTCTATGATCATGGAATTGCCCCCTCTATGCCATCCTGGCATAGTTGGCACAATCCCATGATCCCACAGGTCTGTAGCTCAGACCTGGGTACTGCCAAACTGCCTTTCCCGGGGTTTCACTGCAACTGCTGCTGCTGCCAACCCCTCAGACAGGTTTCTGCCCTCCTGGGGTCCAGCCAGGCTTGGCCCAGGAAGGCAGAACAAAGGACTTCCTCAGAGAGAGGGTGTTACACCCTCTCCCTTTGGAAAATGGTGTTCGGGCTGGGGAGGAGTAGCCTCCCCCAGCCTCTGAAAATGCTTTCATGGGCACAGATGGTGCACATTTCTGCATAAGCCAGTCTACACTGGTTCCGGGGACCCCTCAGCCCTGCTCTGGCGCGAAACTGGACAAAGGAAAGGGGAGTGACCACTCCCCTGACCTGCACCTCCCCTGGGAGGTGCCCAGAGCTCCTCCAGTGTGCTCCAGACCTCTGCCATCTTGGAAACAGAGGTTCTGCTGGCACACTGGACTGCTCTGAGTGGCCAGTGCCAGCAGGTGACGTCAGAGACTCCTTCTGATAGGCTCCTTCAGGTGTTGCTAGCCTATCCTCTCTCCTAAATAGCCAAACCCTCTTTTCTGGCTATTTAGGGTCTCTGTCTTTTGGGATTCCTTAGATAATGAATGCAAGAGCTCATCCGAGTTCCTCTGCATCTCTCTCTTCACCTTCTGCCAAGGAATCGACTGCTGACTGCGCTGGAAGCCTGCAAAACTGCAACAAAGTAGCAAAGACGACTACTGCAACTCTGTAACGCTGATCCTGCCGCCTTCTCAACTGTTTTCCTGGTGGTGCATGCTGTGGGGGTAGTCTGCCTCCTCTCTGCACTAGAAGCTCCGAAGAAATCTCCCGTGGGTCGACGGAATCGTCCCCCTGCAACCTCAGGCACCAAAGAACCGCATCACCGGTACCCTGGGTCTCCTCTCAGCACGACTAGCGAGGTCCCTTTAATCCAGCAACTCTGTCCAAGTGACTCCCACAGTCCAGTGACTCTTCAGTCCAAGTTTGGTGGAGGTAAGTCCTTGCCTCCCCACGCCAGACTGCATTGCTGGGAACCATGACTTTTGCAGCTACTCCGGCCTCCGTGCACTTCCGGCGGAAATCCTTTGTGCACAGTCCAGCTTGGGTCCACGGCACTCTAACCTGCATTGCATGACCTCCTAAGTTGTCCTCCGGCGACGTGGGACTCCTTTGTGCGACTTCGGGTGAGCACCATTTTACTCCAATTCGTAGTGCCTGTTCTGGCACTTCTGCGGGTGCTGCCTGCTTCTGAGAGGGCTCCTTGTCTTGCTTGACGCCCCTTCTGTCCCCAGACGCAATTGGCGACATCCTGGTCCCTCCTGGGCCACAGCAGCATCCAAAAACCCTAACTGCACGATTTTCAGCTAGCAAGGCTTGTTGGCGGTCTTTCTTCAGGAAAATACTTCTGCACGACTCTCCACGGCGTGAGGGATCCGTCCTCCAAAGGGAAAGTTCCTAGCCCTTGTCGTTCCTGCAGAATCTCCAGCTTCTACTGTCCAGTAGCAGCTTCTTTGCACCCACAGCTGGCATTTCCTGGGCATCTGCCCATCTCCGACTTGCTTGTGACTTTTGGACTTGGTCCCCTTGTTCCACAGGTACCCTCGTTTGGAAATCCATCGTTGTTGCATTGCTGATTTGTGTCTTTCCTGCAGAATTCCCCTATCACGACTTCTATGTCCTTTAGGGAACTTTAGTGCACTTTGCACTCACTTTTCAGGGTCTTGGGGTGGGCTATTTTTCTAACCCTAACTGTTTTCTTACAGTCCCAGTGACCCTCTACAAGGTCACATAGGTTTGGGGTCCATTCGTGGTTCGCATTCCACTTTTGGAGTATATGGTTTGTGTTGCCCCTATCCCTATGTGTCCCCATTGCATCCTATTGTAACTATACATTGTTTGCACTGTTTTCTAATACTATTACTGCATATTTTGGTATTGTGTACATATATCTTGTGTATATTTGCTATCCTCATACTAAGGGTACTCACTGAGATACTTTTGGCATATTGTCATAAAAATAAAGTACCTTTATTTTTAGTATATCTGTGTATTGTGTTTTCTTATGATATTGTGCATATGACACTAGTGCTACTGTAGGAGCTTCACTCGTCTCCTAGTTCAGCCTAAGCTGCTCTGCTAAGCTACCATTATCTATCAGCCTAAGCTGCTAGACACCCTATACACCAATAAGGGATAACTGGGCCTGGTGCAAGGTGTAAGTACCCCTTGGTACTCACTACAAGCCAGTCCAGCCTCCTACAGTAGAGCAATAGACAGCTTCAGAAGAGATGGAAACCACAGTTGACTCTTTGACACAGGAGTGATGAGAATCAAAGATGCCAGTTGGCGTTGCGTGAGCGCTGCTACTCTTGGGATCATGGCAAATGGAGGAAAGGCATAATTAATTTGAGTTGACCAATCCTGTAAAAATGCACCCGTTGCCAGCATCAATGGATCCATTCTCCAGATGTAAAGGTTTGGAATCTGAACATTGAGACGAGATACAAACAGATCCACCTGACACTGACCCAGCAAATACATGATCTTCTGAAAGACAGATGGGTGAAGTTTCCGGTTGCTGGAATCTTTTAGGAACTGGGACTTCCAGTCCGCCACTTGATTGTCTTTTCTGTGAAGAAATTCCATTATCACCATGATATTTTGTGATAGGCAGAGATGCCAAGATTCTCTGGCAGTATTCGCCACTAGGCGGGACCTTGTCCCTCACAAGCGGTTGATGTACCACACCGCGGACACATTGTCCATCCTCAAGAGAATGCAACAATTACTCTTGAGCGGGGAGAGGGATCTGATGGCGAACGAACCCGCTAATAGTTCTAGGCAATTGATGTGGAGCCGAAGCTCCTCGGATGACCGCCGACCTCCTGTCGAGAACTGTCTGCATCTCGCTCCCCAGCCCCAATGACTGGCATTGGACTCTATCGCAATCTCTGGTGACACTCTAAAAATGGCCCTGCCATTCCAGACACCATTGGAGTTCCTCCTGGGCTTCGAGAGGTAACGGAACCAGATGATTGTAGGAAAGGCCCTGTTGAAGGTAATGAATCTTCAGTCTTTGTAAGGCTCTGTAATGCAGAGGCCCCAGAAAAACTACTTGAATCGAAGAAGCAAGTAGGCCCACAATCCGAGCGAGGGATCTCAAAGAGACCGTCTGATTCGATAATGTCACCCGCAGTTCTCTCTTGATCGATTTCATTTTCTGGGAAGGAAGTAGCAATTGAGCTTTGACTGAATCCACTTGGAATCCTAAGAACTACATTTGCTGTGACGGAATCATGGAAGATTTCTTGTGGTTGATCACAAACCTCAGATCCTGAAGAAGAGCAACCGCCCATGACAGATGAGGTAACAGCAGGGACCGATCTTGTGCCAAAAGAATCATATTGTCTAGATAGAGGATCAATCGGATACCCCTCCCGCGTAGGTGTTCCACCACTGGTTTCAACAGTTTGGTGAGCACTCACAGGGACGAAGACAGGCCAGATGGGATGTCAGGTATTCGTACTAATTGCCCCTCCCACTCGAATATTTCAATAGATAAAGGATTTGTCTAGTTGGGAAAAAAGGATAGGATGACGAAGCGAAGGCTGTAGAAGTGTGGAAATTAGCTCTATGGCGTATCCTTGTACTATATTCAGTACCCATACATCTGAAAAAATGGAGTCCCAATCTTGAACAAAATGTTTGAGTCTACCTCCTAAAGGAATATAAGGAAGAGAAAGGTTTATTACCTGCAGGGTGTTGTCAATGGCTCTGTAGCCTCTGCCGGAGCCTCAGGAGTTGCGGTTGTGTGAGCCCCTAGATCTGGAGGCATAGGAACCCGCTTGTGAAGGCTTCTGGGTACAACTTCTGTGTCTTGGGAAGGTTACCCTTGAAGGACCTTGCTGATTGAATGTCCTCGAAAACGACCGGCCCTTCCAAAAAGGGGGTTGAACATTCGTTTGAGGGAGGACTAAGACTTATCCAGAGAGGTGAAAGTGTTCACGAACTTCCCAATATCTTTACAAATCGATCTCCAAATAATTGACCTTCAGCCAGGGGTTCAGCTTCAGCAGAAGCTAAATCCACCAATTGAGGGTCAATTCAAAGTAAGACGGATTTTCTTCTTTCGGATGTTAAAGCACAGTTCGCATTCTCCAAAAACAAATGGCCCGTTGGAGTTCATCCGGCCAGGACCTCTGTGTGGATTGCAGCCCCCGTTTCCTGACCTTGAAGAGCTAATTTCAGAATCTTAGCTAGTGGTCCTGAAATATCTAGGACCTTGTCCTTGCAACCCCTCAGAGCTCTATCTATCCCTTTTTTTCAGATCTTTATTATATTTCTTAAGGAATGTCCCCATAGTATTGTCAATATCAGAGGTGACAGCGGTTTTATGGGGAAGATCAGGGCAAGGGCACTCAGACTTCAATCTGGATCTGACATCTTTCTCAAACCCTTTCCTAAAATGCAACTGCATATAGTTCACCACTGCAGGGGCCGGGGCCCAGTCAGGTGATCTGGGGTGGATCATATCAGAGGGTTCAAAAGTGACAGGAGGAGGAGCAGCAGGGGAAGAGTGTTTGCGCTTCTTAGTGAGCTTACAAGCTTCATGGTATTCATGAGAAGAAGAGCTGGAATCAGAATCCGAGGGAGGGGAAGTTGAAGGAATAGGCTGAGGAGGGTTAGACGCAGTGGTGTAAGCATGCTCAGGAAGAGAAGGCAGGGAAATGTTGGCCGACTTGCTGGAATGGGGCCAAGGTTGCTCAGAGGGAGGAATAGATGGAGAAGAGAGATCTCCAGAACGAAGAGAGGGCGCTGCAAGCCATGCTCATTCATTGAGATGTTTGCAGAAAGGTTGCAGGGCTAAAGAGATAACTTTATCTAGTGATTTTTTCACTGAAGAGTCAATGACCTGTTAAAAAAAGGGCTCAAAGTACTAATCTTTGTCCTCGTAAGGACCATACATCTCCAGCCCTTGATCACAAGATTCATAATCTGACATGATAATAAATATCACAGTCCAAGTCCCAAAGGGAAGCAAGTAAGACAAAGCAATATTCAAGATGTTCCAAAGAATTATTGGGAAACCCAATTTAATTATTGCAGCCCCAGCCTTCCTTGGTCAGGGGCTTCAGATTAAGAACGAAGCTGCATCAGGAACTGGTTCCCAAAATCTCTCAGACGGGAACGATCCCATAAGAACAGAATCTCTTAATTACACCACTCGACAAACCCCCGTTTTGCAGCCTGGGGTTGGCGTCAACCGACGTATGGAGAGGGCACTTCTCCTCCCATAGGCCGTGCGCATGTGCATAGCCTAATTGGCTATGTCACGCGTCTCACAGCGCGCTTCATCAAATGCGTACCGGAAGTCAGGCAAAGAGCTGCCTGGCTTGCCGGCCACACCGCCGAACAAAGCAGAAAGCTAATGCCTCTGAGGAAGCGAAACCCGCTCCGAAAGCGGAATACACAGTTTCCCTTCAGTAATTGCACAAGGCAGTTTACAGAGGGGAAGCTTTGTGGAAGGAGTTGGGGCGGGCGCAACATGCACCACAAACCCATGCGAATGAATGGGCGCATGCCACAGAACAGCACCTTTCACGGTGGAATACTGGGTCGGCGCAATTACACAGACATGTTAAAGCTGTACACATTAATGAAAGGGAGAGGCACTTATCTGACTGCGGAGCAGCAAAGAAAGAGGAAGCCAGATGGTGCCTTTCTAGATTATAGACTGTGTTGGACCACTATCGGTGGGTTATGCTAGGGGCGTCGTTTAAAGCCTCATGTTAGTGTGTTTTCTGTGTTTACTGTTTTTTTATTGGCTGCTGTTTTTTGAGTAGTAAAGATTGAGAACCATAATCGGAGCGTCCGGTCCTGACATAGAATTAATGTGCCTGCTGCACAGAACATGTGTCAAGCAGATCACAGAACTGAGTGTGAGCGAGCTAGGAGTAGCACTATAAACAAGCATTTGCAAAGCAATCGGTCTCACATTTGCTTGAGTTAGAGCTATTGGCATTGTGAGTTCATAACTGGAGGAATTTTCTTGCCACATAAATTGGTCAACCCTGCCTCACAATTTGGTATTTGCGTGCCACATAATTCCAGTGGCCCTGCATATAACTAAAGCACTTCCATTTACCTTCTTCCTCTATCTCTGGCCAAAAATGAAAATGCTGTCATTTACCATCCTAATTTAAATAGTCCATGCTAATTCCAACAGATTACTACCATCACCATCACACCATCAGAGTTTAAATAAGCTAAAAGGCTCTCCCAGACATATTAAGAGTGTTCAAACAGTCATAGTATAATAAGGATGTTAAGTTGGCCTGAATCATGGTCATAATTACAATAAGGAGAGATTAATAAAACATATACAATTATCATATAAACCCAATAAAAATTGGTATCAGAAATAAACATTTGGCATTAGACCGTAATGTTCAGAACAGCCCCTAGAAAACACACAATGAAAACAAGCATTTGTAAGAAAATTGGTCATCTTACCATATGGCTTTGCAGGGTAACCATACCTTTAACCCCTAAAAGGCATAGTGCATTACAAATTTTCTGGGACAGCAGGCCTAATGCAATGTTATTACAAACTACACCCTTAAAACACAAAACATTCTCAGCTGTCAAACAAATGTTCTAGCCACAAGAGAGATTTAAAAAAAACACTGAATGGAGGAAGGGGGTATTATTTTGGGGTCCCCACTAACCTAGTGTGGGGAACCAGAGATGGCCTAAACAGAAAGTGTGTCATGCTGAACGTTTTGGTGGTGGTCCCATTGCCCTAGGACCACCACAGGCTGAGTTATGGGCAAACATGTTTTGAAAAAGAATGCTTGCAAAGCATTATGGGGTGACTTTTCCCAAGTAAAGTGAATACTGTAGTATCGGCTCTCCTGCTGTGCTGGGAGAACCACATTGCAGATTTCTGTGTTTTTTAGTAAAGCATTTATCAATTATAAGTGTTTTTGGGAAAGCAATGGAGCGTAAAGGGGAGAACCAAAAGAAATGACTCTGATTAGGTAACAGTGTAAACAATGTGACCAGCTCTCCAATACCGCTGATGGAGTTTGCACTGTTGGCGCTGTTCAGGCCATGGCTGCCACGGAGCACGAATGGGAGAGACAAAAGAAAAAAAGAGTTCACCTACGCTGAATTATATAGACAATAATGCAATTATCCATGTAACAGGGTCAGTCTGCAAGGTGGCAAGGTCTGCAAGGTGGCCCAAAGGCGGGACAAATGTAAAGCAATTACCTATGACATCAAGGGATTTTTGAAACGCAAGCCCACGAACAAGTGAAAGTGTTGGGCATGAGGTGGGCGTGGTTAAAAGCCCACAATACTTACAACAGGTCAAAGCGCTTGCGCGTTCGACCTAAAAAATGAAATGTATGTCACAGAGGGACTATGAAGAGATGAGGGGCACTGTTGGAGAGTGGTACGGAGGGAATTCATGGAGAAGTAGGTCGTGGGGGGGCCCCAAAAAAGACTGTTGCTCCGGGCACCACCAACTCTAACGCTGGCCCTGACCAATATCAGGGGTGCAGTGATTCCTCAGGAGAGCAGTGTTGCTGCAGCAGTAGACGTGCTTATGCTAGTCATGAGGCCTGATGTGTGACATAAGCACCGATTTTCCAATTATGAGCCTCTTTCCAAGCCCCTCTGCCTCTTCACTTTTCACCCGTTCTTTCCTGGCAAAATGACAATAGGAAAAACTAAAAGCGTGAAACAGTAAAAGAAAAGTTACGCTTGCAATGTGCATCCCAAGACACAGGGCATGTCTCCATTTGTCCTCAGTTCTAGGGCCCATATTGATCAAGGTTTTGCGTCACCCTTTCACCATGCAAGGGGTCACAAGGGAAACATAAAACCCTAAATAAGATTTATCAAGCCGTGCAAAGCCACCTTGCTTGGTCCTTCATGGCTTGATAAATCTAGAGTACCACAAGGCCGCACAAATCCCTGCCATGCGTAACTCTGCAGCAGGGAGGCGTTCCATGGATGGAGCATGGGTGTTCTGATGCATCAACCCATGGATTTTGTCAAAATGCTGCTCCTCCCCAGGTGGGGAGTAACGAGGAGAAATATCTTTATTTCTTAACGTTTCTTCACCTTTCTGTGTGTGCTGCGTTCTGCAGCACACTTAGAAGAGGAAAATGCCTCTCAGGATTGTTTTTCTGCAGGACGGTGTCTCTTCCTGCACAAAATAATCCTTCCTACAATGCAGGTACCCTTTCAACATGAAGCGAGGGTGCCAGCATTGATGCTAGGCAGCAAAAAGTGTGCTAGCAGTAGGAAAGAACAGGAATGCGCTGTATAATGTTAAATACTGTGCATTCCTGGCCTCTCACCCCGTGCAGCAAGGTGGCTTGTTGCGCTGCCTGAAAGATTAATACATCTGCCCCATTCCTTTGAATTGTAGCCTGCTGCACACTTTAGTTTGAGGGTATTTGACACATGTGCCTCTTCTGGTGCCCCAAATGACTGACAAGGCCATGCAGTGAGGCTGAGGAATACTTAAGAAGTTTGTGCTTAATGAAGATAAGGCCTGCTCCATGCTGAGATAGACTTGGCCAAGATTGGTAGCCAACGTACTTTCAGATGTGGTAATGCAGAATTTATAGACCTTCAATAGTAATATGATATATGTGGGAAAGTACCCTCTTTTTGGCATGGTTACCACCACTTTTTGCCTGCTGTCATTGTGTTTTGACTGTGTTCACTGGGATCCTTCTAACCAGGATCCCAGTGACTGTGCTCTCTCCCTCTGAATTTGGCTTTCCCTGACTTTGTACACCCCACAATTGGCATACTTTTGCCCCCATGTAAGTCCCTAGTATATGGTACCTAGGTACCCAGGGCATTGGGGCACCAGCGGTTCCCCATGGGCTGCAGCATGTATTTTGCCACCCATGGGAGCCCATGCAAAATGTGTCTGCAGGCTTGCCATTGCAGCCTGTATTAAAAGGTGCATGCTCCCTTCCACCACAGGCCACTGCACCAGGTCACTGTAAGCCACCCCTATGGTAGACCCTCCCAACCAAAAGGGCAGGGTGCTAGTACTGAGTGTGAGGGCACCCCTGCATGAGTAGAGGTGCCCCCACAAACTCCAGCTCCATTTTTCCAGGACTTCGTGAATGCAGGGAAGCCATTTTAGCTGTGTACTGGATATAGGTCACTACCTATGTCCAGCTACATAATGGTAACTCTGAACCTAGGCATGGTTGGTATCAAACATGTCAGAATCATACTCCAATACTGTTCCCATAATGTGGTTGTATGATTCCATGCACTCTGGGGGCTCCTTAGGGGACCCCCAGCTTTGCTCCTACCAGTTTGCAGGGTTTTCCCAGACAGCCCGCGCTCCTGCCATCCTACAGATGGGTTTCTGCCCTCCTGCTGCTTCATCAGCTCAAGCCCAGGAAGGCAGAACAAAGGATTTCCTTTGTGAGAGGGAGGCAACGCCCTCTCCCTTTTGAAATAGGTGTTACATGGCTTGGGAGGGGTAGCCTCCTCAAGCCAATGATAAGCTTTAAAGGGCACATTTGGTGCTCTCCTTGCATAAACTGGTTTGCACCAGTCCATGGACCCCCAGTCCCTGCTCTGGCGTGAAACTGGGCAATGGAAAGGGGAGTTATCCAAGGGTGGTGCCCAGAGCATCTTGAATTCAAGGTGGGCAGAGGCCCCTGGGAGCGTCTGAGTGGCCAGGTCAGGCAGGTGACGTCACAGCCCCCTCCTGATAGTTGGTCACCCTGCTAGGTAACCAATCCCCCTTTTAGGGATATATAGGGTCTCCCTCTTGGGTGGGTCCTCAGATTTGACATGCAAGATTCCAGCTGTACTACTCTGCAATGTTTACTTTGACTTCTGGCCACTGGAAAAGCAACTGTACTTCACAGGAACCTACAATTAGCAGCGCCAGCAATGACTTCGCTCTGCGACATTGTTTCTCTGGCTCCTTCCAGCAACTGCAACATTTCCCCGGCTGTGAATCCTCTGAGGGTGGCAAGTCTTCAGTCTGCACCAAGAAGCAAGAAGGAATCTCCCTTGAAGTGAAGGAGTCACTCCCCTGCATCTGCAGACACCAACTGAAATGACGACCGGCTCTGTGGGTCCTCTCTCCTGCAACTCTATGTGGATCCTGCAACACATCTTGAGTGGTCCCCTCGGTCCCCTCTACCAGCGGTCCAACTTTGGAGGTGGTGAGTCTTTGCCTCTCCTTGCAGGACAGTACCCCTGTGCACCGCAACTCTTGCAGCTACCAAGGTCTGTTGGCTCTTTGTCCAAGGGATCTCCAGGCTCCATGCAGCCCTGGCCTCCAGCACCCGTCTCTTCAATGCGTAGTCTCCTACCTGCAGCTCCAGCGACGTGGGACTCCTTTCCAGGTGTGCTGAGGGGGCCTCACTGCGACTAATGTTCCTGCTGCCTGCGAGTTGCCTGTAGAGGCTGCATCCTTGACTTCTCTCTCTCTTCACTGCTGAGGATTGCCTGGGACTTCCCTCCTTCCGTTGAGTCCCCTCTGACCTTCCTGGTCCCCAGCAACTCTGTAATTTCTCTTCTGCGACTCTTGCCTTTGCCAAGGATTGTTGCTGATTTTTCCACACCACTGACAGACTGCAACTCTTCTAATGACGTGGAACACTGACTACTTCACTTCTGGAACTCTTCCTCTGCTCCTGTGCTGCATAGCCAACTCCTAGTCTTCACCATCGACCTGGTCCTGCCCCAACCGGACACTCCAACTGGAACTGGACTTGGTCCCTTTCATTTGCAGATCCTCTTCTGTCTGGCTCCATCTTCTGTTTCTTTCAGTCTTTGCTTGGGTCTCACACAGTCTTTTTACAAAGTTTCTCTGTGGGTTTGGGAAAAACTAGGTGCTTACCTCTTCTCTCCTGGTCACTGGGGGGCACTCTGGTACTTAACTTTTGGGGTTCCTAGTTCCTCCAGCTCCCCTCTACAGATTCCACTTACCTGGGTGGGGGGTCTGACTTTCGCATTCCATTTTTTTAGTATATGGTTTGGTCTCCCCTAGGGTCTCTATTGCTTACTGTGTTTACACTGTTTTCTATTGATTTCTATGCCCATTCCTGATTACTAAGGTTTTATATATTAGTGTATTTACTTACCTGCTAGTGCAGTATTGCCTATATAGTATTCTGGTATTTGTTTCATTAAAATAAAGTACCTTTATTTTTGTAACACTGTGTGGTTCTTTCAAATGTGTAAGTACTGTGTGACTATAAGTGGTATTGCATAAGCTTTGCATGTCTCCTAGATAAGCCTTGGTTGCTCATCCACAGCTACCTCTAGAGAACCTGTCTTCCAAGACACTGACTACATCTCAGTAATAGGGGATACCTGGACCTGGTATAGGGTGATAACACCATAGATGCTCTCCACACACCAGGCCAGCTTCCTACAATAGCCATGTTGCTTATATACTGGATGCACGCTAGCACAGCCTTAACAAGGCCGTTGTATGATGCTTTGTTGTACCATGTTGCTTATATACTGGATGCACGCTAGCACAGCCTTAGCAAGGCCGTTGTATGATGCTTTGTTGTACCATGTTGCTTATATACTGGATGCACGCTAGCACAGCCTTAGCAAGGCCGTTGTATGATGCTTTGTTGTAATCCAAGCAGCCACCAATCAGAGCAGAGGCTGCTGTGGTAATGAGGGTAAGAACAGGGCATCACAGTGGTTCTCTAAAGAACTTATGAAGGGAATGAGACGATCGGAGTCATAGAACACACCTGTCATCAAAGCAAACGCTGGAATACTTCAAATCAAGTGTAAAGAATACAAACGCCACGTTTTTGAGGTAATAGCTGAACTCTGAGGACTTAGATGTCCTGGTGACCTTTGGTAGAACTGGGGGCAAGTCAGCAAGTCCTTGGGTCACTCTGGAAGCAGTTCTTTGTTCTCTTCCTGTAGGGCAGAGGTCAGCAAGCATCATGGCAGCTCAGCAAAGCAGGACAGCAGTGCCCTGAAACTGTCAGACACAGCAAAGTGACAATCCTTCAGCTTAGCAGCCTTCACTCCAGCAGGGTTCTGTCTTAGGTCCAGAAGTGTACTGATTTTGGGGGTTTAGAGACCCAGAACTTATACCAAAATGTGCCTTTGATGTCGGGTGACTTCAGAAGGTTTCTCTAAAATGCACAGGTCCCGTTTCACCCAGCACCGGCTCCAGACAATCAGCGGGAGGTAATCAGCCCCCTTTGTGTGGCTCAGACCACTACCCTTTGAAGAGTAAGTGCGAGCCCTTCCCAACCTCCTCCCCAGGAAGACCCATCAGTATGCAGATGAATGCAGATACAGTGGAGTATCCTATGTTTAGTGTTTAGTAATTGGTTAACACTTTTGGGTCTGCTTTTCAGAGGAGGATACCATGGTAATGTTTGTAGATTATTGGTACAAACCTGAGGATCAAATACATAGAACTGTTTGTGTTGTACATCAGACAGAAACCAATAGTTAGCTTAGCTAAAACATTCCATGAGCGAGTCATCATAATTCCGAAACCTTGGGCACAAATAAAAGACATGCTTAATAACAATGTTCAAATCTGCATAGGTGAGTGATCAAGTGGTTCTGAACATGATGTTTAAGTGCATTAATAAATGTACACTAGTGATGGATTAGTTGGGGTCTTTGAGAACATGTTGAATGCGCCCCTTATTTATTTTATAATTAATAGTAATAAGAATCACTTTTTTATACAGTGCTTCAACCCTTGCTTCTGCCATTTGTAAGTGCTGTCAGTGTCAGGTGTTAGACATATTAATGGTACTCAAGACACTAGCTGTTCTTTTCCAGGGGTACTGGACCCATGGGTGTCCTCAACACCCACTCTGGGGGTCCACAACTGCTTGGAAAATGAATTCATGTTAGCAGAATAGTAAAGTATATAGAAATAAGAATGTTGGATGTAAAATTGAAAATGTTAAAATGTTTCGTAAATGTGAAGGAATTTGAAATTGGGGACTAAAAATTAAGTTGGAATCTGTTGGAAATTGGTTTCCTGGTTGGGGGGGTGGGCTGAAACTCTAACCAAGCAGCACCCACAATCTCTGTCAGGATGAAATACAAGCAAACCCCAAATTAATCTATGCTTAACCCTCTGGTAGCTTGGCACATAAACAGTCAGGCTTAATTTAAAGGCAACGCTCAAAGTATTTATGCAACATTTCAAACAATAATAAAGTGAAAACACAACACCAGATAAATCTCACACCAATTTAGCAAAGTAGAGTAAACTTTTAGTAAATTATTTGATACCAAAACAACAAAAGTCTGATCAGTTGACCCGGGGACATGCAATTTTAAAGATTTCAGGTTAGTAAAGTGCCCAAAAGTGCAAACTACCACTTGCAGTTATCTGGTCGTGCAAAACCAGGTGCAAATCACAAGTTCAGGCTTACCACAATGGAGCGCGTTGGCTGGATGGATAGGCCAGGTTAACCCAGCTGAAAGAGTCACCTTCAAGGTGCAGTGCAAATAATTCCATTTGCAGTGAAAGGGGCGTTGCGCATGGTCGCCATTGTAGCACGATGATTCTGTCAGGTGTCACGAACAGTCTTTGCTGGAGCTTCGTGGTGGTGGTCATCACGAGTTGTCAGGCGTTGCTGGCGGTTGCAGTGGCATGAAGAGTCGGGTTCACTGGAACTTCACAGTGACAGATGGCACAGGTTTGTGTTTATGAAGAGTCCAAATCTTCAGAATTTCTCCTTTTCTTTGAAGTGGAGCTCAACTAGGGCCACATTGAGGTTCCAGGACCTGAGGAGCACCTCCTGGGCATCATGAATTCACTCCTGCAGAGGCCAGCAAAGCTCAAGCAGCTCTAGTTGGAGGTCCAGGCAGCAGGTCAGCTGGGCACTTGCAGGTAGCCTTTGGAGCTTGTGATGTCACTGTAGCTCAAAACAGGTGTCTGCTGACCTTTGGAGTCACTTAAGCCTGAGATGAAGGGTGCAGGTCCAGTCTTCCTTCTCAGCAAGCAGAGCATCAGGCAGCAGCGTAGCAGGGCAGCAAAGTGGCAGTCCTGGCAGCAAAGCAGCCCCGCAGTCCTTCTTCTGTAGCATTCACACGTTCACAAGCATCTGAAGAGTTGGGTCTGAGGGTCCAATATTTGTATCTGGTGCCCACTTTGAAGTAGGAGAAGCATCTGCAGGTTTCCTTTTGAAGATCTTGAAGTCTCCTGCCTCCTCTGCTCTGGCTCCAAGCTGGATGCATGAACAATGCAGTGGTGGCAAGTCCTTTGTGTGAAGGCACAGCACAGCCTATTCAATAGCAAGTGGGGCTATGCCCCGCTCTGCCCCCCTCATCCAGTTGGTGGTCCATCCAAGCACACCTAATCCATCTATTAAGTAACTGTCTAGGAGGAATAAACAAAGTCTAATGGCTAACTACACCTAGTTATGTAACCCAGGAATGGGCTGCAGACACCAATTGGCGATAAAGGAAAAACAAGAAGAAGGCACTCAAAAAACGGGCAGAAAAGCAAGGAGAAAGCAGTGAAAACGATGGAAGAGAAAGAAGGCACTCAAACAACAGGGGAAAAAACAAGGAGAAGGCAATGAAAATGAGGGAAAAGCAAGGAGAAGACACACAAAACAACAGGGGGAAAAGGAAAGGAGAAAGCAGTGAAAATGAGGGAAGAGCAGGGGGAAGGCACACAAAAAACGGGGCAACGGAAGGAGAAAGCAGTGAAAATGTGAGAAAAGCAAGGAAAAGGCAGTCAAAAAAATGGGGAAAAGAAGGGAGAAAGCTGTGAAAATAAGAGAAGAGCAAGGGGAAGGCACTCAAAAAACGGGCGACGGAAGGAGAAAGCAGTGAAAATGTGGGAAAAGCAAGGAGAAGGCGCTCAAAAAAGGCAAGGAGCAGGCTGAAAACGAGGGAAAAACAAGGAGTAGGGACTTAAAAATGGGAAAAATCGCGGAGAAAGCAGTGAAAATGAGGGAAAAAGCAAGGAGAAAGCAGTGAAAACAAGGGAAATGCATTGAGAAGGCACTCAAAAAATAGGGAAAAGACACAGAGAAAGCAATGAAAATGAGGGAAAAGCAAGAAGACAGGAGGGATGCAGCAGCTTGGTCTTTCCAGTCATGATTCATTGGGGTCCACAAAAGTCAAAATGTTGAGTACTACTGCGATACAGTACTCAGTATTATTCAAAGCACAGAATCGAAAAATATGGTAAAACTACAGAAATTGTAAGTGTGTGTGCGTGGGTGTGTGTGTGTGTGCATGTGTGTGTGTGTGCGCACATGTGTGCACATGTGTGTGTGTGTGTGTGCATGTGTGTGCGTGTGTGCACGTGTGTGCGTATGTGTGCTCGTGCACCAGTACTTAATCTGTAAAATAATCAGCGCTGGTGCCCAAAGCTCTGCTCAGAAGACTGCAGCCGGCACCATTGAATGTCAGTGCACTGAAAACCAAGGTGTGCAATCTTCAACCCTCTTCATGCCTCTTTCATCCACTACCAGACACTCCCTGCTCCTTGATCTCACTCTTGCAGGTTCCTGCTTTCTCCCTCTGTGACAGCTTTTCCATCTTTCTCTTCCTCCTTCTTTCCTCTTAATGTGCTTTTCTCTCTTGTGCTCTTAAGAAATATCCGATCCGATAAAATAAGTCCCAGTCCCTAAAAATGCTTGTCTGACCCTCCACCGGCAGCCACCGGCTCAAATTAAGCACTGACGTGCACCCAATGTCACCAATGTCTGTCATATTTATTGTCCCCCTGAAAAATGCCAGAGAGGACCCTTAGAAAGGCACAGACGCCTGAGGCTGTTCAGTGTCCTCAGGAGGCCTCCTGGCACTTACATATTTACAAATTAAGCACTGATTCACTGATTACCAAGCACTAATAAAGATGTTCATTATTGCAGCTCTGCCTGCTGTTTCTAAGCACTGTAAATAACGGGTGTTTCTATAATTTAAACGCTCAGTGTACTAGGTTTGAAATAATGGAAAGCTGAGTTACCCTTCCCAGGATTTAAACTCTCGAGCTGCAGATCATAAGCTGCAGATCACAAGAGGTGTCAGTGGCAGCCATATAACACTGTGCTATTTCACTGCCCAATCTACATATGTTAGTGATAACAAAGGATTGTGAAGCTACTTTTTCAATTGTCACTTACACGAGTGACCCCCACATTGCATACATGGGATAAAGTCCCCCAAACCGAGCATTATAAGGTGTTACACGTCATCCAGGCACGTGACTCGATGGAGAGAGGAGGCCACAAGCCGAGTGTGTCTACAAGGCCACAGAGATCCCAGGGTGACCTGCACCCTCTTCTTGCACCGAGGTTGGTGATTCTTTGGGACAGTTTTACCATAAAGTTGCACAAACAGCGCAGCAGGCGGGGTTGCTTCACTGTGGAGAAAGCGCTGCAGAGCCTCTGCTGTGGCAGGGTCTGCTGCTCTGCCCCACAGCGCCACACACACAGCCTGACACCACAGAGCTGCACCCCCTCCCATCTGGAACCACTGCTTGCATCTGGGCTCAGAACCGCATCTGTGCGGCCGGGGAAGCGGTCTGTGGTTTGTGAGTAACTCTGAGGGCGTCTGTGGGGGGTAATCTGGTGCTGTGCTTGTGTCTCCTGGGGAAGCGGTCTGTGGTTTGTGAGTAACTCTGAGGGGTCTGTGGGGGTAATCTGGTGCTGTGCTTGTGTCTCCCGGGGAAGCGGTCTGTGGTTTGTGAGTAACTCTGAGGGCGTCTGTGGGGGGTAATCTGGTGCTGTGCTTGTGTCTCCTGGGGAAGCGGTCTGTGGTTTGTGAGTAACTCTGAGGGCGTCTGTGGGGGTAATCTGGAGCTGTGCTTGTGTCTCCTGGGGAACCGGTCTGTGGTTTTTGAGTAACTCTGAGGGCGTCTGTGGGGGGTAATCTGGCGCTGTGCTTGTGTCTCCCGGGGAAGCGGTCTGTGGTTTGTGAGTAACTCTGAGGGGTCTGTGGGGGGTAATCTGGCGCTGTGCTTGTGTCTCCCGGGGAAGCGGTCTGTGGTTTGTGAGTAACTCTGAGGGGTCTGTGGGGGGTAATCTGGTGCTGTGCTTGTGGCTGCACCAGACTCACTCTCTCACCGTGGTTAGTGGGGGCAAGGAAGGGCCACGTGGCACAAACCAGTGTCTGACTATGAAACGTCACTGAAAACTGCTATAATGTCAGCAGTGGGCGCTGCTGGGTTTAAGAAACCGGAGTGATAACAGAGGAAATGTTAGAGAGAGATGAAAGAGTGAAAAGCAGGAAAAAATCATCAATCATTTTAATACTGTTTAATAACAGGTAAATGTTAAAAAATAAAATTAAAACATAAATATTACACCGCCCGAATAGGGACTTGAACCCTAGACCCTCAGATTAAAAGTCTGATGCTCTACCGACTGAGCTATCCGGGCTACAGACTGACTGATGTGGGCCCCCCCTCCCCTCTTTCTGTACCTATGTAAGCAGACATGGTGCTCCTGTGTTATTCATATCTGGGGTCCACCTCCTACCCCTGGGTGCACCTGAGCTGTCATCCAATCACAACACACACAGCCAGAGTCCGCCTCACTGAAGCCAGCGCCTAGAATCCCACTTTAACAGCTGCTGGCGCCCCACCGATCTCATTCCACACGTGGCCTCTCTTGTGGGAGGTCGGGCGGTTCTCAAGTCTTACAACCACTCATTTGCATATTAACCACATCACTAGACGTTGGAGCACTTACATGTGACGCAATGGTGACGTCATCGCAGCACATCACATACATTGTGTGGGAATCAGCGCAGAGAAAGAACAAACCAGGGGGCTTCAGCCCCAGATGGATTTAAAAAGCCACCTTGACTCGACTGTGCGACCTTTCACCCTCACAGGAAACAATCTGATGCTGGAAACGCGGCTGGGATGTCCCAACAGTGCAAGTGAGAGAAGAGACCCGAGTGACTGCCGTGGGCATCAGAGTGAGACCCCCGTGGAGAGTGTGAGGGAGTGTGAGACTGACACAGAGACGTGTGAGAGTGAAGCAGTGAGCATGTCACAGCTGTGAGGGGAAGACTGATGTCTCTACTGTGGGACTTCGTGATACAGGATTGCATTGTTCTCACGCCCGACAGGAAGTCTTGATCCCTGCACATTCCAGTTCACCAGTCACAAATGGTTTATACAGAATCTACTTGTGAGTGTGCAGAGCGAAGACCTCTGAGCCGTGCAGACACTGGTTAGTGATGGAGCTCAGTGAGAGATCCCTTTCCTGAGACCTCTTATCTGTGCATCAGTCACTGCTGAGTGATCAGTGAGAGATCCCTTCCCTGAGACCTATCTGTGCATCAGTCACTGCTGAGTGATCAGTGAGAGATCCCTTCCCTGAGACCTCTTATCTGTGCATCAGTCACTGCTGAGTGATCAGTGAGAGATCCCTTCCCTGAGACCTATATGTGCATCAGTCACTGCTGAGTGATCAGTGAGAGATCCCTTCCCTGAGACCTATCTGTGCACTGCTGAGTGATCAGTGAGAGATCCCTTCCCTGAGACCTATCTGTGCATCAGTCACTGCTGAGTGATCAGTGAGAGATCCCTTCCCTGAGACCTATATGTGCATCAGTCACTGCTGGGTGATCAGTGAGAGATCCCTTCCCTGAGACCTCTTATCTGTGCATCAGTCACTGCTGAGTGATCAGTGAGAGATCCCTTCCCTGAGACCTATCTGTGCATCAGTCACTGCTGAGTGATCAGTGAGAGATCCCTTCCCTGAGACCTATCTGTGCATCAGTACCTGCTGGGTGATCAGTGAGAGATCCCTTCCCTGAGACCTATATGTGCAACAGTCACTGCTGAGTGATCAGTGAGAGATCCCTTCCCTGAGACCTCGTATCTGTGCATCATTCACTGCTGGGCGATCAGTGAGAGATCCCTTCCCTGAGACCTCTTATCTGAGCATCAGTCACTGAAGGGTGATCAATGAGAGATCCCTTCCCTGAGACCTATCTGTGCATCAGTCACTGCTGAGTGATCAGTGAGAGGACTATCTGTGTAGCATTCAGTTGTATGCACTGAGAGCCCTCCTGGGTGTGCAGAATTCAGTACACTGGATATACCGCACTACATTTACTTCCAGCAGCTTCTCAGAGCTGAAGCTGCCTCGCGTGTTTCATGCGGGTTTCCGTAGTGTAGTGGTTATCACGTTCGCCTAACACGCGAAAGGTCCCCGGTTCGAGACCGGGCGGAAACACACTTTTCTTTTCAGCTCTAACTCACAACAGCTGCTCCTTTTATTGTTCTAATGCGCTCTAGGACTCCACAGGACCCACATATAACATCATTTCTATTTACAATGTCTTTATACATTCAGCTACTTCAAGGACAGACTGACATCGGGCTCTGTCCCTTTACAATCAGACAGCAGGACATCTGCTTCCATCACTCACAGGCACTGCTCATACCGCAGGCACTGACACAGGCAGGCACCAGTCTTTACACAAATACAGGCAGGAAATGTCCAGACTCTGAGCATAAAATCATAAAGCAAAAGTGACAACAACTGAGGGACCATCAGGGAAAGTCAGGCACTGGGAGTGAGTTAGAGTGAGAGACTTAGACACCGGGAATGAGGTATGAAAGTGTGAGAGGGTGAGAGACTCAAGCACTGAGAGTGAGTTAAGAGGGTGTGAGAGACTGAGAGACTTAGGTACTAGGAGTGAGTTAAGAGAGGGTGAGAGACTCAAGCACTGAGAGTGAGTTAAGAGAGTGTGAGAAACTGAGAAACTCAGGCACTGAAGGGTATATTTATACTTTTTGATGCAAAATTGCACTAATGCAGTTTTGCATCAAAAGGTTTTGCACCGGCTTGCCCCATTCCTGAGCACCAGCCGGGCGCCATGTTTATGGAATGGTGCAAGTCGGTGCAAAGGGTGGGCTAGCATAAAAAAATGACGTTAGCCGGGTGGGGGTGGCGGTATACAGGTGAAGGGAGTTTTGCACCAAAAAATAACGTTAGGCTAGTTAGAGGAAAAAGAAATGCCTCTAACCAGCCTAGCGTCATTTTCTGATGGAAAACCATCCATACTACATGACTCCTGTCTTAGAAAAGAGAGGAGTCATGCACACCACCCCAACGTCCAGCAGAGGGGGCCAGGGTCCCCTGGGCATGGCCATTGCACCCTGTGCCATGCAGGGGACCCCAAGTTGGCCCCCAATGGCACTTTAATAAAAAAAGAAAAATACCTAGCTTTACTCACCCTACTTACCTGGGATGGGGTCCCCCATCCTCCGGTGTCCCTCTGGTGTGGGTGGGGGTGTTCCTGGGGCTTGAGGAGGACACCTGTGGACCCATTCCATGGTGTTTCACCATGGAAATGGGTCCACAGGTCCCCTAACGCCTGGTCTGACCAAGGCATTAAATAATGGTGCAAAGCAAGCTTTGAACCATTATTTAGCCCCTCTTCCCACGTGCGTCATTTTAGCACGGGGATAAAAATGGGGGTATGGGGTTTGCACCATTTTTTAGATGGTACCGCCTACCTCGCATCTCATTAACGGAAGGTAGGTTCACGCATCTACAAAATGGGGCAAACTCCATTATTTTTACCTTAGGCAGGTCTTACGTCAAAATATAAATATGGAGTTAGTTTTGCGTTGAATTTGAGTGAAAATAAGACGCAAATTTGGAGCAAATCGAGTATAAATATGCCCCAAAAGTGACTTAGGAGAGTATGACAGGGTGAGAGACTGGGCCACTGGGAATGAGTTAAGAGAGAGTGAGAGATACAGTCACTGGGAGTGAGTTAAGAGAGTGTGAGACAGTGAGAGACAGGCTCAGAAAAGAGATATATAGGTAAAGAAATGGAGCCTGTTACACCTGCAGAGCGAAGAGAGATGGAGGGATTTCTAATAAATGCATCTAAATATAATGTGCACGCACTGGTCTTACGTCATACAAGCTCCTTCCTTCTTTCCTTGGAAGTCCCAGTTCACCAGTTGCAAGTGGTTTCTACTGGATCCTGATCAGCATAAGATCACTAGGACACTTACCTAAATGATTAAGCAACATTTTATGGTTCTAGAAAAATCACTAGAGACACAATTAGCCAGTTCCACTGCAACAGGAATCACATAGAATATACTTCATAAAAAGTGAAGAATCTCCTACTGCAGCAAATGAATCTAGAAGAAACCACTTGTTACTGGTTAACTGGAATGTCCTCCATGATTTAAATTTGCCACTCTCTCTACCCTGTGAGCAGGAGTTTCTGGGGACAGCACTGATTACAAATACACACACCTTGTGTAGTCTCTAGGACTGATTACAAATACACACACATCGTGTAGTGTCCGGTACTGCTTACAAATTCACACACATTGTTTAGTCTCCAGGACTACTTACAAATACACACATTGTGAAGTCTCCAGGACTACTTACGAATGTAGATTTTCTTAGTAACTTATGACAGAAAGTCTTAATTTTATTAAAGACAAGGAGGCTAGTATTATGCTTACTAATCTTGCTTTAGTTTCATAGCAGCAGTCAAGATAACAGAATAAACTACAAATCCCATCAGGCAACGAGAAGAGTAGCCAATTGGATTAAAAAACACAGTCACCATAAGGACCAATAGCATTCAAGCCCAAAGTGTAGCATCTAGCTTGACTGTGAACAATCCTCTTTTCTTGTGCGAGAAGTTGAATAGAAACATTAAACAAAGGTAAAATTGAAAGCACAATAGCAATGGTTCAAGAAGACATGAATACACTTTGGCAAAAGTTTATAAACGTAGATCCCAACAAGCTGGATGAAGGAGAATCTTGGAGTCCAGGCGAGACTGAAGCTGAAGAAGAAAAAGGCCCGAAGCTCCAGGATCGGATGACAGATCCTCAGATAGACAACTGTGGTTGTGCAGGACCCGCTGTTAGGGTGGGAAACAGAGAACGAGTTAAGTTTGAGTTGCGGTGAGATAATACTTGTCTCTGTGTCTTTAATAAAATGAAGACTTTCTCTTATAAATTACTAGGAAAATCTACATTTTATGGACAGACTGGAAGCTCATATTAGGCTTCCTTAAAGCATATTAATTACTACTGAAGATGCAGCATGAACCGGTTTACAGCAGAAAGTGTGGAAAACAGAATCATTAGACCAATCAGCCGATCGCAGTATACCCTGCAAACGGGAGCCCGCCCAAAAAGCTTTGGAAGCCATAGGTCCCCTCGCAGTGTGGGCTCCAGAAATGGAAGCATCAATACCCGCAAGGGACATGACCCACATAACCCAGCGAGCAAGCGTCGGGGAGGAAAGGGGCAGCCGGGAGTCAGAGGATGTTCTGAGATTGTCTGCATGCTGTTCATATTCTTACAAACATTGTGCCACAGAGAGATTAGGCTTATCAGGAAATACAGAAGTGAGGTTTGTTTTTGTACGTTTGTGGATTGTGAGAAGTAAACCTGTAGGAGAAAACTGTAGAGAAGTAATATCCAATGCTCTAACATCTGACAATCGTTTCATAGAAATAAGACACAACAACATTGTAAGATTTTGAGAGAGAGGGCATCATTATCTGGCCATGACAGAAACATTTCAAAACAACATTCACAACCCTAAAAGTATCGTATTTTGGAGTAGGAAGATTACAAAATGTTACTCCCTTTAATAGGTGACAGAGCAGTGGGTGTTCTCCTACTGGTTGCCCATTGATGAAAGATGGTTGATAGAAACGGCCGATCTGTGATGATTGATGGTACAGTATGTTTTTCCACTGCAGGCCTCAGCTACGAAAAGGTAACAACATACGCTATATCCGCTGAAAGGGGATTGATACATTATCCCACACACCAGCGTCCCAGTAAGACCAAGCTGATCTGTCAGCCTTCGTCGTTCCTGGGGCCCATGATTTGTTAATGTATTGTGATCCTCTGGAGGAATGCAGGGTTCAGATTCAGCAGACCTGCTAGTGTCCAAGCTGAAAGCCAGAGGGAATTGTCCAACACCAGATTGTGAGGACTGCCAGAAGGATTAGAAGGAGGTTGGGAGAAGACGGGAGAAGAACTGGGAAGTCTATGGTCAGCTCGAGAAGCAAAGAGAACCAAACTTGAGACTGCCAAAAGGGAGCCACAAGGAAAAGGGTGGCTTGTTGATGTCTGACTTGAGCGAGTATCCTATTTATCATTGTGTTGCTAAATGGCCCTCTCTGAATGTCACGCTATACTTTTTGCCTTCCTCCTCTTTTTCTGACCTAGTTTTTGTTGGCTTTAGGACTCTGGGCACTTTGCCAATGCTAACCAGTGCTAAAGTGCATGTGCTCTCTGCCTAAAACCTGGTAACATTGGCTCATATTCAGTTGACATATTTAATTTACCTATACATCCCTAGTGAAGTGCACTAGATGTGCCCAGGGCAAGTAAATTAAATGCTACTACTGGGCCTGCAGCTCTGATTGCACCACCCACCTAAGTAGCCCCTTAACCATCTCTCATGTCTGCCATTGCCAGGCCTTTGTGTGCAGTGTCACTGCCACTTTGATTTGCCACTTAAACCTACTTGCCAGGCCGTAAATTCCCCTTTTCATAAATATGTCACCCTTAAGGTAGGCCCCAGTTACCCAGTGGGCAGGGCGCTATGTAAGTAAAAGGCAGGACAAGTACCTATACGTTTTACATGTCCTGATAATGAAAAACTCCCAAAGTCATTTTTCACTATGGTCATGCCTGCTCCTTTCATATACCAGCATTAAAAATTCCCTTATATGCATTTAAGTGGTCATTTCTGATCTAAGAGGAGTAGCCTCGTCATTTCTGATACACTTGGAATGGTAGGGATAAATCCTACTTACTGGTGAACTTGCATTTTACATTACAATTTTAGAAATGCCACTTTTAGAAAGTGGGCATTTCTCTGCCCTCATTGCCATCGGTGCCTTACAGCCTGTTTCCAATCCATGTCTGGTCTGTGATGGTTGGCAGCTCCCCTTGTGCATACCACCCAGACAGACATAAACACAGGACACTCAGCTGCATCTGCATTCAGCTGCTTACAGACGGGTTCCCCTGGGCAGGAAAAGTGGAGGGGCTCTCTCTTACACTTCAAAGGCCAGAGGTCTGCCCTCATACAAAGGAATGATAACCCCCAAAGGGCTCCTGGCAGACAAGGCTGGGTTGAAACTTCAAAACCAATCTTTGAAGTTTCCTCCACTCAAAGACAATTTTAGGTATATATGCTGGGTCTGTGACCCCACTAAATCAGACACTTCTGGACCTACAAGTGCACTCTGTCAGAGGGACTGCCTGGCTGCACAAAAGACTCATCTGGACTGCTTTGCATGAAGGACTACTAGCCTGCTTTTTGACCTGCTGACCCCTGACTCTGCTGGAATGACTCTGCCTTCCTCCTCAAGTGCTCTCCAAGGGCTTGGATTGAGCTGATGTCTCAGGGGTATCAAAGACTTCTCCAAAGAGAAGAAAATCCAGCGCATTGGAAAACGGACGCAACACCTGCAAAATTTGACGCAACGCCTTCCGAATCGACGCAGCGCCAGCTCTTCGGCTGAAAAATCACTGCATCGCCTGATGGACTGATGCAGAGTCTGTTGCCTCTGTTCAATGCGTTCTGGGTTTTCAACGCATCATCACTGGGTGTCAAAATATCTCTGAATCGCAGTGAGGAACCAAGGCTGCTCTCTTGGAAACCGGCACGTTGCCTTGTAGCATGGAATGAAACAATGCCCCACCTTTGCTGTGCTGGAAAAATTGACGCAATCTTTTACTTGTCAATACATCTCCTCGTCCGCAGCCCCTCTGCTTTGTTATTTTTGACACGTCCCAGGTACTGAGTGTTAAAAGGATACAACCACTGATTCTTACGGATTGAGAATCATTTAAAATTTTAAAAAGTGATATCTTGCCTTGTGCATATTGAATTATTGTCGTTTTGGTCTTAATTTATCCAGAAAATATGATCTATTTCCCTAAACTGGTGTGGAGTACTTTTTGTGGTCTTTGTTTGAGCTTTTTCAGCAATATTTTACACATTGCCTTCTTAGTTAAGCCTGCCTGCCTTGTGCCAAGTTACAGGAGGGTGAGCACGGGATAATTTAGTTTATGTTGTGACTTATCCTGACTAGGACTGTGGTCCCTATTTGGACAAGGTGCATACCTCTGCCAACTACAGGCCCCATTTCTAACACATGAAAAAAGTAGGAAAGGCGTAGTTTACTGAATGAGACCAGTCCTGTAGGAAATCATCTGAAGCCAATGCTAAGGGATCTCAGCGCCAACTGAAGAATTGAGGAAGTTGGTGGTTCAAACTGGAGGTGAAAAGATCTATATGGATAGGCTCCATTTGCAAAGTAAAGACTTGAACACCAAAGGATGAAGTTTCCAATCACTTGAATTTTGAAGGTACTGGGAGTGCCAGTTTGCCACATAATCTAGATCTCTGGGTAAGTATTCTAGGTGTACTGAACTTCTGTTGAGGAGACAGAATTCCCAGAAACGTTTTGCTAGTTCTGCTAGCAATTTGGACTTTGTGCTACCTAAAGATTGATATACCGAACTGCAGATATGTTGTCCATGCAAAAATAATGGAACAATAGATCTTGCTCTTTTGATTGCAAAGGAGCCTGCAAGCATCTCTAAACAACTGATGTGCAATTTGGAGTCCTTGCGTGACCATGTACCTCCAGTCGAGATTTGTTCATAACCGTTGCCCCAACCTGTCAGGCTTGCATTTGATTCTAATACAAGATGTTGGGCTGACGCAAAACATGTCCTGCCATTCCAGGGATATAAATGGTCTATCCACCTTTGAAGTTTCAAATGAGACTCTGGATCTAAGCTGATGGAATCGGAGTACTCTAGGCCCCTGTGTAAGTGGCAAATCTTTAACCTTTGAAGGGCCCAATAATGAAGCGGACCTGGGAAACTGTTCTGAATCTCACCAGAGTTCTGAGAGAGATGGAGGACTTGCAAAGAGTTTGATGAATTTCTGATTTGACGGTCTTCATTTCTGGAGAGGGAAGATGAAGAGTGGTGGTGGAGGAGTGTATTAAGGAACCCCAAAATTGTATCTGATTTGACGGAATTAGCATGGACTTTTCTGCATTGATGAGAAATCCAAGACCTAAAAGAAGAGAGCACATAATTTGGATTTGGGATTGAAGTGTATGAATACACTGACCCATTAGGAGAATGTTGTCTAGGTAGATTATCAATCTGATGCTTTGAGCTCTGAGGAAAGCGACAACCAGTTTCATCAGTTTGGTAAAACACCACGAGGCTGAGGAAAGACCAAAAGGGAGAGAGGAAAAAATGATGTTTGTCCCCTCTGCACAGCTCCACTGTTGCTGCTGCTGCTGCGAATCAGAATGAGAGCCTGCCTGACTCTTAGTTCGAGGTCCACCTCCACCCACAGGCACCCACCTGCGCCTCATCCCTGGTGTCCTAGTGGTCATCTGTCTGGGTGTGTCTTTTGCTTTCTGTCATCTATATTTTCTTTCTGTGTCTTTTTCTGTCTTGTTTTTCTGGTTTTTCTAAATTTTTTACTTTTTGCGCCTTTCCCTCTCCCTGTGCTCTCTTCCTGCTGCTGCTGTCCGTGGCCTGTGGGCCCCACTCCCTGCGAAGCAATTTCCTGAACTCCCCCCTCCCAGCTGACTGGACCCTCCCGCCTCTCTCCCCTTTATAATGGTGGCTCCTGCACAGTGAGAGGGTGATTCCTCAGACCTCCTGGTCAGTGTTTGCTCACTCCCTTCTGCACAGCTCCACCTGTTGCTGCTACTGCAAATAGGAATGAGAGCGTACCTGACTCTCAGTTCGATGCTCACCTCCACTTGCAGGCAACCGCCTATGCCTCATCCTTTTTGGGCTAGTGGCCATCTGTCTGAGTGTGCCTTTTGCTTTTTGTCATCTATATTTGTTCCTGTCTCTTTTTCTATCTAATTTTTCCCTATTTTTTACTTTTTGCGTCTTTCCCTTTCCCCATGCTCCGTCCCTGCTGCCCCTGCAGCTCCGTCCCCCACTCTGCAAAGCACTTTACTGCCCTTCTGTCTCCCAGCTGACCGGACCCTCCTGCCTCCCTTGCCTTGTTAATGGCAGCCGCGCCAAAGGCAAGCCTGTCTGCGCATGTCCATGCTTAGCCCGTGCCTGTATCGCGCCCAGCGCCACAGACCCCGGTCTTCCGACCATCCGTCATTACAGCACAAAGATCCTCCATGCAATGAACACAGGACACTCCACCACCTGCCATCTCGCATCACCGAGAGACACCCATGGACCTTTCCCCTGCTTCAACTGCCACAGCACCCTCACCCTACACCAATCGGCAGACCCTTTCACCACAGGACCATCGAACACCCACCCCAATGCCTCAACTGCATCCTCTTCAACATACACTCCCTCCAGAAACACACCGTAGAACTCTGGGACCTGCTAGACTCCATCCACCTGGACAGCGCTATTCTCACTGAAAATGGACAAACCCAGCGTAAGCACCGGACATCGCCATCACCATCCCCAGTGACTACAAACTTCTCCGCAAAGACCGGCCCTCCTGGCCAGGCGGTGGCCTGGCCATCGTACACAAATCCACCTGCCACCTGACAACCAAAGCAGAAGAAAACTCCCCCCTCATGGAGCACCTCCATTTCCAGATCCATGTCACCCTTAAGTCCACCTTCCCCGTCACCCTCATCTACAGGCCAACTGGCCCCCACCCAGCCTTCAGCAACTCCATTGTCAACATAATAGCTCCCCACACCCACACCCACACCTCCACAAACTACTTTCTCCTCGGCGACCCCAATTATCACATCGACAACTGCAATGACGTGAACACCATTTCCCTGCTCGAGAACCTTGCCACTATCAGCCTCAAGAAACTGGTCACCTCGCCAAAAACACATCGCCGGACACACAGCCGACCAGATTTTCTCTGCCAGCCACCACATCACCATCATCAGCACCTCCACGCTACACTGGACCGATCACGACTGCATTCATTTCTACATCACCACACCTACCGTCCACCTCTGAACCCTCCGCTTCCCACATAGGAAATGGAACCAGATCACCGAGGAGCAGCTCACCAAAACCCTCAGCAAGTCACCACCTCCCCTCGCCACAGACGCAAACATCTCTGCATGGAACTTCAACCAATGGATCTCCGAATGTGCCAACAACCTAGTGCTGCTCCGAATGACCTCAGGTAAATACAACCTCAAGAACGCCAGATGGTTCTCCCCCACACTCAAGGACTCCAGGCACACCTGCTAGAAAAAAGGAAACAGCAAGTTCCCGGAGGACCTCGCGGCCTTCAAATCCACCATCAAATGTCACCACCACCTCATCAGATCCACTAGGAATGCCGCCCTGCAGGACTGTATTGGCACCACTGCACACAATATCAAAGAGCTCTTCACCGTGGTTAAAGAGTTTGTGAAACCTCATTTGGAAGCTGAAAACATTCCTCCACCTCAGAACCTCTGCAACAGACTAGACACCGTCTTCCATCAAAAAATCAAGGACATCTACGATAGCTTGAAACCCCAAGAACCTCTGAGCCCACTAACAACCCTCCAGCTCAGCTCATCCGAACCTTTACAGATCTTGCACTGCTGGATCACCCTCACCACGAACGAGGCCCGCTCCATCATGAGCAGCATCTACTCCGGAGCACCTACTGATCCCTGTCCCCACCACAGTTTCAACAAAGCCAACACCTCCATCGTACCACAGCTCTGCCACACTCTCAACTGCTCTATGGAGACAGCTACCCTGAGGAATGGAAGCATGCCGAAATCCGCCCGCTCCTGAAGAAACACAAGGCTGACCCCCTGGATCTCAAGAACTACCGCCCCATCTCTCTGCTGCCTTTCCTAGCTAAAGTCATTGAAAAGTCCATCAACGCACAGGTCCACAAACACATTGAGGACAACAACATCCTGGACATCTCCGAATCAGGCTTCAGGAGCAACCACACCACATAGACCGCCCTCCTCGCCGCCACAGATGACATCCGCTCACTCCTCGACCTTGACTAAACAGTAGCCCTCATCCTTCTGGACGTGTCGGCTACCTTCGACATGGTCTCCCATCTCACCCTCTGCTCCAGACTCCACGCAGCTGGCATCCGCAGCAAGGCCCTACAGTGGATACGCTCCTTCCTGACCGGCAGAACACAGAGAGTCAGCCTCCTGTCATACCTGTTGGAACCTACAGAGATCAGCTGCAGAGTGTTCCAGGGCTCTTTCCTGAGACCCACACTTTTCAACATCTAAAGGGCCCCACTCATGTCCATCATCAACCATGCACTGAACATCGTCTACTATGCTGACGAAACCCAGGTGATCATCTCTCTGACCGAAAACCCTACAACTGCCAAGAACTTCCACAATGGTATGAACTTCGCCACCTGGATGAAGGAGAGCTGCCTCGAGCTCAACTCAGAAAAGACTGAGATCCTCATCCAGGGACCATCGGCCTGAGATGACTCCTGGTGGCCTGTAACACTCGGCACCCCCTCCCACCCCAACAAACCACGCACACAACCTCAGCTCCATCCTGGATTCATTTCTCACCATGACCCGCTAGGTCAATTCTGTCGCATCCTCCTGTTTCTACTCACTCAAACTTCTCCGTAAGATTTTCAAATGGATCACAAACGACTGCTGCTAGACCGTAACCCACGCCCTGGTCACCAGCAGGCTCGACTGTGTCAACGCCCTCTACGCAGGCATCACCTAGAAATATTTGAAGAAACGACAGCACACCCAGAACGCCCCTGCCAGACACATCCTGAACGTCCTGTGCCCGAACACATCACCAGACACCTGAGAGTCCTCCACTGGCTCTCCGTCAAGAAAAGGATCAACTTCAAACTCCTCATCCACGCATACAAGACTCTCCATGACCTAGGACCCACCTACCTCAACCATCACATCACCTTCTACTCCCCTGCCAGACCGCTCCGCTCAACTCAACAGGCACTAGCCACCGTACTGCACATATGGACGACCTCGGCTGGAGGAAGATCCTTCACCTACCTTGCGGCAAAGAGCTGGAACACTTTGCCTCTTCACCTCAGGCAGTCAGGATCGTTACCCCAATTTAGGAAGGACCTTAATACCTGGCTCTTTGATGGACGCATGGAGGACCGACCCCCCACAGCGTCTTGAGACCCTTACAGCTGAGTAAGCGCTCTACAAATTTCTGATTGATTCATTGATTGCATTGGAATTGAAGAAATTTCCTGTGATCTGGATGAATGGGCACCGAACGATAAGTGTCCTGAAGGTTCAGTTGGACCATCCCGTTGTGCTGTAGTAAAGAATCCCTGAGATGAACAACAGTTTCCATCTTGAAATGACGGTAAATTTCAAACTGGTTGAATTATTTGAGGTTGATCACAGGTCTCATTTCTTGTTCTTCTTTTGAACTAAGAAGAGAGAACTGAAAAACCAAGATGGGTTGGGAGATGTAACCTGTATTGCTTGTTTGAGAAGAAGCGGTTTTATTGATGCATAGAGTCCTAATTGATGAATTAATGATGCACTTAAAACATTTACTGAGTCACTTTGAAGTATAATTAATAGCGTGAAGAAGTTATCCACATTTTCGCGTGAGACGTTCTTCCATTTATGTTACTATGGATGACGGTCCTGGTGTCAGCTCATCTTGCTCCTGTTCACCCCTCCTCCGGACAGTCCTGCTGCAAACCATCTTTCCTCTCGTTTCCGCAGAGCATCGGAAGAATGACGTCACAGACTCAAAGACGAACAATTGTGTTAGGAAGTGTGTATTGTGAATGAAGTTTCCATCATGTACCTGAGAGAGCGTATTTTGATATTACATATTATAGACGTGAAATGCTTATGTCTAACAATGCTGTATTAATAAACATTCATTAAAAGCGTATTCATAAATATGGAAAATCGTTCATATGTATAAACTAATGTCAACTATAAGAAATAATTGTTTATAGTTTGCCTAACTGAGCACATTAAAACGTATAAAACTGCATTCATTAGAACTCGTATATCTTAAGTTAGCATGAGCCAAGCAGAAGCTGTGTAGCTCTCATATTAAAAGCGTATTTTTCCTGTCTCTTCAGTGTGCGGACTTGCAAACGACCATGACCCAGCTATTGTTCTTTCTGTATTCGTTTGAAACATGGGGACATTTTCCCATCCGCATGCTAGCATCTTTTAGTATAAAATGATTGTGCTTCGAAACAGTTGTAGATACTTCCAAGGACAATGAGACGAGGGAAAGAGAACTTTTAACCCGAGACGTGTGCCAAGATGATGAAGTAACCCCGGATATGCCACCTACGGAAAGTCGATTATGAAGACCAATCAGAAGATAGGACAATATCGAGAGATGACAAATGCATTACTTAATGTATAATTTGATAGGTTAACAATGATGGGGTGTATTGACTAACCAATAGAATTTTGGGGAAATGAATCACGAGAAAGGGATAAAAACCCATGACACAGGAAATAATCGTCCATTAGGTAGGGAATGATATCAATTACATCCCGAAACTCTGTCACACTATTCTGTGACTTGAGACTTAGACAAACCATCTTTGCCATATTACTGCCCCTTACACTTTTCTCTTTACGAGGAGAGTGTCTTGCCTCTAACTTAGATAGACTGACGGCGATCTAACTGATGTCCTGAAGACGAAGACTGATCCTGAATGCTGACTTAATCAGAGGAGGGTAATTATATAATTGCTAATGAAAATTCATTTTGCCTTTCTTTCTAGGTACCAACTGCTGTATGTTTTATTAGAGACCTTAGCTAGAAGTTTTCCAAATTGGTGTTCAAAATTGTTTTGCATGACGCCCAACATGCTAATGCTAATTAGAGGTTAGACGAGGTATTCATTCTGACTGACAAACTGACGTGACTGACATGGTGCTATGCTGAACTAGTATCTTAGAAAGTTCAATGTGTTATAATCCGCTTATACCTATATGATTGTCTATGCTATTGATCTTTGCATTATCGAAAGTTTATTGTGGTTATCATCTTGTAATCGTGCTTATATGCTTTTTGACTTTGAGATTAATGCCTTTGCTACTAGATTGTAATCAATAGGGAATAAAACTCATAAACTTCATTAAGGTGTGGTTATTCATGACTGAAAGGTCATGGTTGCGCCGAATATTTATTAATGTCTAAAGTAAGAGATATTTTGGTGTTAAACGTTGATAATGTTATTGACATATTGATTGATATTTTGATCAGTTATCTCGTCCTATGGTGTCTCACCACTGGGCCCAAAGATTCATTGGCCTAAAACGAGTCCTGATGTGTATAAATTGACATAGACGGACGCGTTAGCAGTTATGGTAGCAGAGTACGGTTAGGCCCTTGGGGGCCCTAGGACGGAGTTTTCACTGTTCAATTGTTTTCTTGTAATGCAAATTGGAAAGATGATGAGTTGCTAGATCTGCCATGGGCTTTCCCGGGATCTCGGAGCCTGCCTAAATGAGTTGGGAATGTTCTCGGCGCCATAGTATGTGTGGTTAGGGTCCTTTGCGCTTATTAAATCTTATGCACTTTTGCAGGTGATTGTGAATATTTGAGTGTGATTAGGCCAAATTAAGTGTTGTTTAGAAGGAGTGGGCGTACTCCACAGCATGAGAGTAGGGAAGTCGGCGTACTTCATGTGAATGCAGCGCTTGTTGCTCAAAATTATCCACGTGGTTGGTTGTTGTATACGGGCCTATTGAGGTCTAAGACTCCGGAGTATGATGTTAAAATGGTTTATGTTGTAATCTGTGCGGTTTAATAGGTCAATCGGGCGTGGTTGACAGGTCGAGTTTCGAGTTATGATGCATGTGTGTAACCTTCGATGGAGATTTGACAAGTTCTAAAGTGCACTAGAAGGAGTCATTGACAAGTCGAGAGTAGGATTTGCAGGTCGAATTCTGCTTGCGTATGAGGGAACTGAGAAGGAGAGAGTAGCGGCCGAGGCTTTAAGTGAAATCTCTGTAAAGTTCTGAAGCGAATGTGTTACCCTTCCTGTAGTGAACCGACAGATTTGTGTTGTCATTTAAGTGCTAGCAATAATTTGCATTAGTTTTGTATGAGTTGTAAGGAGTTAGTGAGGTGTGGACAAGCCGCAAGACTTTGTCAGCTGCAGAGTGTGTGAGTGTGACGTCAGTGGTGCCGCGCTGGGATAGGTCAGATGTCGAGAGGGGTCGCGCACGGATTGGCTGCCGTCCGTGAGAGGCAATAGGTTGAGCAAAGGGTAGGTGAAGAGTGTCCTGGGAACTAAGCCGTTTTCTGAGTAAATATAAAATAAAATGAATTTTGTTAAGGCATTCAAAAGCGCATTGAAAGGAGATGTGTATATCGTTGCAACTGATGGGGAACCTACACCACCTGAGGGTACACCAGCTTACACGGTTATGGAGGAAAAGGGTGTTGCACCGTGTTTATGGATAACACAATGGCGCAAACTAACAGAGAAAGAAGGGTGTCTAGCGTTTCCCGAACATGGAACGTTTAATCAAAAGGTGTTAGAAAATCTGAGGTGGATGTTAAGTACACAGCAACCACCTCCTCGACCAGCACAATATGAGGCTTTGGCAATTTGGGACCTGATGGCTCTTAAACATAGACAAGAAAAATTTCACAGGAGATTGACAAGAGCAGAAAAATCCTATGCAGAGGCTAGATGGGATAATGAGAACAAAATGTGGAGACGAGGAATAGTGGATGGGTTGAAGCTGTTTCCGGCAATAACCCAGGGAGAGGAAACACAGGGAAAGAAAGCTTCTTGCAAAACCGACAAAGAACCAGACAAACACAAAGAAAATAAAAGATCTTGGGAAGAAGAGGACGACTCAGATGATGAGGCGTTTATGGATAGACTGTTACATGATCGTCCACCACCTTACGCGGTGAACGACAGTGCTCTAAGTACTAGCTTGGATCCTGGGAACCAGACGAAAGAGAAGGGTGTTACTGATACAGTACAGACTAGCGATACAGCTTTGATACAGAATGGTGTCAGTGTACCCACTGCTCCAGCCCCGCCGATACAGTTACAGCCTCCACCACAGATAAAAAGAATTTATCCCGATGTTCCAGTGCTTGAGACTACTACGAACTTGGTGGTGCAGCCAGACCCGATATATACAAAGCCAAGGTTAATGCAGATTGAGTCAACTCCGCAGTTGGTATCACAACCGCCAAAACTGATACCTGGGTATAACCCAGTAGCGGGTCCTTTAAAAGAACCTGCACCAGGATTATTAGATCAGACCTATGGTGTTGAAGCTCCAAGAAGCTTGGGAGCAGGCCAGACACCTGCCGCTATATCACTACCCATTACAGTTGGTCCCCCGGTGCCTTTATATGCACAGGAGAAAACAAGGATGTGTGAACAGGGAATCCTAACACATGAAACGATAAGAGGAGGACCTATTATAACCCCACAAATAATAACACAGAGAGGACAGGCTTGTGAACAATCAAGACCCTTAATGGACCTTAGTCCAATAGGGGCACCTCTTGAGGCAATGCGACAAGCAGGATTGGGAGTCCTGACTCCCCAAACTATGAGTACAAATACCTCATATACTCCAATGATACATGCAGGGAACATTTCGCTGCAGGGTTTTACAGTACAACAGTTAAATGAGTGGTTAGAGAAAACTTGCACATCACAAAGGGCTACAGCAGCTGCAATCGATCCTGAGAAAGAGAAACACGATGAATACCTAAATCTAGTACGACTAGGAGCAGAAGCTGCTGAATTGGTGGATGGAACAATGGGAGTAAATAGGTTGGAGTCTTACTCTGAGGCAGAATTAAGGTACTTATGCCCTAAAATCACCAAAGAGGTAGGCAAAGTACACCAGAAATTAACGAATTTGGCAGACAAATACAATATTGACATTGGAAACACAAAACATTTGAAACGGAGTTACAGATTAGCTTTTGACTCAAAAGATTTTGAGCACATGAGATCTGCAGGCATGAAGACACATTCGAAAGAGCTGCTGCAAAGCGCACAAATTTGGGGAGCACTAGAGAAATGGGAAGGCCGATGGATGAAGAAAAGAGATAAGGGGAAAAGAGATAGTCCAGTATCTAATGAAACAACAGTCACACCAAATTTAGAGACAGTGAAAATCCTACCTATGAGAGAAACAGCTGGTGGTGTTTTGGTGCATGTGCCTTGGTCCAGGGGAGACATTTTGTCCTTTACGAATGATTATCCCAGGTTAAGAGAAAAACCGACCGAGTGGTATCAACAGACAGATAGATTCGTGAAGCTTGCGAAGTGTCTCTGGGAAGACTTAAATACCTTGTTTGAGATTATTGTTGCGCCAGACTTGTGGCTTGAATGCAAGAGAGGGGTAGATTGGCCCACATGGGAACCGGCAAGGAATAAAGTAACTGGAGCGCCTTCTGAAGAGGTGATGAAATATTATCATAAAGTAATTGAGTTTTTGAAACAAAAGGTGTCGCCGAAGGTGACTGATTGGCAGAAAATTGACCGGACCTCTCAAGAGGTTAAAGAGTCAATACATGCATATTATGAAAGATTGTTGAAGGCATTCAAACATTACAGTGGTACTGAAACAATTGAGCCGAAGGACATGAATCATCTTGTGTTCAGATTTGTCAAAGGGCTGAGACCGGAGGTCAGCCAAATGATTAAAAATCATTTGATTTGTTGGCAAGCTAAACCGATTGATGAAGTATTACAGTACGCAAAATACTGTAGTGACGAAATTGAGTTAAAGCAAAAAAAGTTGAAGGAGAAGGTGATGGTGATGCAGATAAGAGCTGCACAGGCTGGAATACAGGGAAATGGTGTTCAGCAAATGATACAGCAACAATTGAATGGTGTGTTTCAGGCACAGCCGAGAGGTAGAGGTCGAGGGTTTGTGAACCGTGGTACGGACATGAATAATGTTGTTGTTCAAGGTGATGGTCAAGGAGTGAAAAAGATGTCACCATGCCATGCGTGCGGGGGCGTGGGACATTGGAAACGGGATTGTCCAAATATAATGCAGGATGGTACAGTTCAGCAGAGTATCAATGCCGGTACATTGCAAAATTCACGAGGTTCAAGAATGAGACACCCGAATCAGAACTATCAAAATAATTTGGTGCAAATGTCAGGGGTGCAACCTATGCAGCAAATGCAAATGCCGCGTTTCCAAACAGTGTCAGTACAACCGATGCAACAGCAGATCCCTATGGTGCCTAGACAGCAAATGCAGTTACCCCTAGCTCCGATGGGACAGCAACAGGTGATGCTTCCTCAACAGGTCACAGGTCAAGTAACAAATCAAAACAACACTGTACAACAATTCCCATTAAGAGGTGAAAATGAGATGAATGGGGACTGGTCAGATGATAGCTCACACAGTGAAGAGTGCAGACTCGCCGCATCCTTAGAGGTAGACCAGAGAGGCCCATATGTGGAGGGAAAAGTAATGGGCTACAAAGTCTCATTTTTAGTTGATACAGGAGCTACACGCTCTACTGTTCGCAGTGCAGAGGTACCAAGATTACCTCTTTCAGGGCGCACCATACGAGTGGTTGGTGTGGCTAATCAGTACCTGACTAATCCAATCACTGACCCAGTGCAGGTTGAAATTGGAAATTTCCAGGGCCTGCATAGATTTGTTGTATGCGATTCAAGTCCAGTATCCTTGTTAGGAAGAGACTTATTGTGCAAAACCAAATGTTCAATTACCTGTTCCAATGGTGGAATAGAGGTTCAGACAAACAGTGATGACGAGGCAGATGAGGGTCAGCTCATGGAAGAAGGAGGAGAGATGAATGAAGATTACCCTCTGATTACCCTTTTCCCAGTGTTCACCTTGATCGATCTACCTGCTGATCTGCAAGGATCGGTGATAGAGAAGGTGTGGGATTTGACTGGAAAGGAGGTTGGATTAATAAAGGGAGTAAAACCAATCAAGGTGCAGATAAAGCCGAATGCAGTGTTCCCACAAGTGTCACAATATCACATGACTCAGGATGTCCTTATTGAAGTGACACAGATAATTGCAGATTTTCTCAGACAGGGAGTTTTGAAAGAAGTCCTGAGTAGTCCGTGTAACTCTCCAATTATGGGTTTGAGAAAGCCCTGTGGGAAAGTTCGAATTGTGCAGGATTTGAGAAAAATAAACGAAATCGTGGTAAAATGCTGCCCTGTGGTTCCCAACCCAGCAGTAATAATGTACCAGGTTCCTTGTGATGCTGAGTGGTTTACCGTAGTAGACCTATCACAAGCATTTTTCTCGATTCCACTTCACGAAGACAGCCAGTTTTTGTTCAGTTTCAAATTCCTGGATAAGGTATACAGTTGGTGCAGAATTCCTCAGGGGTTTTCTGAGTCACCATCCATCTTCAATCAGATATTGAAGAAGGATTTGGAACCTCTTGTGCTACCTTACAATTCGACTCTTGTGCAGTACATTGATGATTTGTTGATTGCATCCAAAACCAAAGACAGCTGCAAATATGATACCATTGCTTTATTGAATCATTTAGGGAAAAACGGACATAAGGTATCACCTAAAAAGCTGCAGTACTGCCAAAAAGAAGTAAAATATTTGGGGCATCTGATTGAAAAAGGGTCTAGAAGAATATCAAAAGAGAGAATAACAGTTGTTTTACAAATGAATCCCCCAACAACAAAGAGAGATGTCAGAATGTTCTTGGGAATGGTGGGCTACTGTCGCCAGTGGATACCCAACTTCTCGATCATTTCAAAACCATTAACAAAATTGACAGGAAAGGAAGTTAAGGATGAACCATACACAATCACATTGACAAAAGAAGAGCTTGAGTCATTTCTAGAGCTAAAAGAATGCATGTGCAGGGCTCCAGCATTAGGAATGCCTGATTATGAGAAACCATTCTTGTTGTTCTGTCATGATCGTGATGTTTGTTCTTTGTCTGTTTTAACACAGGTCCATGGAGATGCAAATCGCCCTGTAGCATATTTTTCAGCTACTTTGGACCCTGTCGCAGCAGCCTTACCGGGTTGTTTGCGATCAGTCGCAGCAGTTGGTCAAAGCCTTTCACAATGCGAGGGCATAGTGATGGGATACCCCTTAACAGTATTGGTTCCACATTCTGTTGAAATTCTGCTGACACGAACTAAGACACAACACATGACAAATGCCCGACTTACCAAATATGAGACCATTATTCTGGGGTCACCAAATGTCACATTGAAAAGGTGCACTGTACTGAACCCGGCAACTCTACTTCCCATTGAGAATACAGAAATAAAAGATGGGGAAGAGTTTGAGCATGATTGTCTGGAGGTAACTGAGCTCAGTACCAAACCTCGCTCAGATATAAAAGATACCCAGTTAAAGGAAAACAATTACATTATGTTCGTTGATGGGTCCTGTCTAAGAGATTCATCAGGAACCTTGAGAGCTGGTTATGCAGTATGTACCATATCCGGTATAGTCGAGGCCTCCTGGCTCGAGAAAGTGTTTTCTGCACAAGTGGCAGAATTGATAGCTCTCACAAAAGCCTGCCATGCTGCTGTAAATCTAAAGGTCACAATCTATACAGACAGCAGATACGGATTTGGAATTGTACATGATTTTGGTCAACTCTGGTCACAAAGAGGGTTCATGACATCCTCTGGTTCACCAGTGAAAAATGGAGAACAGATAAGAGATTTGTTACATGCGATTCAGTTGCCTTTTGAAATTACTGTGGTGAAATGCAGTGCTCACACCAGATCACAAGATTTTGTGTCAATGGGGAATGGTTATGCAGACCAAGTTGCCAGATTTTGTGCATTGAACTGTATATCTTTTAAGGAGCAATGGGAACTGTTACCACAACCTGAGAATGACACAGCCTTAAGTCTAGCATTACGAGTGGTTGATACTTTAGACGAATTAAAGACACTACAAAGCCACGTTGGTAAGGAAGAAAAACGTTCCTGGCAGAAAATGCAGTGTGTGCAGAGAGCAGACGATATTTGGGTATCAGGAGAGGGAAAACTAGTGTTACCAAACAGTCTTCTATCACAATTTGCCTGATTGTATCATGGGCAGGCACATTTGGGAAGAGATGCCATGATCAGAACATTTAAGATTGATTGGTTCAATCCAAAATTCAGACATGCCGCAGAAATTACTTGCCACAGGTGCGTCATTTGTCAACAGATGAACGCTGGAAAAGGAACTGTGGTAACTTTGAGCCACATTGGGAGAGCTGGTGGTCCATTTAATAAGATACAAATAGATTTCATTGAAATGCCTGTTTGCGGAGGTCTGAGATACGTGCTGGTGATTGTGTGTGTTTTCAGCCATTGGATTGAGGCATATCCCACACGTAGGAATGACAGTCTTACAGTTGCAAAACTATTACTCAGAGAATTAATACCCAGGTTCGGGTTTCCGGTTTCTATAGAATCAGATAGGGGAAGACACTTCGACAATGAGGTGATTAAACTTCTGTGTGCCGCACTCAACATTGAACAAAAGCTGCATTGTAGCTATCGCCCTGAAGCTTCAGGACTAGTCGAGCAGATGAATGGTACTTTGAAATCAAGAATAGCAAAAATGTGTGCAGCAACAAACATGAAGTGGACAGATGCATTACCTCTAGTGCTGATGTCTATGAGAAACACGCCAGATAAGAAAACAGGATTGTCCCCACATGAAATCCTCATGGGCAGAGCAATGAGGTTACCGGCGGTACCTGCAAATGCACTAGTGAATATTACAGATGATATGGTGTTGGATTACTGCAAAAGTTTCGCTGACGTGATTCGCTCTTTCTCTCACCAGGTGGAAGCTAACACGTTACCACCAATCGGCGAACCAGGACACTCTCTGCAAGCTGGAGATTGGGTGGTTGTCAAGAAGCACGTAAGAAAATCGTGTCTTGAGCCGCGTTGGAAAGGGCCATATCAAGTGATATTGACGACCACCACTGCTGTGAAGTGTGCCGGGGTTCCCAACTGGATACATGCCAGTCATACAAAAAGGGTAGCGTGTCCTGTTGAAGAGGAACTTGAAAATTCCGGTGCAGCAACTTCAAGAGGAGAAGTCTCAGAGTCAGAGATCAGTCAAGAAGGATCTGAGACTACAGGAGAGCCCGCTGAGAACAGCCGTGTCCCTCAAACTATCAGTGAGTTCGAGAGAGGTGACGAAGTGCCAATCTCAGTGGAGGCAGAAGGAGAACAAAGTCAAGGAGAGGTTCTCCCAGAAGCAGACGAATACAATTCAGAATCTGAATACAGTATCGAACAAGGAGAGAGAGACGAAGAAGTGGCAAATTTAAATCAGAACGAATCAAGATCTGCCGAACGAGTTCCAAGCCTATTAGGAGAAAACACCATATTATCAGAGGAGGGTGCTGTCCAAGGTACTGAAGGAAAACACCAAAGTAAGACGAACAGAGGTGACAATTGGCCAGACAAATCACACTTTAGAATAAGAGAAATAGCAAATGAAACAATAATAGAGGAAAGCGATACCTCACGAGCAGACGATCTGAGTGAAGGAGAACAGCAAGGTGAACGAAGAATAAAAAGAAAAAGAATAGCAAACAGAAGATATACCGGTCCTGAATGGGCATACGCTACAACCTCTGAATGGCAACAAGAATTCTTAGCATTCTGTTTTGATCAAGAAATACCAGGCCAGTACTACGGTACCTGAAGAAAATACAACAAGAAAATTGAAGAGAAAAACATTGAAAATTGTGAAAGTTAAGAAAAGAAAAATAAACAAGAATCTTAGAGAAGAAATAAAACTACCGGAAAGTGACATTAAACCTGGATTTGACTTATAGAAACCTGATTACGACAAGCTGCTAACCTGAATTGACGAAAAAGGGTCCTGGAGTGAGTGAAGACGCTGTAAATTACGCAGAAAGAGTTTGCTACTCAGAGTTGATTGTAAATCTGCTATTTGATTCTATACAAACATGGCTTATAGTAACAAAGGGAGTAAAGTGTGTGGTTGGTTAGGACTTATGATAGGTGCTGTATGTGCAATAATGATTGTGGGAGTGATTGTAGGAATGCCATGGAGAGAGAGTGAAACTACTAATGCAACTTCAAAACCTGAGACTACTACTACAACTAATAAACTATCACCATGGGAGAAATTTGAGCAAGACACAAAACATCTGCATGAGGGAACTAATCCAAAAGGGGAGCTTTCTACTAATGTTTTCTATCGCCTACTAAATGAGTATGTGGAAACTATGAATGCGAAAGACTGTTATGTATGCACTAAAATTCCTTCATCTGTGCAGGAGGGAGTTACTTATCATAGCCTCCCTCTTACGTATGGGATCAGTTGTAGCTTGCTACTAACAAGATTTTATGATCAAGAGCATGTGCAATATTTTTATTCAAATTTAGACGTTGTGTTTTCTTTTGTGCCTGTTATTGAATTCTTAAATAAGTTAGCTAAAGAGCATGATATAAAATTAGTTAGAGGATTCTTTGAGCCAACACTAACATGTGGAACTGCTTATGCACATCGCAATAATTTAACATCCTTACTGTCTCCTGTAGAGAAAAGCTGTTTAGATCACACAGATGATAGACGCAAAGCATTAAAGGAAAGATTAGAAAAAGGTTTAGAAAAACGCACTTATGCAAATGATTATGCTTATACTGAAATTAAAACACAAGGCAAGTTAGCTATAGATGCATTACACATAGGTAGACTCTGTATATATAGACCAAAATCTGATCAAGATAATTTGTTTGTGGGAACGAGTGAATGTAGGCATGTGTTTTTGTTTCAGAGCAAATGGACCTTTATGTCAAATGGACAAGACCCAGCGATTCCTGGAATCTATTACATCTGTGGGTTAAATGCATAAACATGGACAAACCCAGCGTAAGCACCGGACATCGCCATCACCATCCCCAGTGACTACAAACTTCTCCGCAAAGACCGGCCCTCCTGGCCAGGCGGTGGCCTGGCCATCGTACACAAATCCACCTGCCACCTGACAACCAAAGCAGAAGAAAACTCCCCCCTCATGGAGCACCTCCATTTCCAGATCCATGTCACCCTTAAGTCCACCTTCCGCGGCACCCTCATCTACAGGCCAACTGGCCCCCACCCAGCCTTCAGCAACTCCATTGTCAACATAATAGCTCCCCACACCCACACCTCCACAAACTACTTTCTCCTCGGCGACCCCAATTATCACATCGACAACTGCAATGACGTGAACACCATTTCCCTGCTCGAGAACCTTGCCACTATCAGCCTCAAGAAACTGGTCACCTCGCCAAAAACACATCGCCGGACACACAGCCGACCAGATTTTCTCTGCCAGCCACCACATCACCATCATCAGCACCTCCACGCTACACTGGACCGATCACGACTGCATTCATTTCTACATCACCACACCTACCGTCCACCTCTGAACCCTCCGCTTCCCACATAGGAAATGGAACCAGATCACCGAGGAGCAGCTCACCAAAACCCTCAGCAAGTCACCACCTCCCCTCGCCACAGACGCAAACATCTCTGCATGGAACTTCAACCAATGGATCTCCGAATGTGCCAACAACCTAGTGCTGCTCCGAATGACCTCAGGTAAATACAACCTCAAGAACGCCAGATGGTTCTCCCCCACACTCAAGGACTCCAGGCACACCTGCTAGAAAAAAGGAAACAGCAAGTTCCCGGAGGACCTCGCGGCCTTCAAATCCACCATCAAATGTCACCACCACCTCATCAGATCCACTAGGAATGCCGCCCTGCAGGACTGTATTGGCACCACTGCACACAATATCAAAGAGCTCTTCACCGTGGTTAAAGAGTTTGTGAAACCTCATTTGGAAGCTGAAAACATTCCTCCACCTCAGAACCTCTGCAACAGACTAGACACCGTCTTCCATCAAAAAATCAAGGACATCTACGATAGCTTGAAACCCCAAGAACCTCTGAGCCCACTAACAACCCTCCAGCTCAGCTCATCCGAACCTTTACAGATCTTGCACTGCTGGATCACCCTCACCACGAACGAGGCCCGCTCCATCATGAGCAGCATCTACTCCGGAGCACCTACTGATCCCTGTCCCCACCACAGTTTCAACAAAGCCAACACCTCCATCGTACCACAGCTCTGCCACACTCTCAACTGCTCTATGGAGACAGCTACCCTGAGGAATGGAAGCATGCCGAAATCCGCCCGCTCCTGAAGAAACACAAGGCTGACCCCCTGGATCTCAAGAACTACCGCCCCATCTCTCTGCTGCCTTTCCTAGCTAAAGTCATTGAAAAGTCCATCAACGCACAGGTCCACAAACACATTGAGGACAACAACATCCTGGACATCTCCGAATCAGGCTTCAGGAGCAACCACACCACATAGACCGCCCTCCTCGCCGCCACAGATGACATCCGCTCACTCCTCGACCTTGACTAAACAGTAGCCCTCATCCTTCTGGACGTGTCGGCTACCTTCGACATGGTCTCCCATCTCACCCTCTGCTCCAGACTCCACGCAGCTGGCATCCGCAGCAAGGCCCTACAGTGGATACGCTCCTTCCTGACCGGCAGAACACAGAGAGTCAGCCTCCTGTCATACCTGTTGGAACCTACAGAGATCAGCTGCAGAGTGTTCCAGGGCTCTTTCCTGAGACCCACACTTTTCAACATCTAAAGGGCCCCACTCATGTCCATCATCAACCATGCACTGAACATCGTCTACTATGCTGACGAAACCCAGGTGATCATCTCTCTGACCGAAAACCCTACAACTGCCAAGAACTTCCACAATGGTATGAACTTCGCCACCTGGATGAAGGAGAGCTGCCTCGAGCTCAACTCAGAAAAGACTGAGATCCTCATCCAGGGACCATCGGCCTGAGATGACTCCTGGTGGCCTGTAACACTCGGCACCCCCTCCCACCCCAACAAACCACGCACACAACCTCAGCTCCATCCTGGATTCATTTCTCACCATGACCCGCTAGGTCAATTCTGTCGCATCCTCCTGTTTCTACTCACTCAAACTTCTCCGTAAGATCTTCAAATGGATCACAAACGACTGCTGCTAGACCGTAACCCACGCCCTGGTCACCAGCAGGCTCGACTGTGTCAACGCCCTCTACGCAGGCATCACCTAGAAATATTTGAAGAAACTACAGCACACCCAGAACGCCCCTGCCAGACACATCCTGAACGTCCTGTGCCCGAACACATCACCAGACACCTGAGAGTCCTCCACTGGCTCTCCGTCAAGAAAAGGATCAACTTCAAACTCCTCATCCACGCATACAAGATTCTCCATGACCTAGGACCCACCTACCTCAACCATCACATCACCTTCTACTCCCCTGCCAGACCGCTCCGCTCAACTCAACAGGCACTAGCCACCGTACTGCACATATGGACGACCTCGGCTGGAGGAAGATCCTTCACCTACCTTGCGGCAAAGAGCTGGAACACTTTGCCTCTTCACCTCAGGCAGTCAGGATCGTTACCCCAATTTAGGAAGGACCTTAATACCTGGCTCTTTGATGGACGCATGGAGGACCGACCCCCCACAGCGTCTTGAGACCCTTACAGCTGAGTAAGCGCTCTACAAATTTCTGATTGATTCATTGATTGCATTGGAATTGAAGAAATTTCCTGTGATCTGGATGAATGGGCACCGAACGATAAGTGTCCTGAAGGTTCAGTTGGACCATCCCGTTGTGCTGTAGTAAAGAATCCCTGAGATGAACAACAGTTTCCATCTTGAAATGACGGTAAATTTCAAACTGGTTGAATTATTTGAGGTTGATCACAGGTCTCATTTCTTGTTCTTCTTTTGAACTAAGAAGAGAGAACTGAAAAACCAAGATGGGTTGGGAGATGTAACCTGTATTGCTTGTTTGAGAAGAAGCGGTTTTATTGATGCATAGAGTCCTAATTGATGAATTAATGATGCACTTAAAACATTTACTGAGTCACTTTGAAGTATAATTAATAGCGTGAAGAAGTTATCCACATTTTCACGTGAGACGTTCTTACATTTATGTTACTATGGATGACGGTCCTGGTGTCAGCTCATCTTGTTCCTGTTCACCCCTCCTCCGGACCAGAGTCCTGCTGCAAACCATCTTTCCTCTCGTTTCAGCAGAGCATCGGAAGAATGACGTCACAGACTCAAAGACGAACAATTGTGTTAGGAAGTGTGTATTGTGAATGAAGTTTCCATCATGTACCTGAGAGAGCGTATTTTGATATTACATATTATAGACGTGAAATGCTTATGTCTAACAATGCTGTATTAATAAACATTCATTAAAAGCGTATTCATAATTATGGAAAATCGTTCATATGTATAAACTAATGTCAACTATAAGAAATAATCGTTTATAGTTTGCCTAACTGAGCACATTAAAACGTATAAAACTGCATTCATTAGAACTCGTATATCTTAAGTTAGCATGAGCCAAGCAGAAGCTGTGTAGGTCTCATATTAAAAGCGTATTTTTCCTGTCTCTTCAGTGTGCGGACTTGCAAACGACCATGACCCAGCTATTGTTCTTTCTGTATTCGTTTGAAACATGGGGACATTTTCCCATCCGCATGCTAGCATCTTTTAGTATAAAATGATTGTGCTTCGAAACAGTTGTAGATACTTCCAAGGACAATGAGACGAGGGAAAGAGAACTTTTAACCCGAGACGTGTGCCAAGATGATGAAGTAACCCCGGATATGCCACCTACGGAAAGTCGATTATGAAGACCAATCAGAAGATAGGACAATATCGAGAGATGACAAATGCATTACTTAATGTATAATTTGATAGGTTAACAATGATGGGGTGTATTGACTAACCAATAGAATTTTGGGGAAATGAATCACGAGAAAGGGATAAAAACCCATGACACAGGAAATAATCGTCCATTAGGTAGGGAATGATATCAATTACATCCCGAAACTCTGTCACACTATTCTGTGACTTGAGACTTAGACAAACCATCTTTGCCATATTACTGCCCCTTACACTTTTCTCTTTACGAGGAGAGTGTCTTGCCTCTAACTTAGATAGACTGACGGCGATCTAACTGATGTCCTGAAGACGAAGACTGATCCTGAATGCTGACTTAATCAGAGGAGGGTAATTATATAATTGCTAATGAAAATTCATTTTGCCTTTCTTTCTAGGTACCAACTGCTGTATGTTTTATTAGAGACCTTAGCTAGAAGTTTTCCAAATTGGTGTTCAAAATTGTTTTGCATGACGCCCAACATGCTAATGCTAATTAGAGGTTAGACGAGGTATTCATTCTGACTGACAAACTGACGTGACTGACATGGTGCTATGCTGAACTAGTATCTTAGGAAGTTCAATGTGTTATAATCCGCTTATACCTATCTGATTGTCTATGCTATTGATCTTTGCGTTATCGAAAGTTTATTGTGGTTATCATCTTGTAATCGTGCTTATATGCTTTTTGACTTTGAGATTAATGCCTTTGCTACTAGATTGTAATCAATAGGGAATAAAACTCATAAACTTCATTAAGGTGTGGTTATTCATGACTGAAAGGTCATGGTTGCGCCGAATATTTATTAATGTCTAAAGTAAGAGATATTTTGGTGTTAAACGTTGATAATGTTATTGACATATTGATTGATATTTTGATCAGTTATCTCATCCTACGGTGTCTCACCACTGGGCCCAAAGATTCATTGGCCTAAAACGAGTCCTGATGTGTATAAATTGACATAGACGGACGCGTTAGCATACCCAAAGTATCATATCCAAGGGCTTGGCTGGAAGTCCGGTGAAGGCTGCTAATGGTATGACCCATTGTTTAAGGAATGTTTCATTCTGTGCTGAACATTCCCGGAGTGCAGGTGCTGCGAGAGCAGGTGGAAGATTCCTCTTACCTTAAGAAATGGGTGAATCCTAAAGGGTTAAAATACAGCGCAGCTGCTCCTGATTTGACAGAGTGGCCAAACCATGACCATCCCAAGCTGAATGTACAGAATCTAGTAACTGAATGTGTGATTTGTGCATAGAAACTCGTGGGCTTTTGGATCCTGGGTGGACATTTTTATAGTTGTCTCTAGGACTGTTGCTGCTGGGGAGATTTTTCATTTTTGATGTCATTTTGACTTAGATTTTCTTATGGGGATGGTCTCAGCCCTCTTTATGTGTTTGACTTGGGATTTTCCTTAGATTTGTCTAAGTGGTGTTAAGTTGTGTGACTCTGTATTAGTGCATTTGGGCCTTCAAGGCAATTCATGAAGTTTTCCATGTACTGTATTTACTAATAATTCTGTAACTAATCTATTTTTGCCTTATTTTATACTTAGAACTCAGTTAATAATGCTTCCTTGTTTATTTTGTTTTATTCAGCTGAAATGTATATTCTCCATGAGGAGCGTAGTCTCTAACGGCTAGAGCTATTGGAGATTCTGGAGCCAAATTAATTGGGTGAAAATTGGGGTGTTTGAAATATTGGCATTCAAGTGATTATTGGGGTTCAGGTCACACAACTATCAAATAGATATATCAAGAATAAAGTGTGTACATTGCTCGGTTTGTACTCTCAACGTTCAGGGTGAGCACCATCCTGGATATATAAGGAAACGCTGTTTAAAAAAACAAAACTCCTCCAACTGATAACAATAACAAAAGGGAAGGAATCCATGCTACAGCCCTCGTATCTAATGTAAACTAGAGGCCATTGTAGAATATGGTAACATGCAAAGTTAGTTATAATAGATTCTCATGTTAAATGGATTATTGAAATCTATCCAAAATATAGTGTGCACGTTCATGGGTTAATACTATTGGCATTCAACATAGGCGCCAATTTGGACATTTAGGGGTGTGCCGTCTCAAGAACCTCTTTTTCAACAAATAGCACAAAACAAGAGAAAGAATGGGTAAAATGTGCCAAAGCCATATTGTACACCCCAAGTGGTGAGTCCACATACAGCATTCTCCTATGAAAGTTATTAAACCCTTCTATACTCGTGTGTGATATCAAATGATGGCTCCACTCAAACCAGTAGCGACTACTATCAATAACTAGTTAGAACCCGTTTGTATCTGTCCTAGTACATCAGAATTAATGTCCCTCAAACTCCCTTCAAACATTAAAGTGGAACAACATGCTAGTTCCTGCCAACTGATTTTCTCATAAAAAATAACCCGAAGACACTCCTTAGAAATATTAAAGTTATTACATGGGGTCGTATTCTTGGTGTCGAAAACAGATGCGTATTTAGATACTGTCAGAACACCTGCCAGAAGATCACAGGCACACAGGGGCTCCTGGGTCCAACAATGGTGGCTGAGGCCTTTTACTTCTGATGTCCTGGTGTCCAACCTACTATGGGTCCTGAGAAACTGGGCCAAGTTCTTCTTTTGCACTGGACTCTCAGTGGTATCTGTGGACGAGCAGTCACAAGCTCCCCCAGCAGCAGCAGTGTAAAAACAGGTAAGTGAACACGACTCATAACTCAAAGTGCAGACTGTTGGAACAATAAATCCATGTCCAGTCCAATACTAACAATTATAATAAGAAGAAGTATTTTATGTATAATTCTACACATGCAAAATACTAATCAGACTTATATAAAAAACACACTCGCCTTGAGGTCAGGGCTCTAGTACTTGTCAGGTAAATCTCTGTCTCACCCTCTACCTTGTAACGTGCTCAGGTCTATTCCTAATTCACTGGTGGCTGCATCCAGGGAATACGTACTAGTAACCTGTACTCAAGATGTCCCCTTTGACTCTCTAGTTATTAGTTAAAAGTGTCTGTGGTGCTGCAGCACCATTAGCAGCGAGTCCCCCAGGGCCCAATAGGCACAGTTCCATCTTACTCTCTACAGCTTCATAGAAGTGGGCCCTCGGGGCAGGGTTACACATCTTTAACTATGCAGGGAACCTTTCTGTCCTAAGAGATGCCTTGTTATAGGTCCTCATAAGATCCAACCGCCCCAACCAATGAACAAAAAAGGACACAGGTAAAAGAAAGTGTCTAGTGCAAGTCGTGGGTATACGTGAGAGTGGATTTAGCCCTCCACGTCCCCTCACATATCTCAACAGCAGATGCAGCCCTTCTTCTGTCCTGTCTTCCACGGGACAGTCATCCTACCCACGTCTGCAGCAGTTCCTGTCTGCCTTACAGTAAACAGTTTCACACTGCCCCTCAGGTAAGATCTGCCTGTGACAGCAGAGGCCCCTTGAAGTTAATCACACTCCTGGAAACAGCCCTGTTAGAAATGGGGTCTCTAGTTGGCAGTCGGTCTGCACCCTGCCCAAGTAGGGACCCTCACTCTAGTCAGGATAAGGGAGATACCTGCTCAGATAACCCCTGCTCACCCCCTTGGTAGCTGGGCACGAGCAGCCAGGCATATCTCAGAAGCAATGTGTAAAATATTTGCACATAACACACAGTAACACAGTGAAAACACTACAAAAGGACACAACACCAGTTTTAGAAAAATAGCCAATATTTATCTATTTAAAACAAGACAAAATACAATAACAATCCAACATACAGTAATAAAAATGTGAGATTTACTCCAAAATACAGTTCCTTGAAATTAATAGCTCCACCTGGGGCTATCACTGTGTCGTAATCAACAAAACCAACAGTTCAGGCTGGCTGCAGCATCGCGGGCCAGCTATGGTGTCGGGAAGACCCGCAAACAGTACCTGGGATTTATAGGGAGTTGTGATCCTCACGGTAAGCACAGGAGAGCAGCGTCGCAGACGTCATGCTGTTGGTTCCAGAGTCGGTGCAGGAGTCGCCCAGCCCTTGAAGTCACATGCATTGCAGATTGAACTCTGGGCTGATGAAGTCAGGAGCGCTGGAGTGGATGGTGTCGGAGCTGCAGTACGAAGCAGGACGATGCGACGTGCAGTGCCCACAGGTCACGGTGCAGTCAGTGGCTCGCTGACGGCATCCAGTGGCGTCAGTGAGACCAGGGTTGCGCTTTGAAGCGAGGCGGTGCAACGTGTGGTGACACAGGTCATAGTGCAGGCAGCGGCGGCGTTGTTACTGAAGCGCTGTCGTCGGTAGGCCCAAGACAGCGGTGCGGGATAGGACAGTGCTTCGTGACCTTCACGAGCGGTGTCCACAGGCCACGGTGCAGGCAGGGATGCCTAGTGACAAAACTGGAGTTGATGGTGCTGGCGTTGGTGGACCGGGGCTGTGGTGCGGGACAGGACGGTGCTTTGTGCTCCTCACGAACAGTGTCCACAGGCCACGGGGCAGGTAGCGGCGCCGGTGTCAGCAGGAGCGTCGTCGTCGGGGAGGCCCAGGCTGCGGTGTGAGCAGACGATGCCGGAAAGGGGCCCACAGGTTGCGGTGCAAGCAGAGGCTCAGTGAAGTCATCTGATGACGGCATCGGTGAGACCAGGGTCGCAGTTCGTTGCGGTGCAAAGCGGGGCAGGTCACTGTGCAGGAAAGCGGCGTCGTTGCCGGCTTCGTGGTGATTTCTCTTCTTGAACAGCAGAAAACACATAGGGGGTCATTCCGACCCCGGCGGGCGGAGACCGCCAGAAGACCGCACCGCGGTCAAATGACCGTGGCGGTCATTCTGACTTTCCCGCTGGGCGGGCGGGCGACCGCAAAAAGGCCGCCCGCCCGCCCAGCGGGAAAGCCCCAGCAACGATGAAGCAGGCTCCGAATGGGACCGGCGGAGTTGCTGGTGTGCGACGGGTGAAGTGGCACCTGTCGCGATTTTCAGTGTCTGCTAGGCAGACACTGAAAATCATTATGGGGCCCTGTTAGGGGGCCCCTGCACTGCCCATGCCTATGGCATGGGCAGTGCAGGGGCCCTCAGGGGCCCCACGACACCCGTTCCCGCCATCCTGTTCCTGGCGGTTTTTACCGCCAGGACCAGGATGGCGGGAAGGGGGTCGGAATCCCCATGGCGGTGCTGCGAGCAGCGCCGCCATGGAGGATTCTTTGGGGCAGGGGTAAACCGGCGGGAAACCGCCGGTTGCCCTTTTCTGACCGCGGCTTTGCCGCCACGGTCAGAATTGCCCATGAAGCACCGCCAGCCTGTTGGCGGTGCTTCCGCGGCACTCTGCCCTGGCGGGTCAGAATGACCGCCATAGTTCCCAGTGCTGCAGGTCGAGGAAACTGAAGTCTTTGGTGTCCCTGAGACTTCCAACAGGAGGCAAGCTCTATTCCATGCCCTTGGAGAACTTTCTCAAGCAGGACACACAGCAAAGTTCTCCCTTTGCACTCTTTTCAGGCAGAAGCAGCAACTGCAGGCCAGTGCAGCAAAGCAGCACAGCAAAGGGACAGTACTCCTCCTCCAGATCTTCAGCTCTTCTCCTTGGCAGAGGTCCCTCTTGTTTCCAGAAAGATTCTGAAAGTCTGGGGTTTTAGGTCTTCTTCTTATACCCCTTTCTGCCTTTGAGGTTGGCAAACTTCAAAGAAAAGTCTCAAGTGTTTGCAAGGTCCTTCCTTGTGCGGGCCAGGCCCCAGACACACACCAGGGGGTTGGAGACTGCACTGTGTGAGGGCAGGCACAGTCCTTTCAGGTGCAAGCAACCACTCCTCCCTCCACTCTAGTTCAGATGGCTGTTGGACTTTTGCTTATGGAGGGTCATCCTGAATCTTTTTGCCTCCTGCCTCCTATTTTTTTCTGACCTGTCGCTGTTGGCTTTTGAACTCTGAGCACTTTCCCACTGCTAACCAGTGCTAAAGTGCATATGCTCTCTGTGAAAATTGTATGTAATTGGTTTATCCATGACTGGCCTATTTGATTTACTAGTAAGTCCCTAGTAAGGTGCACTAGAGGTGCCAGGGCCTGTAAATCAAATGCTACTAGTGGGCCTGCAGCACTGGTTGTGCCACCCACATAAGTAGCTCTGTAATCATGTCTCAGGCCTGCCACTGCAGTGTCTGTGTATTTTTACACTGTAAATTCGACTAGGCAAGTGTACCCACTTGCCAGGCCTAAACCTTCCCTTTTCTTACATGTAAGTCACCCCTAAGGTAGGCCCTAGGTAGCCCCAAGGGCAGGGTGCAGTGTATGGATAAGGTAGGACATATAGTAATGTGATTTATATGTCCTGACAGTGAAATACTGCCAGCTTCGTTTTTCACTGTTGCAAGGCCTGTCTCTCTCATAGGATAACATGGGGGCTACCTTTAAATATGATTCAAGTGTAGATTCCCCTAGAGAGTAGATGGACATGTGGAGTTTGGGGTCCCTGAACTCACAATTTAAAAATACATCTTTTAGACTGTGCGTTTGAAAATGCCACTTTTAGAAAGTCTGGAGAAGTGTGGCACAATGGTTAGAGTGGCAGACCCTGAAGCATATATCTGGCTCAAGACCAGGCTTCAAGTCCTGCATCTGCAGGTCTTGGGCTCAATTCCCTTGGACCAGATAATTCTCGCCTCAGTGCCTAATCTAATTAATGGGTCCCACTCTGCAACTCTGGGCAATAGCTTGCTTAATCTCCACAACGGCCCCAACAGCACTTGGATGCCTGGCTTCACCCTGGGGGTGCCCAGGAGTGGGCACCTCACAGGGAAAAGCCAGGAGGGGTTCCATAGCGGTATGAGTACAGCGCCTTGAGACCCTAACGGGTGAGTAGTGCGCTATACAAGTGAAAAGTTTACAGAAAGTGAGCATTTTCTTGCTTAAACCATTCTGTGACTCTGCCTTGTTTGTGGATTCCCTGTCTGGGTCAGTTTGACAGTTGGGTTGTTTTTCACCTCGCACTAGACAGTGACACAAAGGGGGCTGAGGTGTAACCTGCATTTCCTGATTAGCCATCTCTGCTAGGAGGGAGGGGTGGAGTGGTCACTCTCATCTGAAAGGACTGTGTCTGCCTCTGACAATGCAGACTCCAACCCCCTGGTGTGTGTCTGAGGCCTTGCCTGGGCAAGGCAGGATTTCACAAGTAGGTGTGAGTCCCCTTTGAAGAAAGGTGACTTCAAAGACTAAAATGGGTATAAGAAGGACACCCAAATCTACAGACTTTAGAAACACTTCTGGAACCAAGAGGAACCTCTGCCTGGAGAAGAGCTGATAGCTGAGGAAGAAGTGCTGCCCTGCCTGTGACTGTGCTTTGTGGAGCTTTTCTGCAGTGCTGCTTCTGCCAGAATAAGAGGGCAAAGACTGGACTTTGTGTGCCTTCCATCTTGTGAAGAAATCTCCAAGGGCTTGAGTTAGAACTTGCCTCCTGTTGTTTGAAGTCTCAGGGACAGCAAAGACTTCTCTCTGCCAGCACCTGGGGTCTCTGGAGAGACTCCTGCTCTGACAAGTGGTGCCCTATCCAGTCCCTGGGCCCTTGAAAGGAAAGCTGGTGGAAATCCAAAGAAATCGACTTCGGACGACTCCAGACCAACGCCGCTGCTGAATCCGGTAACGCCGCCTGCACCTGACGCCGTGACCTTCGCTGGAACGCGACGCTCTTCGCAGGCCCGACGCCGCAGCAGCTCCGCTGAAGTCTGCGACTCCGTGGAAGTCGCCGCACCACGTCATGACCGACGCCGTTCGAAGTGAACAGATTCAACATTTCGCACAGACGCCACGCTTCCCCACCTTCGCACATCGGCTTGTTTTCACTCTTCACCAAAGGTACTGTACTTGGAGGTCTACACGACTCCGTGTCTGGCGCCGCTGGTGTCGGCTTGTTGGGAACGACTCCGTCACGACACCGTGTTAACATCTCATCGAAGCATTTTTGTTTCTAAGCGGTATTTTTGAGTTTAATCTTTAAAAATTCATAACTTGACCTGTGTATGTCGGATTTTTGTCGTTTTGGTCTTGTTTTGTTTAGATAAATATTTCCTATTTTTCTAAACCGGTGTTGTGTCATTTTGTAGTGTTTTCATTAAGTTACTGTGTGTGTTGGTACAAATACTTTACACCTAGCGCTTTGAAGTTAAGCCTACTGCTCTGCCAAGCTACCAAGGGGGTAAGCAGGGGTTAGCTGAGGGTAATTCTCTTTTACCCTGACTAGAGTGAGGGTCCTTGCTTGAACAGGGGGTAACCTGACTGACAACCAAAGACCCCATTTCTAACAATGGCTAATCAAGATATGCAGGCTACACCCCCAACCCCTTTGTGTCACTGTCTAGAGGAGAGGTGTGAACAGCCCAACTGTCAAACTGACCCAGACAGAGAATCCACAAACAGGCAGAGTCACAGAATGGTTTATGCAAGAAAAATGCCTGCTTTCTAAAAGTGGCATTTTCAAACTCACAATCTAAAAACCAACTTCACTAAAAGATGTATTTTTAAATTGTGAATTCAGAGACCCCAAGCTGCATATGTCTATCTGCCCTCAAAGGGAATTTGGCTTTAAAGTTATTTAAATGCAGCCCCCATGTTAACCTATGAGGGGGATAGGCCTTGCAACAGTGAAACCCGAATTTGGCAGTATTTCACTGCTAGGACATGTAAAACACACCAGTACATGTCCTACCTTTTAAATACACTGCACCCTGCCCATGGGGCTATTTAGGGCCTACCTTAGGGGTGCCTTATATGTACCAAAAGGGAAGGTTTGGACCTGGCAAGTGGGTACACTTGCCAGGTCGAATTGGCAGTTTACAACTGCACACACAGACACTACAGTGGCAGGTCTGAGCCATGTTTACAGGGCTACTAATGTGGGTGGCACAACCAGTGCTGCAGGCCCACTAGTAGCATTTGATTTACAGGCCCTGGGCACCTCTAGTGCAGCTTACTAGGGACTTACTAGTAAATTAAAAATGCCAATAAGAAATAAACCAATCAACAATACAATTTACACAGAGAGCCTATGCATTTTAGCACTGATTAGCAGTGGTAAAGTGCCCAGAGTCCTAAAGCCAACAAAACTGGTCAGAAAAATTAGGAGGAAAGTGGCAAAAAGATTGATGATGACCCTGCAAAAAGGGCCAGGTGCAACAAGCCCATATGTTCACCCTGCCAGAGGAACACAAATACTTCCACACACTCAAGGCTTTGGTCTTGCTCTGGAATCAGTTTTCACTTATTAAGGGGGCAACTCATTTGCCAGATGACAGGTGATGCTCATGCAAATCGGTCTCCAGAGGGTTTAGTACTGCAGAACCTCCATCAGCAAGTTAGCTTTCAAGGGAAAGTGACATCATGTAGGAAAGCTTGTGGGTTGATCATATCCTAAAGCTGTGTGCAGTGAAGGGATTGCCCAGCTGTAGAGGGGAGGGCACTGGGCCTGGTGGAAGCCATACCTTGTGATCTGCCTCCCACTGTGTATGGACCTTCTGCTGACATCCCAACCAGCTACATGAAACACCTCATGCTGAAGATATGCGTCACAGTCCACATCTCCTTGGGCCTAATCCTTGTATATAGACCACCAATATCACCAGCAACATCAGGACTACGTGGCACCCCCTAATTAACAATGCCAGCATCTTCATCCTCTCAGGAAACCTTAACTTTCACCTAAAAGATCGCACCCTCCCAAACCCTCTTACTCTTCTAGAAAACCTTGGCCTCACCCTGCATGTTACCACCGACCCACACCACTAGACACCTATTGGAACCAATTTTCTCTTTCATCAGCAACATCGCCGTCATCAAGCCAGCAACCATGATCTGGACAAAAAAACGCTCTTGTGAGTTTAAGCATATCCATCCCGGACCAGGTCAGACCTACCACCATCAGAACTACCAGCCACAGCTGGAAAAGCATCACAGAAGAAGAGTGGGCTTCCGTCCTCTCACTCATCTGCCTGAGCACACCCGCAATGTGCTGAAAGCTATCAAGAACCTCAACAGCTGGATCACTGCATGTGTCACACTCTAACTCCTCTCAAGTGCAACTCACAGGCCACTTGGTACTCACAGGAACTCAGGCTGTTGAAACGCCACCGCAAGCAACTTAGGTGCAATTGGAGAGCAAGTCAAGACACCACAGATAAAGACAAATCGGATCTAAGATGCCACCACCAGCAGATATGAAAGACCAAGCACACAGCTCTTGCAGATTGCATTGATGCCAGCCCTGAGAACAGCAAAGAAATCTTTGCCACCATCAAAGATTCCACTGCTCTTTCCATCGTCTCCAATAACATCGCCCCCTAACAAGACCCATGGAACCAGCTCTCAGAATTTTTCAAAATCACCTCCATATACAGCAATGCAGCCCTCTACCGGACACCGTCACCGTTGCAACTTAATTTCCCAGCATGGACTAAGAATAAATTCTGACCTCATCAACACTGTCAAAATCACTGCTCCAGTGAAGATCATCCACTCTATGGCCCCATCTGTCCCTTGCCCTCACCACATCTTCACCAAAGGACTCCTACCAAACAGCGGAGCACTAACACCCATCCTCAACTTCTCCATGGACTCAGTCACATTTCCGGACACCTGGAAAAATAACACCATCATTCCCCTGCTCAAGAAACCACCCATTGACCCAGCCATGCTTTCCAACTATAGACCCCTCTGCCTCATCCCATACCAGGGAAAGGACTTATACAAAATCTCACTGACCACCACAGCAACCACCGTCTCCTCAATGTCACGTAGTCCAAATTCAGGCCCAACCACTGTACAGAAACAACACTCATCATCTACACAGACAACAGCCAGACGATCCTTGAAAGGGGGGGGAGATGGCAGGCCTCATTCTCCTGGACTTCTCTGCAGAATTTTACACCCCATCCTCATCAGGCACCCGCATGAGATGGCATCAAGACCCGTTATCTGCTGACACTGCTCTTTCTTAACAGATAGAACACAAGCGGTCAGCCTGGCACTTTATTCCTCGGAAGCCTGCAAACTTACCTAAGGGGTGCCTCAAAGTTCATTGCACATCTCCACCCTTTTCAATGCATACATGATTCCCTCTTGCCAACATAACCATGCTCGTGACATCAACATCCTCTTGTCTGCCGACAACATGCACCTCATACTCTTCTTCTCGGACAAGCCCCAAGCACAAAAAGCCAGTTCACACCCTGCATCACCAAAATCATACCAAAGTCACTAACTGGATGAAAGCCATCGGCCTCAAGCTCAACACTGACAGGATGTAAATAGTGATCTTCGGCAGTAACACCTCCACATGGGACTCGACCTGATGGCTAGCTGAATGCGGACCCACAACCAGCACCCATGCCAGGAACCTTGGAATAATCACTCACAGCAAACTGGACATGAAAGCACAAGTCAACGGCATCACTGCATCCTGCTTCCACACCAAGAAGATTCTGGGGATGATCTTCAAATGGCTCCCAAGCAATACTAGAAAAACGTTCACCCACGCCCTAGTTATAAGCAAGTTGGAGTACGGGAACAACCTCTACACCGGGATCACCAACCAACTTACCAGAAGACTACAAACCATTCAAACCTCGGAAGACAGACTCATCCTCAACCTTCAACACAGAACTCACATCACACCTAAGGGAGCTTGGCTGGCTTATAATATACAAATGTGCTTATTTCAAACTCTTCACAGATTCCAGGCACTACACAGATTAGGCCCCACCTACCTAAACAGTTGCATCTTCTTCTACAACCACCCAGACATCTCCGCTATGCAGGACTCCGACTTGTACACATCCAATGCATACACAGAACCAAATCAGGAGGACGGACTTTCACTTACATCGCTCCTAGAGTATGGAGCGGCCCCCCACTCCATGTTAGAGCCTCCTCTCTTCTTTTCTGCAAAAAGCTGAAGACCTGGCTTTTCAATCATCCAACCTACCATTGGCAGGGCTAAGCACACACAGCTACTCAATGCCAGGGTACCCTCGTGGGTGATAGTGTGCTTTACAAATACACACACCATAGCAACAAGGGGCTAGCTGTCTGTGGACTCTGCTGAGGCACATGTTGGGCTGGAGAATGAAGGTAAGTCACAGCTCGCTGGGGTTACAGGGAGGCGGGGCGGCACGCAGGGGGGGATATCAAAATGTTTTTTAAAAATACTTTGCTGCATGCCATGCCACTCTGCCGCTCCTCTGTCTCCTCAGCAGGCACAGGCACCCAGCCTGCCCTGCGGCCAATCCTGACGCTGCTCAGAGCAGCATTGGGATTGGCTGGGAGCACCCAGGCAATCCCAGGCAGACGGGGCCTGTGTCTGCTCTCTCCACACCGGCAACACACTGCTGGGCTGGAGAGAGCACCGTGCGCATGTGTGTTTGGCCGGCTCAAGACGTCCGGCCAAACACACATGCGCAGAGGAGAGTGCACAGTGCACTCCCCTCAGTGCTCGTCATCCCCAATGCCCCGCCCCTTTAACAACGAAGGATAATAAACTGTACGAAGGATAATAAACTCTAGTTTATTATCCTTTCGTTGTTAAAGGATTTGCAGTGGTTGCTGCTGGCAGGGGGGCGACGCTCCTGCGCCCATAGCGGAGGAGCGGCCACTGCCCTAAGGTTGGAGTGTGCGCTGTTACTGATGTGGGATGCAGGAGGAGGAGTGGAAGAGAAAAGGTCAAGGGGGCCTCATATTGGTGGAGGTGGTCAGGTGTTTGAAGGATGATACATCTCAGAAGACGTTAGTGAAAGGATTGAAACTTCATCGATTGGTTACGGATGAACTGTCTGAGAGTGGCCCAGATTGGTGGTCCTGGTTCTTTACATAGAAAGATTGTGGAGTTAGCTCGTTTGAGGCATTTTGTTGCCCCTGGGGGTGGAAAGGGCTGTGAGAGAGTGTCTGGAGAGTTCTAACAGTGACAAGGCGCTAAAACTAAGGGCCAGATTTACAAGAAAGTGGCGCACCAGCATTGATGCGCCGCTTTTCTTGTGCTCCTCCCACCGGCACCTAACGACACCATGTGGCGCACCATGGCGCACATTAGGACAATAGAATCAATTTTTTAATGCTATTGTGGCGCTTTGTTGCACTAGCGGCAAAAATGTTGACGCTAGAGTAGCAAAGTGCAAGGAGGCCCATTGGGCTCAATGGGTGCGTCCATTTAATACCTGCTTTGAGTAGGCGTTAAACATGACGCCAAAAACAGCACTCTCAGGTGTCTGACCTCTTCCTGCTCTGGGTCCACCTTTGCTGTTACCTCCCATGTGTGTAAGCACAGACGTGTAGGGTGGGTGGGGTCTGGGCCCGGCTGCTGGTGTCCTCACAATCCCCTCACACGTGGGAGTGCACACGTTTCACACTCGTGTGCACTCCCACGGCTCACCCTGGGCAACGGCTCTGTCTCATTAGGGGGGGTTGCACAGAGGGACTGAGGGGACACTGCCCCGCCCCCCCAGCTGGAGGAGGGAGCTGGACTGGGAAGAGGAAGAGAGGAGGCAGAAAAAGTCAAGGTGTCCGAGTGGCTGAGAAAGGAGCTGCTTTGGATTGGAAAGCAGAGGAAACAGAGCAGAGTTTGTAAAAGTCCTTGGAGCCGGATTTGTGACCTGAGGAGGTCAGTTCTTCCACTCCAGTCCTCCGCTCCACTGACTGACCTATGGAAGGCTCCAGTAGAGACTCCCGAGAAGGCATCACGTGAGATCAGAAACCAGCCCACCCCTACACCGCTCCCATCTCACCGGTTCCGTTCGGTGTCTGACCCGTCAGACCTCACTCAATCCCTCCACTTCGACCCCCTTTTCACCAGGGTCAGTTTGGTGTCTGGCCCGTCAGACATCAGTCAACGGCTGACTCCAGCATCACCTCCCGTTGTCACCAGCCTCAGGTGTCTGACCTCTTCCTGCACTCTCTCCTGCCCCTTCTGTTCCCCCGTACTCCAATGTGTATAGGTACAGACACTCGCAGGGGGGGTGGGAGGGGGGCCGGAGGACAGAACAGGGTCATGCATTATATGTGCGTCTCACGAGCAGACACTCCATGGATCACACCGTCCTCTTACCCCTCAGGTGGGTGGGGTCTGGGCCCGGCTGCTGGGGTCCTCACAATCCCCTCACCCTTCCCAGTGTCTCACTCTCCTGTGCACCCCACGGCTCACCCTGCTGCCCCCAGAGTGTGGGTTTAACACGAGATGTGCATCCCCTGCTGTAGGATTCTGCGCATGTAACATACAGTCCCCCTCCAATGCTGATGTGGCAGGGTAGCCCCCCCTCCTCCAGCTGTTTCTGCAGCTGCACCGCTGGTCTGGGGCTCTGATTCTAGTGCAGCCGGTCCTGGGTTGAAATTCACAACCATTAGAGGTTATTTCAAAGTAGTTTGCTTCCTGAATCGTCTACTTTCTATTTATTGAAAAGTGCCTTTAAAAATGAGTAAATTTAGGAAAAGAAAAGAGGGCTCGTCCGGGATTTGAACCCGGGACCTCTCGCACCCAAAGCGAGAATCATACCCCTAGACCAACGAGCCAGCTGACAGATGCTCCTTAAACATGATATGTGCTGTGTCTATCATGGATCAATTATTGTTTTTTTATTGAACCAACCTTAGATATGGCCCGGGAATCCCAAAGAACAGGAGGAGGCTTCATAAGAGGGTCTTCTGACACAGATAATCTGAATTTAGAAATGAAAGAAAATATCTGCTTCATTTATTCAAAACTGAAAGGGAAACATCCATCACAGATTGTGTGCGAGGATCACACATTGCGTCTGTGTAGCTTATAAAGGACCAGTCCTTAGTCCACGGTGGGGGGTTCAATGGGGAAATAAGTAAAAGTGTTTCTCCTATCGGTATCTTTTCACATTATTTATGGCCCCGCGGCAGGGGTGTTGCATTTTGCCTGTTAAAGACCACATCAGTCAGATGAAGACGGACACCAATGGTTGTGATGTCACGGTAACACTGATGAGATGATGCGGGTCAGGGTGTTTGCTGCAGTGTGTAAGGGGATCAGGGTTTATGGAGCATAGACAGGTGCAATATTCTACTTTGCCACCAGGGAGCCGTCTACTGATCTGGGGCATTATCATTCACACTCACCCTTCACTAGTTGTGTGCTCACTCTCTGCTGTGTCTGTTATCTTTGGTCTGTCAGGCTCTCTAGAGCATCCTATAAATAGAAGTCACCTCTCCCTGCCCGGGGGTGTCTCCTGTCCGGGGGCCACCACGGTTCTCTCTTAGAGATATCAGTCCAAGGAGCCCTTTAATGTGGTTATGTAGTATTATTAGCTCTGATGTGGTCGTGCAGTGTTACTGACTTTGCTGTGGTTATACAGTGTTATCTCTGCTGTGGTTATACAGTGTTATTGACTCTGCTGTGGTCATGCAGTGTTATTGACTGCTGTGGCCATGCAGTGTTACTGACTCTGCTGTGGTTATACAGTGTTATTATCTCTGCTGTGGTCATGCAGTGTTAATATCTCAGCTGTAGTTATGCAGTGTTATTATCCCTGCTGTGGTTATACAGTGTTATTGACTCTGCTGTGGTCATGCAGTGTTATTATCTCTGCTGTAATCATGCAGTGTTATTGACTCTGCTGTGGTCATGCAGTGTTATTGACTGTGCTGTGGTTATGCAGTGTTATTATCTCTGCTGTAGTCATGCAGTGTTATTCTCTTTGCTGTGGTCATGCAGTGTTATTGACTTCTCTGTAGTCATGCAGTGTTATTATCTCAGCTGTGGCCATGCAGTGTTATTGACTGCTGTGGTCATGCAGTGTTATTGACTCTGCTGTAGTCATGCAGTGTTATTATCTCTGCTGTGGTCATGCAGTGTTATTATCTCAGCTGTATGTATGCAGTGTTATTGACTCTGCTGTGGTCATGCAGTGTTATTGACTCTTCTGTGGTCATGCAGTGTTATTATCTCTGCTGTGGTCATGCAGTGTTATTATCTCTGCTGTAGTCATGCAGTGTTATTATCTCTCCTGTAGTTATACAGTGTTATTGACTCTGCTGTGGTCATGCAGTGTTATTGACTCTGCTGTGGTCGTGCAGTGTTATTATCTCTGCTGTGGTCACGCAGTGAGATTGACTCTGCTGTGGTCGTGCAGTGTTATTATCTCTGCTGTGGTCATGCAGTGTTATTGACTCTGCTGTGGTCGTGCAGTGTTATTATCTCTGCTGTGGTCATGCAGTGTTATTGACTGCTGTGGTTGTGCAGTGTTATTATCTCTGCTGTGGTCATGCAGTGTTATTGACTCTGCTGTGGTCATGCAGTGTTATTATCTCTGCTGTGGTCATGCAGTGTTATTATCTCTGCTGTGGTCATGAAGTGTTATTATCTCTGCTGTGGTCACACAGTGTTATTGACTCTGCTGTGGTCATGCAGTGTTATTATCTCTGCTGTGGTCATGCAGTGTTATTATCTCTGCTGTGGTCATGCAGTGTTATTATCTCTGCTGTGGTTATACAGTGTTGTTATCTCTGCTGTGGTCATGCAGTGTTATTGACTCTGCTTTAGTCATGCAGTGTTATTATCTCTGCTGTGGTCATGCAGTGTTATTGACTCTGCTGTGGTCATGCAGTGTTATTGACTCTGCTGTGGTCATGCAGTGTTATTATCTCAGCTGTATGTATGCAGTGTTATTGACTCTGCTGTGGTCGTGCAGTGTTATTGACTCTGCTGTGGTCATGCAGTGTTATTATCTCTGCTGTGGTCATGCAGTGTTATTATCTCTGCTGTGGTCATGCAGTGTTACTGACTCTGCTGTTGTTATGCGGTTGTTGGAGCAGACTCCACAATTAATCATTCTGTGTTTTAACTGATACTAAAGAGTCACAAATGCAGTCTTTTTACTGTGTTTAATATAACAGAGATGTTAACCTTGGCCTTGCCCTACGCGTGTGTTCAAACTGCACATTTCAAATGTGCGAGACTCAGTGCCTGACGCTCATTCTTTCCTCCCCCTCCCCCCGACAGTGCATTAAAAGCCTCAAATGTGACCTTCATTACTTGATTAATTGCACAAAATTCAGTAGCTCTATGGCCTTGTTTGCACTGCAACATTATTATGTTGTATTATTTTTATGTTCATGATGTTACTGGAGAGGACAGATTTACAACTGTACACAACTGAAGGCCGGTTACTGAGGCCGGACTGAGGTACTGTGTATATTTTTGAATGTGGAATTGTTCTCTCTGTAGGACAAATGCAGAGTTACTCATTAGATGTAGAGGGAAGGTCATGTGACCATGTGATGTGGTTTCTGTTGTACTGTTGGGTTATATAATGCAACTTCCTTCATCAAACCACACAACCTGTTCAGTTTCTCTGTTCAAAAGTGTAAAAAACTCACAGTGTCGGAAATGAGCCACGTTCTTTCACATCCCGCTTAGAGAGCAGACTCCAGGTTAGTCTGTTTATCAATCTGCAACTGGAACATGTTTCAAATGTTTTATTCTGGCCTATACTGAGCAGCATGACGCATGCGCCGTGGCTCTCATTTGCCTCATGCTAGACCGTGACCAGGCCTGACAATGGAGCACAGAAGGGTTCAATTCCCGCTGCCAATGATATCTTACATTTATTTGCACGTTGCACGTTTTGAATTTCCTTCTCTGTATTCTGCACTGATTTTTTATGTTTTAAATAAACCTTCATGGTTTGTACTTTGAACCTTGTCTTGTGTAGATTTACCTGTGTGGATTTTCCATGTAAACTCTCTAGATTTACATGATTTACGTTCAGGGCTCTCGTCTTTAAGACAGTCACACAAGCCCTGACCCTTCATCCTTCTGGATGTAAAAAGCGGTGACCGCCTGTTCCGGGCATTTGTGCAGCGCACCGGGCGCCGCTGGGTCAGAGTCTGATCCGGCTCATGACAGGATGTTGTGTTTGTTGTTTTCTGATCCCAGCCTTGATGTGCGGTGTGGTTGTTTCTTGGAGCTAAGGGTATATGATTGTGCTGTGTCATCATCATAACAACTTTATTTCAATCACCAACTTCATAAAAGTACAAACAAAGCAAAGAATGATCACAGTAGTGCACACATAAACAAAAAACATAACTCAAAGGTCAGTAATACGTAATTCTTCACAAATCCTGCTCGAGTAGTACTACAACATAATTGCTTGGATCTATGAATAGAGGGCGCCGGGATTAAAATTAATTATAAAATCAAATCAATTATGCACAGAATCAAATTAACAAGTCAGTTGCTATACTTGATGACTATTGTTGTTTCAGAAGATACTACCAGCCTTCACTTGAAAGTTTTAGGGTAAGTTATGCAATGCATACTAAAAACTACAACAGCCTCATTAATAAGTGCAAATGCTTAGAGGAGGGGTTCCACTTAAACAATAAAAGTGCAAGTGCAGAGAGAATTTGTGGTCTTGGAGCAGAGAGACAGAGTTAAAAAAGCAGAAACAGGCCACAATCACTTTGGGCTGCAAATTATGTAAAAAACTCAAAGTTAAAACCAATCTCATCAGTACTAACATTATCAGGCTAACTTAATTTCTTACTAGCACAATAACTCACTTGGTTAGAATTGCTGCTCCCATTTCCAAATTGTGCGACAGCAGTAAAGAACAATAGCTAAGAGTGACATATGCCCCACTTAGGATCCAAACTTTCGATATTAGCAGTATGTTTGTTGCTAGAAATGGGGTTTCTGGTTGTCAGAGTGTGTACCCTATACAAGCAGGAACCACCACTCTAGTCAGGGTAAGTCAGACACACACTTTAAATTATCCTGTGCTCACCCTCTGATAGCCTGGCATAAAGCAGGCAGGCTTAACTTAAGAGGCAATGTGTAAAGTATTTGGGCAATACACACACAGTAACACAATGAAAACACCAGAAAAATACTCCACAAGGGGTTGGAAAAATAGAGAATGTTTATCTGAGCAACACAAGACCAAAATGTCAAAACCCCAATAAATAGAAGTCGAGATATATTTTTAAAGAATAAACTGAAAATAGTGCTTAGAAAAGCTGTCAAAAGGTTACTTCAGGTCACGGGGGACCGCTGCAAATCCAAAGTTCAGACCGACCGCGATGGAGGGAAGGCCACCCGAAGAACCCAAGCAGGGTCCACTGAAAAAGTACCTCAGATGGAGCAAAGCATCAACGTCGAGGACACGATGCATTGACCTGTTCCATGCAGTGGGGTCTGCATCTTTGGCTCCACTGGAATCAGGCAATGCGCCGTCATCGAGCAGAGCAGAGCGTCGTCATTGGGTCATGCAAGCGGTTAGTCAACTGTTGCTGAACGGCCTCTGCGTCGAAGGGCGATGCATCTGTTCCGACAGGCATATTGGTGACGATGCATCAATTTTTGCAGAAAACAGGTACAGAACCCACTTTGTGGCGCCTCAGGTAAGGGCAGGATTCACATATGACAGTGTCCAGCAGCACCAGGAGAGTTGCAAAAAGTATTTTGTGTTCCGGAGACTTCAGTAAACAGGAGGCAGGCTAGCAAGTCCTTGGAGTCACTTCGGGGTAAAGTCCTTGTCCTCAGCAGGGCAGAGACCAGCAGGCAGCCGAGCAGCTCAGCAAAGCAGAGAAGCAGTTCCTCAGAACAGTCAGCCCAGGCATTGTTCAACCCTAATGCTGTTTACCTTCAAATTCGCCCATGTAAAATGACCCCAGACGCCATTGAGGAATCACCCCTCTTATTGAAATTATGATAGAGAAAAGGAATCTTGAAAGAAGTAATTGGAGGTCTGTGCAATTCACCTATATTGCCCTTACAAAATCAAATAAGAAATGAAGGATTGTACAAGACCCCCGAGAGATTAATCAGATTGTCATTCCATGCTGTCCTAGGGTACCAAACACTGCTGTGATATTGTTTCATATTCCCTCAGGTACAGAGTAGTTTACGGTCATTGATCTTTGCCAGGCATTTTTCTCTGTTTGTGGCTTGAAGAGAGCCAGTATCTCCTCGCGTTTCAGTCCCAAGTGAAAAACCTTGTGTGGTGCTGCGCCCCACAAGGCTATACAGAGAGTCCTTCAAATTCTTAAAAATAATTTAGTGACTTTGCAGTAATCTTGTAGCTCGACTCTAATCCAATACATGATCTACTGATGCGTCAATGACAAAGGAAGCTTGCAAACAAGACACCACGGCTTTACCTAATCAGTTAGCTCTGAATGGACATTCGGTTTTGCCTGAGAAGTTTCAGCACTGTCAGGAGGTAGTCACATACCTAGGTCACCAAATATCAAAAGGAGCGCAACAAGTGTCTCATTAACAAATAGAGACAGTCCTTAAAATGAAATGTAGGTTTTCATCCACTTTGGTAAACAGAAAATCTGGATTTTGTTAAAGACAGAGGCTAATATTACGCACCAATTCCTTTATTGTCCACTCAGCAGCCATTATGAAGTCATCAGAATTAGTGTGTTTCTGGGGAAGTAGGGTCACTTTACTCCTACTTTTCAGGGTCTTGGGGTGGGGTATCTTGGACACCCTTAATGTTTTCTTACACTCCCAGTGACCCTCTACACACTACACTAGGCCTGGGGTCCCTTCGTGGTTCGCATTCCACTTTCAGAGTATATGGTTTTTGTTGCCCCTAGGCTTATTGCATCCTATTGTATTCTACAGTGTTTGCACTACTTTTCTAACTGTTTACTTACCTGATTTTGGTTTGTGTGTATATTTTGTGTATGTTACTTACCTCCTAAGGGAGTATATCCACTGTGATATTTTTGGCACATTGTCACTAAAATAAAGTACCTTTATTTTTAGTAACAATGAGTATTGTGATTCTTATGATATAGTGCCATATGGTATAAGTGGTATAGTAGGAGCTTTGCATGTCTCCTAGTTCAGCCTAAGCTGCTCTGTTATAGCTACCTCTATCAGCCTAAGCTGCTAGAACACTACTAATCTACTAATAAGGGATAACTGGACCTGGCACAAAGTGTAAGTACCATCAGGTACCCACTATAAGCCAGGCCAGCCTCCTACATGGACCATACCAAGTTGGTTGTTTATTTGCTGAAGGGAATGACCTTCCTAATGTACATAATATTACTGTTGCTTTTGTGACTAGCCCTTCATCTCATGAAATATAAATTTCACACCTCCCACAGTATGAGAATGTGTATAGTTATGTGTATTATCAAATGTTATATGAATACATAAAGGTTAGGCAAGATTAAAATAAAAAATTGAAAATTGCTTCATTTGTTCTTATCTGCTTGTTTCGTCAGCCGAAGAGCAGTTTCTCACCTTCCTGTATCTTATTCTTTTACGTGTTCTGTTTCCCTTATTCTATATTACCAATAAAACAAGATTTCATTCCGACTTTGATAATTCTTTAGAAAATGTACCTATTATGAATTGAGAGAATCTATATCTGTGGGTTACTAAACACATGCCTAATACTTATAAAGGGTGAAAATCAAGGGAACAGCATGAGTATATGATGACTGTTGGGCTTGGCCCTTTTCGCAGGGTTATCCCCAAGCTTTTTGCCTCCTCCCTCCTATATTTTCTGACCTGTTTTTGTTGGGTTTAGGTCTCTGGGCACTGTACTACTGATAAACAGTGCTAAAGCACATATGTTCTCTGTCCAAAATGATTTGGCGATAGCTTTATTCATGATTGGCATATCTGATTTACTAGTAAATCCCTTGTAAAGTTCACTATGTGTGCCCAGGACCTGTAAATCAAATGCTACTAGTGGGCCTGTAGCACTGATTGTAGCACCCACATGAGAAGCCCTGTAAATATGTCTCAGCCCTGCCACTGCAGTGTCTGTGTGTGCTGTCTTGCACTGTCATGTCGACCTGGAAAATGCACCCACTTGCCAGGCTCAAACCTTCCCTTTTACTACATGTAAGTCCCCCCTAAAGTAGGCCCAAGGCAGCCTCAGGGCAGGGTGCAGTGTATTTAAAAGGTAGGACATATACTGGTGTGTTTTACATGCCCTGCTAGTGAAACACTGCTGAATTGGGGGTTCTATATTGCAAGACCTGTCTCTCCCATAGGGCAATAGGGGTATTGCCTTGAAATACCTTCTAAGTGTAATTTCCCATTGAGATCTGATAGATATATGGAGTTTGGGGTCTCTGAACTCCCCATTTTAAAAATACATCTTTTGGTGAAGCTCATTTTTGAATTATAAGTTTGAAAATGCCACTTTTAGAAAGTGGACATTTTCTTGCTTAACCATTTACTGTCTGTCTGCTGAATACACATCTGGGTCAGAATGACAGTTGGGCTGTTTGTGCATTCACTCTAGAAAGTCACACAGACAGAGTTGGGGTCTGCCGTGCTTATCTTGATGGCCCATTACCAGGATGATAGGTCTTCCTGTGCTAGAGTTGTGGGAGGAGCTGACACTTGCACCTGAATAGGGCTGGGCCTGTCCTCACACAAAGCAGTCTCCAACCCTCTGGAGTGTGCCTGGGGACAGGGTAGGGAAAGACAGGGTCTTGTGCACTACAAAAACTTCACTTTGAAGTTAGCCAACTTCAAAGACAGAAATGGGTATAAGTACTGGACCTCTGACCCCACATAGCTAGAACACTTTTGAACTGAGGACATTCTGCCAGGAAGAAGAGCAGGATGCTGTAGGGGGGATTGCCACTCTGTTTGTTGCTTTGTTGTGTTGGTCTGCTGCTTGCTGCTTCTGTCCTGGGAGTGAAAGGACTGGACTTTGCTTTCTACATCCTGCATTCCAAAGATCTCCAAGCACTTGAACTGAGCTTGCCTCCTCTTAGGGAGTCTCAGGGCCATCAAAGACTTCACTTACCAGGACATGGGCTCTCTTGTAGAGTGTCGTGACTTGACTAGTGGTGATAAAACCAGTTCCTGGGCCCTTGCAAGAGAGTTCTGGTGCAACCAAAAACAAACTAGTGCATCGATGTCCAGGATGACATCAGGATCGGCACTGCTCTGTGACTCCATGCCACTGCCTGCACCAGAGCCATGTTCCTCGCTGAGTGCAATGACTGCGACCTACACCGCAGGCCCGGCGCCGCTGCAGCACATTCAAAGTCTTGCCACAACGTGAGTCTCAAGCGCCACGTCACTGACATTCATGGTACCTGTCTCCGACTCTGCTGCAGCACCTGTAGCCTGTGGTGTGATCGCGGCACACGAAGTCAACACCTCATGTCTTCAGCTGCTGGATCCATCGACCCCGCCATGTCATAAGGAACTGATGCCTTGCCACCAATGCTGCATCACCTCCCCTACAACCGTAAGGAACCGAAGCCTCACCTCCCCGGTGGCGGTAAGGAACCAATGTCGCACCAGCTCCAGCAAAGCCTCACTTCCCATACTCTGAAACGTCTTTGTTTCCTCATAGGTTTCCAAGGTTCAGTAACCGGAGTCCGTGGGACTCTTTGACCGGCCCACCCTCGCGAGTGGCGTCAGACTGGAGATGACCCTGTCAAGACGTTGTGATAGCCCCAGTTGGAGCTATTGTGTTTCTAAGTGCTATACTACATTTAATCTTTAAAAATGTGTATCTTTATTTGTGAATGTTGGATTTTGCTGTTTTGGTCTTGTTTTACTCAGATAAATATTGGCTATTTTTCTAAACTAGTGTGGAGTACTTTTGTGGTGTTTCCACTGTGTTACTATGTGTGTGTGTACAAATACTTTATACAATGCCTCTGAGATAAGCCTGACTGTTTGAGCCAAGCTACCAAAGGGGTGAGCAGGGGTTATCTTAACTGTGTGACTCCCTTACCCTGAGTAGAGTGAGGGTCCCTACTTGGACAGGGTGAAAACCACCACCAACTAAAGACCCAATTTCTAATAATGACATTCTTTACTCCTTTAACTAACAAAATCATTACTGATCATAACGTGCATGATGTAGCCTGTAAAATTAATGCAGACAAAAGAATATTCACAGATGAATTGAATGAAAGGATAAGAGTAGATAAAGAAAGAGAAGAGAAAATGAATGCTGTCCATATTACTGGGAAAGGAGAGGAGATTTTAAAGGAAACTCCTCCTGAATTGAGTCCTGAAGTGAATAAGAAAAGGAGCACTGTATACAGTATGTCAGCCAGAGGGAAATGAGACAGTTGAGAAATTAGGATGCAGTGAGTGTGGACACAGCTATTTAGTAAAAGGAAAGACTTTTTCCACTGTAGAAGCTAGCATTAAAGACCTATGTAAGGAAATGGCTCCCTGTTGCAATTACCCCCCCACTTTTTGCCTGATAGTGATGGTGACTTGACGGAGAAGTGTGCTGGTACCCTCCTAACCAGGCCCCAGCACCAGTGTTCTTGTACCTAAAATGTACCATTGTTTCCACAATTGGCACACACCTGGCACACAGATAAGTCCCTGGTAAAAGGTACCAGTGGTACCAAGGGCCCTGTGACCAGGGAAGGTCCCTAAGAGCTGCAGAATATGTTGAGCCACCCTAAGGGACCCCTCACCTAACACATGCACACTGCCATTGCAGATGGTGTGTGATGGTAGGAAGAAAAAAGGCAAAGTCGACATGGCATCCCCCTCAGGATGCCATGCACACAAAATGCTGCCTGTGGCATAAGTAAGTCACCCCTCTAGTAGGCCTTACAGCCCTAAGGCAGGGTGCACTATACCACAGGTGAGAGCATAGCTGGATGAGCAATATGCCCCTACAGTGTCTAAGTCTATTCTTAGACATTGTAAGTACAGTTGTGGCCATATTAAGTATATGGTCTGGGAGTTTGTCAAAAACTAACTCCACAGCTCCATAATGGCTACACTGAATACTGGGAAGTCTGGTATCAAACTTCTCAGAATAATAAACCCACACTAATGCCAGTGTTGGATTTATTAAAAAATGGATACAGAGGGCATCTTAGAGATCCCCCCTGTATTTTACCCAATTGTTCAATGGAGGAATGACTGGTCTGTGCCAGCCTGCTGCTGAGAGACGAGTTTCTGACCCCATGTGGTGAGGGCCTTTGTGCTCTCTGAGGGCAGAAACAAAAGCCAGCTCTGGGTGGAGGTGCTTCACACCTCCCCCCTGCAGGAACTGTAAAACCTAGCAGTGAGCCTCAAAGGGTCAGGCTTTGTGTTACAATGCCCCAGGGCACTCCAGCTAGTGGAGATGCCAGCCCCCTGGACACAGCCCCCACTTTTGGCGGCAAGTCCAGGGGAGATAATGAGAATAACAAGGAGGAGTCACCCACCGGTCAGGACAGCCCCTAAGGTGTCCTGAGCTGAGGTGACCCCTGCCTTTAGAAATCCTCCATCTTGATTTTGGAGGATTCCCCCAATAGGAATAGGGATGTGCCCCCCCTCCCCTCAGGGAGGAAGCACAAAGAGGGTGTAGCCACCCTCAAGGACTGTAGCCATTGGCTACTGCCCTCCCAGACCTAAACACACCCCCTAAATTCAGTATTTAGGGGTTCCCCAGAACCTAGGAAACCAGATTCCTGCAACCTGAAGACGAAGAAGGACTGCTGACCTGAAGCCCTGCAGAGAAGACGGAGACACCAACTGCTTTGGCCCCAGCCCTACCGGCCTGTCTCCCCACTTCGAGAAAAACTGCAACAGCAACGCGTCCCCCAGGGTCCAACGACCTCTGAAGCCTCAGAGGACTACCCTGCATCTAAAAGGACCAAGAAACTCCCGAGGACAGCGGCCCTGTTCCACAAAACTTGCAACTTTGCAACAAAGAAGCAACTTTTAAAGACCACATGTTTCCCGCCGGAAGTGTGAGACTTTCTACTCTGCACCCGACCCCCCCCCCCCCCGGCTCGACCAGCGGAAAACTAACTCTACAGGGAGGGCTCCCTGGCGACTGCAAGCCCGTGAGTAGCCAGAGTTGACCCCCCTGTCCCCCCATAGGGATGCCTGCAGAGGGAATCCAGAGGCTCCCCATGACCGCGACTGCCTGCTTCAAAGAATGGGACGTCTGGGAAACACACCGCACCCGCAGCCCCCAGGACCTGAAGGATCCGAACTCCAGTGCAGGAGCGACCCCCAGGCAGACCTCTTCCTAGCCCAGGTGGTGGCTACCTCGAGGAGCCCCCCTTGCCTGCCTGCATCACTGAAGAGACCCCCAGGTCTCCCCATTGATCTTTATTGCAAACCCGATGCCTGTTTGCACTCTGCACCCGGCCGCCCCAGTGCCGCTGAGGGTGTACTCTCTGTGCCTGCTTGTGTCACCCCCGGTGCCCTACAAAACCCCCCTGGTCTGCCTCCGAAGTCGCGGGTACTTACCTGCTGGCAGACTGGAACCGGGGCACCCTTATTTCCATTGAAGCCTATGTGTTTTGGGCACCACTTTGACCTCTGCACCTGACGGCCCTGTGCTGCTGGTGTAGTAACTTTGGGGTTGCCCTGAACCCCCAACGGTGGGCTACCTTGGACCCAACTTTGAACCCTGTAAGTGCTTTACTTACCTGTGAACCTAACCAATACTTACCTCCCCCAGGAACTGTCGATTTTTGCACTGTGCCCATTTTTAAAATAGCTTATTGCCATTTTTGCCAAAACTGTACATGCTGTTGTGATTATTCAAAGTTCCTAAGATACCTGAGTGAAATACCTTTCATTTAAAGTATTGTTTGTAAACCTTGAACCTGTGGTTCTTAAAATAAACTAAGAAAATATATTTTTCTATATAAAAAAAACCTATTGGCCTGGAATTGTCTTTGAGTGTGTGATGCTCATTTATTGCCTGTGTGTGTACAACAAATGCTTAACACTACCCTCTGATCAGCCTACTGCTCGACCACACTACCACAAAATAGAGCATTAGAATTATCTCTTTTTGCCACTATCTTACCTCTAAGGGGAACCCTTGGACTCTGTGCATGCTATTTCTTACTTTGAAATAGTACATACAGAGCCGACTTCCTACAACCTATATTATATATTTGGTCAATCGTCTTATTTTCAGTGACCACCTAATTGGGTAGGAAGTTTCTATGCTGTATTAGGTTTTTCTCAAACTTACTAAATTAATTAATTAGATTCTCCTCTTGATAATTATATTAAAATAAATAGAGGAAGCTTTAAGTAGATTCTTATTGAGATTTTTGGAGCATTAATACCATCTGTAGGAGTAGCGCTGAATGATATAAAGATTAGAAAAATGTCTGCCTTGGTTGACAGCTTGCTACTAACACTGTACGTGCTCTAACGCTGATTAATAAAGGGATGCTTGGAATGTGGGCTCTGATTATGCAAAACCGTCTTACGTTGGATTTGCTCCTCCCAAAGAAATACGGAGTTTGCAAAGTCTTTACTGGTCGATAGGGGCGGCTCCTTCGCAATGGCGCAGAAGCGTCGCCCACTGGCTCAGAGCCAGCAGCTGAAAAATAAAACAATATTTAATTATCATTTTAATTTTCAGCCGGTGGCTGAGCCACCATTGGCAGGGAGTGGTGGGGCTGGGCCATGGAAGGGGGGAGGAGGAGGGGAGTGAGTGCACTTAAAAGTGCGTATGTCAGTTTGGCTGGCTGTCTTAGCCCAGCAAACTGACATGCACACTTAGGTTTCTTCAGCCCGGCTGTGTTGCACTGCCGGGTTGGAGAAACAACACAGGCTCCAGTGCACTGTCTGAGCGGCAGACCAAGCCGCTCAGACCAATCCTGACGCTGCTCTCATGCAAGGTATAGAATGAGAGCAGCTCCAGGATTGAGTGGGAGTCTGTGCTGGTGTCCCATGGACTCCTGGGACACCAACTCCATGGAGAGAGGAGGGGGCAGTCAGAGACAGCAGATAGGTAAGTTTAACAAAATATATATTTTAGTATTTCCCCCCCCTCTCCTTTTCCCCCCTTTTGAGATTTGAGGCAGCCGCCACTGATGCTCGAGAGGCTGTGCTTACATTCCTCTCATAAATTATAAGCTTAATGCCTGTATTGTTAATATTACACACATAAGGCATGAATTAACTGAAGCAGAAGAGACGGGTGCATGGGAAGAATCCAGGTCATTTTTCGGATCGGTCGGTCACAGGTTTGGGTAGATGGGCCAATGGCTGGGGGTGCAGATGGTGGAGTTTAGAAGCTGCTATTAGCACCAATGTTTGTCACATTAGTCGGTATTGCACGTGCGCTTATTTTCTTGAAATGTTGCAAAGGACTTTCATCATTGAAGGGAAAACTTGTGGGACTAAGATGATGGCAGCAACGAGAGGAAGAAACCGAAAGAGACGGATGCCAAAGTCGAGGAGATGCAAAGTGAACTTTATGATAACTTGAGGGATTTGCAAGAAACCAAACAGAAGAACCGAAGTGAATGAAAGATGCACTTTAATAAAGAACTGAAGTGATGATGAAATCATTCGGGGGGCGCTAATTTTCTATTAATAAAAATCACTCACGTGAGCTATTGCTAATATTTAAACCTGCTTACACTGTCCTTCATGTTGTTTAAACGTCATCCTGCGTCACGTGATATTAATATTGATTTATCTTCTAAAATAAACTTTAATAAAAGACTTCAGAAAAAGTCTCCTGAATGTCTTAACCCACTGATAGCTTCGTGAACCAGTAGTCACTCACTCTTCTGTCAGTGGTTTGTGACTGTCCGTGAAATGTTTAGTTATTACTGGTGACAACTCAAGTGAAGAAGTACATGTAATGAAAGAGCTCCAATTTTAAAAGTAATAATGTGTGTTTTAATAGAATTAAAAAAGAAAATGAAACTTTCCCTGTCCAGAATCAAACCATAGAAATAAGAAAAAAAAAACACACATCCTTCCCTGACCGGGAATCGAACCCGGGCCGCGGCGGTGAGAGCGCCGAATCCTAACCACTAGACCACCAGGGAGTGCGCACATGAGACCCCTGAACCACACCAAGAGTGTGCTGTGGCCAAGTGTGTTTCATTTCCAATTTTGTTAAATGAACTCAATGAGGTAGAAAACACTGATGGTAATTAAAGGAGGGAAAATAGCAGCAGACACAGAAAACACACTACATTAAGGAAGACTGAAGAAAAAACATACTGCACCTTAAATGGACTGAAATCTGCTGAGAGTTCCCAGCCTCCAAGGTGTGTGAGGCTCTCATATCACATACTGGAGAATGAAACCATCAATCACCAATTAACCATCAAGATACCTAGTGAGTACAATTAAAAGGGGTCAGTGCTTCTTCTCAGGGCTCCTAAGGGCAGCTCTTAGGTTTCCAGGTGCACGAGCAGCTCCCCCTGGCTAGAGCCCCTCACTGGATGCTGGAACCCGTGGCCCTAACGTGAGAGTGTTATAAACAGGACTACAAGTCCCAGAATGCAGTGGATCTGATGAGGATGGTGGGAGGGGCACCTCGGGGTCAGTGTTTCTTTTGCTCTCACCGTGTGTCTGTAAGTTCTGAACCACTGCACTTAAATAAAGAAAAAACTTTTACCTTCGTATAAAACAATTCCCCATTCAGAGCCCGCCCAGCATTTCATTTATTTGTCATGAAATACTTTATAATTTCAATCTAAAATAGCCCTCCATTACATTTCATTTATTTCGCGTGACAATATACTAGTTAAAACGCATGGTCTTTATCATTTAGTACTTTGATTTTTATCTCAATAATAACCCTCCATTACACCTTTCCATTTCCAAGAAAGTACAGAGTCCCAAAGATGAAGCGCTTACTAATTGCCCGTGATAGATTTTAAAAGGTGCGGGGTTGCATTAGTAAATATTTCAGCTTCTGGGAGCTGTGGCCATAAATACAAAGTATCAGCCCCTATAGTGTCATCATATGACATCATAAATTGTTCAGTCGTCTATATGTAGGGTTAGTTTAAAACGTAAAATTTCCATCCTCCCCGTCGGGGAATTGAACCCCGGTCTCCCGCGTGACAGGCGGGGATACTGACCACTATACCAACGAGGAACACATACTGCGCGGGCTCCTGTGTAGCTCCTTGTCATGTCCTTCAATCCGCTGTATCGTGATACGTTACTCATCTTTCACATTTCCCATTTGCTTCACACCGACACAGCCTCAACAAACACACACACACACACACTGCACAAAACACACACACAAACCCGCTGCTCTGAAACACTTCACACAACCTTCTCCCCTCCCAGCAGACGCTCTCAGCAGCTCCCAGCAGCATCACCTTCCACACTCACTACAAGCAGCTCCGGGGCTGCTTCAGCCGGGGGTGGGGGGCACCGGCCTCGCTCCTCAGCCCAGGGGTCCCCGGCTCTGTCTCATCAGGGGGGGGGGGGTGCACAAAGGGACTGAGGGGACACTCCCCCCCCCCCAGCTGGAGGAGGGAGCTGGACTGGGAAGGGGAAGAGAGGAGGCGGGAAAAGCCAAGGTGTCTGAGTGGCTGAGAAAGGAGCTGCTTGGGGTTGGAAAGCGGAGGAAACAGAGGAGACTGAGGAAAAGTCCTGGGAGGCGGATTTGGGAGCTGAGGATGTCAGCTCTTCACTACAGGCCTCCGCTCCACCCACTGAGCTATCTAGCGCCCGTGTGTAGGGTGTTGTTAAGGCACTACATGGCATGAGAAGTGGCCCAGGCGCTGCCCATTGACGCATCTTTCTTTTTTTCTATTCACAAACTCAAGGGTTTGCTAAACTGCAAACCCGCCAGATAATTTAACTTGTAGGAAAAATGACTGAGTAGAGACAGAATTTGATTATATATTTTCATTTATTATTTTTGGAATCCAAAAGTTAATAAAGGGGATTATGTTGCTTTATAATATTGTAATTGTGTTTTTATAGTGCTTACTACCCCTGACGAAGTATGTACAGAGCATTTGAACAAAATAGGTTTCTTAAAGTTGGATCAGTTATATTTAGGTTTTGTTTTAGTTCTGTGTTTTATTTAGAGTGTTTCATGTTTACTTTTGGGTATATTCCAGTTGTGAGCGCTAATGTACTATTAATACCATCCAGGCGCTATATGTCACTTATTGCTAATATTGAACCGTGTTTACGCTGCCTTCCATGTGTTTAAACGTCATCCTATGTCACGTGACATTATCATTGATTCCGCTTCTGAAATACACAAAAAAAATTTCAAGCTTACGCGTTAAGAATTTTCAATTCACGGATGCGAGGATTATGCTTCTCTTTCTATGCTTTATTTACACAGCAGCCAATAGGAGAAGATGTTATTCAAAGAAAACATATCCCAGCATTCATGGGAGACACAACATAACCATAGAGAACACAGAGTATATAAACCGTAGAGGCAAATGAACTTCCTCTTTCTTTGCGAAATCTCAGTCAGTAAAAGTCAATGGAGTGTATCAAAATCGAACCCAAACAAGGACACCATCCAAATATCCAAGGAAACACAGCAACTCCGGGATAAGGAATGATGCAACATCAATTCTGGTTGAGTCCCAGGAATGAAGAGCTTCAACTCTGATCGACACCTGAGAAAGGAAGAAACGAGAACTAATCATAGTATATGCCATAGAACTAATGTCCACAATTTACATGCACTGATACCATCACTGGGTGCGTAAGACAATGAGACATAATATTAAAACAGAATACTTAACTCGTAAGCAGAGGTCTTATTGTCCACTAGGGGGGATAATCCTCGCCTCTGTGTCCTTAATAGAATTGAAAATTCTTAACGCGTAAGCTTGAAATTCTTTTATTCTATGTCAGGACCGGAGGCTCAGATTATGCTAGTTCAAAGCTGATCAACCACGATTGATGCAATGTCTAGAATGGGTTTATAATAGAAGGTCTTAAAAGTATATTCCGAAGACCAGTCTGCCGCCTTCATAATGTCTTCCAACCTCATGCCTAAATTAAAGGATTTTGAAGCCATAGCTCCACGGACTGAGTGAGCCCCAAACATGGAGACATTAATTCCTGCTTCAGAAAGAAGCCATCTGATCCATCTGGCTAAGGTAGCCGACGAGACTGGCTTGAAAGGCTTCTGCAGGGCAATCAACAATTGACCTCTAGGGTCTGTACGAAATTCCTCTGTGGCCGCTTCATAGGCCTTCAAACATTGCACCACACACAGTTTGAGGATATGAGGAAAAGAAGGGTAAGACACTGAACTGGTGCCCGTCTTAGTGCGTTTGGAAATCGAAAAGGAAACTCCCGTAGGAGAAAAAGTCCTGCCCTCCAGGTCAAGGGAACGGACGTCAGATACTCTTTTGCATGAAATGAGGCATAATAATAAGGATAATTTGGCCGAAAGTTGTTTGCGTGACAGGAATCTATTGTCTGGCCAAGAAGAAATTAACGTAAGAACTACGTTGACATCCCAAAGGGAAGAATATCTAGGACGCGGAGGGTTCGAAAGACGAATGCCCCTCATTAATTTGCAGACAATAAGGTGTTCACCAATAGGTTTACCCAAAACTGGTAAATGACCTGCTGAAATGGAGGATCTATAATTATTGATCGATCTGTAAGCTAGGCCCGCAGCGGCCAGTGAAGCCAGAAAATTGACCACTAAATTGACATCAGCATTAAAGGGATCGGAATCCCATTCCTCACACCAATGAGCCCATCGCTTCCAGGCAGAGGTATATCGTTGGTGAGTATTGGAGGACCAGGCTTGTAGGATGAAACCGGAAGCCTGTTCTGAAAGGCCTGGCAAGAACCAATGATGCCTGAAATTCTCCAGGCCACCAGGTGTAACTTGACCTGTACAATCAAGGGATGCGGAGACCCCAGAGGGTCCAGGAGAAGGTTGTGAAGAGGAGGGATTAGGAGAGGGAAATCGCACAGAAGGTCTAGTGCTAAAGGGAACCAGGCTTGATCCCTCCAAAGGGGGGTTATCAACACAATCTAGGTTCTCAGACGTCGGACCTGCGAAAGGACACGAGGAATCATGCTGAACGGGGGAAATGCATAAGCTCGATGGGGTGACCAGTCCTGGAGAAAGGCATCGGTGGCAATCGCTTCCGGATCTGGTCTCCAGCTGAAGAAGAGAGGGAGCTGGCGATTCAATCTCGAGGCAAATAGATCTATTGAGAAGGGGCCCCATTTCTGATTCAGAGTGGCAAACACTACTGGGAGGAGCATCCAATCGCTGGAATCCCGAAGGAATCTGGAATTCCAATCCGCCACTGTGTTGCGAGCCCCCGGAAAGTACTCCGCAATCACAGAAATGCGATGTTGGAGGCAATATTGCCAGAAATCCCTGGCAATGCGAGCTAAGGTCTGAGATCTCGTGCCCCCCAGCTTGTTTACATATCTGACCGCGGAGATGTTGTCCATTCTCAAGAGAATGCAACAATCCGCCTTCAGAGGAGAGACACTCCGGATTGCAAAGGATCCGGCTAAAAGCTCCAGGCAGTTGATGTGGAGGTGAAGTTCCTCCTCCGACCAATGGCCTCCCGTGGTCACATCCCCGCAACGGGCTCCCCAGCCCCATCTGCTGGCATCCGACTCCAGAATCACATCCGAGGACGTGCCGAAAATCACCCGTCCATTCCAGGCCTCCATGTGCTCTAACCACCAGGTTATCTCCGAGCGGACCTCTGGAGTCAGAGGAACTAAGTCCGTATAAGAGAAGCCCTTCTGGAGGTGAGAAATCTTGAGCCGTTGGAGGGCCCTGTAGTGTGGTGGACCCGGGAAAACAGTCTGGATCGAGGATGATAAAAGACCCACCATCCTGGCTAAACTCCTCAATGACACTTTCTGTCTGGACAAGAGGAGGCGCAATTCCTTCTTGATATTGCGCACCTTCAGAGGAGGAAGGATCAATTGAGCTTTCACAGAGTCTATCTTGAAGCCCAGAAACTCGATCTGTTGAGACGGGCGGAGACAAGACTTGGGCTGATTGATTATGAAGCCCAGATCCTGAAGAAGTTGGATCGTCCAAGACAAATGGACTTGAAGGAGAAGGGGGTCTTGGGCCATAATGATCAGATCGTCGAGGTAAACTATCAGGCGCACACCTCGTGCGCGAAGGGATTCCACCACAAGCCTCATCACCTTGGTAAAGCACCAAGGAGCGGAGGAAAGTCCGAAAGGAAGTACCTGAAACTCGAAGCATTGGTCTTGCCAGAGACACTGAAGGAAACGTCGATGAGGTGGGAAAATAGGAACGCTTAGATAAGAGTCCTTTAGGTCTAGCCGCACCAACCAATCTGCTTCTTGCAGTATATCCCTGAGGAGATGGATTCCTTCCATCTTGAAATGTCGGTAGACTAGCCATGCATTGAGTTCCTTGAGATTTAGGACCAAACGTGATCCTCCTCCTTTCTTGTCTACCAGAAAAATGGGTCTTAGGAAGCCCCTGGGATGGGCAACATCCTGGCAAATAGCACCCTTCTTGAGGAGCGCCTGAACCTCCAGGTCTATAATGTCTAGATCGGGGCGGGATAAATGGGGAAGAGGAGGGGGGAATTGCCGATAAGGAGTCTGGTAAAATTCCAATCTGAACCCTCGAACTGTTTGTAACACCCAGGGGTCCCTGGATAATTTTTTCCATTCTGTCAAACAAGTCTGAACCCTGCCCCCAAGAATCACCTCTGAAGGGTGGATTATTCTCACCTGAATTGGTGTGATCCTGGGTGACTCCTTGTTGACCTCTATATGAGTTCTTGCGGTACTGGCCCCTACCTCCTCGGGGTCGAGATGGATAGAAGGTGGAGCCTGATTGTTGATCTTTGTAATATCCACGGCCCCTGGACAGGGCATCTCGTCGGGGGCCTTGATAATAGGAGCGCCAGACGAGCGACCCCGCAGACGTCCGGCTCTCCGAAAAAGAGTCTCTCTGAAGACTTTTTTGAGCGACAGTTGGGCTTTATCTATCGTATTGAAGGTCGCAGCAAATTTGGCTAGGTCCTTAATGAAGGGGGTCCCGAAAAGGAGGCCTTGGGCCACAGGGCCCGCTTCAGAGGTGGCGAGTTCAGTGAGTTGATGGTCGATTCTCATTAGGATAGAGCGTCTCCTTTCTGTAGATAAGGCCACGTTGGCATTGCCCAGGTGACAAATTGCTTGCTGAGGCCACCCTACTTGGATGTCAGGGTCGATAGGGGACTGAGACTCCTTGGCTACGTAAGCCATCTCCAAGATTTTTGCCAGTGGGCCGGAGAGGTCCAGAAGTTTGTCTTGGCACGAGTGCCAAGCACGGTCTAGACCCTTCTTGGGGTCTTTTGCCCATTTCTTTAAGAAGGTGACCATAGTAGGGTCAACGTCTGGGGTGTCAGTGACCTTACCCTCTAAGTCTGGGCGAGGGCACTCAGCGTGAAGCCTGGCTCTCACGTCTTTGTCGAAACCTGCTCTGATATGGTTTTGGAGGTATTCTGCCACCTCTGGCGGTGGGGCCCAGCTTGAGGATCGGGGGTGAATGATCTCCTCCGGGCTGAAGGTCAAGACACGTGGCGCTTTGGGAGGCGGGGCTTTAGTAGTCTCCGACTTCTTGCGTTTGCTCGGGCCTGACCGGTCCCCGAGGTCTTCCTCAGAATCAGATTCGGAAGAAGGTTTAGAGGACGACTGGTCTGAATCTGAACCATAAGCGTCTTGCGCTTGAGAGGAGCTATATCCGTGCTCCTTTTGAATGGAGGAAGCCAGTTTCTTGAAAAGGTCGGAGTGGGCCCAGGTCTTGGCTTTAGACTTACCCTTGGAAGTAGAGGGCTGGTCAGATAGAGCCTCATCAGATGGCGCAATGTGGGGCAGCCAACCTTTTTGGTGCGCAAATCTCTCAAAATGATGGGTGAGGGGCCCCAGAGCCTTTGCCAGTGCTTTATTTACTGATAGCTGCACGGTATTGTCTAGCGCGCCCACCAAATTATCATCAAGGAAGGGAGCTTCACTCCCAAAATATTCATCGTCCTCATAGGCATATGACTGGGCCATAGTATCTCTGTCACATTGAAAACGTGGATTCTGGGTAGTGCAAGACTACAATCAGGGGGAGTGCGAACCCCAGCAGGCTGAAGCAGAAGAGATAAAAAACACTGCTTTACACAGATTTAGAGTGTGGAGGGAGCCAGCCTGCAGCACTCTAGGCAGCGCTTAATCCAATTTATCCTACCCTGGTCACAGCGTGATTCTAGGGCGTCAGGGAGCGAGGTAGAGGTGGTCAGGCAAAAAATGCTTGAACTATGGGCAGGGATCGCTCAGAATGCTGACATGGCCTTCAAATAATCGCCGCCGGGAGAATTGAGTCACCCGCGCTGTTTCGTTCCCTGGCCGCGCGTTTAAATTCAAAACGGGCGCCAGGAGAAACGAGCGAGTGCGGGTGCGCGACCGTGAGAGGGCGCGCAACCTAGCAGAGACAGCGCGCGCGCACGACAAGCCGCAGGGCAAAAACAGCCGACCAGCCTTTACCTACGGAGGGGACCTCCGAGCCGGGAAAATAACCCGACACACTCCCGCTCCCACTCCACAAATAATGCCGCGCGAAGAAAACACCAGTGCGAAGAATAAACACCATAAAGTAATAACAGTGACAAGGTAAAGAGGCAATGTACTTAACTGGCTGCGGAAGCAGCAAAGAAAGAGGAAGTTCATTTGCCTCTACAGTTTATATACTCTGTGTTCTCTATGGTTATGTTGTGTCTCCCATGAATGCTGGGATATGTTTTCATTGAATAACATCTTCTCCTATTGGCTGCTGTGTAAATAAAGCATAGAAAGAGAAGCATAATCTGAGCCTCCGGTCCTGACATAGAATTTAATAGTTTCACATTAGTCAGCACAAAAAGTTCTCCGAAAGTCTGCGGATGTCCTAAGCCAGGGGCAGGTCCTGCTGGTGCTGGTTCTGTTCGTCGGCTGGTATCACGTGAACTGTATAACCAGGACTGTGGGAATGATCCATCCATAATGTACTGGTGGCGGGAACCTCACTGAATGTCTTCTGTGAAGAAAACGTTCCCTTTAGGCTGTTTCCTATTTCTTAACCTTAATGTATCACGTGTCACACAGAATGTGTGAACTCCATTGGTCAAAGCACTGTATGAGTGCGCATTTCTCTCACAAGAGAGAGACCAGTGGCGTAAGGAAACTTAAGGAGGTCCCCCTGCTAAGTAACTTTACTGGAACCAGTCAGGGGCCTGGCACCCATGATAGTGTGCTGAGGGAGGCCCTTGTAGCTCGCCCCCCCCCCACCGCTAGGACTGCGGGAGCCATTGTTACGCCACTATGAGAGACCCTACTCCCACTCTTAGAAGGCAGATCTATGCCGGATTTTATACTGAGCTGTACTGAGTTCCATATGTATGGTTTATATACTCTGCTGCTAATGTACTGATGGTATAGTTCGCATCTTGACTTTAAAAATCACATAAAGCATTTAAAAGATCTGTTGTCTGCCATTCTTATGAGAAGGTTTCAGGAGTGTTAAGTGAGCCCGATTGGATTCTAAAAGTGTCATTTCCAATAGGGGAGCCCCAAAGTCTGGACTCGAGGGACTGTGCCGCTCCATCGCTGAATTTGTGTGGCTTTAGGTTAGGGTGGCCAGACGTCCCGGATTTCACCGGACAGTCCCTGGTTTTTAGAGAACTGTCCCGGTGTCCCGCCGCTTCTCTTAATTTTAAATAAATGTCCCGGTTTTTGGGACAAAGGTCAGATCACATAGGGCAGCATAAGTTAAAAACGCCTACAAAGTATGAAATAATTAAAACAATGTATCTGTTACTGTGAGGCGAGACAGTCCCCTGTCTGCTCTCAGCAGAGAGAGGAGTGAGGAGCCTAGAGAGGTGGTTGGGGGTGCAGGGTGGGAGGTTAAGTAAGTGTGTGTGTGTGGGCGCGCATTCACAAAGCTATGCAAAAAAAAAACGGGACAGGCCAGATATAAAAGTGAGTAAAGTCTTTAGTCTTTCTTTTATGTCTGACCTGACCCGGTTTTTGCTCCTCAAGATCTGGTCACCCTACTTTAGGTAGGAATCTTATAGGGGTTCCACGCGCTGACACTCTTGTGGGTCATGAGTAACATTAGTTATGGTGTGTTTAAGAGTTTCTTTATTTTGGGTTCAGAGGTTCTTTGTGACACTAAATATCTACATTTGTATTTGGGGTTTATGCATTTTAATTATAGAAATTATACTCACATATTCTGGGGTTCAATATTATCTTTTTAAACAATATAATGTTAAAGTTTATCAGGTATCACATTTTATATTTCCTGTTGTGGCCAGTGATGCTTGTAAATGTAATCAGGTCAGAGGAGGTTACCATAGTCAGCGAGTCCCTGCCTGGGAATGTGTGTAAAACAGAGTCAGACACCAGGTGATGGTCTCACTTAAAGTACAGGGGCTGGATCGTGTGATAGGGTCTGTTTAAGCGCCAGTAGGTGACAAGGGGGATAACAAATTTTCTAGCTATAGCGTCAAGAATTTTCAATTCTATTAAGGACACGGAGGCGAGGATTATGCTTTCTCTTTCTTTACTGACTTAAACAGCAGCCAATCAAATACAAGTAACAGAAAAAACTTTACATATACCATGATGGCCACTATGTGTCAGATCAATTAAACGCTCACGTAGCTTACACAGTGGAATCAATCTACACCCTCTTACAACCACTCCATTTTGTATAGAAAGCTCATGTCAAATTTTCCTAAATTGTTCACTAAATTCCACAGTATGACCAGGTCGTAATCCAGCAGACAGCAAGTCCTTGACCTTTAGTAATTCCTCATAATTATTCAACTCTTGTTTCCACTCTTCCTCAGAAACACATCCATCTGTGACAATACAAACTTTAACTTCCTCATTCAACCACCACGACTTATCATTTTCACACTCATCCAACTCTTTCTTCTTCATCCTGGACAAACAATCCGCAGTCCTGTTCTCACATCCAGGAACATACTTCACACTTAAATGATAATCTTGAAGGCCAACAATCCATTTACATATACGACCAGAGATATTGGCCAAGCCTTTCTTCTCAAATATTTCATATAGAGGTTTATGATCAGTTCGTACCTCAAAGCTAGTACCCCAAAGCAACTGCTTACATACTTATGTTCCGCTCCTCGAAAACCTCGTGAAGCAAAAGTAATAATATTCACCTTGCCATCATTCAATTGCTTCAAGACACAACCTAAACCTTTCTTTGAGGCATCTGTAGTGATAAAGCAGGGAAGACCAGATTGAAAACTGCTAAGCGATTGCGCTGAGGACAAACCAAATTTTAAGTCATCAAACTCCTTTTTCAACAGATGTTGAGTTTGTTGGATGCTAAGAGCGCTGTATCCATTTATCTTGACAGATCCAGCGAGTTTAGAAAGACAGACTCTGTTTATCTCTTTTGGCCTTCAGAAGACGTAAAAAGGCATCCAGGATAACCTTGAGTCGATGGGTAAAGGAGGCTATTCGACGTGCTTATTCAAGTTGTGATCTCCCTCTGCCCTTGGGATTGCAGGGTCGCTTAGCCAGAGGGGTGTTGGCCTCTTGTGCGGAGATGCAGGGTGTCGCGCTGGGTGAAATATGCAGAGCACAGACTTGGGATTTGGAGCACACTCTTGTAAGACACTACAGGACATATTTATGATGCCCCTAGCGCCACCTTGTGCCACATTTGTGTCATTTGTTTAATGCAAATGTGGCGTTAAGGTGGCATTTCCCACGCACCATATTTACAAAGTGGTACAATGCAAGCTTTGCGCCACTTTGTAAACGCTTGTACCACATTATACCTGAGTTAGGCATAAAGTATGCGAGGGGGGGGTGTTCCCACGTAGGGAGGCCCAGAAAAATGACCCAGTGAAATTGACTAGATTTCACTGCACCATTTTTAGCCTCATTATCAATGCCTGCCTAAGGTAGGCGTTAAGATGACACTCCCATTGAAAACAATGGACCTCCCTGTGCTTTGCTGCATCAGCAAAGCGCCACATTGGCGCCATAAATTATTACACTAATGTGGATATGACCGCCATGGGGCACAGTTTTGTAAATACAGCGCACACATGGCATCATTAGGGGGACGCAATGGGGCGTGACACATCATGAATGATGCGCCACTATTCCATAAATATGCCCCTACGGGTTAAGGAAATTGCTCGGCAGAATTCCGGTGAAGGAGTGCTGCACTCAATGGTGTTACAAACTATGTTTTCCTGCCATTTCATTTCTGATCATGTTATCAGGAAATAAATCGCTGTGATATTGCATTATATCTTGATCAGGACTACACTTTGGCCCATATTTATACTTTTTTTAGTGCCGCATTTGCGATGTTTTTTGACGCAAAATTGGCACAAACTTACAAAATACAATTATATTTTGGAAGTTTGTGCTGCTTTTGCGTCAAAAAATGATGCAAATGCGGTGCTAAAAAAGTATAAATATGGGCCTTTATTCCTTATCTATGACCTGTTCTTTTTGCTTTGGTGTACCTCATAGGTAAATAACTGGGTCGAGGACGAGGGACGTAGAGATAATGCCTCAATTAGTTACTGGTAATCGTCATTAATTTTAGTCCCTCTCGTCCTCGACCCAGTCATTATATCCCCCCACAACCTTACCCGATTTCCAGACTTTTGATAAAGGGGCTTTGGATTAAGGAAGTGCTGGGGAATGCTGCCCTTTCATGCACTATGGGGTATATTTACAACAAAGTGGCCCATCGGTCACGATGCACCACTTTTCTTGCGTCATCCTTGCCCCAACTAAAGACACCATGGTTGAACCGTGTTTACAATAGGGTGCACCATGGTGGTCCTTAGGGCAAAAGCATCAACATTTTTGATGCTACTGTGGCGCTTTGCTGCACCAGCGTCAAAAATGTTGACTCTAGTGCAGCAAAGCATGGGAAAGCCCATTGATTAAGATGTGTGTGCCATTTTAACGCCTGCTTTGCACAGGCATTAAAAATGGCGGTAAAAATGGCGTAGTGAATGTTGTAAATTTCACTGCGCCATTTTTCAGGCCTCCCTGCGTCGGAATGTCCCCCTTGCATACATTATGCCTGGCGCTGGCATAATGTGGCGCAAGGGTTTACAAAGTGTAAATACGGCGCGGGAGAAAAGCTTTCTTAGCGCCGCCTTGGCGTCAAAACAATTACGCTAGGTCGGTGCAAGGTGGCACTAGGGGCTTGTAAATATGCCCCTATGAATGATTAGATTTCACAGTGGCTAAAAAACAGGTAAAATCAAACCCATCTGTGTACACAGGAGGCGATAGGGGCAGGAGGATGCTGGTCTGCGGTTCTGGCTGCTGAGGTGCTCTCCCTCCATCATGGTTTCTTCTTTACCGCATGAGACCAGTGGGCGTTTAACACCCAGGGGAGGGTCTCCTCTGAGTTTTTCTGTAAATTAAAAATTCGACCAGGCACCCACAGATATTTGCAGGGGGTCCCACTGTTAAGTCTTCATAAAGGAGAAAGAGCGTCGGCAAGTCTGGACGTCCGAATCCTGGGAACTGCTAGCAGTGTTGCTATGATCAGGGATCTGCTGGAAATAAGTCCATTTGCAGAAAAAAACATTGACCACTCACTTTTGTGACATTCGCTCAGGCACTTAGTGAGCGTCTCACAAACAAACCCAACTAGTGCAGCTTATCCGGGTTCCCAGAATGGGGTCACTCTGGGGAGATCCCGCTCGAAGCGAGAGCCATGTCTTCCTTAATTCTTAATGTGCAAGTTATTAAATAGTGATAAATGCAAGTATTATTATACAGGGAGTGCAGAATTATTAGGCAAGTTGTATTTTTGAGGATTAATTTTATTATTGAACAACAACCATGTTCTGAATGAACCCAAAAAACTCATTAATATCAAAGCTGAATATTTTTGGAAATAGTTTTTAGTTTGTTTTTAGTTTTAGCTATGTTAGGGGGATATCTGTGTGTGCAGGTGACTATTACTGTGCATAATTATTAGGCAACTTAACAAAAAAAAATATATACCCATTTCAATTATTTATTATTACCAGTGAAACCAATATAACATCTCAACATTCACAAATATACATTTCTGACATTCAAAAACAAAACAAAAACAAATCAGTGACCAATATAGCCACCTTTCTTTGCAAGGACACTCAAAAGCCTGCCATCCATGGATTCTGTCAGTGTTTTGATCTGTTCACCATCAACATTGCGTGCAGCAGCAACCACAGCCTCCCAGACACTGTTCAGAGAGGTGTACTGTTTTCCCTCCTTGTAAATCTCACATTTGATGATGGACCACAGGTTCTCAATGGGGTTCAGATCAGGTGAACAAGGAGGCCATGTCATTAGATTTCCTTCTTTTATACCCTTTCTTGCCAGCCACGCTGTGGAGTACTTGGACGCGTGTGATGAAGCATTGTCCTGCATGAAAATCATGTTTTTCTTGAAGGATGCAGACTTCTTCCTGTACCACTGCTTGAAGAAGGTGTCTTCCAGGAACTGGCAGTAGGACTGGGAGTTGAGCTTGACTCCATCCTCAACCCGAAAAGGCCCCACAAGCTCATCTTTGATGATACCAGCCCAAACCAGTACTCCACCTCCACCTTGCTGGCGTCTGAGTCGGACTGGAGCTCTCTGCCCTTTACCAATCCAGCCACGGGACCATCCATCTGGCCCATCAAGACTCACTCTCCTTTCATCAGTCCATAAAACCTTAGAAAAATCAGTCTTGAGATATTTCTTGGCCCAGTCTTGACGTTTCAGCTTGTGTGTCTTGTTCAGTGGTGGTCGTCTTTCAGCCTTTCTTACCTTGGCCATGTCTCTGAGTATTGCACACCTTGTGCTTTTGGGCACTCCAGTGATGTTGCAGCTCTGAAATGTGGCGAAACTGGTGGCAAGTGGCATTGTGGCAGCTGCACGCTTGACTTTTCTCAGTTCATGGGCAGTTATTTTGCGCCTTGGTTTTTCCACACGATTCTTGCGACCCTGTTGACTATTTTGAATGAAATGCTTGATTGTTCGATGATCACGCTTCAGAAGCTTTGCAATTTTAAGAGTGCTGCATCCCTCTGCAAGATATCTCACTATTTTTGACTTTTCTGAGCCTGTCAAGTCCTTCTTTTGACCCATTTTGCCAAAGGAAAGGAAGTTGCCTAATAATTATGCACACCTGATATAGGGTGTTGATATCATTAGACCACACCCCTTCTCATTACAGAGATGCACATCACCTAATATGCTTAATTGGTAGTAGGCTTTCGAGCCTATACAGCTTGGAGTAAGACAACATGCATAAAGAGGATGATGTGGTCAAAATACTCATTTGCCTAATAATTCTGCACTCCCTGTATACCCGTAGGATTGTGTATTCATTAAAAAACACACACACTGGTTTGCATTCACAGAAGATTAACATATGTGCGTGGCTTAGTCACAAACATACATTGTATACATACATTTTAGTTAGCAATATTTGTATTTCAGCGATGAACGTAAAATAGGTTCATTCCCTTTAAAGTGAGTGTGTGATAGGAGCATGCAATCACTCCCTGTGAAGTCCATCGACGTGACATAATTTCAGGTGATTTATACTAATCAGTCCCAGCCCTTCAAAGTGACACGCATCTCGTGTTAGAATATCGCATTTTCAGGCATTTTCCCGCATTACCACAATGTCTGAGATTGTCACGCAGAATAACCGTGCCCTGAAGTGCGGTAAAACCTTCTAGTTCCAGTTTCTCACTTTGCTAGGAAAGCTCCGAGTAGTATTTATCAAAGGCCACAAGGTGGCGCTGGTGTACACCAGGAGATATAGGATTCTCGATATATCACGATATTTACACGGACTTCATCGCTTGATTTTTCTGGCGAGAAAGTGTCACTCGTACTCCTTGAAATGTCACTCATAATTACACAGAAATGATGAAAATGTCACGCATAATCTGAAACCTTGGCAGTTTTGTATTCCCCCTCTTTGTTAAGGACCTGTGGCCTGCACAGCATGTCTAGGGTGTGTCAGTTCCAGTGATGGCTCACCTGCGGTCACTAAGTCCAAACTATGCAGTGAGAGGGACCTTTCGGTGAAGTAGTTTATCATCGAGCGCCATCTGGTGGCTGGCCAGGGACATGATTATGAAGGGAGCAGGCTGGGTGCGTGCGAATGGCGCCAAATTTGTAATACAAAAAAACCCATCAACACGAGGAAGTTAAAGAAAGGAAATTCTAAATCTCACCGTGAAATATTGTTTGCTTGGAGGCAAATGAAACACTGTACGTGTTTTCAAATATATACCATCAAATCGTGAAAAGCAACTTTTGTCCAATAAGATTATATCGCTTTGCCAATCGAGATTATAAAATCTGCCAGTGGTTTTACGTTGCTAGTATTTGTTAATGCAAAGTTTGCTTTGGTAGAACAAAGACGACGTGTTCATTAAAAGAAGATGTCAGAAGTGAGATTCGAACCCACGCCTCCAGAGGAGACTGCGACCTGAACGCAACGCCTTAGACCACTCGGCCATCCTGACAGATGGTAAGGTCTGCAGAATATTTTTTATAGAGTGTGACAATAGTGTGTGATGAGAAGTGTATTCTATTTCTAGGTTTTGGCACTTGATATATACCCTCTGATGACAACAGGGCTGCCTTTCTTACAAAAAAATGCAAGATATTTCTTTACATTTTGTTACTATGGAGCAGCCAAGAGGTGGGAGGTGAAAAATAATTCCTACAGGATTGGCAGGCCAGGTGGCATACCTAGGTGAGGCACAGCTGCCAATCACTCATAGATTTCCTTGCACCATTTTTTCCGGTCCCCAAATGGGGGAATGCCCCCTTTGCACATCATGCCTGGCACAGGTATAATGTAACTCAAAGGGTTACAGAGTGGCTCAATGTGTGCATTGCACCGCTCTGTAAATAGGCACTGGGATTTCGGCCACATTGGGGCACATTAACGTCAAAAATAATGAGGTTAATGTGGCGCAAGGTGGCACTAAGGGATTTTAAATATGCCCCTCAATTTTGGTGTGTCATAAACTGCAGAGCTTTTTCAAGATGTCATTCTATGTATCATACAACCTGTCATGAATGCTTTCAACTATAGTGATGACATATTAGTTTTTTCAATATTTTTTAAATTGTAAAACAGTGACCGAGATTTCACGTGTTGGTTTGGGTTTTGAAAAGTATCTGCAAACAATAATTATTCGAGGGACCTTTTTTTATTTTTTGGCCTGGATTAAATGAGTCATATCTTGTGAGACATGTAATAACAACGTGCCTTTTGGGGAGTCCAATGCATCAAAGCCTTGATTAAAACAGGACTTGAGTCCCAGAGGGGCTGCAAATGTTAGAGGAGGGGAGCACTGTGTCAGGAGAGCTTCATGTAGACCTTCGCCAGTTCTGTTCGCTTTCACCTGCAATGCGTTTGCCTTGTGCTTGTGAAATCACTTGAATTTTTAAAAAAATCTTAAAAGGGCTTAGAGCCTGCCCATTACTTACCTTTACTTACCATTGGCTGACTCCCACATGGCTCCTATGTCATATTACCTATCGTTGACTGACTCCCATGTAGCGCCACATTGCTCTGCTTGCCATTGGCTGGCTCCCACGTGGTTCCACATTGCTCTGCTTACCATTGGCTGGCTCCCACGTGGTTCCACATTGCTCTGCTTACCATTGGCTGGCTTCCCTGGGTTCCACATTGCTCTGCTTACCATGGGCTGGCTCCCACGTGGTTCCACATTGCTCTGCTTACCATTGGCTGGCTCCCACGTGGCTCCTTGCTAGAGAACACCTCCACCTCGTCTCTGTCATCCTGCCGTGGAGACTGGCCAGAGTACTGCTTCCAGTCTGCTGGTCAGTCTCCTTCCACTCGCACAACTTGATGCTTCTGATGGTACTTTTAAAAAACGTATACAACCCCCCCGGATCCCTTCCCCAGGCATTCTGTATTTTTAAATTTATTTGCTAGAGTGAATCTGCAGGCTGTCTTTTTTCTTTTTCAGGGCTCGGGGTGCATGGCTGCTTAGTTTACATGTTGTTCTTGTACTGCCCGTTTTTTTTTCTTCTCAGCATGCACCCCGTAAGAAGCACCAGAGAGGAAGGCTTGAGATGGCGGTTTCTATGTCAGATGGAAAACGCATGCCCTGCAAGTTGTCCCCGGCCTCATGGGAAGGCTCTCCGTTCGCACAGCTGCTCCCCATGCCTTTGGATTTCAAGTTTACGAAAGATTAAGGTGAATTTAGAAGCAGCTTAACTGCTGTGCAACACGTAGAATACATTGAAAAAGCCAATAGATTTCGCATAGGTGATTTCGCATTGTTCTTGCCAATGCTGGGGTGTTATCAGTTCTACACAGATGCCCAATATCACCAATTGGGGTTTCATTTCTAGCTCTTCACCTGTCACCACAGTTAATCACATTTTTATCCTTTTCCAGAAGGGGTGTATCCTAGGGAAATGCTAAAGCATGAATGCACCCCTCCTCTGGCAGGCTCTGAGTAGCGCATCATTATACCCCCTTCCAATCTTCAATAGCAGTGTTCAAGTATAATAGACTCAGTAAAGTATTTTTAATTGTATCAGTCTAAACCCTGCCCTTATTGCAATTCTAAACTATACTACACTACTACTACTACTACTATAAACTATACTACACTACTACTACTACTACTCTAAACTATACTACACTAGTACTACTACTCTAAACTATACTACACTACGACTACTACGACTACTACTACTCTAAACTATACACACTACTACTACTACCACTACTACTACTCCAACTATACTCTACTACTACTACTACTACTCTAAACTATACTACACTACTACTACCCTAAACTATACTACACTACTACTACTGTAAACTATACTACACTACTACTACCACTACTACTACTCTCAACTATACTACACTATTACTACTACTAATACTACTACTACTCTAAACTATACTACACTACTACTACTCCAAACTATACTACACTACTACTATTACTAATACTACTACTCTAAACTATTCTACACCACTGCTACTAATACTTCTACTACTACTACTACTACTACTCTAAACTATACTACACTACTACTAGTACTACTAGTACTACTCCAAACTATACAACACTACTACTAATAATAATACTACTACTACTCTAAACTATACTACACTACTAATAATAATACTACTACTAGTACTACTACTCTAAACTATACTACACTACCACTACTACTACTCCAAACTATACTTAACTGTCTACCGTCCCTCTACCCTGTAGACTCTGACGATGGTCTTAGAAATGCCCACATCCCAATGCTAGAGGTGCCTGTCAACCCCTGCATGGTTAATTTCAAAACAAAAACCAAATGGTTGGACTCCCTAACTTAAACAAAATATGCCTCTCAATTCCCCCATCACTCCCCTGCCTACGGATGATTACGTCAATTGTTTTTTAGATATTAACTTTAAAGAACCCAAGGAGGCGGAGCCCGGTGCTTTTACAGTTATTCCTTGAGGCGCTGTACTTCGTCCCTTCCACATGGGGTGCGGAATTTTGACACCATCTCCCCCGTCCACCATTAATAGAACCAGCTCTCCCTGATCTTCTTATGGTCCCTGTCAACCTCCTTCAGTTTTCCCCATCTCCAGGTCATATTGCATTGACTCAGTAGAATCCTCTCAGTCACTGTACTTTCAGAGGAATTGTTATGCCACACAGTGGTCACTTCTGTATCTATGGAATTGTCTATCAAATTGTCTCCTTCGTTCATCACATACGGTGGTCTTCTGCTCGTGGATAAGCTTTTTGGGTTTATATTTTGTGTATTAACAACATGTTCTTTGCATTTCCACACATGATTCTTCATATAAAGACTGAAATAACATTATTGCAATTGAAATACATTTCTAATTATGTATAGAAAATAAGTTATTAATGTGTTTTAGTTAAGCCACATATCTGTGTAAAACTCCATCTGGAAAAAGAAGGAAGCCACCACTAGTGCTGTTCATTCAAAGAAAGTCTTATTGTTAAATGCTTCATGTTTGTTCAAACACCTCCGGACGACTTTAGCATAGAGGTTGTTGAATGATTATTATTTAAGAAAATGGGAGGAGGATAGTTCAAAGTGACAACATGGATGAACATTTGATTGACCTTAAACTAATGGTTATAATACTGCATAAAAGTGATGGAAAGGACCAACCAAGGTGCAATATAAGGATCTACCCACAAAATGCGTAAATATCAATTGACACCAGATCATGCATTAAAGAGACATTCAACAGTCTGCAGCAAAAGGGAACGTTTCAGCCCAGTAAGATAAAACCCGGAGCTTATCATGGGCACCACATCTATTTAGAAGTTTTTTTTTTTGCAACCCTGGCTATTAAAGACATGCATGTTGTCAATCATGGCGTGAGCATCCTTGGATGCTCTAAACAGCAAAATCTTCACATGATGATAAACCTAGGCAAGGCACTTTATGTATTTACAGTCCAGACACACACTTGGATGAAATGTTACGAGAATTTGAATCCACCTTTGCTGATAAATTAGGAATGTTGAAAGGTTACCAACATATTGTCAAACTCAGGGAGCCACACCTATTATACAGAAAGTCTTCAACATACAATTTTGTGCACGAAGGATGTTGATGAATTGCTGCACAAATGGTTGTGTGAAGGAGTAATCAAACCTGTATCAGCCTCTTCATGGTTGTCCCCTTTTGTAATTTCAAAATAGAAAAATGCAGATATCAGACTTTGTGTGGATCTGCGCTAACTGAACTGCCAAGTAGTGGTAGAAAACCAAGCGTTACCCCATGTGCATGATACGGTGGCAACCTTGGGCAATGCTAAGGTGTTTGATTTCGCAACTACATATTGCCTGATAATTCAACGCAAAGACTCATGTGACAAAACCTCGTTCAGATGTGGCTTCATGCCTTGTGGACCCAATTCAGATTCCGCAATGTTCCAAAAGGTCTTGATTAAGTGATTCAAAGAAGTACATGGTATTAGAGCTTTGTAGGTTGACATAATTGTGTTTTTCTGAGAATCTGGATAGCCACCAGATAATCTTGAGTGAGGTCTTTAAAAGAATGCAAAACACTGGTCTAGCCTTCAAAGGAGAGAAATGTAACTTCTTTATGGGTAAAGTGGAATACTTAGGCCATTTTATTGGTGCAGATGGAGTTCACTCCAGACCAAGCTTTATTGCTGCCATTATAGACTCACGTCAGCTTACAGGATGAACTGGGTCTATGCAGCAAACTATTCGTAAAAGGTGGAGACTGTGCATCTTTTAATCAAGAAAGATAGAGAGTTCATCTAGAATGAAAAATTTGAGAAAAGAATGCAAACTCTTAAGAAAGAGTTTCAAAATGCCCCAACGCTTTACTCATTCAATGAAACTCTTTGCCTATAGTGACTATGGATGCCAACCAGGTTGGCCTTGAAGCAATACTAAGTCTGGAAGTGCCCAACAGCAAGCGCCTCATAGCATTTGCATCACACAAAGTAGGGGCACCTAAAACGAAATGCTCTGTTATTAAAAGAGAACTTTTGGTATGCATGTGGGCAGTGGCGAAATTCAAAGAATTTGTCCATGGTGACGGCCATTTCTGATTGAAAATTAACACAACGCGCTTGTGAGCATACTGAGTAAGTGCAATTCTGAAAGCATGTCCCTCCGCATCACAAAGTTAGTCAGTAAATTACAAGAATATGAAATAGATATTGAATATGTTCTTGGCAAATCTACCAGTGCTGCTGATTATCTGTCCCGTATGCCTTGTGTAGAAACATTGACTGAGGATGAAGCAAGGTTTATGGATGACGATGTAGCTGTAGCCAATTTGTTAAATAAACCAGGAGAAACAAGGGTTGTTAGTGAAATGCAGTGGACGACTGCTATTGCTAACGATTTGAGTAGACAAGTGTTTCTGATATAGTTGTTAAGGGCTGGCTGAAGGAGAAACAAGTAGATGAAATTCTGTACGACTGTATAGGAAGATAAAGAAAGAGTTGACTATGTTAGATGAAGTCATTGTAAGAAATGTCAAATTAGTTGCACCCCTTTCACTCAAGCCAAGCCTTACTGCATTGGCTCACGAGGGTCCTACTGGTATGACTGGCATGACTGGCACAAAGGAAAAATTACGACTGGTTTAACACCATATGAACTATTAAGAGGTAGGTAGGCCCCATCAGTAAACTACGTCCTCTTTGGTTCAAGGGAAAGATGTCAAAAGCAAGTGCCATCAACCTTGATGAGTAATGTGCAAAAGAGTGCAAATAAAATAGTAACAAATGAAACATAATATTATCAATGGTGGCGGGCAGCTTTAGGAGGGAGGGGGCGGGCAGGAAGCACACACACACACACACACTCATTCTTTCACACACAGACACACACGCACCTCCATTAACAACACTCATAAGATTCAAACACGCACGCACGCACCAAACATTCATTTTAAAAGATCACACACACTCATTCTTTCACACATGCACGCACATCCATTGACACTCATAAGATTCAAACATGCAGGCACGCACCAAACATTCATTTTAAAAGATCACACACAAACTTACCTTTGGCTTTGAGGTCCCAGGAGGGTAATGGGGGAAGGCAGCAGTCCCACCCTTGTCACAGAGTGGGATGGGGTCAGTAAGACTGCTGACCCCACCTTACTCTGTGACGAAGTGTCACTGATTGACACTCGCCCTGGGTGCTTCAGGGCTTAAACCTGAAGCGTCCAGGTCGAAGTCAATGGGTTACGCTTTCCTCGTCACCCAGGGGAGGGCCTCGAGGCACCTTTGCTGAGCCGAGGAGGTCACGCCCACAGGAGCTGTGACCTCCTCAGCCCAGCAAAGTTCAGCTCAGGCAGCCAGGAGTCTGCGCAAATCACGCATGTCTCGCTCCTGGCTGTCTGAGCTGAAAATGAAGAGTGTCTGTCAGGCTGAGCTTTGTTCAGCCTGACAGACACTATTCATGAGGGGCAAAAGGTGGTGGGGCGTGGTCCCTTCGCCCTAAAGGACGGGCCGCGCCTGAATATTATGATCATAGAAAAACCCCTGTTAAATCCCGCACATGTGTTGGTGATGTGGAAAGGATTAGTCGCCTACACACCAAATTCAGTGGTGACAAGTTTAGTTGCCCTTTACGAGTGGTCAGAGCCTCAGGAAGAGGTGTGAGGTTGGAGGATGGTAGTTGGTGGGACATGCCCCGAGCTGTGTGTGTTCCTTCACCCAACAGCCTCCAGATCTCATCCTCTTTGAGGAGTGATGGTCGGTTATCTGAAGATAAGAGGTGTCACTCAGGGCGACTTCCACACATCTCATGCTGAGGTCACACCTCTGCAATGAAAGTTTACCACCAGCTCAAGGTGACCCTTTCGGTGAAGTCCGAACCTGCACCCGCCTGATAATGGAGAAAGGTCAACATGCAATATAGGCATGTCCATTGCATTTAACGCTTAACTCATGCACTGACTTATTCAAAGGGGAGGGGATGTAATAGTGGTGGACATTATTATGTATTATGAGTTGGGCTTTACTGTGTGGTCTTGTAATTGTAGTATATGTGGTTGTTGTGGTCCTTGTCGGTGTTTCATTTCCCTTCCTCACCTCCTGTGTGTGTGGCCCCCGTGGTGCCTTAGAACGGTTCCTACACCCCGCTGCAGGGAGCCGCTCTGGTGTACAACATAGCTAAACATTGACAAAGCCAATAGTTTCGTCTCATAGGTTTCACTTACTGGCTTTACCAATATTTTTTATTGTTAATGGCTGAAATGGAAATCCTGGTTTGGGTCCCTGATGGGTGAATCTCTGGAGTGAGAAGGGGGCTGACACGGGACTAGCCTGAGAAATGAGGACACGTATTATTTTTGGCTAGTAGTCAGTCACATGTTTTATCGTCGGCTGTATTGTTTTTACTGTGTTGTCAATTCTTGTGTGGAGAGGCGCTATGCTGTGACTGGTCCTTGTAATCATTGGGTGAGATGTAGGATGTAACTTCAGGAGCAGATTACATCTGCAGCGTGTGATGGGTGGTGTAATATACGGACGTATGTACAGTTGCTGCTTTCTATTGCGCCACTATTAGATACACATTTGAAATTGGAGTACACTAGATTTAGTGGTGCATGTGTACTCTGTAAAGAAGAGCATCGCCTTGTCTTGCTACGAGAGGTGTATATCTTCATTATGTCGATAAGGGCATTTTCCCCTGTTACTTATATGTTTGTTTACGTCAATGTCCACTTTGGTGTTTCTTCCAAACTTCCTTCAGTTCATGGACTTTCATGGTCACGCAATTAAATAAATAAATAATCTGCTTCCTTGTTCCACTTTAAAAAAAGGTATTCATGGTAAGTATTTTACAAGCGCCTAGTAGAGTGTAAGAGACATCAATCCATGTGCAAGTCAATAATTGCAGGAAAAACAAACTAAACTGCAACAGCGTCCTGCCAGAGCCGAAAATCTTCAAGTGCTCTCGTATGACCAGCCGCGCCAGTGGTGTAGTGGTATCATGCAAGATACCCATTCTTGTGACTAGGGGTCGATTCTCGGCTGGCGCACATCTTGCATTTATGATTTTGAAATGTTGTCATTTGCATTTTTAAGCACCTAAATAAGTTTTTTTTAAATGCACGGTTGTGTTTTTTTTTTTATCTTGCTGGAAAAAAACAATGTTATTTGTTTTGATAACAATGTACTTTAACAGAGAACTACAGGTATCTCCTCACTCAGTGAGATTCACTCTCTTATTCTGTGGCCGAGTCGTTCAGTGAAGCCCATGGACCCCCGGGGTACCGCAGGGTCAGTGTTAGAGGGAACCGCGGAGCTGCTGAGAGGAAACCGCGGAGCTGCTGAGAGGGACCGCGGAGCTGCTGAGGGGAACCGCGGAGCCGCTGAAGGGAACCGCGGAGCTTCCAAGATCAGCCCCCAGAAGGGGCGGAGAGGAGGAGAAGCCCCTAATTCAGAGGCGGAGAGGAGCGTGAGGAATGTTTACAGATTTTTAAATTCACAAACGTGAGCAGCTGTTTAGATCCTGCCCTAGAGGACAACCGGGCGGGTGTCAGGAGTTCATTTTAGAGCCCGCGGTGACCCTGCAAGAGGTGATGTGTGACTGATGCTGAACAGTGCACAGAGACAGACTTTCTGAGGTGCAATCCTGAGTATTTTTAAATTGCGCTTCCAGTTCGTGTCATTTTTGCTTTCAGGAAACTGGTTTGGAGGAATATTTTGCGGACCTGAGAGCCTAGAATATTGCTGCTGCCACGTGACTTGTGCCAGAGATGCTCATCTTCTAAGTTTAAAAATACACAGGGAGATGCACTGAGCATGTATCTCACGTGACATTCAGTATTAGAGCATGGCTCCTGGACAGAGACAACCCCACAAGCTTACTTGCATCATTGTCATGGAAATTACACCTATTCCATGTGTAAACTGTTTGCAAATCCTCCCATCCCTAAAAATAATCCCCAAAAGGCAAATTAATTCTAACTGCCTGGATAGTTAAATCTCACAGCAAACAACTAGCTGGTTAAATAAGGATGCCTATGTTTTAGTGGCTTCGTAGGATGACGAATAATACGAACGGGGCATTACCAATACCAGGGCTGGCTTTTGGGTGGTGCGACCGGTGCAGCTGCACCCTGGCACTAAGTTTGGTGGGGGCGCTCTGTTTAAAAATACCTTAAAAGCAGGTGAACTTCCTTGTGCGTCCAGCAATTTTCATGAAACTATCAAAATCGCAACATAATTCTGGTGATCAATGTCCCTGCTGGTGAGGGTCGGAATTTTGTTTAGTGGCAATTTCAACTCACCATAAAGTAGTTCAGAGGACACAACATTTTCTAGCTTTGCGACAAGAATTTTAGATTCTATTAAGGACACGTGGCGAGGATTCTGATTCTCAATCTTTTCCACTCAAAAAATAGCAGCCAATAAAAAAACAGTAAACACAGAAAACACACTACCATGAGTCTTTGAACCACGCCCCGCATAACCCACCAATAGTAGTCCAACACAGTCTATAAACTAGAAAGGCGGCATCTGACTTCCTCTTTCTTTGCAAAAGTCTAATACCACTCTCAGATGAACAGTTCCGGACATGATCCTCCTGGATAACTTCAGCATCAAAAAGACTTATCGCCAGCTCTTGCCAACAACGAAACACAGAAGATCCACAAATCTTTACGCCTGTTTGGAATCAGTTCCTGTAAGAAAAGAAAAAATGAGATCCCATTATACTCCAAACAGAAAAAAATCAAGGGAATGCAAACACACCTACTTCCTAATGCAATACAAGCAATAAACATCCATAATATATATATGTATATTTGACCCAATGGGTGGGATAATCGTAGCCTCCGTGTCCTTAATAGAATCTAAAATTCTTGTTGCAAAGCTAGAAAATTTTGTATTCTATGTCAGGACCGGAGGCTCCGATTATGTTGGTTCAAAGCTGATCCACCACTAAATTAGAAACATGTACCACTGGCTTATAATAAAAACATGTACTACTGGCTTATAATAAAACATTTTAAACATGGAATCACTGGACCAATCGGCGGCTCGAAGAATGTCTTCTAATCTAGAACCCAAGAGAAAAGCTTTTGGCGCCATAGCACCTCGGGTGGATTGAGCACCATATAAAGATACATCAATGCCTGCTTCTGACATTACCCACCGAACCCAGCCAAAGTGGCGGCTGAGACCGGTCAAAAAGGTTTTTGAATAGAAATAATCAGAGGTCCAAGTATCCATTCTATAGCTAACTGTGCGTTCCTTATAAACCTTTAAACATTTAACCATGCAAAGATTTTCGTTATGAGGAAAAGCCGGATAATCAACAGAATTAGACATGCAATTTGTACGTCTAGAAATAAGAAACAAAACTTCAGAAGGAGAGAATAACCTACCTGCTAAATCTAAAGCTCTCACATCAGAAACACTGCGACATGAGATTAAACACAACAACATGGTCAACTTTGCAGATAGTTGTTTCATTGTTAACAAATGATTGTCAGGCCAGTTGCTCAAATAGGATAACACAATATGTACATTCCACAGTTGTGAATAACATGGTTTGGGTGGATTCGCCACCCTGATAACTTTAAGCAATTTACATACCAAAGGATGTCGACCTACTGGTTTATTATTTATCCATTCATGACCTGCAGAAATTGCTGATCTAAATTATTTACTGACCTGTAATATAAGCCTGTTTCTGTGTATTCTGACAAAAAATTTATAATGTCTTTGATCTCGGATCCCACGGGATCAACTTCACCTCAAAGGCACCAACCCACCCATTTTCTCCATGCCAAAGAGTATTTTTTGCGGGTGGATGGAGCCCAAGCTTGTTATATAAGGGAGGCAGCTGAAGACGAAAGACCTTGCACTTGTGTATGTCTCCTGATATCTTCCAGGCCATAAGAGTCAGCTGCCCTGTTAGCAGAAGGGGATGAGGAGATCCCACAGTGTCCAAAAGGAGCTGTGGGAAGACCGGAAGTTAATGAGGTAGAGCAATAGACAGCTCCAGAAGAGATGGAAACCACAGTTGACTCTTCCATACAGGAGTGATGAGAATCAAAGATGCTGCTTGGCGTTGCGTGAGCGCCGCTACTCAAATGGAGGGAAGCCATAATTTATTTGAGTTGACCAATTCCGTAAAAATTCATCCGTTGCCAGCACCAATGGATCTGTTCTCCAGCTATAAAATTTCGGAATCTGAAAATTTAGACGAGATGCAAACAGATCCACCTGACACTGACCCAGCAAATACATGATCTTCTGAAAGACAGACGGGTGAAGCTTCCAGTCGCTGGAATCTTTCAGGAACCGGGAGTTCCAGTCTGCCACTTGATTGCCTTTCCTCTGAAGTAATTCCGCTATCACCATGATCTTTTGTGATAGGCAGAGATGCAATATTCACCACTAGGTGGGACCTTGTCCCTCCCAAGTGATTGATTTACTGTCACGGACACATTCTCCATCCTCAAGAGAATGCAACAATTGCTCTTGAGAGGGGAGAGGGATCTGATGGTGAACAAACATGCTAATAGTTCCAAGAAATTGATGTGAAGCCGAAGCTCCTCGTATGACCACTGACCTCCTGTCAAGAACTGTCCGCATCTCGCTCCCCAGCCCCAACGACTGGCATCAGACTCTAACACAATCTCTGGTGACACTCCAAAAATGGCCCTGCCATTCCAGGCTTTCATATGAGAAAGCCACCATTGGAGTTCCTCTCGGGCTTCAAAAGGTAACAGAACCAGATGATCGTATGAAAGGCCCTGTTGAAGGTAGCAAATCTTCAGTCTCTGTAAGGCTCTGTAATGCAGAGGCCCCAGAAAAACTGCTTGCATCGAAGAAGCAAGTAGGCCCACAATCTGAGCTAGGGATCTCAAAGAGACCGTCTGATTCGATAATGTCACCCTCAGTTCTCTCTTGATCGATTTCATTTTCTGAGAAGGAAGTAGCAATTGAGCTTTGACTCAATCTACTTGGAACCCTAAGAACTACATTTGCTGTGACAGAATCATGGAAGATTTCTTGTGGCTGATCACAAACTCGAGATCCTGAAGAAGAGCAACCGCCCATGACAGATGAGTTAACAACAGGGACTGATCTTGTGCCAAAAGAATCATATCGGCTCTGTATATACTATCTCAAAGTAAGAGATAGTGTGCACAGAGTCCAAGGTTTCCCCTTAGATGTTGATAGTGGGAATAATAGATAATACTAATCCTCTATTTGCGGTAGTGTGGTTGAGCAGTAGGCTTATCGGAGGGTAGTGTTAAGTATTTGTTGTACACACACAGGCAATAAATGAGAACACGCACTCAAAGACTTAACTCCAGGCCAATAGGTTTTTATATATGGTTGCTCAGAGGGAGGGATAGATGGAGAAGAGAGATCTCCAGAAGGAAGAGAGGGCGCTGCAAGTCCTGCTAATTCTTCAAGACGTTTGGACAAAGGTTGTAGGGCTGAAGAGATAACTTTATCTAGTGATTTTTTCACTGACGAGTCAATGACCTGTTCAAAACAGGGCTCAAAGTAGTAATCTTCATCCTCGTAAGGACCAGACAGCTCCAGCCCTTGATCATAAGATTCATAATCTGTCATGATAATAAATATCACAGTCCAAGTCCCCAAGGGAAGCAAGGTATTCCCAAGTAAGACAAAGCAATATTGAAGATGTTCTAAAGAGTTAATGGGAAACCCAATTTAATTATTGCAGCCCCACCCTTCCTTGGTCAGGAGCGTCAGAACAAGAATGATGCTGCACTTGGAACTGGTTCCCAAAAGCTCTAAGACGAGAACGATCCGATAAGAGCAGGATCTCTTAATAACACCACTCGACAAACCCCCCTTATTGCAGCCTGGGGTTGGCGTCAACCATCATATGGAGAGGGCAGCTGACAAATGTTACTGCCCCTCCCACAGGCAATTGGCTTTGTCGCGTGTCTCACAGTGCACTTCATCAAATGCGTACCGGAAGTCAGGCAAAGAGCTGCCTGGCTTGCCGGCCGCACCACCTAACAAGGTAGAAAGCGAATGCCTCTGTGGAGGCGAAACCTGCTCCGAAAGCGGAATATACAGTTTCCCATCGGTAATTGCGCAGGCAGCTAACCGAGGGAAAGCTTTGTGGAAGGAGTTGGGGCAGGCGCAACGTGCACCACAAACTCACGAGAATGAAGGGGCGCGTGCCACAGAACGGCACCTTGCACGGTGGAATACCGGGTCGGCGCAGTTATACAGACATTTACAGACATATTAAAGCTGTACACATTAATGAAAGGGAGAGGCACTTATCTGACTGTGGAGCAGCAAAGAAAGAGGAAGCCAGATGGTGCCTTTCTAGTTTATAGACTGTGATGGCCTGCTATCGGTGGGTTATGCGAGGGGCGTGGTTCAAAGCCTCATGTTAGTGTGATTTCTGTGTTTACTGTTTTTTTATTGGCTACTGTTTTTTGAGTAGTAAAGATTGAGAAGCATAATAGGAGCCTTCAGTCCTGACATAGAATTAATGTGCCTGCTGCACAGAACATGTATCATGCAGATCACAGAACTGAGCGTGAGAGAGCTATGAGTAGCACTATAAACCTGCATTTGCAATGCAATGCGTCTCACATTTGCTTGAGTTAGAGCTATTGGCGTTGTGAGTTCATACCCGGCCTTCTCTTGCCACATAAATTGGTCATTCCTGCCTCATGATTTGGTATTTTCCTGCCACTTAATTCCAGTGGCCCTGCATATAACTAAAGCACTTCCATTTACCTTCTTCCTCTATCTGCGGCCAAAAATGAAAATGTTGTCACTTACCATCCTAATTTAAATAGGCCATGCTAATTCCAATAGAATACCACCTTCAGCATCCCACCATCAGAGTTTAAATAAACTAGAAGACTCTCCCAGACATATCAAGATTGTTCAAACAGTCATAGTGTAATAAGGATGTTAAGTTGGCCTGAATCATGGTCATAATTACAATAAGAAAAGATTAAAAAAACATATACAATTATCATATAAACCCAATAAAAATCTTTATCAGAAATAAACATTTAGCATTGGACTATAATGCTCAGAACAGCCCATAGAAAACACCTCAATGAAAAACAGCATTTGTAAGAAACATGTTCATGTTACCATATAGTTTTGCAGTGTAACCATATCTTTAGCCCCTGGAAGGCATAGTGCATTATACATTTTCAGGAACAGCGGGCCTAATGTAATGTTATTACAAACAAGACCTTTAAAACACAAACTACTCTCAACTGTCAAAAAAAAATCCATCCACAAGAGAAATTAAAAAGACACTGAATGGAGGGAGGGGTTGTTATTTTGGGGTGCCCACTAACCTAGTGTGGGGACCCAGAGAGAGCGTAAACAGAAAGTACATTGTGCTGAACGTTTGGTGGTCGTCCCATTGTCCTAGGACCACCACAGGCTGAGTTATGGGCAAATATGTTTTGAAAAAGAATGCTTGCAAAGCATTATGGGGCGACTTTTCCTGAGTGCAGTGAATATTGTAGAATCGGCTCTCCTGCTGTGCTGGGAGAACAGCATTGCAGATGTATGTGTTCTTTAGTAAAGCATTTATAAATAATAAGTGTTTTTGGGAAAGCTATGGAGCGTGAAGAAGAGAACCAAAAGAAATGATTCTGATTAAGTAACAGTGTGAACAATGTGACCAGTGCTCTAGTACCACTGATGGAGTTTGCGCTGTTGGTTCTGTTAAGGGCCATGGTTGCCACGAAGCAAGAAAGGAAGAGACAAAAGAAAAAATTGTTCACCTATGCTGAATTATACCAGCACTCATGCAATTATCCATGTAACAGGGTCAGTCTGCAAGGTGGTAACAAAACTGCCCGAAGGCAGGACAAGTGTAAAGCAATTACCTATGACATCAAGGGATTTTTGAAAGGCAAGCCCACAAATGAGTTTACGTGATGGGGTGAGGTGGAAGTGGTTAAAAGCCCACAATACTTATAACAGGTCAAAGCGCCTGCGTGCTCGACTTAAAAAATGAAATGTATGTCACAGAGGGACTATGGAGAGATGAGGGGCACTGTTGGAGAGTGGTACAGAGGGAATTAATGGAGAAGTAGGTCATGGGGGTGTGGGGGAGGGGGTGCTAAAAAGGACTGTTGCCCAGGCACCACCAACTCAAAAGCTGGCCCTGACCAATACCAGGGGTGGGTGTGGTTCCTCAGGGGAGCAGTTTAGCTGCAGGAGTACACATGCTTATGCTAGCTATGAGGTCTGAGGTGTGACATGAGCACCAATTTTCCAATTATGCGCCTCTTTCCGAGCCCCTTTCACCCTTCACTTTTCGCCAGGTTTTTCCTGGCAATATGACAATAGGAAAAACTAAAAGCGCGCAACAATAAAAAAAAGTTATGCTGCCAATGTGCATCCCAAGACACAGGGCATGTCTTCATTTGTCGTCAGTACTAAGGTCCATATTAATTTAGGTTTCGCGTCACCCCTGCACCTCGCAAGGGGTCACAAGGGAAACATAAAACCCTAAATAAGATTTATCATGCCGTGCAAAGCTACCTTGGTCCTTCATGGTTTGATAAATCTAGATTAGCACAAGGCCGCGCAAATCCCTGCCTTGCGTTACTGTGCAGCAGGGAGGCGTTCCATGGATTGAGCATGGGTTTTTGTATGCATCCGCCCATGGATTTTGTCAAAATGCTGCTCCTCCCCAGGTGGGGCATAACAAGGAGAAATATCTTTATTTCTCAAAGTTTTTTCACCTTTCTGTGTATCCTGCGTTCTGCAGCACACATAGAAGTGGAAAATGCCTCTCAGGATTGTTTTTCTGCAGGACGGTGTCTCTTCCTGCACAAAACAATCCTGCCTACAATATAGGTACCCTTTCAACATGGTGCAAGGGTGCCTGCATTGACGCTAGGCAGCAAAAAGTGTGCTACCAGTAGGAAAGGGCAGGAATGCGCTGTATAATGATAAATACTGCGAATTCCTGGCCTCTCACCCCGTGTAGCAAGGTGACTTGTTGCGCTGCCTGAAAGAGTAATACATCTGCCCCCATTCCTTTGAATTGTAACCTGTTGCTCACTTTAGTTTGAGGGTGTTTGACACATGTGCCCCTTCTGGTGCCCCAAATGACTGACAAGGCCATGCAGTGAGGCTGAGGAGTACTTAAGAAGTTTGTGCTTAATGAAGATAAGGTCTGCTCCATGCTAAGATAGACTTGGCCAAGATTGGCAGCCAATGTACCTTCAGATGTGGTAGGGCAGAATTTATAGACCTTCAATAGTAATATGATAGCTGTAGGAAAGTACACTCTTTTTGGCATAGTTACCACAAGTTTTTGCCTGCTGTCATTGTGTTTTGACTGTGTTCACTGGGATCCTTCTAGCCAGCACCCCGGTGAATGTGCTCTCTCCCTCTAGATTTGGCTTTCCCTGACTTTGTACACCCCACAATTGGCATACTTTTGCCCCCATGTAAGTCCCTAGTATATGGTACGTAGGTACCCACGGCATAGTGGCACCAGGGGTTCCCCATGGGCTGTAGCATGTATTATGCCACTCATGGGAGCCCATGCAAAATGTGCCTGCACCCTTTCACTACAGGTCACTGCACCAGGTCACTGTAAGTCACCCCTATGGCAGGCCCTCCTAGCCCACAGGGCAGGGTGCAAGTACCTGTATATGAGGGCATCCCTGCATGAGCAGAGGTGCCCCCACGAACTCCAGCTCTATTTTTCCTGGACTTCGTGAGTGTGGGGAAGCCATTTTAGTCGTGTGCTGGACATAGGTCACTACCTATATCCAGCTACATAATGGTAACTCCGAACCTAGGCATGTTTGGTATCAAACATGTTGGAACCATAACCTGATACTGTTGCCAGTATTGGTTGTATGAGTCCATGAACTCTCGAGGCTCCTTAGAGGATGATCAGCTTTGCTCCTACCAGTTTTCAGTGTTTTCCCAGGCAGCCCGCACTGCTGCCGTCCTACAGACGGGTTTCTGCCCTCCTGCTGCTTGAGCAGCTCAAACCCAGGAAGGCAAAACAAAGGATTTCCTTTGGGAGAGGGAGGAAACACCCCTTCCTTTGGAAATAGGTGTTACATGGCTTGGGAGGGTTAGCCTCCCCAAGGCACTGGTATGCTTTGAAAGGCACATTTAGTGTTCTCCTTGCATAACTGGTTTGCACCAGTCCAGGGACCCCAGGTCCCTGCTGTGGCGTGAAACTGGACAATGGAAAGGAGAGTTGCCACTCCACTGTCCATCACTACCCCAGGGCTGGTGCAGAGAGCTCCTCCAGGTAGCCTCTTGATTCTACCATCTTAAATCCAAGGTGGGCAGAGCCCCTGGGGGCATCTGAATGGTAAGGTCAGGCAGGTGACATCACAGCTCCTTCCTTATAAGTGGTCACCCTGCTAGGTGACCAATCCCCCTTTTAGGGCTATATAGGATCTCCCTCTTGGGTGGGTCCTCAGATGCGACGTGCAAGATTCCAGCGGGACTCCTCTGCAATGTTTACTTTGACTTCTGGTCACTGGAACTGCAATTCACAGAAAGCTACAATCTTTTCTCTTTAACATTGTCTCTCCGGCTCCTTCTAGCAACTGCAGCATTTCCCCGGCTGTGTATCCTCTGAGGGTGGCAAGTCTTCACCAAGAAGCAAGGAGGAATCTCCCTTGAAGTGAAGAAGTCACTCCCCTGCATTCGCAGATACCAACTGTAACGATGACCGGGTGCGTGGGTCCTCTCTCCTGCAACCCTGTGTGGATCATGCAACACAGGTGGTAGTCTTGAGTGGTCCCTTCAGTCCCCTCTACTAGCTGTCCAACTTTGGAGGTGGTGAATCTTTGTCTTTCCTTGCAGGGCAGTACCCCTGTGTACGTGACTCTTGCAGGTACTAAGGCTTGTTGGCTCTTCATCCAAGGGATCATCAGGCTCCGTTTAGCCCCTGCTCCCTTCTCTGCAACGCGTAGTCTCCTGCCTGCTGCTCCAGCATTGTTGGACTCCTTTCCAGGTGAACTGAGTGGGCCTCACTGCGACTCCTGTGCCTGTTGCCTCAGTGTTGCCTGTGGGGGCTGCATCCTGGACTTCTGGTTCTCCTCAATGGTGAGGGTGGCCTGGGACTCCCCTTCTTGGGTTGAGTCCCCTCGGACCTTCCTGGTCCCCAGCAGCTCTGTTACTTCTCTTCTGCAACTCCTGCCTTTGCCAAGGCTTGTTGGTGGTTTTTCTACACCACTGACAGACTGCAACTTTTCTACCGACGTGAGACATTGACTGCATCACTCTTGGAACTCTTCCTCTTCTTCTGTGCTGCATAGCCGACTCCTGGTCTTCACCGTCGACCTGGTCCTGCACCTCCATAAGGGTGGGTAGTGGCTCCTGCCCCAACCAGACACTCCAATTGGAACTGAAACTGGACTTGGACTCCTTCATTTGCAGGTCCTCTTCTGTCTGGATCCATCTTCTGTTTCTTTCAGTCTTGTTTGGGTCTTGCACAGTCCTTTTACAAAGTTTCTCTGTGGGTTTGGGAAAAACAAGGTACTTACCTTATGTCTCCTGGTCACTGGGGGCACTCTGGAACTTACTTTTTGGGGTTCTTAATTCCTTCAGCTCCCCTCTACAGATTCCACTTACCAAGGTGGGGGTCTGACTTTCACATTCCATTTTTTTAGAATATGGTTTGGTCCCCCCCAGGGTCTCTATTGCTAACTGTTATTTCACTGATTTCTATTTCTTTCTATGCCCATTCCTGATTACTAAGGTGTATATAATAGTGTATTTACTTACCTGCTAGTAGAGTATTGCCTAGAAAATATTCTAGTATTTGTGCCACTAAATAAAGTACCTTTATTTTTGTAACACTCTGTGGTTCTTTCATGTGTGTAAGTACTGTGTGACTATAAGTGGTATTGCATAAGCTTTGCATGTTTCCCAGATAAGCCTTGCCTGCTCATCCACAGCTACCTCTAGAGAGTATGGTGTCCTAAACACTGACTACACCTCACTAATAGTGGATACCTGGACCTGGTATAGGGTCATAACAGCATAGGGGTTCACCACACACCAGGCAAGCTTCCTACATTGGTGGTGCAGTGGTGGGATAAGCACTATTGCCTTACCACTCTGTCACTGAGTACTTTCCACCATTTACTAACTGTTAGGTACACTACACACTTAGGACCTTATTACCACCTTGACGGAGGGGTTTCCTCCATCACAAATGTGGCGGATATCTTGTTTGTCATATTATGATCCAATTATATTCAATTAGGATCTTAATACGACAGATGGGATATCCGTCACGTTTTTGATGGAGGAAACTCCTCCGTCAAGGTCGTAACAAGGCCCTTAGTGTTAGGGATCTTGTCTCATAATTTTGGATAAGCTAGGGTCTGGCATAGCCGTGCTCCAAACTTCTTTGGGAGCCTAGAGTTAGAGTAGTTAGGGACTCCTACGCCACTCTAGCTAGACTTCATGTCTTCAGTAGAGCTCGCCTCTCAGGCCCTGAACTCTCAAAATGAGGGTTTAACTTTCCAAGAGTTAAAGGAGATGTGTGCTGAGAGAAAACTGAAGACTGGGAGAAATCCCAATAAGAGTCTGCTTCTAGGCCTGCTCATCCAGGATGACTAGGACCACGCTGGTAGCCAGGAGGAGGAGGAAGAAGTAGAATCTGACCCCTCAGTGCTAGAGAGAGTAGGTTTAGACACTGAGCAAAAGAACGATGGATTAAACCCAGATCTATGACTGGGGGTGAGTGTTTGACAATGTTCAGCATTCCGTCCATCACTTGTTGTTTTTGCTTTGTCGCCCTAAGTGGGAAGGGTATGCCCAGACGTGGGTCCCGTGCTTCCCAGGCCACTGGATTCAAGCTAGCCTGGCTGATGAGGGGTGAAACCCCGAAACCGGTCCCAGGATGCTTGTTTCCGGTCCAGTGAGGACCCGGCTTGGCAGTTTGGTCTGGACTGTTCCCATGAGGAACAGGGTCAAGACTGATTTGCATATGGCTGGGTCCAAACTGGGGTGGCATGGTGAGCAAAAGAACGATGGATTAAACCAAGATCTATGACTGGGGGTGAGTGTTTGACAATGTTCAGCATTCCGTCCATCACTTGTTGTTTTTGCTTTGTCGCCCTAAGTGGGAAGGGTATGCCCAGACGTGGGTCCCGTGCTTCCCATGCCACTGGATTCAAGCTAGCCTGGCTGATGAGGGGTGAAACCCCGAAACCGGTCCCAGGATGCTTGTTTCCGGTCCAGTGAGGACCCGGCTTGGCAGTTTGGTCTGGACTGTTCCCATGAGGAACAGGGTCAAGACTGATTTGCATATGGCTGGGTCCAAACTGGGGTGGCATGGTGAGCAAAAGAACGATGGATTAAACCCAGATCTATGACTGGGGGTGAGTGTTTGACAATGTTCAGCATTCCGTCCATCACTTGTTGTTTTTGCTAGGTCAGGAAGTACCCAGGGAGTATCAGAGAGAACCTAGAAACTCTCACAGTCTTGTTAGGAGCACTACTGGTAGTGGAAAGGGGGGTCACACTAGTAGGTCCACCATTGTCCCTAGAGGGTTGGTTGAGAGGGTTTCCAAAAATAGAAACAGACCCTCTTCTGCCTATTCTCATATCTCCTCTGTCTCTGAGGGGACCCACTGCTCAACTTCAGGTGAAGACTCCCTAGACAGGGAGCTCAGGCAACTGAGACTGGAGGAGGCCAAGCTGAGGCTGACGCACCAACAGCTTGCCCTAGATAGGGAGGCCATGGCAGTGGAGAGAGAAAGGCAGGGGTTGGGGCTAGTGCCCCATGGTGCCAGTAATTTTAGTTTCAGGGACAACAGGGTCAGGGAGGACTCTTTTCACTCGAGGAACCTGAAGAAGATAGTCCCACCTTACAAGGTGAGTGATGGAATCTATAAGTGGTTCACTGCTCTGGAGAGGACCTGTAAGGTACAGATGGTCCCTCAGAGGCAGTGGGCAGCTGTATTGTGGCTCTCCTTCTCTGACAAGGGCAGGGATAGACTCCCCATTGCAAGGGAAGAGGATGAAGACAATTACACAGTTGTGAAATCTGCACTGTTAGACGGGTTTGGTCTGACTTCTGAACAGTATTGAATCAAGTTCAGAGAGACCAAGAAATATTTTTCTCAAGATTGGGTTGATTTTGTGAACTGCTCTGTGAAAGCTGGTTGCATGGGAGCAAAGTTACTGACTACCAGGGCTTGTACAACCTAATTCTAAGGAGCACATGTTGAATAATTGTGTATCTGGCCAGCTGCATCAGTACCTGGTGGACTCTGGTCTGACTTATCCCCCAGAATTGGGAAAGAAGGACGACAAATGGGTCTGCACCAGGGTGAGTAGGAAGGCTTACACAGCGGGTGACCACAAGAAGAAGGAAGCAGGTAAGTCTCAAGAGAAGGGTGGGGACAAGGATAAACACAAAGGCCCATATTTATAGTTTTTTAGCGCCGCATTTGCGTTGCTTTTTGACACAAAATCGGCGCAAACTTACAAAATACAATTGTATTTTGTAAGTTTGCGCCGATTTTGCTTCAAAAAGCGGCACAAATGCGGCGCTAAAAAAGTATAAGTATGGGCCAAAGAGTCTTCATCAGGCCCACAAAACTCCTCTGGGGGTGGGAACAAATCCTCTTCCTGATCTTCCAACTTCAAAAGCCTCGGTGCTATCTTTGCATAAACAAAGGCCATAGGGCATAGGACAGCTCGTGCCGTAAGAAAACCACCAAGCCACTTCTAAGTCCACTTCTTCTCCTAGTGCCCCTAGCAATAGCAGTAGTGGTGGGACTACTAACAGTAGTCAGTCCAAGAGTATAGCGGGGCTCACCTTAGGAACTGTAGTGGTGTCTGGGCTAGTTAGAGAGACTACTGAGGCTGGCTTGGTCTCTGATGAGGGCATTGACTTTTCCACCCTTGCTGCCTGTCCCCTTAATATGGGCAAGTACAGGCAGCATCCCCTAATTAATGGTGTTGAGGCTGAGGCCTACAGGGACACAGGTGCCGGTGTCACTGTGGTGGCTGATAAACTAGTATCTCCTGAGCAACCCCTACTTGGTCACACGTATAAAGTGACTGATGCTCATAATAACACCTTGTTCCACCCCATGGCAGTTATTATTTCAGCTGGGGGGTGTACTGGTCCTAAGAAAAAGTTTTGGTTTCCTCAGACCTACCTGTAGAGTGTCTATTAGGGAATGACTTGGAGACCTCAGCTTGGTCTGAGATGGAGTTGGAATCCCATGCAGCAATGCTAAACATTCCAGGGCATATCTTTGCCCTCACAAGAGCACAGGCCAAAAAGAAAACGAGCAAAGAACACTGGAGCCGAGAACAATGGCCCAGGAGCTTCCTAAACCCAGGAGCAGAAAGGGTAAAAAGGTACCTAGTGTTCCAGCCTCCAGTGAGGATTTTACTCCAGAGGAAGAGGAATCCACTCCTTGGGTGGAACCTACACCAGAAGAGCTGCAAGCTGACACAGATGAGCTCTTGGGTGCAGCGGGGCCCACCAGGGAGGAGCTCAGTAGGGAACAACACATTTGTTCTATACCGGAGAGCTTAAGGCAGCAACCTGCAGCACAACAGATGTCAGTGGCACCCATAAGGTGTACTGGGAAAACAGACTCCTTTATTCAGAATCAAGGGATCCCAAACCTGGTGCCACCAGGAGATTGGTGATCCCTCTGAAGTTTAGGGAGGTTATGTTGTCCTTGGCCCAAGGCATTCCCCTGGCAGGTCACTTGGGGCAAAGCAAGAGTTTGGACAGGCTTGTCCCAAACTTTCAGTGGCCCCACATATCTGAAGACACAAAGGCATTTTGTCACTCCTGTGTCACCTGGCAATTCGTGTTGGAACATTTCAAGAGAACACAGAGGCCAGAGTTTCTAGATGCAATATTGCATGGTCCTAGTATGCATTTTAAAAAAAGGATTCATATGACTGGTTGAGAACTTATTCAGAATGTTTTCCTGATTCTCATGTAAAGGAAAGTACTTGAATTTGAAAGTTTCATTTAATCCATCTCGATTCCCTTACAGGTATCCGGCCATCTTGACACTTAGTCATTGTAAGCCTAATTCTTAGGTTGTTCATGTTTTCAGAATGACTAGGCTTAGAGTCATAGTCTAGTATTGATTTCATGAGATGTAATTTTCATATTGTGTGTTTTAACCTTTTTCTTACTACAGGTCTCCTTCCCAGCTGTTTCCCTTCCTAATCCCCTCTTCCCCTCTTGAACTCTCTTAGCCTCTGTGATTTATCTATCAGAGTCTTGGAGCAGTTCAGTGGTGGACGTGTTGGGAACGTGCGCAGACCCCGAGGATCTGGTGACTCTGACAGGGAGCAACCTCTCAAGCCTCCTAAACTGGATAGTGTGAATTATGTGTTTGGCCTCAGATAAAGGATGGCTGAGTACATGAAGAGGGCTAGTAAAATCCTTCAGGTCAGCCAAGAGTTACAGAAACAATGGCAGAACTGTTCTCCCTAACCCCTGGTCAAGCCACATGGTGTGAACACACCATTGAAACAGGGGGCAGTTTGCCTGTTAAAAGCAAAATTTACAGGCAACCTGACCATGTCAGGGAATGCATCAAATCTGAAGTTCAGAAAATGCTATACCTAGGAGTCGTTGAGCCCTCAGATAGCCCTTGGGCTAGCCCTGTAGTGCTAGTCCCAAAACCTCACTTCCAAGATGGCAAGAGAGAAATGAGGTTTTGTGTAGACTACAGGGGGCTTAACAATGTTACCAAGAAATATGCTCACCCTCTCCCTAGGGCAGATGAGTTTATAGATACACTGGCATCTGCCAAGTATCTAAGCACCTTTGACCTGACTGCTGGCTACTGGCAGATCAGGTTATCAAAGGATGCTAGGCCAAAAACAACATTTTCCACCCCTAGTGGCCACTATCACTTACTGTGATGCCCTTTGGGTTTTAAAATGCACCTGCCACATTCCAGAGGCTGGTGAATAAAGTCCTCCAAGGGCTGGAAAGCTTCGGTGTAGCTTATCTGGACGACATAGCTGTCTTTAGCTCCACTTGGGAGGATCACCTGGTCCTCTTAGGGAATGTTTTAGAGGTTCTGCAAAGGGCAGGTCTCACTATCAAGGCCTCTAAGTGCCAGATAAGGCAGGGAAAGGTGGTATACCTGGGCCACCTGGTAGGTGGAGGCCAGATTCAGCCACTACAGGGGAAAATCCAGACTATTCTGGATTGGACTGCCCTACTTCACAGACCCAGGTAAGAGCCTTTCTAGGCCTCACTGGGTACTATTGGAGGTTCATTAAGGATTATAGCTCCATTGTAGCCCCTTTAAATGACCTCACGTCCAAAAGAATGCCTAACAAAATGTTCTGGATAGCTAGATGCCAGAATGCTTTTGATGACCTTAAACAGGTCATGTGCTCTGCTCCTATTTTAAGAAGCCCTGACTAATCCAAGCAGTTCATAGTGCAGACAGATGCTTCTGAGGTAGGGATTGGGGCAGTGCTGTCACAGCTTAATACAGAGGGCCAGGATCAACCTGTAGCTTTTATAAGCAGAAGGTTGACCCCCAGGGAAAAGCGTTGGTCAGCCATAGAAGGGGAGGCCTTTGCTGTGGTGTGGGCTTTGAAGAAGCTGAGGCCATACTTTTTTGGCACTCACTTCCCTGTTCAAGCTGACCACAATCCCCTTCTATTGTTAAAACAGAAAATGGGTGAAAATCCCAAACTTTGAGGTGGTCTATATCCCTACAGGGAATGGACTATACAGTGGAACATAGACCTGGGAGTAATGCAGATGGACCCTCCAGTTATTCCTACTTTGAGAATGAAGACTCACCTGGACAAGGTTAGCCTCATTGTCCTTCGTTTGGGGGGGTATGTAGGAAAGTACCCTCTTTTTGACATGGTTACACCCACTTTTTGCCTGCTGTCAGTGTGTTTTGACTGTGTTCACTGTGATCCTGCTAACCAGGGCCCCAGTGACTGTGCTCTTTCCCTCTAAATGTGGCTTTCCCTGACTTTGTACACCCTACAATTGGCATACTTTTGCCCTCATGTAAGTCCCTAGTATATGGTACCTAGGTACCCAGGGCATTGGGGCACCAGGGGTTCCCCATGGGCTGCAGCATGTATTATGCCACTCATGGGAGCCCATGCAATAAGTGATGCAGGCCTGCCATGTCAGCCTGCGTGATAAGGTGCATGCACCCTTTCACTACATTTCACTGCACCAGGTCACTGGACGTCACCCCTATGGCAGGTCCTCTTAGCCCAGAGGGCAGGGTGCACATTTGGTGCTCCCCTTATATAAACCGGTTTGCACCAGTCCAGGGACCCCCGGTCCCTGCTCTGGCATGAAACTGGGCTATAGAAAGGGGAGTTACCATTCCCCTGTCCATCACCACCCCAGGGGTGGTGCCCAAAGCATCTTGAATTCAAGGTGGGCAGAGGCCCCTGGGAGCATCTGAGTGGCCAGGTCAGGCAGGTGACATCACAGCCCCCTCCTGATAGGTGGTCACCCTACTAGGTAACCAATCCCCCTTTTAGGGCTATATAGGGACTTCCTCTTTGGTGGGTCCTCAGATTCGACGTGCAAGTTTCCAGCGGAACTCCTCTGCAACATTTACTTCGACTTCTGGCCACTGGAACTGCAACTGGACCTCAAAGGAACCTACAATCCGCAGCTCCAGCAATGACTGCAACATTGTTTCACTGGCTCCTTCCAGCAACTGCAACATTTCCCCGGCTGTGCATCCTCTGAGGGTGGCAAGTCTTTAGTCTGCACCAAGATGCAAGAAGGAATCTCTCTTGAAGTGAAGGAGTCACTCCCCTGCATCTGCAGTCACCAACTGCAATGATGACCGGCTCTGTGGGTCCTCTCTCCTGCAACTCTGCGTGGATCCAGCAACACAGGTGGTGATCCTGAGTGGTCCCCTCTGTCCCCTCTACCAGCTGTCTAACTTTGGAGGTGGTGAGTCTATGCCTCTCCTTGCAGGACAGTACCCTTGTGCACCGCGACTCTTGCAGCTACCAAGGTTTGTTGGCTCTTTGTTCAAGGGATCTTTAGGCTCCATGTAGCCCTGGCCTCCAGCACCCGTCTCTTTAATGCGTAGTCCCCTGCCTGCTGCTCCAGCGACGTGGGACTCCTTTGTAGGTGTGCTGGGTGGGCCTCACTGTGACTCCTGTGCCTGCTGTTCCAGCGACATGGGACTCCTTCCCAGGTGTGCTGAGTGGGCCTCACTGCGACTCCTGTGCCTGCTGCTCCAGCGACGTGGGACTCCTTTGTAGGTGTGCTGAGTGGGCCTCACTGCGACTCCTGTGCCTGCTGCTCCAGCGACGTGGGACTCCTTCCCAGGTATGCTGAGGGGGCCTCACTGCGACTCCTGTGCCTGCTGCTCCAGCGACGTGGGACTCCTTCCCAGGTGTGCTGAGTGGGCCTCACTGTGACTCCTGTGCCTGCTGCCTGCGAGTTGCCTGTCGTGGCTGCATCCTCAACGTCTGCCTCTCCTCACTGCTGAGAATTGCCTGAGACTTCCCTCCTTCGGTTGAGTCCCCTCCGACCTTCCTGGTCCCCAGCAGCTCTGCAACTTCTCTTCTGCGACTATTGCCTTTGCCAATTTGCTGATTTTTCCACACCACTGATGGACTGCAACTCTTCTACCGATGTGTAACATTGACTTCTTCATTTCTGGAACTCTTCCTCTGCTCCTGTGCTGCATAGCCAACTCCTGGTCTTCACCGTCGACCTGGTCCTGCCCCAACCGGACTCTCCAGCTGGAACTGGACTTGGTCCCCTTCATTTGCAGATCCTCTTCACTCCGGAACCATCTTCTGTTTCTTTCAGTCTTGCTTGGGTCTCCCACAGTCTTTTTACAAAGTTTCTCTGTGGGTTAGGGAAAAACCAGGTGCTTACCTCTTCTCTCCTGGTCACTGGGGGGGCACTCTGGTACTTAGCTTTTGGGGTTCCTAGTTCCTCCAGCTACCCTCTGTAGATTCCACTTACTTGGGTGGGGGTCTGACTTTCGCATTCCATTTTTTAGTATATGGTTTGGTCTCCCCTAGGGTCTCTATTGCTTACTGTGATTTCACTGTTTTCTATTGATTTCTATGCCCATTCCTGATTACTAAGGTTTTATATAATAGTGTGTTTACTTACCTGCTAGTAGAGTATTGCCTATATAGTATTCTGGTATTTGTTTCATTAAAATAAAGTACGTTTATTTTTGTAACACTGTGTGGTTCTTTCATATGTGTATGAACTGTGTGACTATAAGTGGTATTGCATTAGCTTTGCATGTCTCCTAGATAAGCCTTGGTTGCTCATCCACAGCTACCTCTAGAGAACCTGTCTTACAAGACCCTGACTACACCTCAGTAAGAGGGGATACCTGGACCTGGTATCGGGTGATAACACCATAGATGCTCTCCACACACCAGGCCAGCTTCCTACAATAGCCATGTTGCTCATATACTGGATGCACGCTAGCACAGCCTTAGCAAGGCCGTTGTATGATGCTTTGTTGTACCATGTTGCTTATATACTGGATGCACGCTAGCACAGCCTTAGCAAGGCCGTTGTATGATGCTTTGTTGTACCATGTTGCTTATATACTGGATGCACGCTAGCACAGCCTTAGCAAGGCCGTTGTATGATGCTTTGTTGTAATCCAAGCAGCCACCAATCAGAGCAGAGGCTGCTGTGGTAATGAGGGTAAGAACAGGGCATCACAGTGGTTCTCCAAAGAACTTATGAAGGGGATGAGACGATCGGAGTCATAGAACACACCTGTCATCAAAGCAAACGCTGGAATACTTCAAATCAAGTGTAAAGAATACAAACGCCACATTTTTTAGGCAAAAGTGGAATTCTTCAGAAGAGAAATCAGGGTGGGTAAAAATAACCCCGGGGTGCTCTTTGACATTGTCAAGAAGTCCACCAACCATCTGCCCTCTCCAAGGTAACCAAGAAAGATGTGACAATGTCTTCCTTTTCTTCATGGACAAAATAAATAAAATCCAGTTCTCTCTTCAAAAGGATATTCCTATTCTCCTACAGGATAACATATCTTGCAGATTTACAGAAAAGTGGTCCAGCTTCCAACTGTTCACTGAATCTTCACTATTTGTTGACCCCATCCCAGCCTCTACGGTCAATAACACAGCTTCCTCCCCCATCTCTACTTATCAAAGTAATCAATTCCTCCCTCAGCCAAGGAATCATGCCTGACTTCCTCAAAACAGCCAGGTCACCTCTCTTTTTAGGAATGATGCTTCTTAGTGGATAATGAAGTGTGCATCTTGGATAGTGGAGAATCTTCTCTTCTCAGACTCCTGAACCTCTCCTCAGCATTTGATGCAGTCAGTCACTCCTCCCGTCTAAGAATTCTAGAAGATCAGATGGGAACCAGAGTCATGGTTCTAAGCTGGTCCAAGCCCTATCTCATACTTTAACTCACAACTGGTTTCTAACTTTCACTCCATCCTCTCTCCTCTGTGTCAAGGAGTTCTCCAAGGTTCCTTCCTCTCCCCATATTAATAATCCTATACATGAAGCCTCTATGTTCCCTCTTGGAGAAATTTCACCTGCATGTGTATGACACTCAGCTATGCGTGAAAGTCTCCTCTCCAGAGGATAAAGCAAACCTATCAAAAACGGTAAGTGGTCTTCAGTCCTGCTTCTCACTCCATCACCTCCAACTGAACAACTAGAAAACAGACTTCCTTCTACACCCTGCGCTGTGCAAATCCTCATCTGTACAATCCTCGTCAGTCTCCTCAATTGTCCTTGTCTGCAAACCATCCAGGGTGTTAGGGAGGTCTCTTGAGAGACTCCGCAGTATAGTAGACACCCGGATCAGAATGATTGTAGTCAGACCATGTTAGACCTGACAGCCTTAGGGTGGTCTTCCCCAACCTTTGTGCCTGCCTTCCTCCATTTTTCTGATCTCCTTTTTGATGGTTTTAGGACTCTCTGCACTTTACCACTGCTGACCAGTTACCAGCGCTAAAGATATATACTGGGTCTGTGACCCCACCAACTCAGACACTTCTGGACCTACAAATGGACTCTATCAGAGGGACTGCCTGGCTGCCCAAAGGACTCATCTGGACTGCTTTACAGGAAGGACAACTGACCTGCTTGTTACCCTGCTGCCTGCTGACCCCTGGCTCTGCTGGAGGACTCTGCCTTCCTCCTCCAGTGCTCCCCAAGGGCTTGGATTGAGCTTGCTCCTGTTCTGCGGTCTCAGGGCTAGCAAAGACTTCACCAAAGAAGAGAAAATCCAGTGCGTTGGAAAATTAACGCAAGACCTGCAAAATCTGACACAATGACTGCCGTATCAACGCATTACTTGCCTCGAGGCTAAAAAATCACCACATCGCCTGCCAGATCGAGACAGCGCCTGTTGGCGCTGCGCAACGCGTTCTGAGTTTTCCACACATCGTCCCTGACTGTCAAAATATCCCTGCATTGCAGTGAGGAACCGAGGGTGCGCTCCTGGAACCCGACGCAGCCCCTTGCAACATGGAAAGATAAAATGTATCACCTTTGCTGTGCCATAAAAATTCACACATCGCTTTACTTGTCAACGCATCTCCTCCTCTGCTGCTACTCTGAGTCGCTATTTTTGATGTATCCCAGGTACTGTGTGTTAAAAGGACTCAGTTAAACCTTTAAAAAATGATATCTTGTCATGTGCATATTGGGTTTTTGTCATTTTGGTCTTATTTTATTCAGATAAATATTATCTATTTTTCTAAACTGCTGTGGAGTACTTTTTGTAGTATTTTCACTGTGCTACTGTATGAGTTATTTCACAAATACTTTACACATTGCCTTCTAAGTTAAGCTTGACTGCTCTGTGCAAAGCTACCGGAGGGTGAGCGCAGGATAATTTAGGTTGTGTGTGACTTACCCTGACTAGGATTGTGGTCCCTACTTGGACAGGGTGCACACCTCTGCCAACTAGAGACACAATTTCTAACAGACTACTATTGGGTCTCTGGTTGGTGGAGGGAAGTACCCCTGTCCAAGTAGAGACCATAATCCTAGCCATCTTAAGTCAGATAAACAAACTAAATTAACCTGTGCTGACTCTCTGGTAACTTGGCACAGAGTAGGCATGCTTAACTTAGAAGGCAATGTGTAAAGTATTTGTGCAACACACTTGTAGCAACCACAGTGAAGCACCAGAAAAAGACTCCACACCAGTATATGAAAAATAGAGATTATTTATCTAAGTAGATCAAGACCAAAAAAACAAAAATATAATGAACATTCACTTTAAAAAGCTGTCAAGTATAAGCACACTTTGTACGGGGCTCGTTTTAGAGCCTTTATGGTATTTTAGAAGAGTATGTGTATTCCTCTGCAAAAAGCGCAGCAAGGACTTGTCGGGCCGTACCAGCCCGACTGTTGATTTCAAACTTAAAAGGTGTTTGGCTCTTTACTGCAGGAAGGGCAGAAGAAGCTCTAAGGCTACTCTGGCCTCCGCTGTTAGAGAATGCACCACTGCAACTGTAGGTTAAAGATAAGGCGGTATCAAGGTGGCTGGCACTGTGGCAGGAAGCACGTTTGCATCCGAGCGCAGCTTGCCAGCCGGGGAAGTGCAAGTGCATGCGGCGTGTCTCGGTTACCTGGCAACACGAGCAACAGGCTAAGAGGAGGCCACCTCAAAGTCCTTGCAAAAGCAGGCGGCGGGCTGCAACAATGCTGCTCTAAAGTCCTGGCAAGGCGGGTGGTAGGCTGGAATGAAGCCGCTCTGAAGTCCTTGTAACGCTAACGGTTGGCAGCAATGAGGCTACTCTGAAGTCCTGGAAAAGAGGGCGGTAGGCTGGAATGAAGTTGCTCTGAGGTCTTTGATGTCCTGGAGACCTTTGGTAGAACTGGGGGCAAGTCAGCAAGTCCTTGGGTCACTCTGGAAGCAGTTCTGTGTTCTCTTCCTGTAGGGCTGAGGTCAGCAAGCATCATGGCAGCTCAGCAAAGCAGGACAGCAGTGCTCTGAAACTGTCAGGCACAGCAAAGCGGCAATCCTTCAGCATAGCAGCCTTCACTCCAGCAGGGTTCTGTCTTAGGTCCAGAAGTGTACTGATTTTGGGGGTTTAGAGACCCAGAACTTATACCAAAATGTGCCTTTGATGTTGGGGTGACTTCAGAAGGTTTCTCTAAAATGCACAGGTCCCGTTTCACCCAGCACCGGCTCCAGACAATCAGCGGGAGGTAATCAGCCCCCTTTGTGTGAGCTCAGGTCACTACCCTTTGAAGTGTAAGTGTGAGCCCTTCCCAACCTCCTCCCCATGAAGACCCATCAGTATGCAGATGAATGCAGATACAGTGGAGCATCCTATGTTTAGTGTTTAGTAATTGGTTAACACTTTTGGGTCTGCTTTTCAGGAGGAGGATACCATGGTAATGTTTGTAGATTATTGGTACAAACCTGAGGATCAAATACATAGAACTGTTTGTGTTGTACATCAGACAGAAACCAATAGTTAGCTTAGCTAAAACAATCCATGAGTGAATCATCTTAATTCTGAAACCTTGGGCACAAATAAAAGACATGCTTAATAACAATTTTCAAATCTGCATAGGTGAGTGATCAAGTGGTTCTGAACATGATGTTTAAGTGGGACAAGGAGGCCACAGCACACAGAGTATAATGTCCAACAGTATAGCACGAAAAAGTAATCCTGGTGACGTGTTGCAGGTAACAGGAAATATCAAGTTGAAGAAAGTCTCAAGTCCTTTTTTGTGTGGCAGATGATGTCTTTATTAGTAGGTGTTTAGAGATGGTTGTGTCATCATGGAGAAACAGCCAACACGTGTTTCGTCACACAAGTGACTTCATCAAGGCTGTAAAATAGTAAGGAAAGCAAAATATGGGCATATGTGTGGATATCAAATCTAATGTGCGCCAGTCAGGTAATTGTGTGAGGAAGATTCCAAAGTGACTAATAGTAAACATGTAGTGAACACGGCATAGATGATACGTGTAAAGTGAAAGGGACCCAAACCATAAAAAGTGAGAGTGACCGGCGAAGCAAACTGGTCACTAAATATCAACTGTGGACAGAAGACTCAGACAGATTGAGTCTACAATGCTATGTATCTAGAAACCATGTTGTCAACACGCCTGGTATGAAGTGAAGTGTACTAGATGAGAGAGTGTTGTAGGATTGAGAGAGGCCAGAGAAAAGGGAGAGTAGCAGACATAGAAACATGAAAAAAGAGGACGGGCTAAAGCAAAAAGTGAGACTAAGGTAGACTATGAAGACAGGAGTAGAAAGATTAGTACATACTTATTAGAAAGTAGTAGATCTGCATGTGGTATGGCTGCTAAAACAGCTGTCGGTGCGTGCAGGAATTCGATATGTCTAGTACAATCGGTAATGCGGGCCCTGATAAGCCCGTGGTCGTAACCTAGGGAGGTTTCGGATAAGATGTGGTTGGAAAAATATATTAGAAATGTACAAGAAGGCCAGAGACTCAGAGGATACTTCGTTACAAAGATAGGGCATAACCCAGTCATGGGTGGTATGTTTATACTAGTATGGTAACAGACAGAATAAAATGAAGCAGTGAAGTGGCATCAAGGTAGTTAAAACGGGTCAAAACAGAGGTAATCAAAGTATCTGAGCGTATGGCACGTTAGGGTGCAAGCATGGCTTCCAAGGGTAGCGATCACTAAGGTAAGAAAAATTGAGCCATTCGAGCGTGTGATAAAGATGTACTAGAAGCGTATTTTAAAAGAAGTGCCGATCAATAAGGTGGGGAACATTAGCCGCACTAACGTGGGGCAGTATTGTAGAGAAATGCCTAGAACGCGGTGGATGGGAAAATGGTACGGATCATATAAGCAGAAGCGCGGTCGGAAATAAGTATAAAAAACGTTGGTATGAGTATAAAAGTAGACCAACCGGTCGCGTAATGAGCGATGGCTGAGTGGTGTTAAGACTGCTGAGACATGGAGAGAAGTATGGTGGCGGTGATCCAGCTGGTCGTGTAGTGACCGCTGGCTAAGTGAAGTTGTAACTGTAGAAACGCCGGGAAGCGTTTGGTGATTGAAAATTACCAGGAGTCGGGCGTACGGTAGCAATAAAAATGAGAGTGAAATGTCAAAGGCAACGTGCAAAGCCGGGCGAGAGTGAGTGGAGCTTACAACAGAGTGGCAATAGCGGCAGAGTAACAATACCTTGGAAGAGGAGCAGCGTCGGGCTTCGTGAGAGTTCAAGAGCGTCTAGTGGTCTGTGAAGACCTACGTTCTTACGTAGAAATAGAGGGTGGGAGTATCAACGAAAGAGAAGAAGGACTAGCAGGACTGTTGTGGTAGCTAGAGCGGTGGCCATCTTAAGTGTACCAAGAAGAGAATAGTACAACTATAAAGTAGATACGAACAAGCCAACAGCAGGAGCCGGTAAAGACTCAAGTATATTTGAACAAATGTAAAGTGGAGGGTAAGTGAATGGAGTAAGATAAAAAACAAAACATAATACATAGAGAAGTTCAATCCAGTGAACGAGCAGTAGAGAGTGTAAGAAGAGCCATGTATAAGTGTGAAATGGGTAAGGCATTAAGGTAATGCGAATAAGTAAGGGATAACAGCAGATAATGAAATAGCCAAAAAAATCTTTTGTCAAGAAACATAATCGTGTCAAATTGGCCAGTGAGAGTTAAGGGCCAAAACTATGACGAATAGTACATAACAGCAACAATCTGTACGCTTAGGTAGACGTACAGGTACAATGATGGAGTACAAAGTAGGCAACAACAATGTAAAGATCAAGAAAAATGTGAAGTGTACATGTCGAGCACAGATATAGTTATGCACATAAATATAAAATCGAAAAGGATGCAACACGGGAGATACACACATGGAGCAAAATACAATCATGTAAGAAAAAAATGTAGTTCACTATCCGTATTCAGGCCTAATTCAACTGCACGGAGTTTTATGATCCATTTAGACTCGCATCTCCGAAGGTCCCTGGTTCTGTCTCCCCATCTCGGTGAGTTGGCGATCTGAGTGATGCCATGGAATCTAATGTCCAAGAGGTCTTTTTCCCCGTGTGCGGTGTTGAAATGAACAGCAAGGGGATAGTTAGTATTGACATTCCTAATGGCTCTCACATGTTCCTGAATACGTTCTTTCATTGGACGTATGGAACTACCAACGTAAATTAAGCCACATACACAGATCAGGCAATATACAGTATACTTGGTGTTACAATTCATGAAGGACTTCACGTGGTATGTGGTTGCAGTATTGTAAGAAAAGGAAGTGGTTTTGTTGAGGGCTAGTTGGCAGGATATGCAGCAACCACATTTGTAAAAACCATTCGGTCTCTCTAGCAGCCACATTGAGGGTTGTGATTGAGGGGAGGGACAGAGAAAACTGGGACACAGAATGTTCCTAAGGGTCCGACCTCTGCTATGTACAATGGAGGGTGTACCACCCAGTGATTCTTTGAGACAGGTGTCCAACATTAACAGGTGCCAGTGTTTCTTAAGAATGTGTAGCACAGTGTTACTAGCAGAGCTGTATTGTGTAATGAAAGAGACCGGTCTTTTGTTAGGGGGACCCTTGGTAACAGGTTTTTTGGTGTTTTTGATCAATAAATCATGTTGGTTTTTGTTCAGGATGCGTTTGCTTGCTGCCGAGATGAGTTTATTAGTGTAGCCCCTGGCTTGGAAGCGGTGAGTCAGGTTCTTAAGTTCTTGTTTGAACACTTGAGTATCAGTGCAGTTGCGTCGAATCCTGACCATTTCTCCGTATGGTATGGCCCTAATCTGTGAGAAGGGGTGAGCACTGTGCGCATGTAGAACAGCATTGCAAGCAGTGGGTTTCCTGTATAGTCTTGACATGATCTTGTTGTTAGTGATGTACAGGAGTAAGTCCAGGAACTCTATTCGATTAGTGTCAACCTTGTGAGTGAACACCAAGTTGAACTCATTCGTATTGAGGTATTCGATAAGTATATTGAGATCCGAGATATTACCAGTCCAAATAGTAAGAATATCATCAATATACCTTCCCCAATACAGGATGTGTTCAGTGAGATGTGTCGGGCAGTTGGACCACAAGTGTATTTTCTCAAACTGGCCCATATAGAGGTTGGCATATGAGGGAGAGAACTTGGCTCCCATGGCTACACCCTGGCACTGTCGAAACCACCTGCCGTCATGTAGGAATACATTGTTTTCCAGTACCAGTCGTGTGAGGTCAAGGAGCATCTGTGTGTGTTCATACAATGTGGCATCACGGGCACTAAGCGTGAGTTGGAGCATTTCAAGTCCCCTTTCCAGGGGAATAGCCGTGTAGAGGGAGCTAACGTCAAGGCTAACAAACACGCAACCTTCCGTCCACTCTATGTCTTCAAGTTGGCACAACAAGTCACGAGTGTCCTGTATATATGACGGCAGGTTATGTACCAATGGTTGGAGAAACGAGTCAATGTACTCAGATATGTGTTCAGTAGGAGAACCAATCCCTGAGATAATGGGTCTACCAGGAGGAAAACCGCCTGGTTTGTGGACTTTGGGTAGGATATATATGCAAGGAGCCCGGGGTGCCTCAGTGTACAGATATCTGTATTCTAAGTCGGTCAGAAGGCACTGATTTTTCCAAAATGTCAATTTCTTTCCAATCAAGCTGGTGATATCGGGAAGGGGATTGGTCGATAGTACAGAGTAGGCCTGGGTGTCACTAAGTTGTCTGTCAATTTCTGTGATGTAGTCCGCCTTGTTCATGATGACAATGTTACCTCCTTTGTCAGCCTCCCTAATGACTATGTCTGAACAGGTAGAGAGTTTGTGCAGTGCCCGGAGTTCATCAGGGTTGAGATTTGCGGTTGGTCTACGGGTGCAGGCACTATTTTTGTCCTCTAGGTCATAGAGAGCCGTACTAACAGCTTTGTAGAATACATCGATGTGGTTGTCTGGAGGCAAAATGGGGACAAACCTAGAATTGGGTTTGAGACCACTGTTGACTTCTAAGATCGGTATAATGTTAAGTTCAGACAATAACTCAGTGAAACTAGGTGGCGGTGAAGATGTGTTGTCCAGGGAGAGAACCGTATGAATGTCCTGCATGTCCTTAATCGTTTGGTTACAAGTCGGTATTAGAGCGCGAGCACTGTTGTGAGTATCAGGTTTGTTATGAAAGAATTTTTTCAGTTTGAGATTGCGTATGAACTTGAAGAGATCTATGTGTATGTTGGTGTAGTCAGGTTTGGAAGTAGGACAGAAGCCCAGACCCTTTTTCAAGACATTTATTTCATGCACAGACAGTTTCAAATTGGAAAGATTCATGACCTGTACTGTATCATCTGACGTGATGAGGGTTTGCTGTGAGGAGAGGCCCTTCAGGACCTCAGGGTTTTTGCGGTGGAGCGAGTTGTCATGCCCTCCCTGATGTTTGTTGTGGTGTTTCCTGCCCCCCCTACGGGTGGGTTTGTGTTTAAGCCTGACCTGTTGTAGTTCTGTCGTAGTCCCTTCCTGTATCGGCCAAGTTCCTCTAAAAAAGAATGAGACCGTTGGGTTGTGTTTTGTGGAAGTGTGCTGGCAGAGGACCCGTCAATAGGCGAGTCCGAGCAATCACTGGATACATTGGAAATGTCAGACAGACTACCAGCGACGGCTGTAGCCGGTGTCTTGGAGTCGGTGGGTCTGTTGTAAGAGTCTTTGCTAACCTGGTCAAACCTTCGAGCGAAGGTGTAGATCCTGCCATTGCTGTAATCATTGTCATCCCTGACAAGTTTGCGCAATTTTTTTCCTTAATGTATAGTTGGTACCCAGTGAGTATCTCCCTCATGATAATATAGTTTTTGTCAGTCGCATCTGGGAGGTTGAGGGTTTTGATTTCCTCCTCCAGTGATGTAATGTCCTGGAGTAGTTTGGTGCGTTTTCTGTCAGCATGTTTGATCAATATGTTAATCATGCTAAAGGAGGTGGAGGAAATGAGGTGTTCCCATTCCCCAAGTAAGTCGGGGTCAAGGTCTTCAAAAGATGGGAATATGATCACTCGCAATCCTCTGGGAACCTGTTTAAGTTCCAAATAACGTTTGAGAGTGGTGATGTCCCACCACCGGGCTAATTCTTGTTTCTTTAGCCTCTCTAATTTGATAAATTTCTGTCTTAGTCCTTCCTTGGAAGGTGTGAGGTCTGTGGTGCGTGCAGCTAAGGGTTTCCTTGAGAATAGCTCTGCAGCTAGGGAGTCCCGGTTGTCGTCAAATGTAGCCATGTAGGTGGTCTGGGGAAAATAGTATTCCCTATGATCAGAGGGAATACAGATTGTACGAACAGACAGTAAATGTAACTAGAGTGCGGCACACCCTAATCAGACAGAAAATAACCTGGGAGGAGAGACATAGGGGTAGTAAGGGTGAAAGGCGCCGCACTTCTAGGCAGTAAGCATATAGTATCTTAATAGGTATAAACGTACAAAGCAAAAAGTCTGGTGCAAACTGGCCCGGTGCCTTACAACCCGATAGGCACCATACGGGTACTAGGAGTACCCCAGGACAAAATGGGACAAGGAGGCCAATTTGAAACTGTCTGTGCATGAAATAAATGTCTTGAAAAAGGGTCTGGGCTTCTGTCCTACTTCCAAACCTGACTACACCAACATACACATAGATCTCTTCAAGTTGATACGCAATCTCAAACTGAAAAAATTCTTTCATAACAAACCTGATACTCACAACAGTGCTCGCGCTCTAATACCGACTTGTAACCAAACGATTAAGGACATGCAGGACATTCATACGGTTCTCTCCCTGGACAACACATCTTCACCGCCACCTAGTTTCACTGAGTTATTGTCTGAACTTAACATTATACCGAACTTAGAAGTCAACAGTGGTCTCAAACCCAATTCTAGGTTTGTCCCCATTTTGCCTCCAGACAACCACATCGATGTATTCTACAAAGCTGTTAGTACGGCTCTCTATGACCTAGAGGACAAAAATAGTGCCTGCACCCGTAGACCAACCGCAAATCTCAACCCTGATGAACTCCGGGCACTGCACAAACTCTCTACCTGTTCAGACATAGTCATTAGGGAGGCTGACAAAGGAGGTAACATTGTCATCATGAACAAGGCGGACTACATCACAGAAATTGACAGACAACTTAGTGACACCCAGGCCTACTCTGTACTATCGACCAATCCCCTTCCCGATATCACCAGCTTGATTGGAAAGAAATTGACATTTTGGAAAAATCAGTGCCTTCTGACCGACTTAGAATACAGATATCTGTACACTGAGGCACCCCGGGCTCCTTGCATATATATCCTACCCAAAGTCCACAAACCAGGCGGTTTTCCTCCTGGTAGACCCATTATCTCAGGGATTGGTTCTCCTACTGAACACATATCTGAGTACATTGACTCGTTTCTCCAACCATTGGTACATAACCTGCCGTCATATATACAGGACACTCGTGACTTGTTGTGCCAACTTGAAGACATAGAGTGGACGGAAGGTTGCGTGTTTGTTAGCCTTGACGTTAGCTCCCTCTACACGGCTATTCCCCTGGAAAGGGGACTTGAAATGCTCCAACTCACGCTTAGTGCCCGTGATGCCACATTGTATGAACACACACAGATGCTCCTTGACCTCACACGACTGGTACTGGAAAACAATGTATTCCTACATGACGGCAGGTGGTTTCGACAGTGCCAGGGTGTAGCCATGGGAGCCAAGTTCTCTCCCTCATATGCCAACCTCTATATGGGCCAGTTTGAGAAAATACACTTGTGGTCCAACTGCCCGACACATCTCACTGAACACATCCTGTATTGGGGAAGGTATATTGATGATATTCTTACTATTTGGACTGGTAATATCTCGGATCTCAATATACTTATCGAATACCTCAATACGAATGAGTTCAACTTGGTGTTCACTCACAAGGTTGACACTAATCGAATAGAGTTCCTGGACTTACTCCTGTACATCACTAACAACAAGATCATGTCAAGACTATACAGGAAACCCACTGCTTGCAATGCCGTTCTACATGCGCACAGTGCTCACCCCTTCTCACAGATTAGGGCCATCCCATACGGAGAAATGGTCAGGATTCGACGCAACTGCACTGATACTCAAGTGTTCAAACAAGAACTTAAGAACCTGACTCACCGCTTCCAAGCCAGGGGCTACACTAATAAACTCATCTCGGCAGCAAGCAAACGCATCCTGAACAAAAACCAACATGATTTATTGATCAAAAACACCAAAAAACCTGTTACCAAGGGTCCCCCTAACAAAAGACCGGTCTCTTTCATTACACAATACAGCTCTGCTAGTAACACTGTGCTACACATTCTTAAGAAACACTGGCACCTGTTAATGTTGGACACCTGTCTCAAAGAATCACTGGGTGGTACACCCTCCATTGTACATAGCAGAGGTCGGACCCTTAGGAACATTCTGTGTCCCAGTTTTCTCTGTCCCTCCCCTCAATCACAACCCTCAATGTGGCTGCTAGAGAGACCGAATGGTTTTTACAAATGTGGTTGCTGCATATCCTGCCAACTAGCCCTCAACAAAACCACTTCCTTTTCTTACAATACTGCAACCACATACCACGTGAAGTCCTTCATGAATTGTAACACCAAGTATACTGTATATTGCCTGATCTGTGTATGTGGCTTAATTTACGTTGGTAGTTCCATACGTCCAATGAAAGAACGTATTCAGGAACATGTGAGAGCCATTAGGAATGTCAATACTAACTATCCCCTTGCTGTTCATTTCAACACCGCACACGGGGAAAAAGACCTCTTGGACATTAGATTCCATGGCATCACTCAGATCGCCAACTCACCGAGATGGGGAGACAGAACCAGGGACCTTCGGAGATGCGAGTCTAAATGGATCATAAAACTCCGTGCAGTTGAATTAGGCCTGAATACGGATAGTGAACTACATTTTTTTCTTACATGATTGTATTTTGCTCCATGTGTGTATCTCCCGTGTTGCATCCTTTTCGATTTTATATTTATGTGCATAACTATATCTGTGCTCGACATGTACACTTCACATTTTTCTTGATCTTTACATTGTTGTTGCCTACTTTGTACTCCATCATTGTACCTGTACGTCTACCTAAGCGTACAGATTGTTGCTGTTATGTACTATTCGTCATAGTTTTGGCCCTTAACTCTCACTGGCCAATTTGACACGATTATGTTTCTTGACAAAAGATTTTTTTGGCTATTTCATTATCTGCTGTTATCCCTTACTTATTCGCATTACCTTAATGCCTTACCCATTTCACACTTATACATGGCTCTTCTTACACTCTCTACTGCTCGTTCACTGGATTGAACTTCTCTATGTATTATGTTTTGTTTTTTATCTTACTCCATTCACTTACCCTCCACTTTACATTTGTTCAAATATGCTTGAGTCTTTACCGGCTCCTGCTGTTGGCTTGTTCGTATCTACTTTATAGTTGTACTATTCTCTTCTTGGTACACTTAAGATGGCCACCGCTCTAGCTACCACAACAGTCCTGCTAGTCCTTCTTCTCTTTCGTTGATACTCCCACCCTCTATTTCTACGTAAGAACGTAGGTCTTCACAGACCACTAGACGCTCTTGAACTCTCACGAAGCCCGACGCTGCTCCTCTTCCAAGGTATTGTTACTCTGCCGCTATTGCCACTCTGTTGTAAGCTCCACTCACTCTCGCCCGGCTTTGCACGTTGCCTTTGACATTTCACTCTCATTTTTATTGCTACCGTACGCCCCGACTCCTGGTAATTTTCAATCACCAAACGCTTCCCGGCGTTTCTACAGTTACAACTTCACTTAGCCAGCGGTCACTACACGACCAGCTGGATCACCGCCACCATACTTCTCTCCATGTCTCAGCAGTCTTAACACCACTCAGCCATCGCTCATTACGCGACCGGTTGGTCTACTTTTATACTCATACCAACGTTTTTTATACTTATTTCCGACCGCGCTTCTGCTTATATGATCCGTACCATTTTCCCATCCACCGCGTTCTAGGCATTTCTCTACAATACTGCCCCACGTTAGTGCGGCTAATGTTCCCCACCTTATTGATCGGCACTTCTTTTAAAATACGCTTCTAGTACATCTTTATCACACGCTCGAATGGCTCAATTTTTCTTACCTTAGTGATCGCTACCCTTGGAAGCCATGCTTGCACCCTAACGTGCCATACGCTCAGATACTTTGATTACCTCTGTTTTGACCCGTTTTAACTACCTTGATGCCACTTCACTGCTTCATTTTATTCTGTCTGTTACCATACTAGTATAAACATACCACCCATGACTGGGTTATGCCCTATCTTTGTAACGAAGTATCCTCTGAGTCTCTGGCCTTCTTGTACATTTCTAATATATTTTTCCAACCACATCTTATCCGAAACCTCCCTAGGTTACGACCACGGGCTTATCAGGGCCCGCATTACCGATTGTACTAGACATATCGAATTCCTGCACGCACCGACAGCTGTTTTAGCAGCCATACCACATGCAGATCTACTACTTTCTAATAGGTATGTACTAATCTTTCTACTCCTGTCTTCATAGTCTACCTTAGTCTCACTTTTTGCTTTAGCCCGTCCTCTTTTTTCATGTTTCTATGTCTGCTACTCTCCCTTTTCTCTGGCCTCTCTCAATCCTACAACACTCTCTCATCTAGTACAGTTCACTTCATACCAGGCGTGTTGACAACATGGTTTCTAGATACATAGCATTGTAGACTCAATCTGTCTGAGTCTTCTGTCCACAGTTGATATTTAGTGACCAGTTTGCTTTGCCGGTCACTCTCACTTTTTATGGTTTGGGTCCCTTTCACTTTACACGTATCATCTATGCCGTGTTCACTACATGTTTACTATTAGTCACTTTGGAATCTTCCTCACACAATTACCTGACTGGCGCACATTAGATTTGATATCCACACATATGCCCATATTTTGCTTTCCTTACTATTTTACAGCCTTGATGAAGTCACTTGTGTGACGAAACACGTGTTGGCTGTTTCTCCATGATGACACAACCATCTCTAAACACCTACTAATAAAGACATCATCTGCCACACAAAAAAGGACTTGAGACTTTCTTCAACTTGATATTTCCTGTTACCTGCAACACGTCACCAGGATTACTTTTTCGTGCTATACTGTTGGACATTATACTCTGTGTGCTGTGGCCTCCTTGTCCCATTTTGTCCTGGGGTACTCCTAGTACCCGTATGGTGCCTATCGGGTAGTAAGGCACCGGGCCAGTTTGCACCAGACTTTTTGCTTTGTACGTTTATACCAATTAAGATACTATATGCTTACTGCCTAGAAGTGCGGCGCCTTTCACCCTTACTACCCCTATGTCTCTCCTCCCAGGTTATGATGTTTAAGTGCATTAATAAATATACACTAGTGATGGATTAGTTGGGGTCTTTGAGAACATGTTGAATGCGCCCCTTAGTTTATTTTATAATTAATAGTAATAAGAATCACTTTTTTATACAGTGCTTCAACCCTTGCTTCTGCCATTTGTAAGTGCTGTCAGTGTCAGGTGTTAGACATATTAATGGTACTCAAGACACTAGCTGTTCTTTTCCAGGGGTACCGGACCCCTGGGTGTCCTCAACACCCACTCAGGGGGTCCACAACTGCTTGGAAAATGAATTCATGTTAGCAGAATAGTAAAGTATATAGAAATAAGAATGTTGGATGTAAAATTGAAAATGTTAAAATGTTTTGTAAATGTGAAGGAATTTGAAATTGGGGACTAAACATTAAGTTGGAATATGTTGGAAATTGGTTTCCTGGTTGGGGGTGGGGGGGCTGAAACCCTAACCAAGCAGCACCCACAATCTCTGTCAGGATGAAATACAAGCAAACCCCAAATTTATCTCTGCTTAACCCTCTGGTAGCTTGGCACATAAACAGTCAGGCTTATTTAAAGGCAACGCTCAAAGTATTTATGCAACATTTTAAACAATAATAAAGTGAAAACACAACACCAGATAAATCTCACACCAATTTAGCAAAGTAGAGTAAACTTTTAATAAATTATTTGATACCAAAACAACAAAAGTCTGATCAGTTGACCCGGGGACATGCAATTTTGAAGATTTCAGGTTAGTAAAGTGCCCAAAAGCGCAAACTACCACTTTCAGTTATCTGGTCGTGCGAAACCAAATGCAAATCACAAGTTCAGGCTTACCGCGATGGAGCGCGTTGGCTGGATAGATAGGCCAGGTTAACCCAGCTGAAAGAGTCACCTTCAAGGTGCAGTGCAAATAATTCCATTTGCAGTGAAAGGGGCGTTGCGCATGGTCGCCATTGTAGTGCGATGATTCTGTCAGGTGTCACGAACAGTCTTTGCTGGAGCTTCGTGTTGGTGGTCATCACGAGTTGTCAGGCGTTGCTGGCAGTTGCAGTGGCATGAAGAGTCGGGTTCACTGGAACTTCACAGTGACAGATGGCACGGGTTTGGTTTTATGAAGAGTCCAAATCTTCAGAATTTCTCCTTTTCTTTGAAGTGGAGCTCAACTAGGGCCATTTCGAGGTTCCAGGACCTGAGGAGCACCTCCTGGGCATCAGGAATTCACTCCTGCAGAGGCCAGCAAAGCTCAAGCAGGTCTAGTTGGAGGTCAAGGCAGCAGGTCAGCTGGGCACTTGCAGGTAGCCTTTGGAGCTTGTGATGTCACTGTAGCTCAAAACAGGTGTCAGCTGACCTTTGGAGTCACTTAAGCCTGAGATGAAGGGTGCAGGTCCAGTCTTCCTTCTCAGCAAGCACAGCATCAGGCAGCAGCATAGCAGGGCAGCAAAGTGGCAGTCCTGGCAGCAAAGCAGCACCGCAGTCCTTCTTCTGTAGCATGCACACGTTCACAAGCATCTGAAGAGTTGGGTCTGAGGGTCCAATATTTGTATCTGGTGCCCACTTTGAAGTAGGAGAAGCATCTGCAGGTTTCCTTTTGAAGATCTTGAAGTCTCCTGCCTCCTCTGCTCTGGCTCCAAGCTGGCTGCATAAACAATGCAGTGGTGGCAAGTCCTTTGTGTGAAGGCACAGCACAGCCTATTCAATTGCAAGTGGGGCTATGCCCCGCTCTGCCCCCCTCATCCAGTTGGTGGTCCATCCAGGCACCCCTAATCCATCTATTAAGTAGCTGTCTAGGAGGAATAAACAAAGTCTAATGGCTAACTATACCTAGTTATGTAACCCAGGAATGGGCTGCAGACACCAATTGGCGATAAAAGAAAAACAAGAAGGCACTCAAAAAACGGGCAGAAAAGCAAGGAGAAAGCAGTGAAAACGATGGATGAGAAAGGAGAAGGCACTCAAACAACAGGGAAAAAAACAAGGAGAAGGCAGTGAAAACGAGGGAAAAGCAAGGAGAAGACACACAAAACAACAGGGGGAAATGGAAAGGAGAAAGCAGTGAAAATGAGGGAAGAGCAAGGGGAAGGCACACAAAAAACGGGGCGACGGAAGGAAAAAGCAGTGAGAATGTGAGAAAAGCAAGGAGAAGGCAGGCAAAAAAACGGGGAAAAGAAGGGAGAAAGCTGTGAAAATAAGAGAAGAGCAAGGGGAAGGCACTCAAAAAACGGGCGACGGAAGGAGAAAGCAGTGAAAATGTGGGAAAAGCAAGGAGAAGGCACTCAAAAAAGGCAAGGAGCAGGCTGAAAACGAGGCAAAAGCAAGGAGTAGGGACTTAAAAATGGGAAAAAGCACAGAGAAAGCAGTGAAAATTAAGGGAAAAGCAAGGAGAAAGCAGTGAAAACAAGGGAAATGCATTGAGAAGGCACTCAAAAAATAGGGAAAAGACGCAGAGAAAGCAATGAAAATGAGGGAAAAGCAAGAAGACAGGAGGGATGCAGCAGCTTGGTCTTTCCACTCATGATTCATTGGGGTCCACAAAAGTCAAAATGTTGAGTACTACTGCGATACAGTACTCCGTATTATTCAAAGCACAGAATCGAAAAATATGGTAAAACTACAGAAATTGTAAGTGTGTGTGTGTGTGTGCGTGGGTGTGTGTGTGTGTGTGCGCACAGGTGTGCGCATGTGTGTGTGCATGTGTGTGTGTGTGTGTGTGTGTGCACGTGTGTGTGTGTGTACGTGTGCGCATGTGTGTGTGTGCATGTGTGCACGCGTGTGTGCGTGTGTGTGTGTGCACGTGTGTGCGTATGTGTGTGTGTGTGCGTGTGTGTGTGCACGGGTGTGCATGTGTGCGTATGTGTGTGTGTGTGCATGTGTGTGCATGTGTGTGTGTGCACGTGTGTGCATGTGTGCGTATGTGTGCTCGTGCACCAGTACTTAATCTGTAAAATAATCAGCGCTGGTGCCCAAAGCTCTGCTCAGAAGGCTGCAGCCGGCACTATTGAATGTCAGTGCACTGAAAACCAAGGTGTGCAATCTTCAACCCTCTTCATGCCTCTTTAATCCACTACCAGACACTCCCTGCTCCTTGATCTCACTCTTGCAGGTTCCTGCTTTATCCCTCTGTGACAGGTTTTCCATCTTTCTCTTCCTCCTTCTTGCCTCTTAATGTGCTTTTCTCTCTTGTGCTCTTAAGAAATATCCGATGCGATAAAATAAGTCCCAGTCCCTAAAAATGCTTGTCTGACCCTCCACCGGCAGCCACCGGCTCAAATTAAGCACTGACGTGCACCCAATGTCACCAATGTCTGTCATATTTATTGTCCCCCTGAAAAATGCCAGAGAGGACCCTTAGAAAGGCACAGACGCCTGAGGCTGTTCAGTGGCCTCCAGAGGCCTCCTGGCACTTACATATTTACAAATTAAGCACTGATTCACTGATTACCAAGCACTAATAAAGATGTTCATTATTGCAGCTCTGCCTGCTGTTTCTAAGCACTGTAAATAAAGGGTGTTTCTATCATTTAAACGCTCAGTGTACTAGGTTTGAAAGGATGGAAAGCTGAGTTACCCTTCCCAGGATTTAAACTCTCGAGCTGCAGATCATAACTGCAGATCACAAGAGGTGTCAGTGGCAGCCATATAACACTGTGCGATTTCACTGCCCAATCTACCTATGTCAGTGGTAACAAAGGATTGTGAAGCTACTTTTTCAATTGTCACTTACACGAGTGACCCCCACATTGCACACATGTGATAAAGTCCCCCAACCAGCATTATAAGATATTACACGTCATCCAGGCACGTGACTCGATGGAGAGAGGAGGCCACAAGCCGAGTGTGTCTACAAGGCCACAGAGCTCCCAGGGTAACCTGCACCCTCTTCTTGCACCGAGATTGGTGATTCTTTGGGACAGTTTTACCATAAAGTTGCACAAACAGCGCAGCAGGCGGGGTTGCTTCACTGGGGAGAAAGCGCTGCAGAGCCCTCTCTGCTGTGGCAGGGTCTGCTGCTCTGCCCCACAGCGCCACACACACAGCCTGACACCACAGAGCTGCACCCCCTCCCATCTGGACCCGCTGCTTGGATCTGGGCTCAGAGCCGCATCTGTGCGGCCGGGGAAGCGGTCTGTGGTTTGTGAATAACTCTGAGGGCGTCTGTGGGGGGTAATCTGGTGCTGTGCTTGTGTCTCCTGGGGAAGCGGTCTGTGGTTTGTGAGTAACTCTGAGGGCGTCTGTGGGGGGTAATCTGGTGCTGTGCTTGTGTCTCCTGGGGAAGCGGTCTGTGGTTTGTGAGTAACTCTGAGGGGTCTGTGGGGGGTAATCTGGTGATGTGCTTGTGTCTCCTGGGGAAGCGGTCTGTGGTTTGTGAGTAACTCTGGGGGCGTCTGTGGGGGGTAATCTGGTGCTGTACTTGTGTCTCCTGGGGAAGCGGTCTGTGGTTTGTGAGTAACTCTGAGGGCGTCTGTGGGGGGTAATCTGGTGCTGTGCTTGTGTCTCCTGGGGAAGCGGTCTGTGGTTTGTGAGTAACTTTGAGGGGGTCTGTGGGGGGTAATCTGGTGCTGTGCTTGTGTCTCCCGGGGAAGCGGTCTGTGGTTTGTGAGTAACTCTGAGGGGTCTGTGGGGGGTAATCTGGTGCTGTGCTTGTGTGTCCTGGGGAAGCGGTCTGTGGTTTGTGAGTAACTCTGAGGGGTCTGTGGGGGGTAATCTGGAGCTGTGCTTGTGTCTCCCGGGGAAGCGGTCTGTGGTTTGTGAGTAACTCTGAGGGCGTCTGTGGGGGGTAATCTGGTGCTGTGCTTGTGTCTCCTGGGGAAGCGGTCTGTGGTTTGTGAGTAACTCTGAGGGGTCTGTGGGGGGTAATCTGGTGCTGTGCTTGTGGCTGCACCAGACTCACTCTCTCACCGTGGTTAGTGGAGGCAAGGAAGGGCCACGTGGCACAAACCAGTGTCTGACTATGAAACGTCACTGAAAACTGCTATAATGTCAGCAGGGGGCGCTGCTGGGTTTAAGAAACCAGAGTGATAACAGAGGAAATGTTAGAGAGAGATGAAAGAGTGAAAAGCAGGAAAAAATCATCAATCATTTTAATACTGTTTAATAACAGGTAAATGTTAGAAAATAAAAAAATCACAGTTTCGCCCGAATAGGGACTTGAACCCTAGACCCTCAGATTAAAAGTCTGATGCTCTACCGACTGAGCTATCCGGGCTCCATACTTACTGATGTGGGCCCCCCCTCCCCTCTTTCTGTACCTATGTAAGCAGACATGGTGCTCCCGTTTTATTCATATCTGGGGTCCACCTCCTACCCCTGGGTGCACCTGAGCTGTCATCCAATCACAACACGCACAGCCAGAGTCAGCCTCACTGAAGCCAGCGCCTAGAATCCCACTTTAACAGCTGCTGGCGCCCCACCGATCTCATTCCACACGTGGCCTCTCTTGTGGGAGCTCGGGCGGTTCTCAAGTCTTACAACCACTCATTTGCATATTAACCACATCACTAGACGTTGGAGCACTTACATGTGACGCAATGGTGACGTCATCGCAGCACATCACATACATTGTGTGGGAATCAGCGCAGAGAAAGAACAAACCGGGGGGCTTCAGCCCCAGATGGATTTAAAAAGCCACCTTGACTCGACTGTGCGACCTTTCACCCTCACAGGAAACAATCTGATGCTGGAAACGCGGCTGGGATGTCCCAACAGTGCAAGTGAGAGAAGAGACCCGAGTGACTGCCGTGGGCATCAGAGTGAGACCCCCGTGGAGAGTGTGAGGGAGTGTGAGACTGGCACAGAGACGTGTGAGAGTGAAGCAGTGAGCATGTCACAGCTGTGAGGGGAAGACTGATGTCTCTACTGTGGGACTTCGTGATACAGGATTGCATTGTTCTCACGCCCGACAGGAAGCCTTGATCCCTGCACATTCCAGTTCACCAGTCACAAATGGTTTATACAGAATCTACTTGTGAGTGTGCAGAGCGAAGACCTCTCAGCAGTGCAGACACTGGTTAGTGATGGAGCTCAGTGAGAGATCCCTTCCTGAGACCTCATATCTGTGCATCAGTCACTGCTGAGTGATCAGTGAGAGATCCCTTCCCTGAGACCTCATATCTGTGCATCAGTCACTGCTGAGTGATCAGTGAGAGATCCCTTCCCTGAGACCTCTTATCTGTGCATCAGTCACTGCTGAGTGATCAGTGAGAGATCCCTTCCCTGAGACCTATATGTGCATCAGTCACTGCTGAGTGATCAGTGAGAGATCCCTTCCATGAGACCTCTTATCTGTGCATCAGTCACTGCTGAGTGATCAGTGAGAGATCCCTTCCCTGAGACCTCGTATCTGTAAATCAGTCACTTCTGAGTGATCAGTGAGAGATCCCTTCCCTGAGACCTATCTGTGCACTGCTGAGTGATCAGTGAGAGATCCCTTCCCTGAGACCTATATGTGCATCAGTCACTGCTGGGTGATCAGTGAGAGATCCCTTCCATGAGACCTCTTATCTGTGCATCAGTCACTGCTGAGTGATCAGTCAGAGGCCTATCTGTGTAGCATTCAGTTGTATGCACTGAGAGCCCTCCTGGGTATGCACTGCATTTACTTCCAGCCACGTATCAGAGCTGAAGCTGCCTCAAGGTGCTCCATGTGGGTTTCCGTAGTGTAGTGGTTATCACGTTCGCCTAACACGCGAAAGGTCCCCGGTTCGAGACCGGGCGGAAACACTTTTTATTTTCTGCACTAACTCACAACAGCTGTTCCTTTTATTGTTCTAATGCGCTCTAGGACTCCACAGGACCCACATATAACATCATTTCTATTTACAATCTCTTTATACATTCAGCTGCATCAAGGACTGACTGACATCGGGCTCTGTCCCTTTACAGTCAGACAGCAGGACAGCTGCTTCCATCACTCACAGGCACTGCACATGCTGCAGGCACTGTCACAGGCAGGCACCAGTCTTTACACAAACACAGGCAGGAAATGTCCAGACTCTGAGCATAGAATCATAAAGCAAAAGTGACCACAACTGAGTGACCATCGGGGAAAGTCAGGCGCTGGGAGTGAGTTAAGAGAGGGAGAGACTCAGGCATTGGGAGTGATTTAAAAGAGGGTGAGAGAGAGACACGATCACTGGAAGTTAGTAGTGAGAGACTCAGGAACTGGGAGTGAATTAAGAGAGTGAAATACTGAGAGTCCTGGGCAGTGGGAGTGAGTTAATAGACTGAGAGACAGAGACACTGGGAATGAGTTAAGAGAGTTTGAGAGACTCAGGCAGTGGCAGTGAGTTAAGAGAGTGTGAGAGAGTGAAATGCACTGAGAGTGAATTAAGAGAGTGCAAGAAACTGAGAGACTCAGGCACAGAAGAGACATATGGACGTAAAGAAATGGAGCACGTTACACCCAGAGAGCGCAGGGTCGGACTAGGAACCCAAAGCAGCCCTGGCAAATTTTGCCAGACCAGCCCCCATAGGGTGCAGAGTGAGCAAGCCTGACCTCTGCAATGGTGTTTGGGGCATTTCACCCCATCAGGAAAATTTGGGAACACATAGCAAAAACTGTGCATTCTACAGCACATTTTTCACCATGTGTTCACTTTTATTGTATTATAAAGCACAGTAAATGATGACTTAGGTGCACCAGAATATGGCAATCTTTATTGGTGCTCTTTAGTTATCCCTTCACCATCACCCTACCATCACCCTCTAACAGTGCCTCTCATCACTCCATAGCCCCATCGCTCACATGTATTCCATTTGTTTTATAGCGCCTCTGTTGGAAATGACCTTTCTGCACGGTCATCCCCAAACTTTTTGCCTTCCTCTTTCTCTTTTTCTGACCTCCTTTTTGCTGGCTTTAGGACTCTGCACACTTTACCACTGCTAATCCGTGCTAAAGTGCAAATGCTCTCTCCCTTAAACATGGTGACATTGGCTCATACCCAATTGGCATATTGTATTGTAAGTCCCTAGCAAAGTGCACTTCATGTGCCCAGGGTCTGTAAATTAAATGCTACTAGTGGGCCTGCAGCGCTGGTTGTGCCACCCATATAAGTAGCCCCCTAACCATGTCTCAGGCCTGCTACTCCAAGGCCTGTGTGTGCAATTTCACTGCCACTTCGACTTGGCATTTAAAAGTAATTGACAAGCCTTAAACTCCCCTTTTTCTACAAACAAGTCACCCCTAAGGTAGGCCCTAGGTAGACCGTAGGGCAGGGTGCTATGTAGGTAAAAGGCAGGATCTGTATGTTCTATATATCCTGGTAGTGTACAACTCCTAAATTTGTTTTACACTGATGTGAGGCCTGCTTCTTTCGTAGGATAGCATTAGGGCTACCCTCACATACTGTTTGAGTGGTAGATCCTGATCTGAAAGGAGTAGCCAGGTCATATTTAGTATGGCCAGAATGGTGATTGCAAATCCTGCTTATTGGTGAAGTTGAATTTAACATTACTATTCTAGAAATGGCACTTTTAGAAAGTGAGCATTCCTCTACACTTAAATCCTTCTGTGCCTTACAATCCACACCTGGCTGGGTTAGTTAACTCCCTTGTGCATTTCACACAGACAACCCCAGACACAGGATGCTCAGTCACACATGCACACATTTGCATACTGAATGGGTCTTCCTGGGCTGGGAGGGTGGAGGGCCTGCCACATGTGAAAGGATAGTGGCCTGCCCTCACACAATGGACTGCCAAACCCACTACTGGGACTCTGGCAGACAGGATGGAACTGAAAGGGGACCTTGTGCATTTCAAAGCCACTCTTTGAAGTCTCCCCCACTTCAAAAGCACATTTGGGTATTTAAACAGGCCCTCTGACCCTACCAACTCGGACACTTCTTGACAAGATACTCACTGGGGAATGAGCTCTGAACCAAAACCTGCAACCTTCTAAAACAAGCTGCCTGGCTGCCCAAAGGACTCACCTGACTGCTTTGCTGTAAAGGACTGCTGCCTTGCTGTTGTCCTGCTGCCTTGCTGCCCTCTGGCTCTGCTGAGAAGTGCTCTTCAATGGCTTGGATTGAGCTTGCCTCCTGTTTCCTGAAGTCTCAGGGCCAAAAAGACTTCATCTGTACAAAGAACTCCTTGTGTGGCGAAAATCGATGCACAGCCTGCTGGAACTGATGCACAGCCTGCCCTGCGGTGAGAAAATCACTGCAACGCCGAACCGGAACGATGCAGCCGGGCTCCCCAAATGGAGATCGATGCAGCGCCAGTGTTGCGACCGGAACTTCGATGCACGGCCCACTGGATCGATGCATAGCCAAGCAAGAACAGCTTCCTGCAAGAGGAATCTACGCAGCACCTGCCGTGCAACAGAAATTTCCCCGCATCACCCACCGGATCGAAGAAGCACCTGTGACTTCACCCTGCACTCCCAGGATTTCTCCTCATCGTCCTCCGAACATCCAAATACCCCACAACCCGAAGAGGATCCTAAGTCTGCGTGACGGAAATCGACGCAAAGGCCTTCTTGCGTGGAAAAGCATTGATGCATCGTGTGTGTGCGTCAGGAGAAACCGAAACACACCTCCCCGTTTTCCACGCATCTCCTCCTCTGCGATCCCGTGCAGATAATTTAGACTGAAACCAGGTACTTTGTGCTTGCAAGAGACACTTATTGCTTTTTAAGAACTAAAGACTCTATTGATCAATACAAAAGTGATATTTCAACTTGTACTTATCAGCTCCTGATTGTTTTGGCCTTATTCTACTAAGATAAATATTATATATTTTTCTAGACCTGTGTGGTGTATTTTTGTGGTGTTATACTGTGTTATTGCATGATTTATTGCACAAATACTTTTCACACTGCCTTTTAAGTTAAGCCTGACTGCTCAGTGCCAGGCTACCAGACGGTGAACACAGGATAATTTGGATTGTGTGTGACTTACCCTGACTAGAGTGAGGGTCGTTGCTTGGACAGGGGGTGACCTGACTGCCAACCAAAGACCCCATTTCTAACATCCTCTCTTACCAATGTAGTGTGTCGGAGCACTTTACATTACACACATACAGAGACATTGAATCATACTTGTGTAAATCAGTGTATAGAAAATGTTACATAAGAAAGGGGATTACAAGTTGTAGGATTCACGTGATCCGTACTGACAGACATTGTTTAAGAGTGCTCGGTCCGGGAGAAGTATAAAACTCAGTATTAGGGATGTAACACAGTGGTTAGGATTGACTTTACTAATAATTTATTTCTACCCAAACAAACCCTTTGTAGCAAAATTAGGATAACCAAAAACTAGGAAAAAACATAACTTTCTTACCTGTACCATGCAGTTTGCAGGCAGCTCTTTGCTGGCAGTGCATAGCTCACTGTGCTAAATTATGATTGTAGCATATGTACTGCGCAGTGACAAAAGGATCTCTGTGACAAAAGCAGTAACCCGCTGAGCTTACACTTAAAACACTGTTCTGTGATCTGAATATCACACGTTCTGTGTAGCAGACATATTAACCCTCTGTGCTACCTTAGATGAGTGAAAACTGCCAGACAAATCACCCATCTCTCCCCAGCAATTACATTAATTAATCACCAGAGTCATCTTGGCACTTTTATTGTGGCCTGAAACTGCAGTACTTTTTAAAACTGCTGCACTGCTACAAAACTGTCCCCCAGTAACAAACGCAGCCCCCAGCCTTCCAGCCTTCTGGGAAACGCCTGAGCGAAGAGTGATAGAGGGGTTTGTAATAGAGGCATCTAAATATAATGTGTATGCACTGGTCTTACATCATACAAGTGCCTACCTTAATTCCTTGGAAGTCCCAGTTCACCAGCTGAAACTGGTTTCTGCTGGGTGTTGGTCCAGCATATGTCCACTAGTACATTAACCTAAATAAATAAGCAGCATTTTATAATTCCATAGAATCCCTCCACTGCAGTTTATCAAAAGTCAACAATCTGACATGTCAGCAAATTAATCTAGAATAAACCACTTGTAACAGGTTAACTGGAATATCATTCAAGATTTAAATTTGTCATTCCCTCAACCCTGTGAGCAGGGACTTCTGGGGCGGCACTGATTACAAATACACACACAATGTGTAGTCTCCAGCACTGATTACCAATATGCACACATTGTGTAGTCTTTAGGATCAGCCCCTACTGGTCGGAGGCCTCCGAGAGTTGCGATTCACTGGATATATTAAATACTTCCTTTTCCTTCATACAAACTACAGAAGATCTTGCATGAGAGGAAATAGTAGACATAACTGTAAAAAACAACTATGACAAAATTGATTCATCCATCTCCTCCCATCGACCTTGAGAGTCCAGTACACAAACATTTTGCCCTAGTACAATAGGTAATAATTGTGAGAAAGTGGATTATTAGTTAGGATGGATGGTAGTTCCCCATAGGTAATAATGTCACTATTGTCACTCACACAATATCAATGTCCTCTCATATGCAGATGACATGCAACTCACTCTCTTCCTCACGAACAAGACGCTCAGCGCCCGTATGAAGTTCAGTGCCTGCATAGACCAAAATCATGATCTTCAGGTAGAGCACATCACCGTGGGACTCCACCTGGTGGCCCGGAGAGCTAGGACTGAAACCCATTCCCAACATCCATGCCAAGAACCTCAGGATCATCATCAACAGCAAACTCAAAATGACCGCCCAACTCAATGCCATCACTACCTCATGCTTCTCTACCCTGACGATGTTGAGGAAGCAAGCTGAACTATGGGAACACCCTTTAAGACAAGATCAACAAAAAACCTAACTCGGAGGCCAGAATGACTCTCAACCTCCCACACCACCTTTCCATCACACCATGCATGAAGAGCTCCAGTAGCTCCTCATACCCAAAAGAGCACAATTCGAGCTCCTCAACCACACTTTCAAGGCTCTACATAATACTGTCCCAGCATACCTCAACAATAGCATCAGTTTTCACACACCATCCAGACACCTCTGCTCATCCGAACTCCTACTTGTACAAATCCCACGCACAAGAAAAATCTGATCCGGCGGTTCGGTCTGCCCCTACATCACTCCCAAAATATGGAATGACCTCCCTCTACACATAAGAGCCGCCTTCTCACTTCCTGGTTTGCACCAGAAGCTGAAAACCTGGATTTGCAAGTAGTCTGACTAGGCCACAGGTGTGCGTCAGCTCGAGGATACCCTCTTAGGTTATAGTGCTACATAGCTACAAATCTACATGACATGACATGACTAGACTAGACTAGACATGACATAACATTACCATAACTAAACTAAACATTACCATAACTAAACTAAACATAACCATAACTAAAACATAACCATAACATTCTTGTTCGTTCTAGTAAAGGTTTCAGTAAATAAAACCTGAGCTCCTTCCCTGGTAGCTATACCCTATGCAGGCAGGTGTAACTTAAGAAAATGTGTTAAGCATTTAGAAGTACAAAAGCAGTATAAAAAGTTGAAAGCTCAACATTATAAAAATCCAACTTACATTTATAAAAATAGAGGATAATGTAGTGAACAAAATGAGCCTCAAATGACAAAAGTCAAACAAGGGGAACTAGAGATATGAGTTTTTAAAGTTTTAAATATAAATAGTATTGAAGACCACCAACAGATATGTCGGGAAAACAGTTGTGTCAGACATAGATGGGGACACACTGGTACAGACACATATCACACACAAATGTCATTATGGTGTCAGTATTAATTGCCAAAAGAATGCTGGCACCACAATAATGTTGCAATCACACTTGTCAACTATATCCATGTGTGCAGATTGCAAGGGGACCTGTACCTGTAATGTTTTGCTGCCAGGTGTGTATGTGAGTCAGTACATGAATGTATGTGTGAGATGGGAGTGGCTGGTTGAGGTGGAGGGAGTTAGAGTGCGTATTGTGGTTGTGTCAGTATGTGTGCCACTTGCATATGGATATGATGTTTGTTGTGCATGTTTGGTTAGGGGTTGTATTGCTGAGTACAGCATTCAGGTGGTCCATTGTCTTGATGTGTACAGTTGTACGAGTGAGTGAGTGAGTGAGTGTGTTTATGTAGATGAGTATGTAGTTATGTTGGTTGTTGTCATTGTGTCGTGTGTGGGTGCAGTGTCAATAGTGTGTGTATATTGTGTCATGGATGTATGGCAGTGTTTTTAGCATGTGCATGCTGTGTTGTGGTGGAATGACAATGGATAATAATGTGTATGTAGTGTGTTGTGCAGGTGGACACAAATGGCCAAGGTACAGTTTGTGTGTGCGACTTACCTCTGTTCCATAGCCACTGCCCTTGTGAGATGTTCATTGGGTCTCGCGACAACTTCCCTCCATCAGCAATCCGCTGACTGTGCATCGCTTGTATAACTGTAGCATCTAACTATGGTGGGTAGGAACCCACCAGCCTGATGGCTAGGAAGAGGACTCCAATGTGGCGGTTGGCAATGTGTGCTCAGCCTCAATACATCCATATATGGTGGTCGGAACACAGTCGACTTGACAGAGTTCTTGGGTCCGCCGCTGTGGCAGATCAGAGGTAATACACTCAAGATCTAAATCAGGCTCTTGGTCTCTGAAATGGAAGTCAAAATCCTCAGTGGAGCAAGGCAGCAGGCTGTGGCTGAGAAGGGCTCAATGAGGCGGATAGCCATCATAGGAGGTCCCAGTGAAGCTGTTGACTTTTGGCAGAAAGGCCCCCAGCAGGACAAATTCAAAATTCACACCCAAGAATGGTGCTGTGGTTTTCCTACCTTAGACCTATCCTTATTTGGGGTGAAATGCTCTGGTGCTCCTTATGATGCCTCTCTGGAAGAGTTCACACTTGGATTGGATGCAATTTTCTGCGGAGCTGCATAGATTGAGCGTTCGCATCCACTGCCTACAGTTTTAGTTCTGCAGTGTGCCACACCTCATTTACGGTGCATCAAGTGGAGGTAGTGCCAACTAGTACAATAATCGAACTCTAAAATGAAACCTAACAAACCAGACAAACTTAAATGTTACAGATGTGGTAATGCTAACCATTCACCTAGCATTCCTAAGCATCCTGCAATAACAGTAATTTGTAGGAAATTTAATAACAGAGGGAATTTTGCTAATGCTTGTAAGGACGCAGAAAACAAACACATTGATGTTATCAGACCATCAATAATGAGGAAGAAATAGATAATAAGATAACTTTTCAAGTAAATTCTACTGAAAAGAATGAAAATATAAGTTATCCCACCCATGATATTGCTCTTGATGGAGGGATTTTCAACATAAATGCTGATTCATGCTCCTATGTACTCTAATAGATAAGAGGAGATTATAGGAGAAGTTTGCAGGAAGATGTTACATATTAGAAAATCCTGACATCAAATCCGGGGGATACAATAAAGGTCCCGTAGCTTTGAAAGAAATTACAAAATGTCTGTTACATTTAAGGACACAAACACAGTTGGAAACATACATATAACTAAACAAGGCTCAAGATTATGAAGACCAAAATGATTTAGGAACTAAGCCTGATCCTAATTTTGAAGTGCAAGCACTTATAGGTAAGGACGTATGTGAAGAATTTCCTGAAGTATTTTTCTGAAAAACGAGGTCTACTTCAGGATTTTGTACACAAAATTAAACTGAAAAATAATACAGTCCTAGTACTGCACAAGACTAGTCCTATCCCATTGCTCATGAAAGGTCCACTAAAAAGAACTAAGTAGATTAGAAACTCAAAGTGTAATTGAGAAGATAGAAAGCTCTAAATGGTTAGCTCTGTTGTTATAGCCACTAAGAAAAATTCCAAGGATATACGGTTCTATATCTATTTGAGAGACCGTAACTCTAACAATTTGAGTAGACAAGCATCCATCACCAAGATTAACAAAATGTTAAGTCTCATACGTGATACCAAGTATTTCAGTGCAGTTTATCTTTCTGCTGCATACTATCAGGTAGCACTCTATCATAATTCTAATTCCATCGCTTCTTTTACCACCCCCTTTGGGTTACTTTTACCCCAGAATGCCCTTTGGGTTAGTGTTAGACCTGGCATCCTTGATGTGGTTTCCCCCTAGCTATTTGCCTTCAGGCCTCCTGTTTTTGCTGACTTTGTTTTTGCTGGCCATAGGATTCTGCACTCTTTTCCATTGCTAACCAGTGCTAAAGTGCTTGTGCTTTTTTCCTAAAACATAGTAACATTGGCGTATACCCAATTAGCATATTTAATTTACTTTTAAGTCCCTAGTAAAGTGCACTACAGGTGCACAGGGCCTGTAAATTAAATGACACTAGTGCGCCTGCAGCACTGATAGAGCCACCCACTTAAGTAGACCTCTTAGCATGTTTCAGGCCTGCCACTTCAGAGCATGTATGTGCAGTCTCAAACTGTCATTTCAACCTTTTAGTGCATACAAGTCACCAGACAGCACCAAGGGCAGGGTGCAGTGTATTTAAAGAGTTGGACATGTGCCATTAAGTTTACATGTCCTGGCAATGAAAAACTATTAAATTCATTTTCACTACTGCAAGGCCTATCTCTCCCACAGGATAACATTGGAGTTGCCTTATCACATTTTATAAGTGTACTTTCCGAATTGGAAGACATAACCCCTTCAAGTTTGGTATCTCTGGAATTCTTATTTAAAATACTAACTTATGGTGAAGTCGGATTTTAAGTTATAATTCTGAAAATACTACATTTAGAAAGTTGGCATTTTCTTACTTTAGCTATTTGGTGCCTTCAACCTGCCTGGGTCACATGCCTAGGTGTAGTTTGTGGTTGGGCTTTGTGTTTCTTAAAAAGACACATACAATGGGAGCTTAGGTGTGATTGAATAGGCCATCACTGGCAGGATGGGAGGGAACAGCTGGGCCCAGCCTCACTTACACCTGAATAGACTGTGTTCTGTCACCACACAAAGGGTTAAACGACCCCGCATTATCACTTCAGCCAGCTTGGAGCCAGTGCAGGGGAGGCAAGGCATCAGTGCACTTCAAAGGCATGCCTCTAGAAGTGTCTCCCCACTTCAAAGACACAACCGTTAATAAAAAAAAGGACCTCAGACACCACCACTTGTGTACGCCTCCTGATCTGAGCATCAGGGACATAACAGGCTCCCCCAGCTCCTGGATCCATCTTCAACATGTTCCGGACTCCCAAGAGTAGGGTGACCAGAATTTTAAAGCCAAAAACCAGGACCTTTCACAAAAATAGAAGAAGGACTACACGCTTACTTCGACCCAGCACACAGAATGACAGCGCTCATAAGCAAAGAATTACAAAAGAGGCACTCATGCAATTTTTAAAGCCAGTGTAATACCAGTTAATTTAATTGATGTGTGATAGCACCTGATAAGTATCTCTGGTTTGGAAAACCTCCCATCGTTTTCAGTGAACCCTCTTGAAAAACCGAGAACTGTGCTAAATTCCTAAAATTTTCTGTTACAGGTGGTGAAAAATCGGGACTGTCTGGGCAAATCCTGGGACCCCTACCTAAGAGGAGCCTCTCAAGTCCTGGATCCTTAGTGTGTCTCTTGAACTCTTAAAGCCAAGCTTTTGGGCTCTTTGTGGCTGCAAACGGGCCCGTTCACACCAGAACCGCTCCCCTTGCACAGAAAATCAGTGTGAGCCTCCACAAGTCCGTCTCTTCGCCATGAAGCATTGTTAGCGCGCATGGATCCAGTCCATCTGTTCGCGACACTCAGCCTGCTACTCACACCAGGCTGACGACCATCAGCGACGCTCTCCTTGCGACCTTCTTTCACTTGAATGGGACTTTTGGCACAAAACATGAGAAGGTAAACTTCGGCAGGACTAATCTGGGACTGTATCTTACTCACACTCCATCACAGTCAACCTGAATGTTTGACCCTGACCTGGTCCTTCGTGACCAGCTACCTCCAGGTGGCGCTTTATGCTTGATGGCACTATTTTTCAGTTTATTGTTTAAAAATTGACAGTTCTGGTTCTACTGATTGGATTTTTGTCATTTTAGTCTTGTTTTAGGTATTACATTTATTAAATTGTGCTCCATTTATATAATCTGGTGTAGGTATTTTTTATGTGGTGCTTCCACTTTTTTTACTGCATGAGTTATTGCACAAATACTTTACACATTGCCTCTAAGGTAAGCCTGACTGCTCTGTTCCACATTGCAAGAGGGTGAGCAGAGGTTAATTTAGGGTTTACTTGTGCCTTACCCTGACTAGGATTGTGGTTATTGCTTGATCATGACTCACATCCCAGCCAATCAGTAACGAGTTAAACTCTTGGACAGCCGTATTCCAAAAAGTGATGCCACACATCCTAAAGGAGAGTCACTGAATCACGTCCTTTCAAGATAACAAATGGCATATTAATGTATGGAAAATATATAAAAAGGAGACCAATGACAAAGTGAGGGAGGTGTTGATTAAACTTAAGGTGGCACGGTTGACCATTGAAAAGGAGAAAGGCAAAAGTGGAGTGACTTCTGTTGATTACCTAGGACACACCCATATCTAATAAAGGAATTAAGGTCAAATTTAACCGTGTTGATTCTGTAAAAAATCCCCTATCACTGTCTAACAAAGAAGAATTGGCATCCTTTTTAGGATTGGCTTAGTAATGTTAAAGTTTGTTAGCAATTTTTCAAATAGCTTCTAGCCTTTCGATTTTGTTAAAGAAGGGCATCCCAATTCAATTGAACACCTATAAACAAAGATGCCTTTATTAAAGCAAAAACATACTATTATCAATGCCCAAAACATAGGAAAGATTGACATGAATTACAAAACCAATTAACCACTGATGCCAGTAACAAGGGTATCTGGCCATTTTATTTCAAGTTGTAGAAGGCACAGAAAACTCAGCTGATTGAGCATCCAGAGCACTTGAAGGATCTGAACCTAATTATTCCACAGTGGAAAGGGAAGCATTAGCTTGCTTCTGGAGTATCAACCACTTCAAATTCTATTTGTGGGTTCTTCCATTCATACCTTGGACTGACCACAAATGATTGATTCCTGTAGTATCAAGAAAATGCATAGAAAACACTAATCCCAGAATATCTAAATGGGTGTTAAACTCACAAGGGTACAGCGGTAAAATGGAAAATGTGCCAGGAGCCAAAACTCACACAGCCAGCTGTTAATGCAAAATGCCAGTGACAGATTTCTCACAAAATGCTTCATTAATAGAGGAAATTGTACTTTCCATCAACATCCCTGCTATTTGAAACAAGCACTGGCAAAGCCAATAGGTCTCGCCTATGCAAGAGCTATTGACTTTGCCAATGTGTTTTAGCCATTCTGTAGACCAGTGTGTCTGGTGTTTAGCATGGCTAAATGTTAGTGGTGTAGAGAAGACTGGCATGTACTGGGGTGTCATAGATTGGGATGACATAAAGTAGAGTGTTGAAGAGTGTTGTGGCATAGAATTGAGTAGTGTGGAGTGTCATAAAGCGGAGTTGAGTGTTGTAGAGTGGAATGTCACAGAGTGGAATAGAGTGGAGTGTCATGGAAGGGAGTGTCATAGATTGGAGAGTCATAAACTGTTGTAGAGTGGAATGCTGTTTATTGGACTTGAGTGGATTGGAGTAAAGTAGAGTGACGTGAAGTAGAATGAAGTAGGGTAAACTTTTGCAGAGTCAAGTGGAGTGTTGTAGTGTAGAGTAAGGTGATGCAGAGTAGTGTAGAGTGGAGTAGAGGTGAGTAAAGTGGTGTGGAGTAGAGTGGTATAGAGTGGAGTGATGTAGAATGGAGTGAGGTAGAGGGTGTAGAGTGAAGGGGTGTAGGGTTCATTAGAGTGTTGGAGAGCAGAGTGGTGTAGAGTGATGTTGAGTGGTGTAGACTGGCCTAGCGTGGAGTGCAGTGGCATAGAGTGGAATACAGTGACATAGAGTGGAGTAAAGTGGAATGTCATAGAGTGGAATGTTATAGATTTGAATGTCATTAAGTGGAATGTTGTAGAGTGAACTTTCATAGAGTGGTGGAGTGTAGAGTGTTGAACAGTATTGTGGCATAGAGTGGAGTAGAGCAGAGTGGAGCAGTGTGGAGTGAAGTGTCCTAGAGTGGAATGTCGTACAGTGGGATAAAGTACAGTAGAGTAGAGTGGAATGGAGTGTTATGGAGCGGAGTGTCGTAAAGTAGAATTTTGTAGGGTGGAGTAGAGTGGCCTAGAGTGAAGCAGAATTGAGTGGAGTTGAGAGAAGTAGAATGCTGTAAAGTGGAATGTCGTAGAGTGTTATAGAGTGCTGTAGAGTGCTGTAGAGTGGAGGGGCATCGAGTAGTGTGAAATAGAGTGTCACAGATTGGAGTACTGTATGGTGTCTTAGAGTGTTCTACAGTGAAGGAACGTAGAGTGGAGTGTCATATAGTGGGATGTCATAGATGGCGGGGCATAGAGTGAGCGGAGAGGAAGAGAGTGGAGTGGCATAGAATAGAGGGTGTGGATTGGGAGAGTGGAATGGCATAGAGTAGAGTGTTGTAAAGAGGAATGTCATAGAGTGTTATTGTATTGTAATAGTATTTATATAGCGCTTATTACCCCTGACAAGGCGTCAAAGCGTTTTTCGGCGATTAGCACGCTACTCTTGAACCCAACAAGAATTAGTGATGGATTAGTATCGGGAAATATGACTACAGTTTTAGTATTATTATGAGTTAATTTGAGCTGCGGATATGAGAGTTTGTTAGTTAGATTGACTGGAGTAATGGAGGGGTGGAGGAGGAAAGAAATCCAGAAGTGTTAATTGGGAGTATATCCCTCATTTACCCAACCCAAAGGCTTGGGATGAGTAAAGGGGGATGGAGGAGGGAAGAGTCTGTGGAAGGGTTAGGGAGATCATAGTAGCAGGGTGAGATAAATGAGGGAGAATTTAGTAGGGTTGTGTGGGAGGTCATGGTAGTAGAGTGAGGTTTGGTGAGTTAAATGTGGAAGCAGAGGGAAGAGCTTAGGCAGAGTTATTTAGGAGATTAAAGTAGTAGAAAGGATTTGGGATGAGTCAGAGTGGGAATGGAGGATAGTTTGATAGAGACATGACATATGATGATGGGTAGATAAGTGTGATAAGATGAGAGCAGGGATTCATAGATATCTAGTATAACAACCCACCCAGGAGCCATGCAATGACCCACGAACATGCCAAGCACAGAAACAACATATACACATACATACATATATATATATATATACATACACACATACACATACAAACACACATGAATACACACACATATGCGCACATATATGTACATACAATACATTATTAGAACCATGGGTAAATATACTTAATCAAACAGGTTTAAAGAGTGTGTGTGTATTTTATTGTTATGACATAGTAGCGATACATATTTTCTAAACAGCTATACATAACTAGAAATAGACACATAATCAGAAAAAATATTTATCAACATAGGCATATGCAGTCCATAGTTGTTTGAATATGGTGGTTATGAAGGAAAGAGCCAACTCTTGAGTAGTTTTCTGAAGACAAGAAAGTTCTGTGGCTCTAATAGTTGGGGGTAATGAATTCCATAGGCTGCTTGAACGGAGAAGGATGTACCACCTATAGTCTTTTTCTTGTATCGTGGTCTTCTAAGGCGGGGTGCCAATCTTGAGTGGAGGTTTCTTTGTTGGATGTATTTGGTTATTTTGTTTCTGATAAAAAGTGGTCCTGTTCCATGTATAGCTTTGTGGGTGATACAAAGCAGCTTGAAAGTGCATCTTCTGGCAACGGGTAACCAGTGTAGTGCTCTCAAGGCAGGGGAGATGTGGGCTTGCGGCTTTACATGTAATAGTAGCCTGGCTGCGGAGTTCTGAATACATTGTAGTTTTTTCATAATAGATAGAGATGATCCATGGTAGAGGCCATTGGCATAATCCAGTTTGGATAGTACAAGCAAGATAGTAGCTTGCACCTTGTGTGGAAATCCGAGGTGGGGGAAGATGCGTCGTAAAGTCTTCAAGGTGATGAAGCTTGTTCGTGCTAATTTGTCCACTTGGGCAGTCATAGTTAACTTGGAATCCATGGTGATTCCAAGGTTTTTAACTTTCTTGGATAATTGAGGAAGTGGTCCGAGATCGTCAGGCCAGACGCACAGAGGGTCATAACTTTTCCAGTCACCACATATGAGTATTTCTGTTTTGGAGGTATTTAGTTTGAGATGGCTTCAGGTCATCCACTGATCAACGGCTCTGAGGCAACTGAAGATTTGTGAGTTTTCAATGTTTTTGGGGCATTCTAATTTAAGTAGTATTTGTGTTTCATCTGCATAGTTGTAGCATGTGAGATGGAAATCATTGATCAGTTCTGGTAATGATATCATGTTGATGTTGAAAAGCAAAGGTGAGATGATTGATTCTTGGGGGACCCCTGCTTTTGTGAGGTAGGGTTTGGATGAGAAGGGGGGCGAGTGGATGATATTAGATCTTTTTTGAAGATAGGAAGTAATCTAGTCGAGAGCAATCCCTTGTATGCCGGCTTCGTGGAGTCTTTGAATTAGGGTGTCATGGTCAACCGTATCAAAGGCAGCCGAGAGGTCCAAGAGAAGTAGTGCAGCAACTCCATTGCAGTCAACTGTGTTTTTAAGATCATCCCAGATTGCTATGAGTGCTGATTCAGTGCTTCTTCCTGGGTGGAATCCACTTTGGAAGACAGAAAGTATAGAATTATCTTCAATGAATTGTGACATCTGGGCGAATGCTGCTCTTTCTATCAATTTGCCCAGGAAAGGTCCATTTGTGATTGGTCTGTAGTTGTTGGGGTCTTGCGGGTCTAAGTTTGTTTTCTTTAATAACGGTGGTATGTATGCCTTTTTAAGGTCTACAGGAAAAGTTCCTGTAGTTAAAGAGTTGTTGATGATTCTTCTTACAGGTGTGGCAGCAGAAGTAGATAGAAGAATGTTCTTGAAGATTTGTGGTGGGCAAGGGTCAGAAGGGCAACCGAAAGGTCTGCTTGCTTTGACCAGATCCATAATTTCACCTTGGGATATTTGTTGGAAGGACTGTAGAGGTTGGGTTGGTTTAATCTTAGAAGGTATTTTAGGAAAGGGGTTGGTGCTGATGGTTTTCTTCTGTTTTAAATAGGAGTCCAATGTGTCTGGCTTGGTTGTGTAGTGAGTTGCCAATTTGTTTGTGAAATCTTGAGTAGTGGGATGACTTCCTTCCATGCATGTAGGTTTTCAAAATTCATTGAGAATTTTATAAAATTCCGTGTTTGTAAATTGAGCATTTTGAATTCTGTCTGAGTTGTACCTCTTTTTAGCTTTTTTGATTGATGATTTGTATATTCTGTTAAGCTTGTGTAGCTGCAGTTTGTCTTGACTGTTGTTTGTTTTGAGCCAGGTCCGCTGCAACTTTCTGATTTGTTGCTTTATCTTTTTAAGTTCTGTGTTTCTCCAAGGTGTTGGTTTTCTTTTGTCGTGTTTAGTTTTTCTGAGTGGTATTAGGATATCAAAAGCTTCCTGTAGCCACTCATAAAGTTTTGCCACAGAATTAATTGTATCTAGATCTGTGTTGCCTGTTAGTTGTGTTTCTAAGTCATCCCAATTGACTTTGCTTCATGGTCGATAGGTGCATGTATGTAAGTAGTTGTGGGGTGTGTTGATTTGTGGAGTTGTATGTTGGAAAGTTATTAAATGGTGCTCTGACCAAGTGAATGGCGTGATGCTATGAACGGTGACTAGTTCAGGCTTAGCAAAAATGACATCTAGGATGTGTCCAGCGATGTGTGTGGGATTGTGTACAATCTGATGTAGGTTCAATGCGACTAGGCCAGTGGCAATAGCCTTTGGATGGGACATATTGGGTTTGTCAAACCAAATGTTTAGATCCCCGAGAATGCATAGGTTGGAGTATAGTGTAACAAGGTTTGAGACTGTATCTAGAAAAGCATCTGGGAATGTGGAGTTGTTGGGTGGAGGTCTGTAAAGGAGGAGAAAGTTACAGGAGGAAGTTGGAGTAGGGTAGCATATGGTAAGGAGGGCTTCACAACCTTGGATAGAGATGTCTGTTTTACTGAGGTTCATTGCCTGTTTGAATGTAATAGCTAGTCCACCTCCTCTCTTGCCTATACGGTTTTGTGTGATGGTTTGATAGCCTGGAGGAACGACTTCTTGCAACACTGGGGCCATGTCATCTCCCAACCAGGATTCCATTATGAATAGTAAGTCAGGTTGTATGTCTGTGAGCAGGTCGTAGATGTGGTGCTTGTTTTTTGGGAGTGATCGAGCATTTATGAGCTGGCAGTTTAGAAAAGGTGTGTTATTGGTAGTGTTGTTTTGTTTAGGAGAAGGGTAAGTAGTATAATGTGAGCTTGAAGCAGGAGTGTTGCTAGTTGTGATAACTGTTTGAGACTCACAATAGTCTTCCTTTTCAATATAGTGTTCCTCTTCCAGCAGGTGTAGGAGGCATTTTGTTGGGTCTGTGTGTGTGGGTGGTGGACTTGGTGGCTGAGAGAGCCAGGAAGAGTGTACTGTTTTTTGTAGGGTAGTCTTTTATGTAATAGACAAATGGACGCGAGGTTGCTCTGAGTGGCATGTTTTTTATTTTGTTTCTGTTTGTTTAGTGTGGATGGAGTATGGGTTAGGGGTGGTGGAGGAGCATGTGGATCATGATAGAAGGCTCTAAAGTGTGCAATGGAGGAGAGGCAAGTGAATGATATTTGCTGGGTTGGGGTGCTTGTGGTAGGTGTTTGTGAAGAGTGAGAAAGTAGGGGTAAAGATAGGATGGAATTTGTATTCTTTGTGTAGTCCTGAGGGTGGGAGTGGGTATGAGGATAAGTGTAATGAAAGTTTGTGTTGATTTGATGTGCTGATGTTTGTGGTCTGTATTGTTTTTGTGGAATAGTGAGAGGGGATATTGGTGCAGTTGTTTTTGGTGAGGGATTTGTATGTGAGTTAGTGCTGGTGAGTGGAATTTGAGTGTTAGATGGGGTGTTGATGTGTTTTGGAGATGAATGTATGAGGTGTGTAAGAGGTGATGGATGTGTGTCAGGGGAGTTCGTGTTAGTTGTGATGACTGGAAGAGGTAATATGTGTGGTGGAGTGAAATGTGGGGATTGTATGGTTGTGTGTAATTGGTGAAGAGAGGGGAAGAGTGTTTGCAGATGGTGTGTTGGAAGGCTGGGTTTGGGCATTGTTATGATGACAGGTGGTCTATGTGGAGCAAACAGCAGATAGTGTTGTTGGTTAGTGTAAGGAAATGCCTCCTTGGCATGGTTACCCCCTGACTTTTTGCCTTTGCTGATGCTATGTTTTGATTTGAAAGTGTGCTGAGGCCTGCTAACCAGGCCCCAGCACCAGTGTTCTTTCCCTAACCTGTACTTTTGTTTCCACAATTGGCACACCCTGGCATCCAGGTAAGTCCCTTGTAACTGGTACCCCTTGTACCAAGGGCCCTGATGCCAGGGAAGGTCTCTAAGGGCTGCAGCATATCTTATGCCACCCTGGGGACCCCTCACTCAGCACAGACACACTGCTTGTCAGCTTGTGTGTGCTGGTGAGGACAAAACGAGTAAGTCGACATGGCACTCCCCTCAGGGTGCCATGCCCACCTCACACTGCCTATGCAGTATAGATAAGTCACCCCTCTAGTAGGCCTTACAGCCCTAAGGCAGGGTGCACTATACCATAGGTGAGGGCACCAGTGCATGAGCACTGTGCCCCTACAGTGTCTAAGCCAAACCTTAGACATTGTAAGTGCAGGGTAGCCATAAGAGTATATGGTCTGGGAGTCTGTCAAACACGAACTCCACAGCACCATAATGGCTTCACTGAAAACTGGGAAGTTTGGTATCAAACTTCTCAGCACAATAAATGCACACTGATGCCAGTGTACATTTTATTGTAACATACACCCCAGAGGGCACCTTAGAGGTGCCCCCTGAAACCTTAACCAACTACCTGTGTAGGCTGACTGGTTTTAGCAGCCTGCCACACACGAGACATGTTGCTGGCCACATGGGGAGAGTGCCTTTGTCACTCTGTGGCTAGTAAAAAAGCCTGCACTGGGTGGAGATGCGTATCACCTCCCCCTTGCAGGAGCTGTAACACCTGGCGGTGAGCCTCAAAGGCTCACCCCCTTTGTTACAGCACCACAGGGCATTCCAGCTAGTGGAGTTGCCCGCCCCCTCCGGCCACGGCCCCACTTTTGCCGGCAAGGCCGGAGGAGATAATGAGAAAAACAAGGAGGAGTCACTGGCCAGTCAGGACAGCCCCTAAGGCAACCTGAGCTGAAGTGACTCTGAATTTTAGGAATCCTCCATCTTGCAGATGGAGGATCCCCCCAATAGGGATAGGAATGTGACCCCCTCCCCTTGGGAGGAGGCACAAAGAGGGTGTAGCCACCCTCAGGGCTAGTAGCCATAGGCTACTGCCCTCCCTGACCTAAACACACCCCTAAATTCTGTATTTAGGGGCTCACCAGAACCTAGGAACTCAGATTCCTGCAACCTAAGAAGAAGAGGACTGCTAAGCTGAAAAACCCTGCAGAGAAGACGGAGACACCAACTGCTTTGGCCCCAGCTCTACCGGCCTGTCTCCCCACTTCTAAAGACACTGCTCCAGCGACGCTTTCCCCAGGGACCAGCGACCTCTGAATCCTCAGAGGACTGCCCTGCATCTAGAAGGACCAAGAACTCCAGAGGACAGAGGCTCTGTTCACCAAAGACTGCAACTTTGTAACAAAGGAGCAACTTTAAAACAACTTGCGTTTCCCGCCGGAAGCGTGAGACTTGACACTCTGCACCCAACGCCCCCGGCTTGACTTGTGGAGAACAATCACTTCAGGGAGGACTCCCCGGCGACTGCGAGACCGTGAGTAGCCAGAGTTGCCCCCCCTGAGCCCCCACAGCGACGCCTGCAGAGGGAATCCCGAGGCTCCCCCTGACCGCGACTGCCTGCTTCCAAGAACCCGACGCCTGGTAGGGACACTGCACCCGCCGCCCCCAGGACCTGAAGGATTCGAACTCCAGTGCAGGAGTGACCCCCAGAAGGCCCTCTCCCTTGCCCAGGTGGTGGCTACCCCGAGGAGCCCCCCCCTTGCCTGCCTGCATCGCTGAAGAGACCCCCTTGGTCTCCCATTGATTCCAATTGAAAACCCGACGTGTGTTTGCACACTGCACCCGGCTGCCCCCGTGCTGCTGAGGGTGTACTTTCTCTGCTAACTTGTGTCCCCCCCGGTGCCCTACAAAACCCCCCCCTGGTTTGCCCTCCGAAGACACGGGTACTTACCTGCTGGCAGACTGGAACCGGGGCACCCCCTTCTCCATTGAAGCCTATGCGTTTTGGGCACCACTTTGAACTCTGCACCTGACCGGCCCTGAGCTGCTGGTGTGATAACTTTGGGGTTGCTCTGAACCCCCAACGGTGGGCTACCTTGGACCCAAACCTGAACCCCGTAGGTGGTTTACTTACCTAAAAAAACTAACAAATACTTACCTCCCCCAGGAACTGTTGAAAATTGCAGTGTCTAGTTTTAAAATAGCTATATGTGATTTATTTGAAAAGTATATATGCTATTGTGATAATTCAAAATTCCTAAAGTACTTACCTGCAATACCTTTCATTTGAAGTATTACATGTAAAATTTGAACCTGTGGTTCTTAAAATAAACTAAGAAAAGATATTTATCTATACAAAAACCTATTGGCCTGGAATTGTCTCTGAGTGTGTGTTCCTCATTTATTGCTTGTGTATGTACAACAAATGCTTAACACTACTCCTTTGATAAGCCTACTGCTCAACCACACTACCACAAAATAGAGCATTGGTATTATTTCTTTTTGCCACTATCTTACCTCTAAGGGGAACCCTTGGACTCTGTGCATACTATTCCTTACTTTGAAATAGTGCATACAGAGCCAACTTCCTATAGTTAGTATGAGCAGAGAGTGTGTATCTGGAAGGCTGAGACTGAGAGAAATGTATACTGTAGTTTTGTGTTGTGTGGGTGATGGCAGGTTGGGTTAGTGGGAGTGAACAGAGTAGTGTTTGCTGTGAGAATGAAGGTGTTTGACTGTTGTAGTTGTGGAGGATATGTGTATTTGTGTTGTATAAAGGGTACTGTGTTGGGTGATGGGACATTGCAATCTGTCTGCGGTCAGTTTGTGATGCATGAGTTGGATGTCTTTGCAGAATATGTGTTTGCATGTTGAGGGATGTGTAAGGACTGAAACCATTCCTGGCCACTTGAGAATTGGGCAGCATTTCTGGCCCTAGGCCCTAGTCCCTTCCTGTCCTGAACAGGCCCAAACAGACAACTGCTCTTGTCCTCTCCGCTCTTTGCCACGACGCACGGGCTGAGACGTCCTGAGTCCGAGGCTTAAATAGCCCTACTGGCCAGTAAGAAGCTGGTCCTAACCCTAGCCAATCCAATTTCTAGCCCTGATTCAAACAACTAATGGGAGACCCAGCCCTAATCACCAATCATAGCCCCATTCCTGACCACCAATCACAGCCCCAGCCCTAGAACCAACAGCCAATCAGAATCCCAGCCCTATCCACCAATCACAGCCCTAGAACCAACAGGCAATCAGACACAGCCCTAGAACCAACAGCCAATCCAATTTCTAGCCCTGATTCAAACAACTAATGGGAGACCCAGCCCTAATCACCAATCATAGCCCCATTCCTGAACACCAATCACAGCCCCAGCCCTAGAACCAACAGCCAATCAGAATCCCAGCCCTATCCATCAATCACAGCCCTAGAACCAACAGCCAATCAGAATCCCAGCCCTATCCACCAATCACAGCCCTAGAACCAACAGCCAATCAGAATCTCAGCCCTATCCACCAATCATAGCCCTAGAACCAACAGCCAATCAGACACAGCCCTAGAACCAACAGCCAATCAGAATCTCAGCCCTATCCACCAATCACAGCCCTAAAACCAACAGCCCATCAGAATCTCAGCCCTATCCACCAGTCACAGCCCTAGAACCAACAGCCAATCAGACACAGCCCTAGAACCAACAGCCAATCAGATTCTCAGCCCTATCCACTAATCATAACCCCAGCACTGGAGCCAGCAACCAATGGAAAGACCATCTCCCAACAACATATCACAACAACATATGCATAACCAATAAGAACTTATATAAGGAGTAAGTTAACTGAAGTCCAGTCCCTGTGGGCAGGGAAGAGGCAGCTGCTGCTCTATTCAGAATCTCTTTGGATACAGACAGGCCGAATCCACACTTCCAAGCTAGCAGAGTCTACTTTCCAGGTAAGGGAGAGATTGTTTAAAAACAAACACTGGAATACTGCTGGACGCGCACTCTGAAATCTGGCTTTTTTAAAGGCAAAAAAAACAGGGGGCAGACAGTTTCTAAACACAATTTAAATCACAGAAACTGATTAAAACAGTCTCCTAAAAACACACACTACAAGATGTAAGTAGCCTGTTTACTTAGAAAAAAAGGGGGGGGGGGGATGAGCCACAAACTAGCAAGGTGATTCACACAGTCACGGGAAAAATGATTTTAAAAAAACACCATTTTAAAAGAGGCCAGACTGCCTGAAACACAGAGAGTCCACAGTAAAACAGACACATATAGCTGAAATAAACAGTTTTGAACAAATAATACTATTTACCCAGAAAATTCTGGGGGCTCCTTACCTAGGTCTTTTTGCAACTCTTGAACACTGGGCTGTATTAGGACACAGGGAAGATGCTGAGGCTCACAAAATGAAGGTGGCTGTCTTGGGCTTCCCTCCACAAACTTAAGGGGCCAGAGCAGGTGTTGGGGGGAGGGCTCAGGTTCAACACGGACTCAGAGAGCCAATCAGCTAAGTCCAGGCCCTGTGGGCAGGGAGGAGACAGCTGCTGCTCTATTCAGAATCTCCTTGGATACAGACAGGCTGAATCCACACTTCCAAGCTAGCAGAGTCTACTTTCCAGGTAAGGGAGAGATTGTTTTAAAAACAAACACTGGAATACTGCTGGACGCCCGCTCTGAAATCTGGCTTTTTTAGAGGCAAATAAAAACAGGGGCCAGACAGTTTTTAAACACAATTTAAATCACAGAAACAGATTAAAACAGTCTCCTAAAAACACACACTGCAAGATGTATGTAGCCTGTTTACTTAGAAAAAAAGGGGTGGGTGGGTTATGTGCCACAAACTAGCAAGGTAATTCACACAGTCACTGCAAAAATGTTTTTTTTTTTAAAACACCACTTTAAAAGAGGCCAGGCTGCCTGTAGAGTGTGGAGGGGCATCGAGTAGAGTGGAATAAAGTGTCATAGTGTGGAGTACTGTATGGTGTTTTAGTGTGTTGTATAGTGAAGGAACATAGAGTGGGGTGTTGTAAAGTGGGATGCCATAGATGGAGGGGAGAGAGTGAGCGGACAGGCAGAGAGTGGAGTGGCATAGAATGGAGGGTGTAAAGTGGGAAAGTGGAATGGCATAGAGTAGGGTGTTGTAGAGTGAAGTGGCATAGAGTAGAATGACGTGGCAGAGTAGAGCTGCATGAGGTGGTAGAAAAGTGGAGAAAAGTGGCAAGGAGCGGCATAGAGGGAGTTGCATAGAGCATTGTAGAGTGGAGTAGAGAGGAGTAGAGTGTTGTAGAGGTGAGTAGAGTGGAGTCAAACATCACAGAGTGGAGTATTGTAGAGTGCAGAGTTGTAGAGTGGAGTTTTGTAGAGGGGCCTAAAGTGAATTGGCAAAAAAATGCAGTGGTGTAGAGTAGATTGGTGTAGACTGCAGTGGCGCAGTGTGCATTGGTTTTGAGTAAAGTGGTGTAGAGTGCATTGATGGGTGCAGCGACATAGAGTAGAGTGATGTACAGTGCAGTGGCATAGAGTAGAGTGGTAAAGAGTAGAGTACAGTGGTGTACAGTGCAGTGACGCAGAGTAGACTGTTTCACAGTAGAGTGAAGTGGCATAGATTAGAGTGGTTCAGGGTAGAGTGGAGTGGAGCACAGTAGAGTGCAATGGTGTAGAGTTTAGTGGTATAGAGTGCAGTGGCATGGAGTGCAGGGGTGCAGAATAGATTAGAGTGGCATGGAGTGATGCATAGTGTAGTGGCGTAGAGTGCAGTAGAATGGCATAGAGTTGTGCAGACTACAATGCAGTACTGTAGAGTGCAGTGGCATAGAGTCAAGTGGTGCAGAGAGCAGTGGCATAGAGTGCAGCGGTACAGAGTAGATCAGAGTGGCATAGAGTGCAGTGACATAGAGTGCAGTGGTGGAGAGTGGCATAGCATGCAATGGCATAGAGTGCAGTGGTGCAGAGTAAAGTGGTGTTCAGTTTCATGGTGGAGAGGGCAGTCTTGCAGAGTAGATAGAGTGCAGTGGTGGCACAAAGTAGAGTGGCACAAAGTAGAGTGGCACAGAGAGCAGTGGCATAGAGTACAGCTGTGCAGAGTAGAACAGACTAGCCTAGAGTGCAGTGACATACAGTGCAATGGTGTAGAGTAGCTTAGCTTGCAGTGGCATAGCATGCAATGGCGTGGAACGCAATGGTGCAGAGTAAAGTGGCATTGAGTTCAGTGACCAAGAGTGCAGTCTTGCACAGTAAAGTGGCGTAGAGTGCAGTGGCATGGAGTAGAGTGACACAGAGTAGAATGGTGTAGATTAGAGTAGTGAAGAGTAGAGATGTAAACAGTAGAGTGGTGCACAGTAGATTGGAACAGAGCACAATAGTGCAGAGTAGAATAGAGTGGCGTAGCATGTAGCAGCGTAGCATGCAGTGGTGCAGAGTGCAGTTTCTTAGAATGTTGCAGAATGGAGTATAGTGAGTAGAGTGCAGTGATGCAGAGTAGTTGACATACAGTAGCGTAGAGTGTACTGATTTAGAGTAAAGTGGTATTTAGTGCACTGGCGTAGAGTGCAGTGGTTTACAGGATAGCCACATAGAGGGCAGTGACATAAAGTAGTGGTGCAGCTTAGAGTGCGGTGGTGCAGAGTACAGTAGTGTAATGTAGAATGCAGTGGCATGGAGTGCAGTGGCATACAGTAGATTGTTTCTGAGTAGTGTGAAGTGGTGTAAAGTGGAGTGGTGCAGGGTAGAGTAGAGTGGTGCAGGATAGAGGGCAGTACCAAAGAGCAGTGGTGTAGAGCACAGTGATATACAGTGGTCCAGAGTAGAGTAGTGTAGAGTGCAATGGCATAAAGTGGAGTGGCAAAGAGTGGAGTAGATTAATGTAATGTGCAGAGGGGTAGCGTAGATTTCTTCGGAGTAGAGTGAAGTGGGGTAGAGTGGAGTGATGCAGGGTAGGGTGACGTGGTGCAGGACAGAGTGCAGTGGCATAGAGTGCACTAGTGTAAAGTGCAGTGGCACAGACTGCAGTGTTGCAGAATAGAGTAGCTTAAAGTGGAATGGCCTAGACTGAACTGGTGGAAAAGAGTACAGTGGTGAATAATAGAGTAGAGTACAGTGCACTAGCATAGAGCAGAGTAGTGCACAGTAGAGTAGAGACAAACAAACACAAATGATGGACGGAATGGGGAACCAATCAAACATCCACCCCCAGTCACACATCTGGGTTTAATCCATCATCTCTTTACTCACCATGCCACCCTAGTTTAGACCCAGCTATATGCAAATCAGTCTTGACCTGTTCCCTATGGGAACAGTCCAGCCTGATCTGCCGTGCCAGGTCCTCCCTGGACTGGAAACAAGCGTCCTGGGACCGGTTTCAGGGTATCACCCTTCATCAGCTTGGCAGTACGGGCTGGACTGTTCCCACGGGGAGCAGGGATAAGGCTGATTTGCATATGGGTGGATCCAAACTGGAATGGCATGGGTAGCAAAAAAACAATGGATATAGGCCCAGATCTCTGTACTAGGGGTGAATGTTTGACATTGTTCAGCATTCCGTCCAACACTTGTTCTTTTTGCAACAGCAGAGTAGAAAGGCATAGAGTTCAGTGGCATAGAGTGTCACACCAGCTGCCAGCAATGCTAAAGCCGGCCCTGGTGGCAGGCTGCTGTTGTTTTAGTGGAACATGTTTACCTATTTCATTGTTGACAACATACACATCCACCAAATAGTATAAAAACGATGGAGCTTATTTACAAGCCCCTAGTGCCACTGGAGCATCACTGTCAGCGACGCTTCGGTTGCGCTGTGCCCATTTCCACATTTACAAGGCGGCGCAAAGCGACTTTGCATGACTTAATGTGCCTTATAAATATGGGCCCCAAATGCAGTTTTCTGCAGCAGATGGGCGTGCAATTGGTGTTGCTGTGGGCGTTTCCATGCAACACCCATTGCTCTTGACACTGCCCCACATTTACGATAAATTGTAAACCTGAGGCAGTGCTAAAAACAAACACCACCCCAGCGGTGGCGATAGACTGGAGCAACGAGGAGAAATACTTTTATTTCTCTTTGTTTTTGCTTTTTCAATGTGTGCTGCATTCTGCAGCACACATAGAAAGAGCAAAACGTCATGAATGACTGTTTATGTGCAGGAAGGTGTCTTCCTTCCTGCACATAACTAATGACATAAATAATGACAATTTGCTACTTCTCTGTGAACTGCATCCTGCAGCACACATAACAGTAACAAGTTACCATTATTGATTGTTTATGTGCAGGAAGGGACACCTTCCTGCACGTAAACAGTAATTCCCTGCAATGCAGGCAGCCTTGCTCTATGGTGCAAGGCTGCCTGCATTGGTGCTAGGCAGCTAAATTTAGCACCAGCGCTAGGGAGAATACAGGGGTGCACCGTATTGTCTTAAATACAGTGCGTCCCTGCATTTCTGAAGTGACGCAGCATGGCGCACAGTGCTGCACCACTTTCTATTAAACGAGGCCCTATATTTTGACGTAGGCAGGGTGTTCAAGGCTCCTATTTGTAGTTTAGAGGGAAACAGTAATCTTTGCTGTCTAGGTTTTTATGGCATGGTGCTACTGCATGTGTTCGACATGCTTAGGCTATTGCTCATTAAGTGTAGTTGTGTAGGCTACACCTTTTGGCTTAGCAATGTGTGTTATTATTAAAAGGGTTAGTTACTCGGACTCACTAAATGTAAACAGAAAGATCATTAGACATTTGCTATAAATTCACATTAAGCAAAAGCCAACAGTGCTTTGATAAAAGAACCACAACATGAATAATTGTTTAGTGCTGCCACAGAATGTGCGTGCTCCTTCTCCCCACAAGCCAGCTTTAAAGGTTATGTTACAGTCTTGTAAACTGGATTATAGAAGGGGCAAGAGCGGGCTCCACGGGGAGAGTCATCTACATTCCTCTTGCTTTCCTATAAATGTTCTCACTTTGAAGTCACAGAAAGAAAAGTAAACACCAAGCTTCTTCGTAAGGCGGAGCCTGACATTTAATCTTTGTGTTTAAATACACAGCAAATGTGACAAGATAAGAACAATATTTAAAGGCCTACTTACAGAAAGTGAGATCTCAGATGGATACAGTAAACAAGATTTGGGCAAGGAAAGGGACAAACCCAAGCCTGACGGCCTAAAACAAATAGGCCCTCATTCGGACCTTGGCGGGCGGCGGAGGCCGCCCGCCAAAGTCCCGCCGTCAAAATACCGTACCGCGGTCGCAAGACCGCGGCGGGTATTTTGACTTTTCCCCTGGGCTGGCGGGCGGCCGCCGAAAGGCCGCCCGCCAGCCCAGGGGAAAACGACCTTCCCACCATGAAGCCGGCTCGTAATCGAGCCGGCGGAGTGGGAAGGTGCGACGGGTGCTACTGCACCCGTCGCGTATTTCACTGTCTGCTATGCAGACAGTGAAATACTAGCGGGGCCCGCTTACGGGGGCCCCTGCAGTGCCCATGCCATTGGCATGGGCACTGCAGGGGCCCCCAGGGGCCCCGCGACACCCCCTACCGCCATCCTGTTCCTGGCGGGCGAACCGCCAGGAACAGGATGGCGGTAGGGGGTGTCAGAATCCCCCATGGCGGCGCAGCGAGCTGCGCCGCCATGGGGGATTCAAATGGGCAACGGAAAACCGGCGGGAGACCGCCGGTTTTCCATTTCTGACCGCGGCCAAAGCGCCGCGGTCAGAATGCCCAAGGGAGCACCGCCGGCCTGTCGGCGGTGCTCCCGCCCCCGTTGGCCCTGGCGGTGCAACACCGCCAGGGTCATGATGAGGGCCATAGTGTCAGCAAATAGAAAGCAAGCAAATATGACTCACAAACCACTACACCAGTGGCAAGCAATAGGCAGAATGCCTTCCCAGGGAAGCTTTCTGAATGTACTGAAGATGTACACACAGCTGTGCTATCTGGTAGGCTTCTACCTAGAAAAAAGAACACACATGCATGTGACCAGTAAGCAAAACAAAGATTGGAGCAAGCTATTCATTTCATACACATGGATTCAGATGAGGAACACTCCATAATGCCCTTTGCGAGGCTTGAAAATGTGCGTATGTTCTATGTGGTGATCCAAAGCAGGACAGGGGTGCTGCCAATATTGTGAATGAGTTTTGTGTGGACTTTCAGCAAGACAGAAATTCAAAGGGTCCCATATTGGTGGAGGAGGTCAGGTGTTTGAAGGATGATACATCCCAGCAGAAGTTAGTGAAAGGAGATTTGAAACTTTATAGATTAGTTATAGGTGAACTGTCTGAAAGTGATTCTCTGCTGTTTTGTGGATCCAGAGTGGAGGTCCCTAGTTCATTAATGGAGGAAATTACTATCTTTTGAGAGATGTCCTCTCAGATTTTTGCCCTTTATGTTTTGCTGGCTTTAGATCTCTGCGCACTTACCCCTGCCCACCAGTAGTAACGTGCATGTGCACCACCTTTAAACATAATTGAATTGGCATACTCTTACACTGGGGCTGGTGGAAAATAAAAGTGGTGGGGGCCGACGTTTCTCAGGGGACTATAACTGTGCTGCATGTATGCTGTATGCCACTGATAAAATGCAACATGAGGAATTCTCTACATTTTTCACACATTTTGCATTTAAATGAAGTTCATATTTTTAAAAGTTGTCACTTTATAAATGGCAACTTCATTTAAAAGCAAAATGTGTGAAAATATACTTTTATCAGTGGCTACCAGCAGACATGTACCACAGCTTACACTAGTCACACAATGCCATTCTGAGCTCTCATATGTGCTAACGACTTTATTAGTATATAAGAGAGAGTTTTAGAGTTGAGGATGTGCGTGCTAGAAGCAATGAAGCTTCACGCTTCCATGTTTTCTTTCAGCCTCAAGGATGGATCAGAAAATGCTGGGATCCAGCCCTGGGGCTGAAAGCAAACAGTGCCAGACTGCAGATTGTTTGTCCTTTTCAAACATTAAAAACAAATCACAGGCTGACAGTCATGAGGGGAGGGCTACGTCCCCAACTTGCCTGTGAAGTGATCGAGAAGGAGCCATGAGAAATACAGGGCTTATGCCCTACATGCCGGGGACTGCTTGAAAATATAACACTGCTGCGCGTCATGAATCTTCTCTTGAGACCCCTGAAAATTGCAGACCATGGCCTGCATCAGATCAGCCCTTAGCCTGCTTAGGTTTTCTAAATAAAGACAAATTGTATTTAGCACATGCGCACTAGTGAGCTGGGGCATCAACCTGCATGGGCTTAAAAGCCCTTATTTTATGAACAAGTTAATAAGTAACCAGATGGTAATTGCTCTTCGCAACTATCACCCTCAAAACTTAGAAATATGGGTGGGCGGAACTCCTGATGCCCTCGAGATGGAACTGTTGTTGTACTCCTAATTGGTATATATAACTTTCCTTTAAATTGCTTTTATATGCTACAAAGTGTACCAATGGCGTTTAACGTAAATGCCACTAATGGACTGCATCTCCTATTGTAGCATACATTACAATAGTAGTACACACAAGGCTGCAGGCGTACCATTGTACCTGGACTGTAGCACTGAAAAAACTGCAATCTCATATGTCAGAAAACACTTGGAAATGCAGAGATCGTCCTTTTAAATATTATTATTGACTCCTATGTTGGCCTTGTAGTGCATAAGCCAGGGTGCATGGTATTTAAAAGTAGGGCAAGTACAAATGTAATGTTAACATGTCTTTACAGTGATTAGCACGCAAAAGCTATTTTCACTGTCGGAAGGCTGACTGGCCGATAGAGAAAAAGACTGAAGCAATATTAAACATACATTCTGCTACCTGAGGGTTGGGACCATGCACATTATTGTTAGAATTCAAAGCAGATGATGGTGATATCTATAAATCATCAAAATACAGTTTACCATTCAATTTCAGATTTCAGATTACAGAGTTGGGCCATTCACTAACATAAATTTAGACTTGCATGTGTTGGAACAGGCTATCACGTAAGGGCAAAAGCAAAAATAAAGAGATGCAAAAAAATTATTTGGAAAATCATCCAACTAGGACACCTCATGATAAAAAATATGCTGGTGTAACTACCTAACTGAAAAGGAAAGAAGAAACCTCATTTAGTTATACCTCTCCTGGTGGGACAGCAGACAGTAGTGTTTCATCAGTGAGCGCGGTCACTTTCTTCCGGCTCCAGTTGACAGAAGCATCAGAACAGTGCAGAACACGGGCTGCCCATAGTACAGATCAACAGTTCAGAATTAGTTAACCATATTAGTACTGAACTACATCTCAGAATAAGACAGTTAAAAATAAGATGAGAAAACTCATCTGGGGATTTAAAGAAAACAGAAACAGCAGACTCAAACAGTGTTCTGGGCAGCTTTGAGGCAGAAGAAGAACTCTCCAGGACTAAGTTCTGAGTTCTAAAGTTCCTCGCTAATTAGAAGTATGCATGATCAATTCATTGGTCCTTCAGTTGGGCACACTCCAAATGTCAGATTCAGTGCCCAATGACTGCCAGTGGCACCATCGAATTTGCAACTATTTCAAATCTCAGCAAAAGTGCATTGTTATTTAAATGATTTCACACAGTTTCGACAAAGTATTACATTCTCTAGTCATTTGTTACTTGAGAGTTTTCTCTCACAAAACTAAACCTGTTTCATATAAGAATCATGAGTTTCCTGTCTTGTTCAACAGCTAGAATAAATAATGCAACACTGTTAATTCTGAAACATATTTCTTGCCTTTGTTGCAGTGTAGTTATTATAATCAAAATTAACATGAAATGTTTGCAAATTAATGTATAATGATGTCGCATAGAAAATTGTATTAATGTGCTTTTAACAAAGGCGCTTGAAAATGTGCCCACGGGGAGTGGCCACCAATGTATACGATGATTAAATGAAATTGAATAATAATTAATTATTGATGTACTAATGTATGATTTTGTATTAGTGTTAAGAGTTATATGTTAAGATGTTGCTAAAATTCATTAGTAGGCCTTAGTTAGCATGAGTCGGGGCCTAGCTGCCGGTCTCATATTAAATGTGTTTCTCTAACGTGCAATGTGCTGACTTGGTGAAGGACATGTAGCCGTACTTTTCCAGAAGCTAGAAGATGTGTGTAACCATAGTGAATTCTTTCTCATGAGACCCGACTTGCTCAAGGAGACATTCTTGCTGAATGCAACAGTGTAGACTTGCAACAGGTACAAGGTCGCCTGAACTGGTAAAGACAATGGGACTACTGACTGAGTCTGCGAGAATAAAAGTTTGTACCTGACATTCTACCCGTTGGAGACGTCATTTACATGAGCCAATAAACTACGTGAGAACTGTTCTAAAGTGACAATCCTAATGAGGTGACTACCCGATTATTGGTTAGAGATAATGATGCACCAAAATTTGCCCAATTGGAAATTAGGAGACTGTACAACAAGATTGATATAATCCCGTGTCACAAAGAGAAAGCAGCCATTCCTAGCCACTTTTGCCATTGCCATGACGTGCCATTCTTTGCTATTACCAAGCCACTTTGTCACTCTGTCTTAAAGACTTTTGCTGTTTGAATCTTCAAACCATCGTTATCCTTGTCTTACCCGATTCATACTTTTCCTCCTTAAGAGGGAGGTATTCCTTGTTGCCTGTCTTGCTGAACTTTGCTGAGTTTCCTGGCTGATGGCGAATGAACTGATGTCCTGAGGACGAAGACTGACACTGTATGCTGACCCATTACGGAGGGTAACTATATGATGATGAAATTGTAATTGTCTGTTTGCCTATTCTTTCTAGGTACCAACTGCTTCTATTGATAGAGACCATAGATCGATGTTTCCTAAATTTGTTTTGCTTGAAGCCCAACATGCTAATGCTAATTCGAGCTAGTTAAGGGATTCACTAAATGGACGCAAATAGACAAATGGCTGAATCGATGCTTTGTTGAATAATGCGCTAATGATACACTGCTAAAGTTAATCCATGTTGACGTCGTGCTTTTTCCTAATGTTTATGATCTTTGCTTTGCTGAAATCTTATTCGAGTTGCCATATTGTGACAGTGCTAATGTGTGTTATGGTTTTGAGATTAATAAACTTGCTAGTAGAGTGTAATCAATAGGGAATAAATATCATAACTCCTACAAATTTTGTGTGGTATTCATGACTGAAAGGACATGGTGTGTTCTGATTCTTATTGAGGTCATTAACTAATCTGATTGATTTGTTATTGTGAATATTCATGAGGTTATCGATCTATTGATTGATATGTTGATTAGTTATCTCGTCTTAAGGTGTCTCCAATCAGGGTCAAAAGATTCGTTGGCCTAAAACAAGTCCCAGACTAAGCAAATTATCTAGGGCGGGACGCGTTATCACATTCCTTACAATAGAACCTTCAACATCACATAAACAGCATAAGAAAAGAATTCAGGTCAGAGGGAACGGAATAAACAAGTGATTTTCCATTACTGCTGCAAAATGAATCTTTCAGGCCTAGTCAGGCTAAGAAGCCTTAGTACACAGTAATACATTAATAAATATATTGCCCACCTTACAATTCATATCAAATATGTAAAACAAATTATTTCAATGCAAACATTATACATGACATGTTAGAATAATTTTAAACGTGCATTTATTTGTCTGCACACATGTGACTCACATTAATAAAATTAATTTAAATCAATATAAGTACAATTAATTCAAATTCATGTAATATTTTCAATTCTTAATCTATATTTTAATAAAGTCACTATTTACAATAGCTCAATTTAGTACTTTTTCAAAATATAAATACAACACCCTTCATGTTAAAACTTAATTTTTAATACAAATGGTGGCCACATGGCCCACCATCATTCAAATGTGCATATCTTACAACTTATGTTATTTTCTCTGTTAGGCCTTTAAATGTAAATGTTTGATGTATACTTGTTCCTCTAGTTTGGGTATTTTTTGAATTTCATGCCTTTGAACTTCTTTAGGTGGGTGTGTCCGGGGCTTCCAATAGTGATTGAGTTGGAGGGGGGTCAATGAAAGTCAAAAGATTAAGAACCACTATGTCATTAGGATATAAAGTAATTAGTATAATTAAACATGAAATTATATTAAAAAAGCATGAAAGGCAAAACTAGTTGTTCACTAAGAAAATAAACAATGAAAAAGTTACACTTCCCTGACCCGGCAGAGGTGGTGAGAGCGCCAAATCCTAACCACTAGACCACCAAGGAGCATAACCGTCGCAACTTTACTGAAAGGTTTGAGTACAGTGATTCAGTCTGAGACTTTTGCATGGGGGTGTTAGTTATGTGTATCTTCATCCAACGATGTTGAAAGCCCAAAACATAGCAAAGTATCACATAGCACAAAAAAACTGTTTGTCAGACTAAAAAGTGAGGAAACAGACACCACAAAGACACACTGATAAGAGGAGACCGGATCCTGGGTGACTGGAAACGGTTGAAGGATCGTCATTCAGTGAGAGTTCTTATCTGTGAACAATGACCTCAGCTGCAGTGCTAGATTACCAAATAGGCAAAGTATGCACCAGCCTATAATTGATTTGATTTGGAAAGAAAATGAAATTCAAGCTTTCTTAATTGTTTCCAAAACATAGAAGAAAAATAATCAACTCAAAGAAATGAAAACTTTACATTAAATACCCTATAGAGAAAATACTGCATTACTGTAATGTACCCATTAACAACTTAAAGTACATAAACCATAGACATCAGATTCACATAACAGTTGATCTCTTAAAAGCTCATCTTCTGTCAGCTGTCAGTTTGTAAAACAATTTGGTGCAAACAATGTACGTGTAATGTTTAGTTTTGTGTAATAAAATTGGTTATTAAAATTGTTGGTTGGTAAAATAAAAAATGTTTTAGGAGATAATTTGTGAGGGGGGACGAAATTTCGACTGTATAGGGGCCTCCATAGGGTTTAATCTGGCACTGCTCAACTGTGCCATCTTAAGTGATCTGAATTCAGTGAGTGCTCTTAGCTGTGAAGAGAGACCTCTTTTCTGTGCACAGTTCACCGGAGGGTGTGAAGTGAGATTCCCATTAGATGTTAATGGAGAACACTTAGCTCTGCAGATTCAATGGTCTGGACCCAGTGAGAGAGATTGGTGCTGTGCAACATCCACTGACACCTATTCACTGACCGACATTAGAGCTGTGCAGGGTTCAGACCCTCCCATCTGTGCAGCACTTAGGCCCATATTTATACTTTTTTAGCGCCGCATATGCGTCATTTTTTGACGCAAAAGCGGCGCAAACTTACAAAATACAATTGTATTTTGTACGTTTGCGCCGCTTTTGCATCAAAAAGCAGAGCAAATGTGGTGCTAAAAAGTATAAATATGGGCTTAAGTTCTAGGAAGTTAGTGAGGGACATCCTATCAGTGCAGCACTCAGTTCGATGCATTCAGTGAGAGACCTCCTATGAGCTCAACACTGAGTTCTATGCATTCAGTAGGAGACCTCCTATCTGTGCGGCACTCAGTTCTATGTAGTCAGTGAGAGACCTTCTATTAGTGCAGCAGTCAGTGAAAGGCCTCCTGTTTGTGCAGCACTCAGTTGTATGTATTCAGTGAGAGACCTCCTGTCTGTGCAGCATTCAGTTCTATGCATTCAGTGAGAGACCTCCTATGTATACAATACTCAATGCGTTGTCTGTAGGAAAAGCATTTGGTTCTGGACACTTATCACAGCTAAAGCTGCCTTTAGACACCTCACGTGGATTTCCGTAGTGTAGTTGTTATCACATTCGACTAACATGGGAATTTGAGACCGGGCGGAAACTCTTTTTTTATTTTCAACCAGCAACTCACAACTGCTTATTTTATTATTCTAATGTAGTGTTGTACTCCACACAAAATAACAACACATCTCAGAAATCTCCCATTTAATATTTGCTTGTACATTCAGCTGTTTCAAGGACAGACAGACATCGGACTCTTTTTGTCCCTTTACATTCAGACAGCAGGACAGCTGCTTCCTTCCATCACTCCAGTGTCACTGCACAGATCTCTGACTGGGGGTGAGTGTTTGAAAAGTTTCAGCACTCGTCCGTCATGCGTCATGCTTTTGTGTTGCTAAAGTCACCATTGAGCGATTTTCAATAAAGGCATCTAAATATGATGAGCATGCGCTGGTCTTACGTCACCTTCCTTCATTCGTTGGAAGTCCCAGTTCACCACCTGTAGCTGGTTTCAACTGGATCCTGGTTCAGCATGGATCACTAGAACACTGACCTAAATAAATAAGGAACATTTGATGGTTCTATTAAAATTTCAATACTCACAGGTAACCTGTTGCACTACATAGCACAAATCGCATAGAAGATACCTTTTGTAGCTGGTTAACTGGAATTTCCTTCATGATCTCAATGTACCACTCCATCCACCGCTTGAGCAGGGACTTCTGGGAACAGCACTGCTTTTAAATGCACACACAGTGTGTAGACTCCAACACTGATTACAAATACACACACATTGTGTATTCTCCAACACTGATTACAAATACACACAGGATCTTCAGGATCAGCCCCTACTGGTTAATGTCTTTCCAAATTTGAAATTTATTTAATGTAATGAACACTAATTTTTCAATGAAACAACATATAAAACAGCATTGCATAGGAAAAAATAATAGCCAAAAAAGTAAAAAATGTATTAAAATTGATTTATTCATCTCTTTCCTTCGTCCGTGAGAGACCAGTACACAGAACTTTTCCCCCATTACAATAGCTAATTGTGATAAAGTGGATTATTACTTCGGGTGGATGGCAATTCGCCACAAGTAATAATGTCACTATTCCGGTTAGGTCCAATAAAGGTTTCAGTAACTTAAATCTGAGCCAAACCCTTGCTAACTATGGCGCAGAGTAGACAGGTTTAACTTAAAAATGTATAAAGCATTTTAAAGTAACAAAATGTTTAAAAAGTTGAAAACACAACAAAAATCCCTCTCCAATTTTTAAAAAAAGAGAATGTTTTAATGAACAAAACAACACTTATACAACAAAAATCCAAGAAGAAGAACCAGAGATATGGATTTTTTTTTTTTTTAACACAAATAGCACCAAAACGCGTTTTGCGCCATCCACAGTCATCTGCTTTTGTTTGACTAAAACTCAGGTGCTATTTAAGGCTGACCATGATGGAGTACGGGTTAGCTATAGAAACCAGGTTTGATCTGGTCAAAAGTTTTATCTACTGAGACAGGGCCCACTTTAGAGCAGAGTAGTGCGCAGTAGAGTAGAGACAAACAAACACAAATGATGGACGGAATGGGGAACCAATCAAACATCCACCCCCAGTCACACATCTGGGTTTAATCCATCATCTCTTTACTCACCATGCCACCCTAGTTTAGACCCAGCTATATGCAAATCAGTCTTGACCTGTTCCCTATCTGCCGTGCCAGGTCCTCCCTGGACTGGAAACAAGCGTCCTGGGACCGGTTTCAGGGTATCACCCTTCATCAGCTTGGCAGTACGGGCTGGACTGTTCCCACGGGGAGCAGGGATAAGGCTGATTTGCATATGGGTGGATCCAAACTGGAATGGCATGGGTAGCAAAAAAACAATGGATATAGGCCCAGATCTCTGTACTAGGGGTGAATGTTTGACATTGTTCAGCATTCCGTCCAACACTTGTTCTTTTTGCAACAGCAGAGTAGAAAGGCATAGAGTTCAGTGGCATAGAGTGTCACACCAGCTGCCAGCAATGCTAAAGCCGGCCCTGGTGGCAGGCTGCTGTTGTTTTAGTGGAACATGTTTACCTATTTCATTGTTGACAACATACACATCCACCAAATAGTATAAAAACGATGGAGCTTATTTACAAGCCCCTAGTGCCACTGGAGCATCACTGTCAGCGACGCTTCGGTTGCGCTGTGCCCATTTCCACATTTACAAGGCGGCGCAAAGCGACTTTGCATGACTTAATGTGCCTTATAAATATGGGCCCCAAATGCAGTTTTCTGCAGCAGATGGGCGTGCAATTGGTGTTGCTGTGGGCGTTTCCATGCAACACCCATTGCTCTTGACACTGCCCCACATTTACGATAAATTGTAAACCTGAGGCAGTGCTAAAAACAAACACCACCCCAGCGGTGGCGATAGACTGGAGCAACGAGGAGAAATACTTTTATTTCTCTTTGTTTTTGCTTTTTCAATGTGTGCTGCATTCTGCAGCACACATAGAAAGAGCAAAACGTCATGAATGACTGTTTATGTGCAGGAAGGTGTCTTCCTTCCTGCACATAACTAATGACATAAATAATGACAATTTGCTACTTCTCTGTGAACTGCATCCTGCAGCACACATAACAGTAACAAGTTACCATTATTGATTGTTTATGTGCAGGAAGGGACACCTTCCTGCACGTAAACAGTAATTCCCTGCAATGCAGGCAGCCTTGCTCTATGGTGCAAGGCTGCCTGCATTGGTGCTAGGCAGCTAAATTTAGCACCAGCGCTAGGGAGAATACAGGGGTGCACCGTATTGTCTTAAATACAGTGCGTCCCTGCATTTCTGAAGTGACGCAGCATGGCGCACAGTGCTGCACCACTTTCTATTAAACGAGGCCCTATATTTTGACGTAGGCAGGGTGTTCAAGGCTCCTATTTGTAGTTTAGAGGGAAACAGTAATCTTTGCTGTCTAGGTTTTTATGGCATGGTGCTACTGCATGTGTTCGACATGCTTAGGCTATTGCTCATTAAGTGTAGTTGTGTAGGCTACACCTTTTGGCTTAGCAATGTGTGTTATTATTAAAAGGGTTAGTTACTCGGACTCACTAAATGTAAACAGAAAGATCATTAGACATTTGCTATAAATTCACATTAAGCAAAAGCCAACAGTGCTTTGATAAAAGAACCACAACATGAATAATTGTTTAGTGCTGCCACAGAATGTGCGTGCTCCTTCTCCCCACAAGCCAGCTTTAAGGGTTATGTTACAGTCTTGTAAACTGGATTATAGAAGGGGCAAGAGCGGGCTCCACGGGGAGAGTCATCTACATTCCTCTTGCTTTCCTATAAATGTTCTCACTTTGAAGTCACAGAAAGAAAAGTAAACACCAAGCTTCTTCGTAAGGCGGAGCCTGACATTTAATCTTTGTGTTTAAATACACAGCAAATGTGACAAGATAAGAACAATATTTAAAGGCCTACTTACAGAAAGTGAGATCTCAGATGGATACAGTAAACAAGATTTGGGCAAGGAAAGGGACAAACCCAAGCCTGACGGCCTAAAACAAATAGGCCCTCATTCGGACCGCCCGCCAAAGTCCCGCCGTCAAAATACCGTACCGCGGTCGCAAGACCGCGGCGGGTATTTTGACTTTTCCCCTGGGCTGGCGGGCGGCCGCCGAAAGGCCGCCCGCCAGCCCAGGGGAAAACGACCTTCCCACCATGAAGCCGGCTCGTAATCGAGCCGGCGGAGTGGGAAGGTGCGACGGGTGCTACTGCACCCGTCGCGTATTTCACTGTCTGCTATGCAGACAGTGAAATACTAGCGGGGCCCGCTTACGGGGGCCCCTGCAGTGCCCATGCCATTGGCATGGGCACTGCAGGGGCCCCCAGGGGCCCCGCGACACCCCCTACCGCCATCCTGTTCCTGGCGGGCGAACCGCCAGGAACAGGATGGCGGTAGGGGGTGTCAGAATCCCCCATGGCGGCGCAGCGAGCTGCGCCGCCATGGGGGATTCAAATGGGCAACGGAAAACCGGCGGGAGACCGCCGGTTTTCCATTTCTGACCGCGGCCAAAGCGCCGCGGTCAGAATGCCCAAGGGAGCACCGCCGGCCTGTCGGCGGTGCTCCCGCCCCCGTTGGCCCTGGCGGTGCAACACCGCCAGGGTCATGATGAGGGCCATAGTGTCAGCAAATAGAAAGCAAGCAAATATGACTCACAAACCACTACACCAGTGGCAAGCAATAGGCAGAATGCCTTCCCAGGGAAGCTTTCTGAATGTACTGAAGATGTACACACAGCTGTGCTATCTGGTAGGCTTCTACCTAGAAAAAAGAACACACATGCATGTGACCAGTAAGCAAAACAAAGATTGGAGCAAGCTATTCATTTCATACACATGGATTCAGATGAGGAACAGTCCATAATGCCCTTTGCGAGGCTTGAAAATGTGCATATGTTCTATGTGGTGATCCAAAGCAGGACAGGGGTGCTGCCAATATTGTGAATGAGTTTTGTGTGGACTTTCAGCAAGACAGAAATTCAAAGGGTCCCATATTGGTGGAGGAGGTCAGGTGTTTGAAGGATGATACATCCCAGCAGAAGTTAGTGAAAGGAGATTTGAAACTTTATAGATTAGTTATAGGTGAACTGTCTGAAAGTGATTCTCTGCTGTTTTGTGGATCCAGAGTGGAGGTCCCTAGTTCATTAATGGAGGAAATTACTATCTTTTGAGAGATGTCCTCTCAGATTTTTGCCCTTTATGTTTTGCTGGCTTTAGATCTCTGCGCACTTACCCCTGCCCACCAGTAGTAACGTGCATGTGCACCACCTTTAAACATAATTGAATTGGCATACTCTTACACTGGGGCTGGTGGAAAATAAAAGTGGTGGGGGCCGACGTTTCTCAGGGGACTATAACTGTGCTGCATGTATGCTGTATGCCACTGATAAAATGCAACATGAGGAATTCTCTACATTTTTCACACATTTTGCATTTAAATGAAGTTCATATTTTTAAAAGTTGTCACTTTATAAATGGCAACTTCATTTAAAAGCAAAATGTGTGAAAATATACTTTTATCAGTGGCTACCAGCAGACATGTACCACAGCTTACACTAGTCACACAATGCCATTCTGAGCTCTCATATGTGCTAACGACTTTATTAGTATATAAGAGAGAGTTTTAGAGTTGAGGATGTGCGTGCTAGAAGCAATGAAGCTTCACGCTTCCATGTTTTCTTTCAGCCTCAAGGATGGATCAGAAAATGCTGGGATCCAGCCCTGGGGCTGAAAGCAAACAGTGCCAGACTGCAGATTGTTTGTCCTTTTCAAACATTAAAAACAAATCACAGGCTGACAGTCATGAGGGGAGGGCTACGTCCCCAACTTGCCTGTGAAGTGATCGAGAAGGAGCCATGAGAAATACAGGGCTTATGCCCTACATGCCGAGGACTGCTTGAAAATATAACACTGCTGCGCGTCATGAATCTTCTCTTGAGACCCCTGAAAATTGCAGACCATGGCCTGCATCAGATCAGCCCTTAGCCTGCTTAGGTTTTCTAAATAAAGACAAATTGTATTTAGCACATGCGCACTAGTGAGCTGGGGCATCAACCTGCATGGGCTTAAAAGCCCTTATTTTATGAACAAGTTAATAAGTAACCAGATGGTAATTGCTCTTCGCAACTATCACCCTCAAAACTTAGAAATATGGGTGGGCGGAACTCCTGATGCCCTCGAGATGGAACTGTTGTTGTACTCCTAATTGGTATATATAACTTTCCTTTAAATTGCTTTTATATGCTACAAAGTGTACCAATGGCGTTTAACGTAAATGCCACTAATGGACTGCATCTCCTATTGTAGCATACATTACAATAGTAGTACACACAAGGCTGCAGGCGTACCATTGTACCTGGACTGTAGCACTGAAAAAACTGCAATCTCATATGTCAGAAAACACTTGGAAATGCAGAGATTGTCCTTTTAAATATTATTATTGACTCCTATGTTGGCCTTGTAGTGCATAAGCCAGGGTGCATGGTATTTAAAAGTAGGGCAAGTACAAATGTAATGTTAACATGTCTTTACAGTGATTAGCACGCAAAAGCTATTTTCACTGTCGGAAGGCTGACTGGCCGATAGAGAAAAAGACTGAAGCAATATTAAACATACATTCTGCTACCTGAGGGTTGGGACCATGCACATTATTGTTAGAATTCAAAGCAGATGATGGTGATATCAATAAATCATCAAAATACAGTTTACCATTCAATTTCAGATTTCAGATTACAGAGTTGGGCCATTCACTAACATAAATTTAGACTTGCATGTGTTGGAACAGGCTATCACGTAAGGGCAAAAGCAAAAATAAAGAGATGCAAAAAAATTATTTGGAAAATCATCCAACTAGGACACCTCATGATAAAAAATATGCTGGTGTAACTACCTAACTGAAAAGGAAAGAAGAAACCTCATTTAGTTATACCTCTCCTGGTGGGACAGCAGACAGTAGTGTTTCATCAGTGAGCGCGGTCACTTTCTTCCGGCTCCAGTTGACAGAAGCATCAGAACAGTGCAGAACACGGGCTGCCCATAGTACAGATCAACAGTTCAGAATTAGTTAACCATATTAGTACTGAACTACATCTCAGAATAAGACAGTTAAAAATAAGATGAGAAAACTCATCTGGGGATTTAAAGAAAACAGAAACAGCAGACTCAAACAGTGTTCTGGGCAGCTTTGAGGCAGAAGAAGAACTCTCCAGGACTAAGTTCTGAGTTCTAAAGTTCCTCGCTAATTAGAAGTATGCATGATCAATTCATTGGTCCTTCAGTTGGGCACACTCCAAATGTCAGATTCAGTGCCCAATGACTGCCAGTGGCACCATCGAATTTGCAACTATTTCAAATCTCAGCAAAAGTGCATTGTTATTTAAATGATTTCACACAGTTTCGACAAAGTATTACATTCTCTAGTCATTTGTTACTTGAGAGTTTTCTCTCACAAAACTAAACCTGTTTCATATAAGAATCATGAGTTTCCTGTCTTGTTCAACAGCTAGAATAAATAATGCAACACTGTTAATTCTGAAACATATTTCTTGCCTTTGTTGCAGTGTAGTTATTATAATCAAAATTAACATGAAATGTTTGCAAATTAATGTATAATGATGTCGCATAGAAAATTGTATTAATGTGCTTTTAACAAAGGTGCTTGAAAATGTGCCCACGGGGAGTGGCCACCAATGTATACGATGATTAAATGAAATTGAATAATAATTAATTATTGATGTACTAATGTATGATTTTGTATTAGTGTTAAGAGTTATATGTTAAGATGTTGCTAAAATTCATTAGTAGGCCTTAGTTAGCATGAGTCGGGGCCTAGCTGCCGGTCTCATATTAAATGTGTTTCTCTAACGTGCAATGTGCTGACTTGGTGAAGGACATGTAGCCGTACTTTTCCAGAAGCTAGAAGATGTGTGTAACCATAGTGAATTCTTTCTCATGAGACCCGACTTGCTCAAGGAGACATTCTTGCTGAATGCAACAGTGTAGACTTGCAACAGGTACAAGGTCGCCTGAACTGGTAAAGACAATGGGACTACTGACTGAGTCTGCGAGAATAAAAGTTTGTACCTGACATTCTACCCGTTGGAGACGTCATTTACATGAGCCAATAAACTACGTGAGAACTGTTCTAAAGTGACAATCCTAATGAGGTGACTACCCGATTATTGGTTAGAGATAATGATGCACCAAAATTTGCCCAATTGGAAATTAGGAGACTGTACAACAAGATTGATATAATCCCGTGTCACAAAGAGAAAGCAGCCATTCCTAGCCACTTTTGCCATTGCCATGACGTGCCATTCTTTGCTATTACCAAGCCACTTTGTCACTCTGTCTTAAAGACTTTTGCTGTTTGAATCTTCAAACCATCGTTACCCTTGTCTTACCCGATTCATACTTTTCCTCCTTAAGAGGGAGGTATTCCTTGTTGCCTGTCTTGCTGAACTTTGCTGAGTTTCCTGGCTGATGGCGAATCAACTGATGTCCTGAGGACGAAGACTGACACTGTATGCTGACCCATTACGGAGGGTAACTATATGATGATGAAATTGTAATTGTCTGTTTGCCTATTCTTTCTAGGTACCAACTGCTTCTATTGATAGAGACCATAGATCGATGTTTCCTAAATTTGTTTTGCTTGAAGCCCAACATGCTAATGCTAATTCGAGCTAGTTAAGGGATTCACTAAATGGACGCAAATAGACAAATGGCTGAATCGATGCTTTGTTGAATAATGCGCTAATGATACACTGCTAAAGTTAATCCATGTTGACGTCGTGCTTTTTCCTAATGTTTATGATCTTTGCTTTGCTGAAATCTTATTCGAGTTGCCATATTGTGACAGTGCTAATGTGTGTTATGGTTTTGAGATTAATAAACTTGCTAGTAGAGTGTAATCAATAGGGAATAAATATCATAACTCCTACAAATTTTGTGTGGTATTCATGACTGAAAGGACATGGTGTGTTCTGATCTTATTGAGGTCATTAACTAATCTGATTGATTTGTTATTGTGAATATTCATGAGGTTATCGATCTATTGATTGATATGTTGATTAGTTATCTCGTCTTAAGGTGTCTCCAATCAGGGTCAAAAGATTTGTTGGCCTAAAACAAGTCCCAGACTAAGCAAATTATCTAGGGCGGGACGCGTTATCACATTCTTTACAATAGAACCTTCAACATCGCATAAGAAAAGAATTCAGGTCAGAGGGAACGGAATAAACAAGTGATTTTCCATTACTGCTGCAAAATGAATCTTTCAGGCCTAGTCAGGCTAAGAAGCCTTAGTACACAGTAATACATTAATAAATATATTGCCCACCTTACAATTCATATCAAATATGTAAAACAAATTATTTCAATGCAAACATTATACATGACATGTTAGAATAATTTTAAACGTGCATTTATTTGTCTGCACACATGTGACTCACATTAATAAAATTAATTTAAATCAATATAAGTACAATTAATTCAAATTCATGTAATATTTTCAATTCTTAATCTATATTTTAATAAAGTCACTATTTACAATAGCTCAATTTAGTACTTTTTCAAAATATAAATACAACACCCTTCATGTTAAAACTTAATTTTTAATACAAATGGTGGCCACATGGCCCACCATCATTCAAATGTGCATATCTTACAACTTATGTTATTTTCTCTGTTAGGCCTTTAAATGTAAATGTTTGATGTATACTTGTTCCTCTAGTTTGGGTATTTTTTGAATTTCATGCCTTTGAACTTCTTTAGGTGGGTGTGTCCGGGGCTTCCAATAGTGATTGAGTTGGAGGGGGGTCAATGAAAGTCAAAAGATTAAGAACCACTATGTCATTAGGATATAAAGTAATTAGTATAATTAAACATGAAATTATATTAAAAAAGCATGAAAGGCAAAACTAGTTGTTCACTAAGAAAATAAACAATGAAAAAGTTACACTTCCCTGACCCGGCAGAGGTGGTGAGAGCGCCAAATCCTAACCACTAGACCACCAAGGAGCATAACCGTCGCAACTTTACTGAAAGGTTTGAGTACAGTGATTCAGTCTGAGACTTTTGCATGGGGGTGTTAGTTATGTGTATCTTCATCCAACGATGTTGAAAGCCCAAAACATAGCAAAGTATCACATAGCACAAAAAAACAGTTTGTCAGACTAAAAAGTGAGGAAACAGACACCACAAAGACACACTGATAAGAGGAGACCGGATCCTGGGTGACTGGAAACGGTTGAAGGATCGTCATTCAGTGAGAGTTCTTATCTGTGAACAATGACCTCAGCTGCAGTGCTAGATTACCAAATAGGCAAAGTATGCACCAGCCTATAATTGATTTGATTTGGAAAGAAAATGAAATTCAAGCTTTCTTAATTGTTTCCAAAACATAGAAGAAAAATAATCAACTCAAAGAAATGAAAACTTTACATTAAATACCCTATAGAGAAAATACTGCATTACTGTAATGTACCCATTAACAACTTAAAGTACATAAACCATAGACATCAGATTCACATAACAGTTGATCTCTTAAAAGCTCATCTTCTGTCAGCTGTCAGTTTGTAAAACAATTTGGTGCAAACAATGTACGTGTAATGTTTAGTTTTGTGTAATAAAATTGGTTATTAAAATTGTTGGTTGGTAAAATAAAAAATGTTTTAGGAGATAATTTGTGAGGGGGGACGAAATTTCGACTGTATAGGGGCCTCCATAGGGTTTAATCTGGCACTGCTCAACTGTGCCATCTTAAGTGATCTGAATTCAGTGAGTGCTCTTATCTGTGAAGAGAGACCTCTTTTCTGTGCACAGTTCACCGGAGGGTGTGAAGTGAGATTCCCATTAGATGTTAATGGAGAACACTTAGCTCTGCAGATTCAATGGTCTGGACCCAGTGAGAGAGATTGGTGCTGTGCAACATCCACTGACACCTATTCACTGACCGACATTAGAGCTGTGCAGGGTTCAGACCCTCCCATCTGTGCAGCACTTAGGCCCATATTTATACTTTTTTAGCGCCGCATATGCGTCATTTTTTGACGCAAAAGCGGCGCAAACTTACAAAATACAATTGTATTTTGTACGTTTGCGCCGCTTTTGCATCAAAAAGCAGAGCAAATGTGGTGCTAAAAAGTATAAATATGGGCTTAAGTTCTAGGAAGTTAGTGAGGGACATCCTATCAGTGCAGCACTCAGTTCGATGCATTCAGTGAGAGACCTCCTATGAGCTCAACACTGAGTTCTATGCATTCAGTAGGAGACCTCCTATCTGTGCGGCACTCAGTTCTATGTAGTCAGTGAGAGACCTTCTATTAGTGCAGCAGTCAGTGAAAGGCCTCCTGTTTGTGCAGCACTCAGTTGTATGTATTCAGTGAGAGACCTCCTGTCTGTGCAGCATTCAGTTCTATGCATTCAGTGAGAGACCTCCTATGTATACAATACTCAATGCGTTGTCTGTAGGAAAAGCATTTGGTTCTGGACACTTATCACAGCTAAAGCTGCCTTTAGACACCTCACGTGGATTTCCGTAGTGTAGTTGTTATCACATTCGACTAACATGGGAATTTGAGACCGGGCGGAAACTCTTTTTTTATTTTCAACCAGCAACTCACAACTGCTTATTTTATTATTCTAATGTAGTGTTGTACTCCACACAAAATAACAACACATCTCAGAAATCTCCCATTTAATATTTGCTTGTACATTCAGCTGTTTCAAGGACAGACAGACATCGGACTCTTTTTGTCCCTTTACATTCAGACAGCAGGACAGCTGCTTCCTTCCATCACTCCAGTGTCACTGCACAGATCTCTGACTGGGGGTGAGTGTTTGAAAAGTTTCAGCACTCGTCCGTCATGCGTCATGCTTTTGTGTTGCTAAAGTCACCATTGAGCGATTTTCAATAAAGGCATCTAAATATGATGAGCATGCGCTGGTCTTACGTCACCTTCCTTCATTCGTTGGAAGTCCCAGTTCACCACCTGTAGCTGGTTTCAACTGGATCCTGGTTCAGCATGGATCACTAGAACACTGACCTAAATAAATAAGGAACATTTGATGGTTCTATTAAAATTTCAATACTCACAGGTAACCTGTTGCACTACATAGCACAAATCGCATAGAAGATACCTTTTGTAGCTGGTTAACTGGAATTTCCTTCATGATCTCAATGTACCACTCCATCCACCGCTTGAGCAGGGACTTCTGGGAACAGCACTGCTTTTAAATGCACACACAGTGTGTAGACTCCAACACTGATTACAAATACACACACATTGTGTATTCTCCAACACTGATTACAAATACACACAGGATCTTCAGGATCAGCCCCTACTGGTTAATGTCTTTCCAAATTTGAAATTTATTTAATGTAATGAACACTAATTTTTCAATGAAACAACATATAAAACAGCATTGCATAGGAAAAAATAATAGCCAAAAAAGTAAAAAATGTATTAAAATTGATTTATTCATCTCTTTCCTTCGTCCGTGAGAGACCAGTACACAGAACTTTTCCCCCATTACAATAGCTAATTGTGATAAAGTGGATTATTACTTCGGGTGGATGGCAATTCGCCACAAGTAATAATGTCACTATTCCGGTTAGGTCCAATAAAGGTTTCAGTAACTTAAATCTGAGCCAAACCCTTGCTAACTATGGCGCAGAGTAGACAGGTTTAACTTAAAAATGTATAAAGCATTTTAAAGTAACAAAATGTTTAAAAAGTTGAAAACACAACAAAAATCCCTCTCCAATTTTTAAAAAAAGAGAATGTTTTAATGAACAAAACAACACTTATACAACAAAAATCCAAGAAGAAGAACCAGAGATATGGAATTTTTTTTTTTTTAACACAAATAGCACCAAAACGCGTTTTGCGCCATCCACAGTCATCTGCTTTTGTTTGACTAAAACTCAGGTGCTATTTAAGGCTGACCATGATGGAGTACGGGTTAGCTATAGAAACCAGGTTTGATCTGGTCAAAAGTTTTATCTACTGAGACAGGGCCCACTTTATATTTTGGCGGATGGAGTATCCTTTGTTGTCTTGACAGAGGAATTAACATCCGTATGGGAATGTTCTATGTATCAGATAATTTTTTGATGTAATGTCAAATGGAGGGGATTAAAGGTTCCAGAGGTTGGCAGCTGGAGGACACTGTTGTTAGACTCAATAAAGAAGATTTAATTCACTTGCCAGTGGGAGTTACCACATATATTGGCGACGACAGTCCGTGCATGGGACGGAGCTTGGTGACTGAGAGGGCTCGTCACACGGCTGAATTAGCAGAACGGTGCACGCTGGATGAGCGTGCGCTGAAAGACTGGATTTCAGTCAGCGCGTGCTGAAAGAATGGATTTAATACTAATTGAAATATAAACTGAAGTGTGCCTTGCGCTACACACGTAAGGTGAACAAATCCTAGCTGAAGTGTGGCTTGCGCTACACGCGCGAAGTGAACAAATTCAAGCTGAAGTGTGTCACGCGCTACACGCGCACAACGACAAAAAAACACTGGAAACATAAACATCTTAATTAATAGTCTTACTAAAAGAAGTCTGAGTTGAAATTGCTTTCACACGCACAACTGGTAACATGTTAACAGGATCGTTTTCCTCACAACACGAAGGGCGTTTAAAGGAAGGACTACAAGAGGAAGATAGAGGAAAGACTGTGAAGTGAAAGAAAGACTGTGAAATAAAAATAGAGGAAGGACTACAAAACCAAGGATAGAGGAAGAACTGCAGGATTGTAATATTATAATTTAGTCATTAAAAATAAATGAATAGAGAGGAAGTTTATTTTAGTTTATTATTTTAAATTATTATTTTAATTTGTTGAATTGACTCATTGTTTTAGAATTACTTTTCAGGATGGCTGAACAAAGCATTATGGCTCCGCCTACTTTCTTACCTACACCTGGAGAACCCACTATTTCTTGTAAAAGATGGAAGAATATGTTTTTTACATATATTTTGGCAATGGTTGGAGACAAATATGGTCCAATACGGAAGCAAGCAATTCTTTTACATCATTTAGGGGCAGAAGGAAGAAGGATTTATGATGATCTTCCAGAAATATCATTAAGTATTGGAGATGCTCAAGCTGCAAATGTGTTTGAAATGTCCTTAATGGTGCTGGATAAATATTTTACTCCTACAGTGGGTATAGGGTTTGAAAGACATAATATTTTTTTGCGTGTTCAGAGAGAAGATGAAGACATTCTGACATATTTAGCGGAACTAAGAGGGTTAGCTGTTTCTTGTCAGTTCCAGGACTTGACTGACAGTTTGATCAGAGATCAGATCGTACGTTGTACAAATAATAAACGGGTGAAAGAACAATTGTGATACAGTATAAATTGCAAGAAGTATGGAAGATGCTGCAATATGGATTAAAGAAATGGATGATATTAAAAAAGAGGTTAAAGAAGTGAAAGATAATTCAATAAATGAAGTTAAAGGTGCAGATAGGAAAAAACAAGTCAAAATGGGTGAAATCGATAACGGTATGAAATTTGGCATGACTAGTAATGAAGGGTACATGGCAACTAAAGGGCTAGGGAATGAAAGGAGGAACATAATTTGTTATAGGTGTAGATGCCAAGGTCATATTAGCTCTAGAACTAGGTGTGGAGCTCAGAATGTCATTTGTAGGAGTTGTGGTAAAAGAGGACATTTGGCTAGAGTGTGCAGAAAAAGAGGGAGAATACAAAGAGTCAAAACAATAGATGATGTATGTGAAAATATAAGAGATGTAGTATTATTCATAAATAAATTTGAAGAATCTGTGAAAGATGTAGGTAGTGGACAGGTTGGACAGCGAGATAGTGTAAAGGTGAAAATGGAAAGCGAATGCGTGTTAGAGAAACCACATGGTGATGTGACTTTGGATGGAAAGAAGGTACGGGTTTTGGTTGACTCAGGTAGTTTGTTCACACTTATTAGTCGGAATACTTATGAGGAGCAGTTTAAAGAAAATTTGAAGAATCTCCAGTCATCTGACATGAAGGCGGTTGGATATAGTGGCAAGAAAATAGAAATTGTGGGAATGAAGTGGATGAATATTGCTTTTGGGAATAGTGTAGTCTGAGGTAGAGTGTACATAACAGAGGATGGGTCAGATCTTCTTGAGTGGCATCATCAGAAGTATATGAACATTGTTTTGGATCCTAATGCCAAAGAACCTGTGATGTCAATAGAATTGGTAAATGGACAGTACAAGAAATGTAATGATGGTGAGAAGGTAGTGCTTGAATATCCCAATTTTTTCCAGAAAAAATAGGATTATTGAAGGGTTTTACTCATAGAATAATTTTGAAATAAAGAGCCGTGCCTATGGTGCATAAAGTAAGATCCATACCTCATTTGATGAGGTAACCATTAAAAAAGGAATTGGATAGGTTAATGGCAGAGGGGATTATAGAACCCATTGGGTCTTCTGAATGGCTATCTCCAGTGGTGGTTGCCCCAAAGGATGGAGGGAAAATCTGTTTATGCATAGATTTACGAGAGCTGAACAAGAACATTTGCGTGGACAGACAGCTGTTACCCAATATATCTTAAATGTTGAGTGTGATGGGAGGAGGAAAGTGGTTCAGTGTACTTGACATGTCATCTGCATACCATCAAGTAAATCTACATAAAGAATCAAGACCACTGACATCATTTGCTACACCTTTAGGTGCATTCAGATATCATAGGATGCCTTTCGGTCTTGCCTCTGCCTCAGCTGTTTTCCAAAGAATGACACAAAGTATTTTTAAGGGTATGAAAACAGTCCTATGTTTTCAGGATGACATTTTGGTAGTAGGTAATTCAGAAAGTGAACATAATGAGGTGTTAAAAGAGGTTTTATCAAGGATTATGAAACATGGCTTAACCATAAAGAGAGAAAAATGTCAATTAAAAACAAGACGTGTTGATTATTTAGGCCATGAAATTTCAAAAGAAGGAATCAAACCGAAGAAAAGTATTATCAAAGCTATATCCGAAGTTCCTAGGCTAAAAAGTAAGAAACAGTTAAAATCTTGTTTGGGGCTTGCTGAGTATTGTTCTAAATTTATATGCAATTTTGCTGAAGAGGTAGAACCTATGCATTTGTTATTGAAGGAAAAAAAGTATTCAAATGGGGAGATGAATGTGAGAAGGCATTTAAAGAGATCAAACAATCTATTATTGAGTCACCATCATTGTTTCATTTTAATGTAAACAACAACACTATAGTCACTACTGATGCTAGTAATGTTGGTTTAGCAGCTGTACTTTCAGAGAGAGTAGATGGACAGGAAAGAATAATTGGATTTCCATCCAGAAGGTTACAGGGTGCAGAACAATTTTATTCCACCATCGAAAAAGAAGTGTTAGCCTGTTTTTGGGCGGTGAACCATTTTGAATGTTACTTGTAGGGTTTACCTTTCATCATTCGGACTGACCATACACCACTTATTCATGTATTTAAATGTGGAAAGGGATTAGAGGGTGGTGTGTCTCTAGAATTACTAGATGGTTATTATCTGTAGTGGATTTTCACTGTGTTGTGGATTATGTTAAGAGAAAGAAAAATGTGGTTGCAGATTGTTTATCCCGGATGCCAGTGGATGAGAGTCTGCATTTTGACAGGGAAAAATAATTGAGTGGTATTGTGAGTGTTTGTGATGTAGGAGAATTTGCCTTAACGTAGAATAATTGGAAACAAGCTGTAATGGAAGATGAAATGTATGGTAAATGAAAGCGCCTTATAAGTGGGGGTGGAATCAGGGAGCAGAACTGAGTGAAAGAATGCGGTCTTATAGTGTAGTCAAGGATGAATGAAGTATTTGTGGTTCCAAGGTATTAAGATGTAATCGTATTTTGCCACTGGTAAATTGAGAACTAGATTGATTGAAATCAGTCATGATGGACATCTAGGTAGAAGCAAAACTAAAAGTAGATTATGGCAATTCTTTTGGTAGCCAGGAATGGAATAAAGAAGTGGAAGAGAAGTAAAAGGTTGCATAGCATGTAGCAATAGTGACAGATTAAATTGAGAATAGAACCGCCATTAAGTTGTTGGAAATTTCCGGAAAAACCATGGGAAAATTTAGCAATGGATTTTATTGGCCCAGTGGAGAAGCTGGGAAGGCGGAATCGGTTCTTGGTCATTGTGGTTGATTACCATAATAAGTGGTTTGCTGTGAAAAGCATGGAACATGTAAATACAGAAAATGTGATAACATTTCTAGGGAAAATGTTCATGGAGGAAGGGATTCCCAAAACAATCACCACAGATAATGGAGTATGTAAGGAAATGCCTCCTTGGCATGGTTACCCCCTAACTTTTTGCCTTTGCTGATGCTCAGTTATGAGTTGAAAGTGTGCTGGGACCCTGCTAACCAGGCCCCAGCACCAGTGTTCTTTCCCTAAACTGTACCTTTGTCTCCACAATTGGCACAACCCTGGCACTCAGGTAAGTCCCTTGTAACTGGTGCCCCTGGTACCAAGGTCCCTGATGCCAGGGAAGGTCTCTAAGGGCTACAGCATGTCTTATGTCACCCTGGGGATCCCCCCCTCAGCACATGCACACTGCCTCTCAGCTTGTGTGTGCTGGTGGGGAGAAAATGACTAAGTCGACATGGCACTCCCCTCAGAGTGCCACGCCAACCTCACACTGCCTGTGGCATAGGTAAGTCACCCCTCTAGCAGGCCTTATAGCCCTAAGGCAGGGTGCACTATACCACAGGTGAGGGCATATGTGCATGAGCACATTGCCCCTACAGTGCCTAAGCAAAACCTTATACATTTTGTAAGTGCAGGGTAGCCATAAGAGTATATGGTCTGGGAGTCTGTTAAACACGAACTCCACAGTTCCATAATGGCTACACTGAAAACTGGGAAGTTTGGTATCAAACTTCTCAGCACAGTAAATGCACATTGATGCCAGTGTGCAATTTATTGTAACATACACCCAGAGGGCATCTTAGAGATGCCCTCTGAATACCTACCCAACTTCTAGTGTAGGCTGACCAGTTTCTGCCAGCCTGCCACACACCAGACATGTTGCTGGCCACATCGGGAGAGTGTCTTTGTCACTCTGTGGCCAGGAACAAAGCCTGCACTGGGTGGAGGTGCTTCTCACCTCCCCCTGCAGGAACTGTAACACCTGGTGGTGAGCCTCAAAGGCTCACCCCTTTTGTTACAGCGCCCCAGGGCATCCCAGCTAGTGGAGATGCCCGCCCCTCCGGCCACTGCCCCCACTTTTGGCGGCAAGGCTGGAGGAGATAATGAGAAAAACAAAGAGGAGTCACCCACCAGTCAGGACAGCCCTTAAGGTGTCCTGAGCTGAGGTGACCCCTGCCTTGAGAAATCCTCCATCTTGAGTTTGGAGGATTCCCCCAATAGGATTAGGGATGTGTCCCCCTCCCCACAGGGAGGAGGCACAAAGAGGGTGTAGCCACCCTCAAGGACAGTAGCCATTGGCTACTGCCCTCCCAGACCTAAACACACCCCTAAATTCAGTATTTAGGGGCTCCCAGGAAATCAGATTCCTGCAACCTGAAGAAACAAGAAGGACTGTTGACCTACAAACCTGCAGAGAAGGAGGAAGACGACAACTGCTTTGGCCCCAACCCCACCGGCCTGTTTCCAAATTCGAAAACCTGCTCCAGCGATGCATCCGACAGGGACCAGTCACCTCTGAAGCCTCAGAGGACTGCCCTGGACTAAAGGACCAAGAAACTCCAGTGAACAGCGGCTCTGTTCAAAACCAGCTACTTCTTTGCAACAAAGAAGCAACTTCCAAAGACTTCACGTTTCCCCCCAGAAGCATGAGACTTCCCACTCTGCACCCGATGCCCCCGGCTTGAGATCCAGAGAACCAACACCTCAGGGAGGACTCCCCGGCGACTGTGAGCCCATGAGTAACCAGAGAAGACACCCCTGAGCCCCCACAGCGACGCCTGCAGAAATAATCCAGAGGCTACCCCTGACCGCGACTACCTGTAACAAGGGACCCGACGCCTGGAACCAACACTGCACCCGCAGCCCCCAGGACCTGAAGGAACTGAACTTCAACGCAGGATTGACCCCCAGGCGACCCTCTGCCTAGCCCAGGTGGTGGCTGTCCCGAGAAGCCCCCCCGTACCTGCCTGCACCGCTAGAGTGACCCCTGGGTCCCTCCATTGTTTCCTACCTGAAACCCGACGCCTTCTTTGCACACTGCACCCGGCCGCCCGTGCCACTGAGGGTGTGTTTTGTGTGCCTACTTGTGTACCCCCAAGTGCTCTACAAAAAGCCCTGGTCAGCCCCCGAGGACGCAGGTACTTTCCTGCTGGCAGACTGGAACCGGAGCGCCCCTGTTCTCCATAGGAGCCCATGTATTTTGGGCACCTCTTTGACCTCTGCACCTGACCGGCCCTGAGCTGCTGGTGTGGTAACTTTGGGGTTGCCTTGAACCCTCAATGGTGGGCTGCCCATGCCCCAGGACTGAGACTTGTAAGTGTTTTATTTACCTCCTAATCTAACCTTTACTTACCTCCCCCAGGAACTGTTGATTCTTGCACTGTGTCCACCTTGAAAATAGCTAATTGCCATTTTTACAAAGACTGTATATGATATTGCTTTTATTCAACGTTCCTAAAGTATCTAAGTGAAGTACTTACATTTAGGGGGTCATTCTGACCTCGGCGGTAAAAGTCGCTTACCGCCGGCCAGAAGGCCGCCATAACTCCGCCGCGGCCGCGGTAAACCGCCACGGTCATTCTGACCCGCAACTGGCAAACTGCCAAAAACCCGACATCCTCAATATTCCGCCACACTAAAGGTCAGCGGGAAACTGGCGATGACCAAACCTCCACTGTCACGCCAACAGAAATACGCCCATGCCATTCTGACCCACAAATCCCCGCAGCGGTCTTTCAACGCGGTATTCCATTGGCGGTACACACCGCCGCGCTCAAAATACACACACCTTTACAAAACACATCCACATTGGCTAATTCAAAATACACACACCTGAGACACATACACACACCACTCCCACACACGCAATCCAGTATAAAACACACACCCACATCACCCACAAACCCCTACGACCACAATTGCGAGTGAAGGACAGAGAGAGAGAGCACAGCATAGAGTACACCATCACACAGAGGCAAATCACAACATCACCCACACACTTTCCACGCACAAAACACCATACACCACCACACTCACCACACTCTACAACACATACACCACCCCTCACCTCATCCACACCACGGCACCCCAAAGACACCCCAGGTTCTCTGACGCAGAACTCAGGGTCATGGTGGAGGAAATAGTACGTGTAGAGCCCCAGCTCTTCGGGGCACAGGTGCAGCACACCACCATTGCCAGGAAGATGGAGCTATGGAGCAGAATAGTGGACAGGGTCAACGCTGTGGGACAGCATCCACGCAATCGGGACGACATCAGGAAGCGGTGGAACGACCTACGGGGGAAGGTGCGTTCCAAGGTATCAAGGCACAACATCGCGGTACAGCGGACTGGCGGCGGACCCCCACCTACTCCCCCAGAATTCACAGCATGGGAGGAGGAAGTCTTGCACATCCTGCATCCTGAGGGCCTCGCAGGAGTAGGTGGAGGAATGGACTCTGGTAAGGCAAATCTTCACTACTTCATTCCCCCCACCCCACCTGCATGCCAAATCATACCCCCACCCTCACCCCCACCCCCATCACACCAACTCCTTGCTAATGGCTCACCATCACAACCCACCCATCCCAAAACCCAGCCCTGCATGCCTCCCCAAAGCATGGACACCCATCCCCAAAGCATGCCCACTGCACACACCCATCACCCCCACAAGCCACCGTCACAAAAGCCCCCAGAAGGGAATGCCAGCACTGGGGGACACGGCCACCCACCCATTACATGAAATGCCACACACAGAAGAAATAACCATACTCTTATACCCCTGCAGGACCCGAACGCCACCACACCGCCACGGAGGGTCCAGAGATGTCCATCCCACCGCCAGAAGAGGCCCCCAGTGACGACAGCAGCTCTGTCTCCCTGGACCCTGATGACCAGCCCGGCCCATCGGGGACCTCAGGACAGTCGGTTCCCCACAGACAGCCACAGGCTACACCAGACCTAACCCCCTCTGGGAACACCAGCATAGCTCCCACCCAGCGGGCCCATGCCTCTGTCTCCAGGACACGTCAATCAGCGGCGTGTCCACCACTACAGGGCACCCAGGTTGACCCACCACCCCAACAACAACCGGGACCTGGGGGCAGTGGTAGTGGGCACACTGTCCAGGGGACAGAGGCCCAGGGAAACAGGGGAACTGGGAGGGCTGCTGTGCGACAGGGGGGGGACAGGCCCAGGGAACCGACTCTCCAAGAGGCCCTCTCCTCCATCATGGGAGCATACCACCGCTCCCAGGAGACGATGGCTACGGTACTGGCCAGGTTCCAGGAGATCCAGGTCATGCAGGAGCAACAGTACATGGGGTTCAGAGAGGAACTGAGGAACATTAGTTCCGCAATGGGGCCCATCGTCGTGGCACTAACCCAGATAGTCACCACATTGCGGGACCATGTGGCACCACAAAGGGCCCCTGTCACCAGCCTGGACCAGGAACAGCCTACCACCTCCGCCGGCGCTAGTGGACAGGAGGCCCCCACACAACGACGGGCCACCAGAACCCCACCTCCTGCAGAAGAAGAACCACCCGCAAGCGGAACCTGAGATCTCACAAGAAGACGGAGTAGTATTGCAAGACCCCCGCCAGCAAACAATACCCCCTGATGTCATCCCACTGTCCCACATTGTCACCCTGTCCAAACTTGAACTGCCCCTGCTCCATCCTTCCACAGGCATATGGACAATGCACCTGTGCGACTGAGAACTGGACTCTGCCATGTGCATTACTCCACCATCACCATCACCCATCCCCGTTTTACAATCATGTTCCATAAATTTAGCACTTGAATTAAATCACTTTTTGCACTAAAACAATCTTGAGTCTGCTTGTAATTTGAACAAATGTATTAGACATAACGGTGCCAAAATGTTCAGTTACATTGTGATGACAACATACCACTGTCACACAGCTGTAGTACATGGGCAAACAAAGCAGAGGTCACGCAGTGGGGCCCACAGCTCTGAAAACGGAAGGGAAAGTCACAACTCAGTTAACAGGAACTGGGGGGGAACTCAGACAGTAGAGAGGCAGGAGACTTTAAGTAAATGTAAAATGGCGTGGTTGATTCGTACCTGTGTGCTACTGAAAATACTGTTGTATCACTGTGTCCCTGTTGTCTGTGTCGTCCCCGTCGTCCTCCTCCTCTTCACTCTCCACAGGCTCCACAGCTGCTACAACACCACCATCTGGACCATCCTCCTGCAGGAAAGGCACCTGGCGTCGCAAAGCCAGGTTGTGAAGCATACAGCAGGCCACGATGATATGGCACACCTTCTTTGGTGAGTACATTAGGGATCCCCCTGTCATATGCAGGCACCTAAACCTGGCCTTCAGGAGGCCGAAGGTTCTTTCTACACTCCTCCTAGTTCGCCCATGGGCCTCATTGTAGCGTTCCTCTGCCCTTGTCCTGGGATTCCTCACTGGGGTAAGTAGCCACGATAGGTTGGGGTAACCAGAGTCACCTATTAGCCACACACGGTGTCTCTGTAGCTGTTCCATCACATAAGGGATGCTGCTATTTTGCATGATGTACGCGTCATGCACTGACCCAGGGAACTTGGCATTTACATGGGAGATGTACTGGTCAGCCAAACAGACCACCTGGTCATTCATAGAATGATAACTTTTTCTATTCCTGTACACCTGCTCACTGCCACTGGGGGGAACCAAGGCCACATGTGTCCCATCAATGGCCCCAATGATGTTGGGGATATGTCCAAGGGCATAGAAATCACCCTTCACTGTAGCCAAATCGCCCACCTCAGGGAAAACAATGTAGCTCCGCATGTGTTTCATCAGGGCAGACAACACTCTGGACAAAACCTTTGAAAACATAGGCTGAGATATCCCTGATGATATGGCCACTGTTGTTTGGAATGATCCACTTGCCAAAAAATGGAGTACTGACAGAACCTGCACCTGAGGGGGAATCCCTGTGGGTTGGCGAATGGGGGACATCAGGTCTGGCTCCAGCTGGGCACACAGTTCATGTATAGTGGCTCGGTCAAGTCTGTATGTCAGTATGACATGTCGTTCTTCCATTGTCGACAGGTCCACCAGTGGTCTGTACACGGGAGGATTCCTCCATCTCCTCGCAAGTCCCAGCGGACGGTGCCTAGGAAGGACAACATGGAGCACAGAGTCAAGCAACCCACAGGTACGTAACCACAGCTTGCACAGTACACGATTCGCTATGCATTGAATGGCTTGTATGAGTGGCAATGCAAGGCCTAGGCCTGTGTGACGCCGTAGAAATTCAGCCATGTGGGCCCTTGAAATGGCGGCTGCCTGACCTGTGAAGTGTGACAATGGGATGTGAGGTCAATGCGCTGGCGTGGCACACCGTGGCGATAGGCGGTCGAAGACCGCGGCGCAAAGCAGCATTGGTTAACATAGAACCCTATGGGTCTCAGGAGCCAATGACGATGCGCCTGTGGTCGCAGTACGCACCGCCGCGGTACGCACTGCCGCGGGCGTGACCGCCATTTTCTAACTGCTTAATCACTCGAGACCTGATCATCCACAGGAGAGGACATATACTGCAAGTGCTGCTGTGAACTCGGTCTGGAAGAGACAATGCCTGCTGCGACTGGGGAAAGGGCCCCTGCCTTCACATCTGAGGAATTGGATAAACTCGTTGATTGGGTCCTCCCCCAGTATGCGCTACTCTCCGGTCCTCCAGACCAACAGGTAAGTACACTGGGAGCACGTAGTATGGGCTATGCCTGTGTTGAGTTGGGTGGATGTAAGATGGTGGGGAGGGGAGCGTATGAGGATAGCAAAGCACGACAGATGAGAGCATGTGCCACATGGCAAGGTTGGGGAGGGGGGGCCACTCACATCGACCATGCAGAAAAGTGATGATATTTCTTTTTCCACCCTGTCCATGTCACATAGGTCAGCGCCCATCAGAAGATCGACATTTGGCGTGCCATCGCCAAGGACGTCCGGGCCCTGGGGGTCCACAACAGACGGGGCACCCACTGCCGCAAGAGGTGGGAGGACATCCGCCGCGGGAGCAGAAAGACTGCCGAGGCTCTGCTGGGGATGGCCTCCCAACGTAGGAGGGGTGCCAGTCGTCAATTGACCCCCCTAATGTCCCAGATCCTGGCGGTGGCCTACCCCGATTTGGATGGGCGCGTGAGGACATCACAGCAGACACAAGGGGGTGAGTATCAGCACATTCTGCTATATTAGCGCACAGTGGAGGCGTCTGGGTGGGGGAGGAGGGCTGTGGGTATCTCTAGGCCAGGGCGGTTTCTGTAGGCTAGGCCCCTCCGTTAGACATGGCCCTGTGCCCCCGCCCCCCACCTCTGTAGGGTGCTAAGTACAGCTATCCATGGCCCGGGCTCACCTATGTGTGCATTTGTCGTCCATAGACTTGTAGGCCAAGTCACAATAATTGAGTAGTGTACCCCGAGTGCGCGGCGTAGTGCAGGGGGCTTCTGTGTCTGTCCTCTCCGCCAACGGTGCCGCCAATGCATCCACTCAACATGTCTTTCTTTCTTCTCTCCCCCCCTTATTTTTTGGTTTTCCTGCTCATGTGTGCATTAGCATCATCAGACGGAGGAGAAGTGGCATCGGCGCACGAGGGAGCTGCATCTCACATGGGCCCGGAGGGCCCTGCAACCGACTCGGACTTAACCAGTGAGACGGAGGGTGAGGGGGTCTCCACAACGGGGACCCGTGGAGACGTCAGCGACACCGACACGTCCTCGGAAGGGAGCTCCCTTGTGGTGGCAGCACCATCCGTGCCCACCGCAAAAACAGGTAAAGCCACCACCCAGCGCACCAGCTCCGCCCTCCCAGCAGCCCCTCCGCTTTCGCCCCGTGCCCGCTCGGCCAGGAAGCTGGCCATCTCCTTCGCCCCTGGCACCTCAGGTCCTGCCCCAGTTACCCCTGCTGCCCTCAGTGAGGAGGTCATTGACCTCCTCCGGACGCTCATTGTTGGGCAGTCTACCCTTTTGAATGCCATCCAGGGGGTGGAAAGGGAGGTGCATCGGAGCAATGCATACCTGGAGGGCATTAATTCGGGTCAGGCTGCCCATCAGCGATCGTTCAACGCTTTGGCCTCAGCACTGACGGCAGCAATTGTCCCTATGTCCAGCCTCCCCCCTCCAACTTCCTCAACCCAGTCCCACTCCCCTGTTCCTCTGCCTATCCCAGACACACCTACAGACCAGCCTGCACACACATCAACACCCAAGGGCAGCTCATCCAGACATAAGCACCACAGATCACACAAGCATTCACCCAAGCAACATCCACATGCAGACACAGCAACACCCACTGCCTCCACTGTGTCCCCCTCCTCCTCGTCTCCCTCCTCCCTCCCTGTGACGTCTCCACTCACACCTGCATGCACACCACCATCAGCCAGTACGTCCATCACCACCACACCCACCAGAACAGTCCGCACACGTGCAGTAACCACCCCACTACCATTTACACGTCCCCTGTGTCCTCTCCCAGTGTGTCTGTCACCCCCTCTTCCAAACCACACAAACGCAGGCAGCCACCCACCCAACAGCCATCCACCTCACGACAGCCTCCGTCACAAGCACCTGCACCCAAAGACAGCACACTTGACTCTCCTACAACCACATCCTCTTTCTCCACTCCCATACCCACTACAACTACCCGTCCCTGTCTTTCGAAATTGATTTTCCTTTCCAACCTTGACCTCTTTCCAACAACTGACCCACCCCCTCCATCTCGTAAGAGTCCAACCAGCACCTCAGCCACCACAAGCCCTGCACCTATTAGGACCATCGTTCAGGGCTATTGGAGTCCACTAGCTCCTAGGGCAGGAACATCGGCCAGCAGCAAGGGGACAGCCAGCCCACCCCCTGGGAAAAGAAGCAAAAAAGTGAAGGGCCGGCGCCACAGGCCTGAGACGGCTGCCCCCAAGGACACCAGCCTTGCACCGTCACCTGGCCCATCCACCAAGGGAGGCAAGGGCCCCAGAGTTTCTTCCAAGGAGGGCAAGGGCCCCAGAGATACTTCCAAGGGAGGCAAGGGCCCCAGAGATTCGTCCAAGGAGGGCAAGGGCCCCAGAGATACTTCCAAGGGAGGCAAGGGCCCCAGAGATTCGTCCAAGGGAGGCAAGGGCCCCAGAGATTCGTCCAAGGAGGGCAAGGGCAGCAGGGCGAAGAAGTCCGGCAGCAGGCGAGCTGCCCAGGAGGGCCCCACCAGCCCCATTTGGGGTGTGACAGAGGACACCCACGGGCCCAGGAGCCCAACACAGGAGGGCCCCGCAAGCGATAGGTCGGATGGCGACTGAGCGGGAATGACTGCCCAGATCTGGTTCCCTAGGAACACAAGACAAGCACCGCTAAACAGGGCCCCGCCGTGAGAAGCACAGCTCCGCTGGGCCCCGCCGTGAGAAGAACCGCTGAACAGGGCCCCGCCGTGAGAGGGACCGCTCCGCTGGGCCCCGCCATGAGAAGAACCGCTGAACAGGGTCCCGCCGTGAGAGGCACTGCTCCGCTGGGCCCCGCCGTGAGAAGAACCGCTGAACAGGGCCCCGCTGTGAGAAGAACCGCTGAACAGGGCCCCGCCGTGAGAAGCACCGCTGAACAGGGCCCCACCGTGAGAGGCACCGCTCCGCTGGGCCCCGCCGTGAGAGGCACCGCTCCGCTGGGCCCCGCCGTGAGAAGAACCGCTGAACAGGGCCCCGCCGTGAGAGGCACCGCTCCGCTGGGCCCCGCTGTGAGAAGAACCGCTGAACAGGGCCCCGCCGTGAGAAGAACCGCTGAACAGGGCCCGCCGTGAAAAGCACCGCTGAACAGGGCCCCGCCGTGAGAAGCACCGCTCCGCTGGGCCCCGCCGTGAGAAGAACCGCTGAACAGGGCCCCGCCGTGAGAAGAACCGCTGAACAGGGCCCCGCCGTGAGAAGCACCGCTCCGCTGGGCCCCTCCGTGAGAAGAACCGCTGAACAGGGCCCCGCCGTGAGAACAACCGCTCCGCTGGGCCCTTCATCTCAAGCACCGCTCCGCTGGGCCCTTCCTCTCAAGCACCGCTCCGCTGGGCCCTTCCTGTCAAGCACCGCTCCGCTGGGCCCTTCCTGTCAAGCACCGCTCCACTGGGCCCTTCCTCTCAAGCACTGCTCCGCTGGGCCCTTCATCTCAAGCACCGCTCCGCTGGGCCCTTCATCTCAAGCACCGCTCCGCTGTGCCCCGCCGTCTCTGCACCGCTCCGCTGGGCCCTTCCTCTCAAGCACCGCTCCGCTGGGCCCTTCATCTCAAGCACCGCTCCGCTGGGCCCTTCATCTCAAGCACCGCTCCGCTGGGCCCTTCCTGTCAAGCACCGCTCCGCTGGGCCCTTCATCTCAAACACCGCTCCGCTGGGCCCTTCATCTCAAGCACCGCTCCGCTGGGCCCTTCCTGTATAGCACCCCTCCGCTGGGCCCTTCCTCTCAAGCACCGCTCCGCTGGGCCCTTCATCTCAAGCACCGCTCCGCTGGGCCCCGCCGTCTCTGCACCGCTCCGCTGGGCCCTTCCTGTCAAGCACCGCTCCGCTGTGCCCCGCCGTCTCTGCACCGCTCCGCTGTGCCCCGCCGTCTCTGCACCGCTCCGCTGGGCCCTTCCTCTCAAGCACCGCTCCGCTGGGCCCTTCATCTCAAGCACCACTCTGATGGGCCCCGCCGTCTCCTGTCAGGCACCGCTCCGCTGGGCCGTTCCTGTCAAGCACCGCTCCGCTGGGCCCTTCCTGTCAAGCACCACTCCGCTGGGCCCTTCCTGTCAAGCACCGCTCCGCTGGGCCCTTCCTGTCAAGCACCGCTCCGCTGGGCCCCGCCGTCTCTGCACCGCTCCGCTGGGCCCTTCCTGTCAAGCACCGCTCCGCTGGGCTCTTCCTGTCAAGCACCGCTCCGCTGGGCCCTTCCTGTCAAGCACCGCTCCGCTGGGCCCTTCATCTCAAGCACCACTCCGATGGGCCCCGCCGTCTCCTGTCAGGCACCGCTCCGCTGGGCCGTTCCTGTCAAGCACCGCTCCGCTGGGCCCTTCCTGTCAAGCACCACTCCGCTGGGCCCTTCCTGTCAAGCACAGCTCCGCTGGGCCCTTCCTGTCAAGCACCGCTCCGCTGGGCCCCGCCGTCTCTGCACCGCTCCGCTGGGCCCTTCCTGTCAAGCACCGCTCCGCTGGGCTCTTCCTGTCAAGCACCGCTCCGCTGGGCCCTTCCTGTCAAGCACCGCTCCGCTGGGCCCCGCCGTCTCTGCACCGCTCCGCTGGGCCCTTCCTGTCAAGCACCGCTCCGCTGGGCCCTTCCTGTCAAGCACTGCTCCGCTGTGCCCCGCCGTCTCTGCACCGCTCCGCTGGGCCCTTCCTCTCAAGCACCGCTCCGCTGGGCCCTTCATCTCAAGCACCGCTCCGCTGGGCCCTGCCGTCTCCTGTCAGGCACCGCTCCGCTGGGCCGTTCCTGTCAAGCACCGCTCTGCTGGGCCCTTCCTGTCAAGCACCGCTCCGCTGGGCCCTTCATCTCAAGCACCGCTCCGCTGGGCTCTTCCTGTCAAGCACCGCTCCGCTGGGCCCCGCCGTCTCTGCACCGCTCCGCTGGGCCCTTCCTGTCAAGCACCGCTCCGCTGGGCCCTTCCTCTCAAGCACCGCTCCGCTGGGCCCTTCATCTCAAGCACCGCTCCGCTGGGCCCCGCCGTCTCTGCACCGCTCCGCTGGGCCCTTCCTGTCAAGCACCGCTCCGCTGGGCCCTTCCTCTCAAGCACCGCTCCGCTGGGCCTTTCATCTCAAGCACCGCTCCGCTGTGCCCCGCCGTCTCTGCACCGCTCCGCTGGGCCCTTCCTCTCAAGCACCGCTCCGCTGGGCCCTTCATCTCAAGCACCGCTCCGCTGTGCCCCGCCGTCTCTGCACCGCTCCACTGGGCCCTTCCTCTCAAGCACCGCTCCGCTGGGCCCTTCATCTCAAGCACTGCTCCGCTGGGCCCTTCCTGTCAAGCACCGCTCCGCTGGGCCCTTCCTGTCAAGCACCGCTCCGCTGGGCCCTTCATCTCAAGCACGGCTCCGCTGGGCCTTTCATCTCAAGCACCGCTCTGCTGTGCCCTGCCGTCTCTGCACCACTCCGCTGGGCCCTTCCTCTCAAGCACCGCTCCGCTGGGCCCTTCATCTCAAGCACCGCTCCGCTGGGCCCCGCCGTCTCCTGACAGGCACCGCTCCGCTGGGCCGTTCCTGTCAAGCACCGCTCCGCTGGGCCCTTCCTGTCAAGCACCGCTCCGCTGGGCCCTTCCTGTCAAGCACCGCTCCGCTGTGCCCCGCCGTCTCTGCACCGCTCCGCTGGGCCCTTCCTCTCAAGCACCGCTCCGCTGGGCCCTTCATCTCAAGCACCGCTCCGCTGGGCCCCGCCGTCTCCTGTCAGGCACCGCTCCGCTGGGCCGTTCCTGTCAAGCACCGCTCCGCTGGGCCCTTCATCTCAAACACCGCTCCGCTGGGCCCTTCATCTCAAGCACCGCTCCGCTGGGCCCCGCCGTCTCTGCACCGCTCCGCTGGGCCCTTCCTGTCAAGCACCGCTCCGCTGTGCCCCGCCGTCTCTGCACTGCTCCGCTGTGCCCCGCCGTCTCTGCACCGCTCCGCTGGGCCCTTCCTCTCAAGCACCGCTCCGCTGGGCCCTTCATCTCAAGCACCACTCTGATGGGCCCCGCCGTCTCCTGTCAGGCACCGCTCCGCTGGGCCGTTCCTGTCAAGCACCGCTCCGCTGGGCCCTTCCTGTCAAGCACCACTCCGCTGGGCCCTTCCTGTCAAGCACCGCTCCGCTGGGCCCTTCCTGTCAAGCACCGCTCCGCTGGGCCCCGCCGTCTCTGCACCGCTCCGCTGGGCCCTTCCTGTCAAGCACCGCTCCGCTGGGCTCTTCCTGTCAAGCACCGCTCCGCTGGGCCCTTCCTGTCAAGCACCGCTCCGCTGGGCCCAGCCGTCTCTGCACCGCTCCGCTGGGCCCTTCCTGTCAAGCTCCGCTCTGCTGGGCCCTTCCTCTCAAGCACCGCTCCGCTGGGCCGTTCCTGTCAAGCACCGCTCCGCTGGGCCCTTCCTGTCAAGCACCGCTCCGCTGGGCCCCGCCGTCTCTGCACCGCTCCGCTGGGCCCTTCCTGTCAAGCACCGCTCCGCTGGGCCCTTCCTCTCAAGCACCGCTCCGCTGTGCCCTTCATCTCAAGCACCGCTCCGCTGTGCCCCGCCGTCTCTGCACCGCTCCGCTGGGCCCTTCCTCTCAAGCACCGCTCCGCTGGGCCCTTCCTGTCAAGCACCGCTCCGCTGTGCCCCGCCGTCTCTGCACCGCTCCGCTGGGCCCTTCCTCTCAAGCACCGCTCCGCTGGGCCCTTCATCTCAAGCACTGCTCCGCTGGGCCCCGCCGTCTCCTGTCAGGCACCGCTCCGCTGGGCCGTTCCTGTCAAGCACCGCTCCGCTGGGCCCTTCATCTCAAACACCGCTCCGCTGGGCCCTTCATCTCAAGCACCGCTCCGCTGGGCCTTTCCTGTCAAGCACCGCTCCGCTGGGCCCCGCCGTCTCTGCACGGCTCCGCTGGGCCCTTCCTGTCAAGCACCGCTCCGCTGGGCCCTTCCTCTCAAGCACCGCTCCGCTGGGCCCTTCATCTCAAGCACCGCTCCGCTGGGCCCCGCCGTCTCTGCACCGCTCCGCTGGGCCCTTCCTGTCAAGCACCGCTCCGCTGTGCCCCGCCGTCTCTGCACCGCTCCGCTGGGCCCTTCCTCTCAAGCACCGCTCCGCTGGGCCCTTCATCTCAAGCACCACTCCGATGGGCCCCGCCGTCTCCTGTCAGGCACCGCTCCGCTGGGCCATTCCTGTCAAGCACCGCTCCGCTGGGCCCTTCCTGTCAAGCTCCGCTCCGCTGGGCCCTTCCTCTCAAGCACCGCTCCGCTGGGCCGTTCCTGTCAAGCACCGCTCCGCTGGGCCCTTCCTCTCAAGCACCGCTCCGCTGGGCCCCACCGTCTCTGCACCGCTCCGCTGGGCCCTTCCTGTCAAGCACCGCTCCGCTGGGCCCTTCCTGTCAAGCACCGCTCCGCTGTGCCCTTCATCTCAAGCACCGCTCCGCTGTGCCCCGCCGTCTATGCACCGCTCCGCTGGGCCCTTCCTCTCAAGCACCGCTCCGCTGGGCCCTTCATCTCAGGCACCACTCCGATGGGCCCCGCCGTCTCCTGTCAGGCACCGCTCCGCTGGGCCGTTCCTGTCAAGCACCGCTCCGCTGGGCCCTTCCTGTCAAGCACCGCTCCGCTGGGCCCTTCCTGTCAAGCACCGCTCCGCTGGGCCCTTCCTGTCAAGCACCGCTCCGCTGGGCCCCGCCGTCTCTGCACCGCTCCGCTGGGCCCTTCCTGTCAAGCACCGCTCCGCTGGGCCGTTCCTGTCAAGCACCGCTCCGCTGGGCCGTTCCTGTCAAGCACCGCTCCGCTGGGCCCTTCCTGTCAAGCACCGCTCCGCTGGGCCCCGCCGTCTCTGCACCGCTCCGCTGGGCCCTTCCTGTCAAGCTCCGCTCCGCTGGGCCCTTCCTCTCAAGCACCGCTCCGCTGGGCCGTTCCTGTCAAGCACCGCTCCGCTGGGCCCTTCCTCTCAAGCACCGCTCCGCTGGGCCCCACCGTCTCTGCACCGCTCCGCTGGGCCCTTCCTGTCAAGCACCGCTCCGCTGGGCCCTTCCTGTCAAGCACCGCTCCGCTGTGCCCTTCATCTCAAGCACCGCTCCGCTGTGCCCCGCCGTCTCTGCACCGCTCCGCTGGGCCCTTCCTCTCAAGCACCGCTCCGCTGGGCCCTTCATCTCAAGCACCGCTTCGCTGGGCCCTTCATCTCAAGCACCGCTTCGCTGGGCCCCGCCATCTCCTGTCAGGCACCGCTCCGCTGGGCCCTTCCTGTCAAGCACCGCTCCGCTGGCCCCTTCCTGTCAAGCACTGCTCCGCTATACCCCGCCGTCTCTGCACCGCTCCGCTGGGCCCTTCCTCTCAAGCACCGCTCCGCTGGGCCCTTCATCTCAAGCACCGCTCCGCTGGGCCCCGCCGTCTCCTATCAGGCACCGCTCCGCTGGGCCGTTCCTGTCAAGCACCGCTCCGCTGGGCCCTTCCTGTCAAGCACCGCTCCGCTGGGCCCTTCATCTCAAGCACCGCTCCGCTGGGCTCTTCCTGTCAAGCACCGCTCCGCTGGGCCCCGCCGTCTCTGCACCGCTCCGCTGGGCCCTTCCTGTCAAGCACCGCTCCGCTGGGCCCTTCCTCTCAAGCACCGCTCCGCTGGGCCCTTCATCTCAAGCACCGCTCCGCTGGGCCCCGCCGTCTCTGCACCGCTCTGCTGGGCCCTTCCTGTCAAGCACCGCTCCGCTGGGCCCTTCCTCTCAAGCACCGCTCCGCTGGGGCCTTCATCTCAAGCACCGCTGGCCCATTGGCAGGGCCGGATCTGTGTCGGGCAGGGCTTCACAAAGCACTCTGGGCACCATGCCTCCTCCATAACCAGTGGAGTCTGTAATCCACCAGATGGACTGTGGCTTTGCACTCCCCAGGATGGTACAGTGGGCAATCCACCCACTGTAGAGACTTGTGAGACTGTGGCTTTGCACTCCCCAGGATGGTACAGTGGGCATGGAGGCCCCTCGTGGATCTGGCGTCGTGGACTCATGTGGCTGAGGTGGCCCCCCTTCCCTTCCCCCTGAGGTGCCTGTGGTTTTATTATCTGATGCCCCAGCAGTGTTCTCTCCAATGGAATCGGGTTTCGTGTGTGGGCTTTGCCCATGTGTTTATGCACATTGGCCCACGAACAATGGAATGTAGCCAATAAGTGCCGGACTTTTGGACTATGTTCATATTCTTCATGTTGTGATTTATTTGTTTAAATAATCTAATATTTCACTTAAGTTCAAATATGCTTTAAACTTCTATTTTAATGATCATTTTATTTTGTCTTTGAATTATTCCGGGGGGTTTGGGGGGTGTAAATCTGACTTGTTGCTCTGCATTGGTGTGTGGGGATTTGGGGGGGGGGGGTGTCGCGTTTGTGTGTGCCCGTAATCTTTTCTCCTCCCCCCTCCCCTGTGTCGTAGGTGCAGTACTCACCGTTGTCTCCTGCGGCGGCGTTCGTGCTCCTGGTAGAGGAGCAGGTAGACAATCGCTGGTAGGATGTTTAATTTGGGTTCCATGCTGTCCAGATTCCTCGTGGAGTGTATAGAGGTGAGCGTTTTCCCGTTCGTGATCTGTTTCCGCCGTGTTTTTATCGGCGGGGCTCCCGCCCCGGAAAAGGTGGCGGATTGGTGGGTCGTGATAGGGTGGGCGGTACATTGTCTGCTGCCTGTCTGTTGCCGGTGACCGCCGCGCTGTTTGTTTGCCCCGTCGTGGCGGTCGGAGTGTTAAAGTGGCGGGCTGTGTTGGCGGTTCCCACCAGGGTCGGAATTCCATTTTTTTGACCGCCTGCCTGTTGGCGGGTTGGCCGCCGCTTTAACACTGACCGCCAGGGTCGGAATGACCCCCTTAAAGTGTTTACTGTAAATCTTGAACCTGTGGTTCATAAAATAAACTAAGAAAAATATATTTTTCAATATAAAACCCTATTGGCCTGGAGTAAGTATTTGAGTGTGTGTTCCTCATTTATTGCCTGTGTGTGTACAACAAATGCTTAACACTACCCTCTGATAAGCCTACTGCTCAACCACACTACCACAAAATAGAGCATTGGAATTATCTACTTTTGCCACTATCTTGCCTCTAAGGGGAACAGCTGGACTCTGTGCACACTATTTCTTCATTTGAAATAGTATATACAGAGCCAACTTCCTACAGAGTACAATTTGTTTCTTCAAGGATGGTAGAATTTTTAAGACATATGGGCATTCGACATGAGAGGGTGGTGAGAGAGCGTAGTTTTAAACATTACCTATTTTAGATGTGAAATGCTTATATTTAACAATGCTGCATTAATAATATTATTCATTGAAACGTGTTTTAAACGTGGAGAATTTTTCACATGCATAAACTAATGTCGACTGTAAGAAATAATTGCTTGTATTATGATTAATTGAATATGTTAACACGTACGAAGATTGCATTTATTAGAATCCATAAGCCTTAAGTTAGCGTGAATCGAGAACTAGCTGTGTAGCTCTCATATTAAAGCGTATTTTTCTGTTTCTCCAGTGTGCTGACTTGCAAAAGGCCATGACCCAGCAATTGTTCTTTTCTTCGCTTATTTGCAACAATGCTAGTTTTTCTCATCCGCATGCTAGCAGCTTTAGTATAAAAATTATAAGCTTTGCAACAATTATGGACACTTTCAAGGACATTGAATCATAGAAAAGAGAACTCTTGACCCGAAGAACGTGCCAGAAAATGAAGTAACCCCGGATATGCCACCTACGAAAAACGTCAATTATGAAGACCAATCAAAGTGTTATGAGTTATCATAAAATGACAAGTGCATTACTTAATGTATAATTTGATAGGTTACAGATAGTGGGGTGTAGTGACTATCCAATAGAATTTTGGGGGAATGTATTACGAAAAAGGGATAAAAACTCATGACACAAGAGACAAAAGGCATTAGGTAGGGAATGATATTGATTGCATCCAGAAACTCTGTCACTCTATTTGGTGATTGAGACTTAGACAAAACCATCCTCACCCTTAGTAGTCCCTTTACATTTTCCTCCTTATGAGGGAAGTGTCCCCTGCCCTTAGATTAGATAGACTGACGGCGATCTAACTGATGTCCTGAAGACGAAGACTGATCCTGTATGCTGACCTATTTCGAGGAGGGTAATTATACTGTTGCTAATGGAAATTCATTTGTTTGACTTTTCTTTCTAGGTACCAACTGCTGTGTAATTTTTTGACTAGAGACCCTAGTTAGATGTTTTCTAAATTGATGTTCTAAATTGTTTTGCATGAAGCCCAACATGCTGATGCTAATTGTGGTTAGATGAGGCGTTTCATCTTGACTGACGTGGTGCTATGCTGAACTAAACATATATGAGGTTTTAGGCGTCTAGATTTGTTCATCTTCATATTACTATCTTATGTCTGTGATCCTTGCATTATTACCATATTGTGATTATGCTCTTTTTGCTTCTTGTTTTTGAGATTAATGCATTTGCTATTAGATTGTAATCAATAGGGAATAAAATTCACAAAACTTCAGTAAGGTGTGGTTATTCATGACTGAAAGGTCATGGTTGCGCCGAAGGTTTACTAATGTCTAAAGTAAAATATATTGTGGTGATATATGTTGACAATATTATTGATATATTGATTGATATATTGATCAGTTATCTCGTCTTACGGTGTCTCACCACTGGGTCAAAAGATTCATCGGCCTAAAATGAGTCCCGATGTGTATAAATTAACATAGAAGGACGCGTTAACAGTTCTGGTAGCAGAGTGACGGTTTGGCCCTTGGGGGCCCTAGGACGGAGTTTCATTGTTTAATTTGTTTTTCTGTGATAATGCAATTTGGAGAGATGATGGGTTGCTAGGTTCGCCATGGCTTTCCCGGGATCTCGGAGGCTGCCTAAATGAGTTGAGAATGTTCTTGGCGCCATAGTATGTGTGGTTAGGGTCTTTGCGCTTGCTTCAGCTTATGCATCTTGCAGGTGGTTGTGAAAATGTTGTGTGAATTTAGGCCAAATTGAGTGTTGTTAGCAGGAGTAGGCGTACTCCACAGTACGAGAGTAGGGAAGTTGGTATACTTCATGTGAATGTAGCGCTTATTGCTAAAAATTATCCACGTGGTTGACTATCGTGTACGGACCTGTTGAGGTCTAAGACTCCAGCGTATTACGATAAATGTGGTTTATGTTGTAATCTGTGCAGGTTTAATAGGTCAATCGGGCGTGGTTGACAATTCGAGTTTGAGTTATGATGTATGTGTGAAACCTTCGATGGAGATTTGAGAAATTCTAAAGTGCACTAGAAGGAGTCATTGACAAGTCGAGAGTAAGATTTGCAGGTCGAATTCTGTTTGCGTATGTGGGAACTGAGAAGGAGAGAGTAGTGGCCGAGGCTTCAAGTGAAATCTCTGTAAAGTTCTGAAGCGGATGTGTTACCCTCCCTGTAGGATTTGTGTTGTCATTTTATGTTGCTCGCAATAATTTGCATTAGTTTGTATGGGTTGTAGGGGTCAGTGAAGAGTGGACAAGCCGCAAGAATTTGTCAGCTGCAGTGTGTGTGAGTGTGACTTCAGTGGTGCCACGCTGAGATAGGTCAGATGCCGAGAGGGGTTGCGCACGGATTGGCTGCCGTCCGTGAGAGGCAATAGGTTGAGAAAGGGCAGGTGACGAGTTTCCTGGGAACTAAGCCATTTCTGATTAAATACGAAATAAAGAATTGTAAAAATGAATTTTGTCAAGGCATTCAAAAGCGCTCTAAAGGGAGATGTGTATATTGTAGCAACTGATGGTGAACCTACACCACCTGAGGGTACTCCGGCTTACATGGTGATGGAAGAAAAAGGTGTTGCACCCTGTTTATGGATGAAACAGTGGCGCAAATTAACGGAAAAAGAAGGGTGTTTAGCGTTTCCAGAGCATGGGACGTTTAATCCAAAGGTATTAGAAAACCTGAGGTGGATGTTAAGTACACAGAAGCCACCTCCGAGACCGGCACAATATGAGGCTTTAGCGATTTGGGACTTAATGGCTCTTAGACACAGATAAGAAAGGTTTCAGAGAAGGCTGAGAAGGGCAGAAAAATCATATGCAGAGGCCAGGTGGGACAACGAAAGTAAAATGTGGAGAAGGGGAATCGTAGATGGGTTGAAGTTATTTCCGGCAATAACCCAGGGAGAAGAGACACAGGGAAAGAAAGCCTCCTGTAAAACCGACAAAGATTCAGGCAAAACTAAAGAAAATAAGAGGTCCTGGGAAGAGGAAGATGATTCAGATGATGAGGAATTTGTGGATAGATTGTTACATGATCGTCCGCCACCGTATGCGGTGAGCGACAGCGCTCCAAGCACTAGCTTGGATCCTGGGAACCAGACGCAGGAGAAGGGAGTTACTGATACGGTACAGACTAGCGATACAGCTTTGATACAGAATGGCGTCAGTGTACCCACTGCACCAGACTTGCCAATACAGTTGCAGCCTCCATTGCAGATAAAAAGAATTTACCCTGATGTCCCAGTGCTTGAGACTACTACGAACTTGATAGTGCTGCCAGACCCGATATACACAAAGCCAAAGTTAATACAGATTGAATCGACCCCGAAGCTAGTGTCTCAACCGCCACAGCTGATACCTGGGTATAACCCTGTAGCAGGACCACCGTTAGTACCTGTACCGGGTACACTGGAGCAGACCTATGGTGTTGCAGCTCCAAGAAGTCTGAGTTCAGGTCAGACACCTGCCGCTATATCGTTACCTATTACTGTTGGTCCCCTAGTGCCATTATATGTGCAAGATAAAACAGGGACGTGTGATCAAGGAGTTATGACTCAGGAAGCGATAACAGGAGGGCCTATGAGAACTCCACAGATAATGGCCCCGGGAGAGCAAGTTAATGAGCCACCAAGACCCTTGATGGACCTTAGTCCAGTAGGGGCACCTCTCGAAGCAATGCGTCAAACGGGGTTGGGAGTTTTAACTCCTCAAACCATGAGTACGAATACTTCACACTCTCCAATGATACATGCAGGGAACATTTCACTGCAGGGTTTTACAATACAACAGTTAAATGAATGGTTAGAGAAAACTTGTACCTCACAAAAGACTACAGAAACCACACTTGAACCTGAAAAAGAAAAACAAGACGAATACCTGAATTTTGTATGACTAGGGGCAGAAGCTGCCGAGTTAGTGGAAGGGACGATGGGAGTAAATAGGTTGGAATCATACACTGAGGCAGAATTGAGATACTTATGTCCCAAAATTACTAAAGAGGTAGGCAAAGTACATCAGAGGTTAGCGAATCTGGCAGATAAATACAACATTGATATCGGAAATACTAAACATTTGAAAAGAAGTTACAGATTAGATTTTGATTCCAAAGATTTTGAACACATGAGATCTGCAGGCATGAAGGCACACCTGAGAGAACTGTTGCAAAGTGCACAGATTTGGGGTGCATTAGAGAAATGGGAAGGCCGATGGGCAAAGAAAAGAGATAAGGGAAAGGGAGATAGTCCAGGGTCCAATAAAGTTGGGACCACACCTAATCTAGATTCAGTAAAGATCTTACCTATGAGAGAGACAGCTGGTGGTGTTTTAGTGCATGTGCCATGGACTAGAGGAGACATTTTATCCTTTACGAATGATTATCCTAGGCTAAGAGAGAAGCCGATCGAGTGGTATCAACAGATGGACAGGTTCGTGAAGCTTGCAAAGTATCTCTGGGAAGACTTGAATACTTTGTTTGAGATTATTTTTCCGCTGAATTTGTGGCTCGAGTGCAAGAGAGGGGTAGATTGGCCCACAAAGGAGCCGGCAAGAGATAAGGTGACTGGAGCACCTTCAGAAGAGGTGAATAAATATTATCATAAAGTAATTGAGTTCTTGAAACAAAAGGTGACACCGAAGGTGACCGATTGGCAGAAAATTGACCGGACCTCTCAAGAGGTTAAGGAGTCAATACATGCGTATTACGAGAGATTATTAAAAGCGTTCAAACATTACAGTGGTACTGAGACTATCGAACCGAAGGACATGAATCACCTTGTGTTTAGATTCGTCGAAGGGCTGAGACCGGAGGTCAGCCAGATGATTAAGAATCATTTGATTTGTTGGCAAGCTAAACCGATTGATGAAGTGTTGCAGTATGCGAAATACTGTAGTGATGAGATTGAGTTAAAGCAGAAAAAGTTGAAGGAGAAAGTGATGGTGATGCAGATAAGGGCTGCACAAGCTGGAATACAGGGGAATGGAGTTCAGCAAATGATACAGCAACAACCACAAATGAATGGTGTGTTTCAGGCACAGCCGAGAGGCAGAGGTCGAGGGTTTGTGAACCGTGGTTCGGACATGAATAATGTTGTTATTCAAAACGACGGTCAAGGAATGAAAAGGATGTCACCATGTCACGCGTGCGGGGGCGTGGGGCATTGGAAACGGGATTGTCCGAATGTGGTGCAGGATGGTGCAGTTCAGCAAAGCATTAATGTCGGTACATTACAAAATCCACAAGGTCCAAAAGGGAGACATCAAAACCCAAGTTTTCAGAATAATTTGGTACAAATGCCAGGGGCACAACCCATGCAGCAGATGCAAATGCCGCGTTTTCAGTCAGTATCAATTGAACCAGTGCAGCAGCAGATTCCTATGGTGCCTAGACAGCAAATGCAATTACCCATGGCTCCGATGGGACAGCAACAGGTGATGCTTCCTCAGCAGGTCACAGGTCAGGTAACCAATCAAAATAACACTGTGCAACAATTCCCATTCCGAGGTGAAAGTGGCATGAATGAGGATTGGTCAGATGACAGCTCAGACAGTGAAGAGTGCAGGCTTGCAGCATCTTTAGAGGTGGATCAAAGAGGCCCATATGTAGAGGGAAAAGTAATGGGCTATAAGGTTTCATTTTTGGTCGACACCGGAGCTACACGCTCTACAGTTCGAAGTGCAGAAGTCCCGAGATTACCTCTCTCAGGGCATACTATACAAGTGGTTGGTGTAGCAAACCAGTACCTGACTAATCCAATTACTGATCCGGTGCCGGTTGAAATTGGTAATTTCCAAGGCCTGCATAGATTTGTCGTATGCGATTCAAGCCCGGTATCCTTACTAGGAAGGGACTTACTATGTAAGACAAAATGCTCGATTACCTGTTCCAATGATGGAATAGAAGTACAAACAAACAGTGACGATGAGGGAGATGAGAGCCAATTCATAGAGGAAGGAGGAGAGACTAATGAAGACTACCCTTTGATTACTTTATTCCCAATGCATACTTTGATCGACCTACCTGTTGATTTACAAGGGACCGTAACAGAGAAAGTGTGGGATTTGACTGGGAAAGAAGTAGGGTTGATAAAAGGAGTAGAACCAGTCAAGGTTCAGATAAAGCTGAATGCAGTGTTCCCACAAGTACCGCAATACCACATGACCCAGGATGTCCTCATTGAGGTGTCACAAATAATTGCAGATTTTCTCAGACAGGGAGTCCTGAAAGAAGTTTTGAGCAGTCCGTGCAACTCTCCCATTATGGGTTTGAAGAAGCCCTGTGGTAAAGTTCGAATTGTGCAGGATCTGAGAAAAATAAACGAAATTGTGATAAAATGTTGCCCTGTGGTACCTAACCCAGCAGTAATAATGTTCCAGGTTCCTTGTGATGCTGAATGGTTTACTGTAGTAGACCTATCACAAGCATTTTTTTCGATACCCCTTCATGAAGACAGCCAATTTTTGTTCAGTTTCAAATTCCTGGATAAGGTGTACAGTTGGTGCAGAATTCCTCAGAGTTTTTCTGAGTCACCATCCATCTTCAATCAGATATTGAAGAAGGACTTAAAACCTCTTGTGCTGCCATTTAATTCGACTCTTGTGCAATACATTGATGATTTGCTGATTGCATCCAAAACCAGAGACAGTTGTAAATATGATACTATTGCATTGTTGAATCATCTGGGAAAGAATGGACACAAGGTGTCACCCAGAAAATTGCAATACTGTCAAAAAGAAGTGAAATACTTGGGACATTTGATTGAGAAAGGGTCCCGAAGAATATCAAAGGAAAGAATAACAGCTATTTTGCAGATGAATCCCCCAATAACCAAGAGAGATGTCAGGATGTTTTTGGGAATGGTGGGCTACTGTCGCCAGTGGATACCCAACTTCTCGATCATCTCAAAACCTTTAATAAAATTGACAGGAAAAGAAGTCAAGGACGAGCCATACACAATAACTTTGACAAAAGAGGAGCTTGAATCATTTCTAGAATTGAAGGAATGCATTTGCAGGGCACCAGCATTAGGAATGCCTGATTATGAAAAACCTTTTCTGTTGTTCTGCCATGAACGTGATGCTTGTTCTTTGTCTGTTTTAACACAGGTCCATGGAGATGCAAATCGCCCTGTAGCATATTTTTCAGCTACCTTGGACCCTGTCGCAGCAGCCTTACCAGGTTGTTTGCGGGCAGTTGCAGCAGTTGGTCAAAGCCTTTCACAATGTGAAGGCATAGTCATGGGATACCCTCTGACAGTAATGGTTCCACATTCAGTTGAAATTCTGTTGACACGAACTAAGACACAACACATGACAAATGCACGACTAACTAGATATGAGACGATCATACTGCGGTCACCAAATGTCACACTAAAGAGATGCACTGTGCTGAACCTGGCAACCTTACTTCCCAATGAAAATACAGAAATCAAAGATGGGGAAGAATTTGAGCATGATTGTCTGGAGGTGACTGAGCTCTGTACCAAACCTCGCCCAGACATACAGGATACCCAGTTAAAAGAAAACGATTGTATTATGTTTGTTGATGGGTCCTGTCTAAGAGATTCAGCAGGAACATTGAGAACCGGTTACGCAGTATGTACCATAACTGGCATTGTCGAAGCCTCCTGGCTCGAGAAAGTGTTTTCTGCACAGGTGGCAGAATTAATAGCTCTTACAAAAGCATGCCACGCAGCTGTAAATTTGAAAGTCACTATCTATACTGACAGCAGATATGGATTTGGAATTGTGCATGATTTTGGCCAACTCTGGTCACAGAGGGGTTTCATGACCTCCTCTGGTTCTCCTGTGAAAAATGGCGAACAAATAAGAGATTTGTTGCAGGCGATTCAGTTACCTCTTGAAATTGCTGTGGTGAAGTGCAGTGCTCACACCAGATCACAAGATTTTGTGTCAATGGGAAACAGCTATGCCGATCAGGTCGCAAGATTTTGTGCACTAAATTGTATATCATTTAAAGAGCAGTGGGAATTGTTACCACAACCTGAAAACAACACAAGTTTAAGTCTAGCATTACGAGTGGTTGATACCTTAGACGAACTAAAGACATTACAAAGTCGTGCTAGCAAAGAAGAAAAACTTTCCTGGCAGAGAATGCAGTGTGTACAAAGGGCAGATGATTTGTGGGTTTCAGAAGAGGGAAAACTGGTTCTGCCAAATAGTCTTTTGTCGCAGTTTGCACGGTTATACCATGGGCAGGCCCATCTAGGAAGAGACGCCATGATCAGATCCTTTAAGATTGATTGGTTCAATCCAAAATTCAGACATGCCGCAGAAATCACTTGCCACAGATGCGTCATCTGTCAACAGATGAATGCTGGAAAAGGAACTGTGGTAACTTTTAGCCACATTGGGAGAGCTGGAGGTCCATTCAACAAAATGCAAATGGATTTTATCGAAATGCCTGTTTGTGGAGGATTGAAGTACATGTTGGTGATTGTGTGTGTTTTCAGTCATTGGATTGAGGCATATCCCACACGTAGGAATGACAGTCTTACAGTTGCAAAACTACTACTCAGAGAACTAATACCAAGATTTGGGTTTCCGGTTTCTATAGAATCAGATAGGGGGAGACACTTCGACAATGAGGTGATTAAACTTCTGTGTGCCACACTCAACATTGAACAGAAGTTGCATTGTAGCTATCGCCCTGAAGCATCAGGACTAGTTGAACAGATGAATGGTACCTTAAAATCAAGAATAGCAAAAATGTGTGCTGCAACAAACATGAAATGGCCAGATGCTTTACCTCTAGAACTGATGTCTATGAGAAACACCCCAGATAAGAAAACGGGACTGTCCCCCCATGAAATCCTCATGGGCAGAGCAATGAGATTACCAGCGGTACCTGCAAATGCACTAGTAAATATTACAGATGATATGGTGTTGGATTACTGCAAAGGTTTGGCTGACGTAATTCGCTCTTTCTCTCACCAGGTGGAAGCTAACGCATTGCCACCAATTGGCGAACCTGGTCATTCTCTGCAAGCTGGAGATTGGGTGGTTGTCAAGAAGCATGTAAGAAAATCGTGTCTTGAGCCGCGTTGGAAGGGGCCGTATCAAGTAATATTGACAACCACCACTGCTGTGAAGTGTGCCGGGGTTCCCAACTGGATACATGCCAGTCACACAAAAAGGGTAACGTGTCCTGTTGAAAAGGAACTTGAAGTTTCTGGTACAGTAACTTCAGGAAGAGAAGTCTCAGAGTCAGAAATCAGTCAAGAAGGATCTGAAACTACTAGAGAACCCACTGAGAACAGCCTTGTCCCTCAAACTGTCAATGAGTTTGAGAGAGGTGACAGAGTGCCTATCTCAGTCGAGGCAGCAGGAGAACTAAGTCAAGGAGAGGTTCTCCCAGAAGTAGATGAGTACGGGTTAGAGTCCGAACTCAGCATAGAACCAGAAGACGAAAGAGAAGGAGAAATTGTAGATACAAATCGAAACGTGTCAGAGTCTCCTGAACCAGTTGCAGGTCCGTCAAGAGAAAACACCATATCACAAGAGGAGGGTGCTGTCCAACGTCCTGAAAGGAAACATCGAACCAAGACACAGAGAGGCGATAATTGGCCAGACAAGTCACATCCTAAAATAAGAGAGGTATCGAATGACACAATAATAGAAGAAAGTGATACTTCACAAGCAGATGATCTGAGTGAAGGAGAGCAACAAGGTGAATGAAGACTAAAAAGAAAAAGAATAGCAAACAGAAGATATACAGGTCCTGAATGGGCATATGCTACAACCTCTGAATGGCAACAAGAATTCTTAGCATTTTGTTTTGATCGAGAAGTAACAGGCCAATACCACGGTACCTGAAGACATCCAAAGGGAAACTCAGCTAAAACATTTAATCGTGAAAGCTGAAAAGAGAAAGAGACTTTAGAAACTACTGGAAAGTGACACTAAAACCGGATTTGACTTTAAAGAAACCTGATTACAACAAACTGCTAACCGAAACTGACGAAAAAGGGTCCTGGAGTGAGTGAAGACGCTGTAATATACGCAATTTTTTTTTCTTTCTTTTTTTCTCCTCAAGTTGATTGTTGAACTGCTATTCTGATTCTATACAAACATGGCTTACAGTAGCAAAGGAAGTAAGGTGTGTGGTTGGTTAGGTCTTATAATAGGTGTTGTATGTGCAGTAATAATTGTGGGAGTGATTGTGGGAATGCCATGGAGAGAGAAAGAAACTATTAATGCAACTTTGAAACCTGAAACTACCACTACTAAACTATCACCGTGGGAGAGATTTGAGCAAGACGCAAGACAAATGCATGAGGGAACTAATGCAAAAGGGGGAACTTTCTACTAATGTCTTCTATCGCTTATTAAATGAGTATGTGGAAACTATGGATGCGAAAGATTGTTATGTATGTACTAAAATTCCTTCATCTGTCCAGGAGGGAGTTACGAATCACAGCCTCCCTCTTACTTATGGAATTAGTTGCAGCTTGCTACTAACAAGATTCTATAATCAAGAGCATGTGCAGTACTTTTATTCAAATTTAGATGTTGTGTTTTCTTTTGTGCCTGTGATTGAATTCCTAAATAAATTGGCTAAAGAGCATGATATTAAAATAGTTAGAGGATTCTTTGAGCCGACACTTACATTCGGAACTGCTTATGCACATCGCAATAATTTGACTTGCTTATTATCTCCTGTAGAGAAAAGCTTTTTAGATCACACAGATGATAGATGCAAAGCACTGAAAGAAAGGTTAGAAAAAGGACTAGAAAAACGTACTTATGCAAATGATTATGCTTACACTGCAATCAAAACACAAGGCAAATTAGCTATAGATGCATTACACGTAGGTAGGCTCTGTATATATAGACCAAAATCTGATCAAGACAATTTGTTTGTAGGTACGAGTGAATTTAGGCATGTATTTTTGTTTCAGAGTAAATGGACCTTTATGTTAAATGGACAAGATCCAGCAATCCCTGGAATCTATTATATTTGTGGACTGAATGCATATTACCGTCTCCCTAAGGGATGGTATGGGACATGTTATTTGGGAATAGTATTTCCAAAGATATACCAGATTGATGACTTGAAACAAATACCTAAAACGTCTGAATTACAACATCCTAGACAAAAACGAGAATCAGTGGCGGCTGTCATTGGTGATATTTTTGGAGCCATAATCCCATCAGTGGGGGTTATCTTGAATTCTATGAAAATTCAAAAGTTGTCTACTATTGTGGATAACATGCTGACAAATTGTACAGGAGCTATACTCCTGATGGATACTGAACTTGCTGCAGAAAGAGCTATGACTCTTCAAAATCGGCTTGCTTTAGACATTCTTTTAGCAAAGAGTGGAGGTGTTTGCAAAATGCTTAATGAGCGTCATTGTTGTTCATTTATACCAGATAACAGTAAGAAGATTAGAAGCATGCTTACTAACCTTACCAAAGATAGTACAGATTTAAAGGATTTGAAAGAACCTGGTGTTTGGGAGAAATTTGGGAAAGGAATTGCCCGAGTAGGAAGTTTTTTACCAACATTTGGAATGGGGTACTTGCAAAAATTATGATGGGTCTATTAATTGTTTTAATTTGTTTATTAGGATTATGGGGGGCATGTAAAATCAATGACAAAGTAAAAAGAAATTGGACTAAAAGAACCAGAAGAAATGAAGAAAGTGAAAGAGAGAAAATGTTCAATGAAATATGGGAAAGCTCACATAAAGGGCAAGATGTTGAAATGCGTATTATGCGCAAGGTGAAGAATTAAACTCAAAAGAGAAAGATTGTGTGATGATGAGCGTCATCAGAGGAGGGACTGAGAGAGCGTAGTTTTAAACATTACCTATTTTAGATGTGAAATGCTTATATTTAACAATGCTGCATTAATAATATTATTCATTGAAACGTGTTTTAAACGTGGAGAATTTTTCACATGCATAAACTAATGTCGACTGTAAGAAATAATTGCTTGTATTATGATTAATTAAATATGTTAACACGTACGAAGATTGCATTTATTAGAATCCATAAGCCTTAAGTTAGCGTGAATCGAGAACTAGCTGTGTAGCTCTGATATTAAAGCGTATTTTTCTGTTTCTCCAGTGTGCTGACTTGCAAAAGGCCATGACCCAGCAATTGTTCTTTTCTTTGCTTATTTGCAACAATGCTAGTTTTTCTCATCCGCATGCTAGCAGCTTTAGTATAAAAATGATAAGCTTTGCAACAATTATGGACACTTTCAAGGACATTGAATCACAGAAAAGAGAACTCTTGACCCGAAGAACGTGCCAGAAAATGAAGTAACCCCGGATATGCCACCTATGAAAAACGTCAATTATGAAGACCAATCAAAGTGTTATTAGTTATCATAAAATGACAAGTGCATTACTTAATGTATAATTTGATAGGTTACAGATAGTGGGGTGTAGTGACTATCCAATAGAATTTTGGGGGAATGTATTACGAAAAAGGGATAAAAACTCATGACACAAGAGACAAAGGGCATTAGGTAGGGAATGATATCGATTGAATCCAGAAACTCTGTCACTCTATTTGGTGATTGAGACTTAGACAAAACCATCCTCACCCTTAGTAGTCCCTTTACATTTTCCTTCTTATGAGGGAAGTGCCCCCTGCCCTTAAATTAGATAGACTGACGGCGACCTAACTGATGTCCTGAAGACGAAGACTGATCCTGTATGCTGACCTATTTCGAGGAGGGTAATTATACTGTTGCTAATGGAAATTCATTTGTTTGCCTTTTCTTTCTAGGTACCAAGTGCTGTGTAATTTTTTGACTAGAGACCCTAGTTAGATGTTTTCTAAATTGATGTTCTAAATTGTTTTGCATGAAGCCCAACATACTGATGCTAATTGTGGTTAGATGAGGCGTTTCATCTTGACTGACGTGACTAACATGACTGACGTGGTGCTATGCTGAACTAAACATATATGAGGTTTTAGGCGTCTGGATTTGTTCATCTTCATATTACTATCTTATGTCTGTGATCCTTGCATTATTACCATATTGTGATTATGCTCTTTTTGCTTCTTGTTTTTGAGATTAATGCATTTGCTATTAGATTGTAATCAATAGGGAATAAAATTCACAAAACTTCAGTAAGGTGTGGTTATTCATGACTGAAAGGTCACGGTTACGCCGAAGGTTTACTAATGTCTAAAGTAAAATATATTGTGGTGATATATGTTGACAATATTATTGATATATTGATTGATATATTGATCAGTTATCTCGTCTTACGGTGTCTCACCACTGGGTCAAAAGATTCATCGGCCTAAAACGAGTCCCGATGTGTATAAATTAACATAGAAGGACGTGTTAACAGTGGCATTGTTTAGACCACAAGCGAATGGTTTAGTGAAAAGAGTAAACCATATGATAATGGAAAACAATCAATTGTCAATGAATAACGGTTTATCTTGGAAGGATGAGTTAGATAAAATGATTTGGGCACATAGAATTACTCTGCATTCCACTACTGGAGTGTCACCATTCATTGGTCTTAAAGGGAGTGAGCCTACTACTAAAGAGTCTCCAATGTGGTTACAGGACAAGAAACAGGTGTGGGATCATAGAAAGAGCATAGAAAAAAGTGGAAGGGAAACAGGAGAGAAGCAAACAAGATTACGATAAAAGAAAAGGTTCCAGAGGTTGGCAGATGTTCTGCTGTCAGCCAGCTGGAGGTCACTGTTGTTAGACTCAATAAAGAAGATTTAACTCACTGTCCAGTGTGAGTTACTACAATCCGCTAGGCTGAGACTGCTCTGACTACCAAATTCAGAATTGACCATCAAATTGACGCTCATTTCAAATGTATTGGCAGGAACGGCCGTCACAATGATTCCAGTCAACGCTTTTCGCATTTTGGTGCAAGGCTCCATCAGCATGATGGAGCCTTGCACCAAACTGGTTTATTTTTTATTTTAAAAAAGATAATCCCATTCTGGGGGCAACCCCTCTCCCACTGGGATTTATGCCTGCCTGATGGGGGAGCAAAAAAGGGCCATCACTAAGTGACAGTAAATATTCACCTATGACCAGGAAGGCCCTGGTGAAGTTAATCATGTTGCCTGGCACACTCCAGATGATCATCCTTTCAGAGAAACAGTAACACCTCCCCACATCCAATGCTTTTGTTCTGCTCTGGAACAGTTTTCACACCTCATCAAGGGGGCTATGAAGCTGGCAGGTGACAGTCGGAACCCAGGGGCCTGCAGAGGCTTTAGTCAGGGAAAAGGTTATTAAAAATGTGATTTTACCATTAAGTAGGATTCTGAATAACTATCAAAAAGAGACTTTGAATTATATTTCTAGCTGTTCTCTAGCCAAAATTAGCATTATTAAATTTAACAGTGTAACTCTGTATGTTTCTATGGAACAGTCAGCATTGTTACAGTGAAAATAGCGTTAAGGACCTTTTCACTGAAAGGAAATGCTCAGCCTTAAACGTTTACAAATCCTAATTTTAAATACCATGCATTCTGTCGTATAGACAATAATACCTACTTAGGTGTGGCTTGGTAATATTTAAAAGGACGTTTTAGGCCTGTCAAAAGAGGTTATTCTGGAAGGTTCATTTCACAGCTTGGAACTGCAACAGTCAGGCTAGAATGGTAGGACTAGAGTCAAGTTTGCAATGTGACTATTGTGAGTGGCACAATGGGGGTTGCAGTTCACTGATGACATTTAACTTACAGGCCCTGTATACAATTTGTACGGTACACTAGAGATATTAGGAGTACAGCAGATGGGCAAGGACCTGGGTAGCAGAGTTCCAGTGCACAGAGTTAAAAAAAACAGCAGCATCTGTCAACACAAAATGGGGGTGGTCATGCAAAAAGAGGCATTTCCTACAGTAATCTCCTCAATTAACTGCAAATAAGTTAAGGCATGTGCATCATTCTAAAATTGGATTTTCAATAATACATATCCAAAACATCCTGATATTTTGACTTCTAACACCTACATACTCCATCACCATGTGTCCAGTCGTGTCACTGTTACTGGCAAATAATCGACTATTGTGTCATTCTCCGCCTCATGATAAACAAAAATGCCAGTTGGACCATAGGGACCTACCTGAGCAGGCTTCTCTGCTTAGGTTCCATTGACAACAATGCAATATGAGGGTAACACATTTAGGGCTAGATTTAAGAGAAAATTAGGGTGCGTGTGGCTTGCGCCAAATTTGGCAGCGTCACGCACCATAATTTTCACAACGCAGGGGTGCGCCATATTTAGAAGAATATGACGCACCCCTGTATTTCCCCCTGCACTAGCGGTGAATTTGCTGCCATGCGCCCGGGCAGAAACCCTTGCACCATAGTGCAAGGATGGCTGCATTGAGGGGGAGATTGTTTTCCTACACAAAAACAATCTTAAATGGCAATTTGCTTTTTCTATGTGTGCTGTAGAATGCAATACAAGAAATTAAAACGTTTCTCCTCGTTGCACCCTGCTAATGCCACCCTTGGGGTGGCGTTAGATTTTGGTGCTGCCTCTGGTTTACGAAAACTTGTAAATCTGGGACAGCGTCAAAATGCAATGGGTGTTGCTGTAGCAAGTGGACAGCAACACTCATTGCACGCCCTTTCCACGCAAAGTGCTGCATGTGAAGGGCCGTATTTACAAGGTGGCGTTAAGCCAAATAAAAGTGGCTTTATGCCACCTTGTAAAAACGGCACAGGGCATAGCGCCACCGTAGCGTCGGCTCTTAAATATGCCCCTTGGTTTCAGAACCATTAAAAACCTTCCACGCAAAGTGCTGCATGTGGAGCATTTAAGCAAATAAATCAATTTGAATGCTTCCAGTTTACAAGCTCTTGGTGTCAAAAGTTAAACCATTAAAGCAACAACAATATGTTCAGGAACCTTATGGTGCTGACTGCTTAAACAAACCAAACTAAAATATCTTTGTGTCAAACAGAATACCTGCTCACCTCAAGGGCGGCTGAACTCAATATTAGATCTTTAAAACAATCAAATACAAAAGAAAAACTGTGCTCAGTGCACTAAACCTCAAAAGGTCAGTATAATGTTAGACAAGCTCTTAATTTAGCATCATAAAACAGGAAGTTGATTTTGGATTGCACTATGGACTGTGTTGGGTGTGTTTCTTCTGTGTTGATACTTTCTGTTCGGGAGAGCAGGATTGTGGGAAATGTAGTAAACTCTGAATGCACTACTTAAAAGTAAACAGAATTTCCATTCCTTCTCCAATCTGAACTGAAACCTGCATGTTTTCTTACAGAAAAAAATCCTCTTCTTAATATCCCTTCTGGTGCACCCAAGGTGCATAATTTAGTGAAGAGCTTGCCAATAGTCTCAAATGCATTCTCTAAGTCAATATCCGTGAACTTAGACGCAAGTTAGTTTTTCGAAAGCCGGTGAGCTAATGTAGGAAAAAGCAGGCCAGTTTGAGAGAGAGCAGACGTAATTTACAGAAATCTGTTTGGGTGATGGATAACATTTGGTTTGAGTCCATCCTGGTTTCTGTGCTCTTATGTAGGATTCGAGCATGCGTGGCCCGTCCTTTAGGGCGGAGAGGCCACGCCGCCCACCTTTTGCCCCTCATGAAGAGTGTCTGTCAGGCTGAACAAAGGTCAGCCTGACAGACACTCTTCATGTGGTCAGGCAGCCAGGAGCAGACATGCGCGATTTGCGCAGACTCCTGGCTGCCTGAGCTGAACTTTGCTAGGCTGAGGAAGTCACAGCTCTTATGGGCGTGACCTCCTCGGCTCAGCAAAGGTGCCTTGAGGCCCTCCCCTGGATGACCAGGAAAGTGTCACCCATTGACTTTGACCTGGGTGCTTCAGGTTTAAGCCCTGAAGCGCCCAGAGCGAGTGTCAATCAGTGACACTTTGTCACAGAGTGGGGTGGGATCAGCAGTCTCACTGACCCCATCCCACTCTGTGACGAAGCTGGGACTGCTGCCTTCCCTAATTGGCTGACCTAAGTTCAGCCATCGAGGGAAGGCAGCAGTCCAACCCTCCCGGGACCAACGAGGCTGAAGGTAAGTGTGTGTGTGTGATCTTATAAAATTAATATTTGGTGCGTGCGTGCATGTTTGAATGCTATGAGTGTTGTTAATGGATGTGCGTGCGTGCGTGTGTGTGTGAAAGAATGAGTGTGTGTGTGTGCTTCCCACCCCCCCTCCTGCCTAAAGCCACCGGCCGCCACTGGATTCAAGCAAATATTTTAGTAGCTGGACACAGTGGCCCTCATCACAACCCTGGCGGTCGGTTATAAAGCGGCTGTAATACCGCATATAAGCCGGCAGTAAAAAAAATGGAATTATGACCACGGCGGAAACCGCCAACTCAGAGAGCCACTTTAACACATCAACTGCCAAGGCGGTAGCAACAAGCACCGTGGCGGTAACCGCCAATAGCCAGACGGAAGACAATGCTCCGCCCACTGTATTACAACAGGCCTATCTGCCACCTTTTCCGGGGCAGTACCAACGACAACAAAAGCATGGCGGAAACAGTACACAGAAGGGAAACGACTCACCTCTGGACACCCAGGGAAGAACCACGCCACTATGGAGCCCGAACTGCAGATCTTCCCCTTGCTGGTCTACCTCCTCCTATACCAGGAATACTAATGCCGGAGACGACGACCACGGTGAGTACTGCCGCCTAGCACACAGGTGAGGGGGGAGGAAAAAGAGAGTGACACACACACGCAACACCCCCACCCCCAACAGCATACACACAAACAGATGCAAGAACATTACACATCCACCCGTACCCCACAGGAATAATGCAAGGACAAAAGGAAGTGATTGAAGTGAGGGTAATAAGATAAAATTCTAGAAATACATCCTCAAAATTCAAAACAGTATTTACAGATATACAAATGGAGGGACAATGCCCAGTCCATAATGTCCGTGGGCCACAGGGCAACATCACATAGGCCAAGGCACCCTCCTGCATCAACACAGAGAGAACACTGCTGGGGCATCAGGTCGAAAATACACAGGCACCTCAGGGGGACGGGAAATGGGGGGGCACCTCAGCCGGAAGATGGTACAACACCACTTGTCCTGGAGGGGGCTACATGCCCTGTGCTTGGTCCTGGGGAGTGCAAAGCCACAGTCTCTCTAGTGGGTGGTTTGCCCACTGCTTGGTCCTGGGGAGTGCAAACCACAGTCTCTCTAGTGGGTGGTATACCCACTGCTTGGTCCTGGTGAGTGCAAAGCCATAGTTTCTCTAGTGGGTGGTTTGCCCACTGCTTGGTCCTGAGGAGTGCAAAGCCACAGTCTCTCTAGTGGGTGGTTTGCCCACTGCTTGGTCCTGGTGAGTGCAAGGCCACAGTCTCTCTAGTGGGTGATTTGCCCACTGCTTGGTCCTGGGGAGTGTAAAGCCACAGTCTCTCTAGTGGGTGGTTTGCCCACTGCTTGGTTCTGGGGAGTGCAAAGCCACAGTCTCTCTAGTGGATGGCTTCGTCCACTGGGTCTGGAGGGGGCCTTGTGCCCAGTGTGCTTCATCCTGGCAAGGAGGGGGTGAGTGGATGGCTTCGTCCACTGGTTCTGGAGGGGGCCTTGTGCCCAGTGTGCTTCATCCTGGCAAGGAGGGGGTGAGTGATGGCTTCATCCACTGGTTCTGGAGGGGGCCTTGTGCCCAGTGTGCTTCATCCTGGCAAGGAGGGGGTGAGTGGATGGCTTTGTCCACTGGTTCTGGAGGGGGCCTTGTGCCCTGTGATGCAGATCTTTGGGAGTGTAAGGTCACAGTCTCTCACCTGGGTGTCATACCCACAGGATTTGCTTTGGGCAGGATGCATTACACTCCATGGAGGCAGCATTCCAGACCGTCGCCCGGCGGCGACGGCTGCACAGTGGTAGCAGTGCCGGTGCTGGTGTCGGTGCTGCCAGTGGTGGGGGAGTCTCCGGCCCTTCCCCTGCAGCCTCAGACAGCTGCCCACTGGGGCTGCTGGCAGTGCTGGCAGTGCTGGGGGGAGGCTCCAGCCCTTCTCCTGCAGCCTCGGACGGCTGCCCGCTGGGGCTGGTGCTGCTGGCAGTGGTGCAGGAGGCGGTGCTGATGACGGTGCAGGTGGTGGTGCTGGCAGTGATGGGGAAGGATCCTGCCCTTCCCCTGCAGCCTCAGACGGCTGAAGCGTCATGGTTGGTGTTGGGGGCTCAGATTCTGTCACAGCACCGGGCCTCCTGTCCCTCCTGTCTGCAGGGGCAGGCCCTTTGCCCTTGCCGTCTGGTGGTGCCTCCTTGCCCTTCCCTTTGAATTATGGTGGTGCCTCCTTGCCCTTGCCTTTGGATGCTGGTGGTGCCTCCTTGCCCTTCCCCTTGTAAGCTGGTGGTGCCTCCTTCCCCTTGGCAGCTGGTGCAGGCACACTGCCAGTGCTGATGGGTGTCTCCTTGGAGCCTCTCACACCTGCAGTAGCTGAAGAAACTACAGTGGCCATGGACAGGGTGGCTGAGGTGCTAGCCTGGGTTCTGACCACCCTGGCCAGACGTCAAGGACAAAGGGGGAGGGGGAGGGAAGAGGTCAACGGCTGAGAGGAAAAGCTGCTTAGGGACACTGGGGTGGGAAGAGGGTGAAGGTATAGGAGTGGAGGGAGAGGGAGAGGGAGTGGTTGTAGGAGGTGTCTGTCTGCTGTGTGTGGGTGCAGGTGCATGGGCTGGATGCTATTGTGAGCTGGATGGCTGTTGGGTGTCTGAGTGTCTGCGTTTGGGTACTTTTGGAGGAGGGGGCACAGACACAGTGGGAGAGGACACAGGGGACGTGTGCATGGATGTAGGGGTCGTGACTGCCAGTGAGGGGCGTGTAGTGTTAGGCGTGCTGGTGATGGAGGTAGTGGATGAGTATGTAGTGCATGCAGGTGTGAGTGGAAATGCTACTGGGAGGGTGGTGGACGAGGAGGAGGGGGACACAGTGGAGGCAGTGGATGTTGGTGTATCTGCAGCTGGATGGTGTTTGTGTGAGTGCCTGTGGGATGATGTTAGGTGCTTGCATTTGCCCGAGCCACTCCTGTGTGTTGCGTTCAGTGCATGCTGGTCTGCCTGTGTGCTTGGGATAGGTTGGGGTTCAGGGGAATGGGACTGGGCAGACGAAGTTGGAGGGGGGAGGCTAGAGACAGGAACAATGGCTGCCATCAGGGAGGAGGCCGGAGCCTGGATTATTCTCCGTTGGGCCGCCATGCCAGAGTGAATGCCCTCCAGGAATGCATTTGTTTGTTGCAAATGCCATGCCAGCCCCTGGATGGCATTCACTATGGTTGATTGCCCAACAGAGATAGATCGCAGGAGGTTGTCTCTGCCGTGGTGCTCCCCTCGCCCTCCGTCCCACTGGTGCCCTCACCGTCGGTGGATTCGGCCTCAAGCGCCATGTGGGATGCAGCTCCCTCTGTCACCGGTGCCTCTGCTCCTCCGCCAGATGATGCTAATGCACAGAAGAACAGGGTGACAAAACAAAAAGGGGGGGGAGGAGACAGAGGATACACTTGGTCAATGGCAGCAACAACACCACCGTTGGTGTACACAACACACAGGGAACAGCCCTATGCACTAGGCACTGCACTACCAGTCACAATGCTAGTCGCCAGGCTATGGACAGGAATACCTAATGTCAGTTGCAGCATACCTGACACCCACAGAACCCTGCCCAGTAGTGGATGCCCACTAGCTTGTTTGGAGGTGGAGTTCATCAGCCCCTTCCCAACATGGAATCTACCCTGCAATGTCTGGCCTGGCCAGGAACACCAACAGGGTCACATCTCCACCCAGAGACCAACCCACCACGCGCAAGTAGTATACTGGGAACTGTACTCACCCCATTGTGGCTGCTGTGATGCCCCCAAGCGCCCATCTAGCTCTGGATAGGCTACCGCTAGTATGCGGAACATCGGGGGGTCAGGGTTCGACGGGCACTCCTTCTTCGTTGGGAGGCCATCCCCAGCTGGGCCTCCGCCGTCTTCCTTGCCCAGCGTCTCAGGTCCTCTCACCGTTTGCGACAGTGGGTGCTCCGCCTGCCGTAGACCCCCAGGGGCCATCCCCAGCTGGTCCTCCGCCGTCTTCCTTGCCCAGCGTCTCAGGTCCTCTCACCGTTTGCAACAGTGGGTGCTCCGCCTGCCGTAGACCCCCAGGGGCTGCACATCCTTGGTGATGGCACGCCATATACCCTCTATTTGATGGGCGCTGACCTGCAGAGGAAACACACATAGAAAAAGGATACCGTCCGGCCTGTTACACTAATGGACCACCATATTCCTCCCATCCCCTTACGCACATACATTGCCCATCATACATGCAGCATGCAGACCAGCACCCCTCAACCACCCCACCCTTACATTAGGCCCTCACATACAGCACTCCATGCATTCATGCCCCATGCATCGTGCTCACAGTGTACTCCCCTGTTGGTCTGGAGGCCCATACAGCATTCGGCACTGGGGTAGGACCCCATCCACCAGTCTCTCCAACTCCGCAGCGGTGAAGGCCGGTGCCCTTTCCCCAGTGACTCGAGCCATGGTTGGTTCCAGACACAGGTCATAGCAGCACTTGCAGTGTAGGTCCTCTCCTGTTGAAGGTCAGGTAGCAAATGAGTGAACAGATAGAAAACGGAGGTCAAGTCCGCGGCGGTGCATACTGTCACCGCCGGCGTATGTCACCATTGGCTACTGTAACCCATAGGGCCCAATGTTAATCAATGAGGAGTTGCACGGCGGTACTCGAGCGCCTCCCGTAACGGCACACAACGTCAGCGCCATTACCTCATTTCCACCTGTCCATCCACCCAGGACAGGCAGCCACCATTTCAGGGGGGAGCAGGCCATGGCACCTAACTGCATCACAGCACACATAGGCATAATTTGGGACTTTACATCAATATACTGTTTGTGTCACAACATGCAATGCACTGTACATTTAAGAAATGTGGAAAACTGACCAGATGCTCATTGTTTTGCCCCCTAGAGTACAACTGCTGAGGATGAATAGGAGATGGAGACATCCCCCGTGTACAGGCCCCTGGTGGACTTGGCAACAATGGAGGACAGGCACATTATCCTCACCTACAGACTTGATAGGGCCACAATCCAAGAGCTGTGTGCCCAATTGGAGCCAGACCTGATCTCAGCTATCCGTCACCCCACTGGGATCCCCCCTCTTGTGCAAGTCCTGTGCTCCATTTCTTGGCAAGTGGCTCCTTCCAAGTGACAGTAGGGTTAGCAGCAGGAATGTCACAGCCAATGTTCTCAAACGTGCTGACCAGAGTGTTGTCTGCCCGATGAAACACATGTGCAGCTACACTGTTTTCCCCCAGGTGGAGGATTTGGCAATAGTGAAAGCGGAGTTCTATGCAATGGGACATATCCCCAACATTATTGGGGCAATAGATGGTACACATATTGCCTTTGTCCCTCCTCCCCCCCGGAGAAATGAACAGGTGTTCAGAAATTGAAAGAGCTTTTACTCAATGAATGTGCAGATAGTGTGCCTGGCGGACCAGTACATCTCCCATGTGAATGCAATGTATTCTGGGTCTGTGCATGATGCCTTTATCCTGAGGAATAGCAGCATCCCATATGTGATGGCTCAACTCCAGAGGCACCAGGTGTGGCTCATTGGTGAGCCCATGGTTCACACCCAGTGGATGTTGGTGTATGAGTATGGAGTTGGCCCTAAAGGTTAGTGTCTGGCTAACAGGTATCCCTCGGTATTTGCAGGTATTTGCAGGTGACTCTGGTTACCCCAACCTCATTTACAATGAGGCACATGGGCGAACAGGAAGAATTATAGAATTGTAGAGCAAACCTTTGGCCAGCTGAAGGCCAGGTTTTGGTGCCTCCATCTAACAGGTGGTTCATTGTGCTACTCACCCAAGAAGGTGTGCCAGATCATCGTGGCATGTTGCATGTTGCACAACCTTGCCGTACGTAATCAGGTGCCTTTTCTGCAGGAGATTAATGCCGGAGATGGGCGTGTGGCAGCGGTGGAGCCTGTGGACAGTAACGAAGATGAGGCAGAGGATGAGGATGTGAACAATAGAACATCAATCATTCGACAGTACTTCCAGTGACACAAAGGGAAGACACTGTAACTTCACCTACCATTGCAGTTTTGTGTAGTAAATTTTAACTGGCATGCTGATATTCTCACTACTGTTGTTGCGTAGGCTCTCATTATTCTAATGAGACTACTGGATTTTGAGCGGCAGAATCGCCCGCGGTGTGGGAGACTAAATCCAACCCACTGCGGGTGACACGTGTCGCTCCAATACGGGTTTTGCTCCGGCTAACTACCAACTGCTTCTGCAGGCAGGTCGCTCCCCGCTCCGCCATCCGCGCCACCTCCTCACCAGCTTTGCTTTCCATTTTCTCCCGCCACTGCGTCCCCTGCGGCCCCTCCTGCCTCCCCCTCCTCCTCACCGTCCTTTTTGCCTGGTTTTTCCTGCCGCTGCGTCCCCTGCGGCCCCTCCCGCATCCCCCCTCCTTCTCACCGTCCTTTTGCATGGTTTTTCACGCCTCTGCGTCCCCTGCAGCCCCTCCCGCCTCCTCCTCACCGTCCTTTTGCCTGTTTTTTCCTGCTGCTGCGTCCCCTGCGGCCGCTCCCACCTCCCCCCTCCTCCTCACTGTCCTTTTGCCTGGTTTTTCCCACCGATGCGTCCCCTGTGGCCCCACCCCGTAGCCCTCTCATTCATCAAGCCCTCCCTCCTCCCAGCTGACACTCCCACCCTCCCCTCCTCTTATGGCAGGTGCGGCGCGGCTGCCGCAGCAGGCGCTCCACTGGCGTGCCGCTGGCGCGCCAAAGGCAAGCCCATCTGCGCCCGTCCGCGCCAAGACCGCAACCAGCGCCAGTTCCCCTGGCCCTCTCAGGCACACCTACTCCCCCCTCACCCTCCACTCTCTCAACCCAGGCCCCCGCCCCACATGCACCCCATCCAGCCCCACACACACTCATGGCCCCTTCACCTGCCACACCTGTCACTTCTCCTGCTCCTCATCCCTCACACCACACACCAACTATAGCGACCCCACCTTCAACAAACACGACACCCCCAACACAACACTCACCAACCCTGCCCCCACCAACCAACCCTGCCGCACACCAGCCCACAACCAGAACACACCCCGCAACATCACCCTCACGCACCACACCAACGCCACCCACCACAACCACCTCAACTGCCTGCTCCTCAACATCTGCTCCCTTCACAAACATGCTATAGAACTCTGGGACCTCATCACATCACACTCACCTGACATCGCCTTCCTCACGGAAACCTGGATCAACCCCTCCTCAGAACCCGACATAGCCATAGCCACCCCCAAGGGATACAAACTCCAACACAAAGACCACCTCAACAGGCCAGGCGGTTGCATCGCCATCCTACACAGAGACACCACCAAAGTTACCACCAGCTCCCAAGACACTATCGACAACACTGAACACATGCACTTCTCCATCCACATTAACAACAACTCCACCCTCAGAGGTACACTAATTTACAGACCACCCGGACCACGCCCCGCCTTCTGCGACACCATCGCCGAGAGCATCAGCTCACACGCCCTCACCTCCACAGACTACATCATCCTCAGTGATTTCAACTTTCACTTAGAAAACCTACAAGACCACAACACTACCTCCCTCATAGACAACCTCACCAACCTCGGACTCAAACAACTGGTCACCGCACCCACCCACTCAGCAGGACACACGCTCAACGCAATTTTCACCGCAAGCCAACACATAGCCTACACCCACACCACCAAACTCCTCTGGACTGACCACCACTGCGTCCACTTCTCCTTCACCAAACCCCCCACACACTACCATCAACACACCACCCCCTACCGCATGTGGGACAAGATCCCCACAGAACGACTAAACTCCCAACTGGCCCATAACCCACCCCACGCCAACGACCCCAACACAGGAGCACAAAACCTCTCCAAATTGATCACTACCTGTGCAGACACACTAGCCGCCCTCAGAAAACACATCGCCACCCGCAACATCAAGAATGCCCCATGGTTTACCCCTGAACTCCAAGACTCCAAGCGCAATTGCCGCCAAGCGGAGAAAATATGGCAACTAGAACCTTCCACAACCAACTTCTCCACCCTCAAAACCACCATTCGCACCCATCACCAACTCATACGCACCGCCAAAAGAGATCACTACAAGACAAGCCTTGACAGCAACTCTCAAAACAGCAAAGAACTCTTCACCATCATCAATGAACCTGCCAGACCCAAAGCCAGCAACATAGACCCCACACACACACAGCCCCTTTGTGACGCCATTTCTAACCACTTCCTCCACAAAATCCTGGACATCCACAACAGCTTCATACCACACACACCCACCACACACACCCCTCACTCACCCAACCCAACCCCCACTCATGAACCCCCCACCACACTCTCCACCTGGACCTCCACCACACACGAAGAAACCGAAAAAACCATGAACTCCATCCACTCCGGTTCCCCCGCCGACCCCTGCCCACACCGCAACTACAACAAAGCTAGCCCAACCATTGCCCCCATACTCTACAACATAATCAACTCCTCTTTTGACTCCGCCACCTACCCAGACCCCTGGAAGCACGCGGAAATCACCGCTCTCCTAAAAAAAAAAAAGCCGACCCGGAGATCCTCTCCAACTACCGCCCCACCTCCCTCCTCCCTTTCGAGGTCGACAAAGGCGAGACCGTCGCACTCATCCTCCCAGACCTCTCCGCAGCCTTTGACACCGTCTGCCACCACACACTCCGCACACGCCTCCACAACATAGGAATTCGCCACAAAGCCTTAGACTGGCTCACCTCATTCCTCACCGACCGGACCCAGAGAGTCCGCCTTCCACCGTTCCACTCCAACACTACCAAGATCACCTGCGGAGTCCCCCAAGGGTCCTCCCTCAGCCCCACACTCTTCATCATCTACATAATCCCCCTAGCCAACATCCTCCGAGCACACGGAATCACTATCCTCTCCTATGCAGATGACACCCAACTCATCCTCACCCGCAACCCCACCACCGCCAAAACCAACCTACACGCCGCTCTCCTCAACACCGCCAACTGGATGACCACTAACCACCCCAAGCTCAACTCCAACAAAACCGAGATCATCATCTTCGGCCCCAACAAAACCACATGGGACGACTCCTGGTGGCCCTGCACCCACCCCCGCAAACCACGCACGCAACCTCGGCATCATCCTTGACCCCTCCCTCTCCATGACACAGCAAATCAATGCTGTAACCAACTCCTGCTTCTACACACTCTAAAAAAATCCTTCAAATGGATTCCCCCAGAAACCAGAAAGACAGTCACCCACGCACTCATCAGCAGCAGACTGGACTACGGTAACACCCTCTATGCCGGTACCACACTCAAACTCAAACGCAAACTCCAGAGAATCCAGGACACAGCCGCACGCCTCGTCCTTGGCCTCCCCCACCACGAACGAATCTCACCACACCTCAAATCCCTTCACTGGCTCCCCATAGACAAGAGAACCACATTCAAGATCCTCATCCACGCACACAAATCCCTCCACAACACCGGCCCAACCTACCTCAACGATAGAGTGAACTTCCACACTCCCACACGCAGCCTCCGATCAGCAGACCTCACCCTAGCCACAGTCCCCCGCATCCACTGCACCACCACAGGAGGCAGGTCCTTCTCCTACCTCGCCCCCAAAACCTGGAACTCCCTCCCCACCGACCTTCCCAAAACCAAGGACCTCCTGGTCTTCAGAAAGAAGCTCAAGACATGGTTGTTCGATCAGTGACCCTCCCTGCACCCCCACCTCTGCATCCCCCCCAGCGCCTTGAGACCCTCACGGGTGAGTAGCACGCTCTGCACATTTTTTGATTGATTGATAGTGATGATTGGCCAGCCGAGCGCATGACATACTTGGCTTCTCAGGGAAGTCGTGGTCACACAGGTCTCATCCGGTTCTCTCATTTACAATTCAGTCTCATATTTAAATGACAAACAAAAGCAGTATACGTTTCAATAATGAGTTTAATAAAACAACTGCATCTTAGATAGCAAAGCGTGAGCTGCAATAACCAGGACGATACAACATGACAGTATTAGAATTGTGACCAGAAGAGTGAAGCATAAAAACAACGCTATCATAATATCACTATAATGAGTGGACTAATTCCTACCTAAGCTATGATAGAGCATAGCATGTTAAGCTCTAATTCTGCCCTTCAGGTTCCCCTGGGAAGACATCAACCCCCATACCAGAGCAAAGGCCTGTGGTCTGCGTTAGCATCTGTAGCGAAGCATTCGGCAATCTGCATACAGTTGTGGTTCCCTGGATGGAATCTCCCTCTAACGTGTAAGGGACAAGGAAGTGTTTTTATAATAACACAGGTGATGATCTGAGAAAATGTCCCTACGTAAGGATGTGTATTTTCTACGAATGTTGGAGACGAAACTTCTACCACATTCACCGGCAATGTACCATGGTGTAGCCTTGGAAGAAGCACATAGTGATCAAGAATGTCTTGTTTGAGAACAGAGTGCTGGCCTAGGCAAAAACAGTTAGATAGACGGAAATAAAACAAGACCGTAAAAATGGTTATTGAAACAATAATAAGATGAGGCTGAATAAAATATATCTAGATTAAAGTGCACAGAGGCCATGTGTGTTAAAATAACGTGCATGGAGCTATAACTTAAATGGCTACACAACACTATGGCCACTTACTGTACCCTTTGACGTGTCTATTTACAGATATGTGTGCCCCACTCTGGCTCCTGGTGTACTGACTGCAGCAAACTACAGGTCATACCTAGGTATACATTACTGTACAGTTGAATTGCAAAGTCTACCGATTGTGAAACAAATACATAGTTCAATCACTTGACAGATTCAATACTTGTAATTTTTACAATGTTGTTTATTCATGTGCCAATAAGTGGATAGGTTATTGCTATAGGGTGGGGCGGGGGGTAGAGGAGAGTCCAGGATAGAGTCCAGTCTATTTGTATCACAGGTGTATTATCCAAGGGGGCATAGGAAGTGGAGCAATGGCAGTTCAAGGTGGACAGGGTGACAGAGTGGGACAATCAGGAGAGTCCTATTTCCTGGCAGGGGTCTTGGCAATGTTCTCTGGCTTCTGCCTGGATCACAGGGACCGTTTGAGGGGTGGTTCTCCTTCTGAAGGGGGTGGGGTGCTGGTGGCCTGTTGTTCCTGTGGCGGGGCCTCCTGTCCACTAGCGTCAGTGGAGGTGGAGGTGGAGGGCTGTTCATCGGTTTGGCTACTGTCAGGAGCCCGTTGGTGTGCCACTGCCTCCCTCATGGTGTTGGCCATGTCTGCCAGCACCCCTGCAATGGTGGCTAGGGTGGTGTGGATGTCCCTCAGGTCCTCCCTGATCCCCAGGTATTGTCCCTCCTGCAGCCGCTGGGTCTTCTGCAACTTGGCCAGTATCTGGCCCATTGTCTCCTGGGAATGGTGGTATGCTCCCAGGTTGTTGGTGAGTGCCTTGTGGGGAGTCGGTCCCTGGGCCTGTCCTCTCCCTGTCGCTCAGCGGTCCTCCCAGCTTCCCTGTTGTCCTATGCCTCTGTCCCCTGAGCCGTGTGCCTACTGCAACTGACCTCAGGTCCCTGATCGTCCTGTGTTTGTGGGGTGTCCTGGGGTCCCTGTAGTGGTCGACACACTGCTGATTGACGTGTCCTGGGGACAGAGGTATGAGCCCGCTGAGTGGGTGCTGTGGTGGTGTTTCCTGAAGGTGGAGGCTCTGTGGTGGTATGGGACTGTGCCTGGGTAACCGACTGTCCAGAGATCCCTGATGGGCCAGTTTGGTCATCCTTATCCAGGTGAGCAGAGCTGCTGTCATCACTGTGGGCCTTCTGGGGGGGGACTGGATGTTGCTGGCACCTCCTCTCTGGTGAAGTTGGGTGGGGGACCTGTGGGGATGTAATTGCAGTGTTATTGTTTCTGTGTGTGACATCTTGTGCATGGGTGTGTTGGCCTCTATGGTTGTGAGTTCCCTGTCAGCTTTGCCTTGTGTGAGTAGTTATTTAGTGGGCTTGGTGATTGTCTCTAGTGTGCATGCTGTGGTGATGGGTGTCCATGCAGGGCTGTGAGTGATGTCCATGCATGTGTAGTGCATGCAGGGCTTGGTATTGGGATGAGTGGGTTGTGATGGTGGGGTGTATGTGTGGTGGTGGGGTGATGGGGATGAGGGCAGGGGTGGGGGTATGTGTAATAGTAGAGATTTGACTTACCAGAGTCCAGTCCTCCTGCTACTCCTGCCAGGCCCTCAGGATGCAGTATTGCCAAGACTTGCTCCTCCCATGTTTTTTATTGTGGTGGAAGAGGTGGTGTTCACCGCCAGTCCTCTGTACTGCTATCTGGTGTCTTGCAACCACGGAATGCACGTTCCCCTCTAGATCGTTCCACCTCTTCCTAATGTCGTCCCTTGTTCTGGGGTGCTGTCCCACGGCGTTCACCCTGTCCACGATTCTCCGCCATAGCTCCATCTTCCTAGCAATGGATGTCTGCTGCACCTGTGATCCAAATAGCTGTTGCTCTAACCTGATGATTTCCTCCACCATGACCCTTCACTCCTCCTCTGAGAACCTGGGGTGTCTTTGTGGTGCCATGGGTGTAGTGTGAGTGATGTGTGTGAGGATGTGTGGGGTGATGTGTTGGGTTGTGTGCTGTGAGGTCCGTGAATGGTGTTATGTGGCCCTGGTTGTGTGGGTGCTCTTGCTGTAGCTCTCTCTACTGGCAAGATTTTAGTGTCGTAAGGGGTCGTGGGTAGTGTGGGTGGTGTTTTATAGTGGTGTGGTTGTGTGGGTGTGGTATGTGTATGTGTGTCAGGTGTGGTGTTGTTTTGTATGTTTGTGTGTATTTTAAGCGCGGCGGTATGTACCGCCAATGGTTTACCGCGGTTGAAGGTCCACCGCGGTGATTCGTGGGACATAATGCTGTGGGCGTAGTTCTGTTGGCGTAACGGTGTGGGTTTTGGAAACGCCAGTCTATCACTGACCTTCGGGCTGGCAGACTTGTGTGTGTGTCTGTATAGTGACAGATTGCTATGTGTGTGTCATAATATGGGTAGCGGTATACTGCCGCGGTCGAGGTATGTTGGCGGCAGTCAGCATGGCGGTAAGCGGGACTTACCGCCAATGTCATAATGAGGGCCAGTATGCCCTCACTATTTTGTATTCCCAATTTCGAACTACCAAAACTTTGGGTTGATTAGTTTGGGATTACATTAAATTTCTTATTAACATTTCTTTCTAGATGGAAAGGGGTGTCTCCTCCATGCTAGCTAGTTACATGACCCCCAGCGTGTTTTGCTTTGTGGCTGCTGAATAACCACCTAAAGAACTGAAAATCCGTTGGAGATGGCTGGTGTTTTTCCCTCCGACAGAAAACTGTCTGTAAGATTTCGTGAGTTATTGCCTTTGGTGGTGACGCCTGCTACATGAGTCCCAGTCTAAGGGACAGGGCGCCATCCAGCGTCTCTCATTTGTTTTTATATATATATATATATATACATATACACTGAACAATCCAAAGGTAACAGGGAAGTTATAGTTAGGAAATAGAATTTTAAAAAACATAGAAATTCACTGAAAAAAACAAAGGTTACAGGTTCGGTATAGTTAGGAAATAGAATTTAAAAAATGTAGACATTCACTGAAAAAAAAAAAGGTTACAGGGACATTATAGTTAGGCTCTGAATTTACTCGTACAAAACCATAGAAATTAATCTGTTATAGTTAGAGTTATCTAAAGTAACCCTAACAGGGCCCCACCAAGATTTTCAGTGTCTGCCAAGCAGACACTGAAAATCACGACGGGTGCAACTGCACCCGTCGCACCCCTTCCACTCCGCCGGCTCCATTCGGAGCCGGCATCCTCATGGAAGGGGGTTTCCCGCTGGGCTGGCGGGCGGCCTTCTGGCGGTCGCCCGCCAGCCCAGCAGGAAACTCAGAATTACTGCGGCGGTCTTTTGACCGCGCAGCGGTATTCTGCCGGCGGGACTTTGGCGGGCGGCCTCCGCCGCCCGCCAAGGTCAGAATGACCCCCTCTGTCTCGAGACCTGTTATGGCAGCACCAACATCTTTTAACAATGTTGCAGACAGCCAATCACATCAATCTTTACTGCCAATCTAGCTCGAGGCCCGAGGTATTGAAAGACTGGGGAAAAAGTTTCTGCAGCCAATCATAGCGCAGCGCTATCTGGGTCCTAGATAGGTACAGGAAGTCTCCAACTTTTAACCACTTCAAGCCCACCCTGAGGACTTATTTAACGCTCATTTCTCAATAATGCCTCAAAGACTAGTCAGAAATTAACACAAAATAAAAAGCACCCTTTATGAACACAGTTCTAACTTTCTGACAAATGTGGTTTACTTCTGATCAATCATTTTTTTGTATTTGAAAACAAACTTTTCTATAGCAATTCACAATTTTAGAATCCCCCCCCCTTTTTGCCCTCATTGCTTTTTCTGAAGGAACCAAAGTGGGTGAAATAGTGTGTGTCTATTTGTATGTATATATATATATATATATATATATATTGTTAGAGTCCTGCTAGATTGGAAAAAGCTTTTTTAAAGTGTGGGTGTCTCTGCTGGGTTGCCTGCAAATAGGCAGCTAAGTGCAGTGCGGAGGTCTGTTGTGGTGGAGGTTATCTGTCCGCAGGTGGGTTGGGCTCAGCACCTGGCCACAGACCAATCCCTGTGGACAACCCCACACTGCGGGGAGTGGCTGTCTGCAGAGGTCTGGATACAGTGGCCAATCCAAGGGGTGATTGATATGGTTCTGTGTAATAAAACCTGAGTGAGTGGCATTGTGAATTAACCTTGATCTGCATTTTTTTTTATTACGGTGCTGCAGTCCCATGGGACTCTTGCAGGAGCAAACGCGGCCTACGTGGTCCTGTGAGAGAAGGCGCTGGCTCCTGCAAGAGTCCTGCAGGATCAGAAAACCTTTACAAAATGTGTGGACCGTGGGTGTCTCTGGTGGGTCAGCTGTGTGCAGGCGGTTCAGCGCAGGGATGAAGTTAGTCATGGTGGGGATTGGCTGCCTGCAGATGGGTTGGGCGTACCACCTGTCACAGACCATGACCTGCAGCCAATCCATGCAGTGACTGTCCACAGGGGTCTGGGCAGTGCAGGCAATCTAAGCCATGCATGGCATGTAATAAGAAAATCTTACTTTAAGCCAAAGAAACCCTAGAAATTCACTGAAAAAACTAAATATTAAAGTAACAATATAGTTACGTATGGTAATATTATCTTACTATACATTATTAAAAACGACAAACTTCAGTGAAAAAAAATCCGAAGGATAAATTGACGGTATAGTTAGATGAAAATGTCAGCTTCAACATAACATTTTAAGCAACAACAAAAAACACTGGATTTCAGCAGTTATGGTTAACTGAAATAACTATAACTCGGACCCTTGCCATGCACTGCTTATGACATCACAGGTTACAACACTCATGCCATGTTCCATGTCATCACTGATAACATCATTGGTGTCGCCTAAAATTACACCATTGATGACAATGATGTACATGGAGAGGGCACGAGTTATAGTCCAAGTTTGGTAATCACTTTGGAACCAAGCGCCATATTTAAGAAGCCCTTTGCTCCACATTGGTGTTATTTTTTTATGCAAATGTAGCGTTAAGGTGGCATTTCTCCCGTACCATATTTACAAAGTGGTGCAATGCTTGGATTGCGCCACTTTGTAAGCCCTTGTTCCACATTATGCCTGTGCCAGGCATAATGTATGCAATGGGGCGTTCCAGTGGTAGGAGGCCAAGAAAATGGTGCAGTGAAATTTAACAGATTTCACTATGCCATTTTTTCCATCATTTTTAACGCCTGCGCAGAGCAGGCGTTAAAATGAGGCACACATTGAAATCAATGGGTCTCCTTGCGCTTTGCTACACTAGCGTCGAACCTTTTGTTTCTAGTGTAGCAAAGTGCACAATAGCATCCAAATTGGTGACACTAGTGTTCTAACAATCACCATGGAGCGGCGTATTTTAAATATGGCACAGCGATGGTGTCATTAGGTGCCCTGGAAGGGGTGGGGGAGTGCGTGGAAAAAGTGGTGCATCAGAGCTGATGCATCACTTTTTCTTAAGTATGGGCCTAAATGTCTTATCCTCATAATGATTCTAAAAACAGACTCTGAGGTAAGAAGACTTCTCGTGTAGGTCCCTATGGAACAAGTGCCATTTTTTGTCATTGGTTGGAAACAGCCTTGTTCACCCACAGGGACATAGCTTAGTCAATGAGATCTGGGGGGGGAGGGGTGTGAATAGCAAATTTCCTAAAAAACAGTATTGGGTTTGGGATAAACTGTTCTCAAGCGAAACAGGTTAATTACTGATTTGCATTAGGTGGGCTCCTGTCTAAGATTCTGATTACAAACAAAAAGTTAAAACCTTTTAGTCAAACAAGGGGGATGAGAAAAACCAACAAAGGCATCGGATACCCGCATAAGAGCACCCAGACCCAAAGCTCAAGCCACGGATGCATTTATTTGATGGGGTGCCACACCCCAACCCCCCCTCCTCCCCGAGCTACGCCCCTGTTCACCACCAGATCGACAGGTAGTCGATTACTTGCCAGTAACAGTGACAGGACTGAGCATGTAGTGGTGACGGGTGCAGGGATGTCTGAAAGATCAGCACATATTGCACGTGTTGACAGACATCCACCTTGAGAAAGATGCAGGTGCATTTACTCAGCTGTAATCAATTCAAGGGGATTCACTATTGTGCGGGCAGCATGTCTGTGTGTTGGTCTCTCAAGGACGATGGGAGGAGGGGATGGATCACCTTTAATACATTGCGTGTTTGTAACTGTTATAACCATTCTTGTATTGTACAGGCAAGGTGCTTGTCGCTTGGTTTATCTAAAACAAGGCGCTTATTAGACTCATTGAACTGCAGATCTGAAAGGCACCACCAGAGGTGCTGATTCTGAACACTACACAATGTGTGTGTGTTTGTAATCAGTGCTCGAAACTACACAACGTGTGTGTGTTTGTAAGCAGTGCTGGAGACTGCACAATGTGTGTGTATGTGTAATCAGTGCCGGAGACTACACAATGTGTGTGTATTTGTAATCAGTGTGGGAGACTACACAATGTGTGTGTATTTGTAATCAGTGCTAGAGAATACACGTGTGTGTGTTTGTAATCAGTGCTGGAGACTACACAATGTGTGTGTATGTGTAGTCAGTGCTTGAGACTGCACAATGTGTGTGATTTGTAATCATTGCCGGAGACTACACAATGTGTGTGTATTTGTAATCAGTGCTTGAGACTACACAATGTGTGTGATTTGTAAGCAGTGCCGGAGACTACACAATGTGTGTGTATTTGTAATCAGTGCTTGAGACTACACAATGTGTGTGATTTGTAAGCAGTGCCGGAGACTACACAATGTGTGTGTATTTGTAATCAGTGCTTGAGACTACACAATGTGTGTGATTTGTAATCATTGCCGGAGACTACACAATGTGTGTGTATTTGTAACTACTGCCGGAGACTACACAATGTGTGTGTATTTGTGATCAGTCCTGGAGACTACACAATGTGTGTGTATTTGTAATCAGTGCTTGAGACTACACAATGTGTGTGATTTGTAATCATTGCCGGAGACTACACAATGTGTGTGTATTTGTGATCAGTCCTGGAGACTACACAATGTGTGTGTATTTGTAATCACTGCCGGAGACTATACAATGTGTGTGTATTTGTGATCAGTCCTGGACACTACACAATGTGTGTGTATTTGTAATCAGTGCTTGAGAATACACAATGTGTGTGTATTTGTGATCACTGCCGGAGACTACACAATGCGCGTGTATTTGTATCCAGTGCTGTCCCCAGAAATCCCTGATGAAGGGGGGACGGAAGTGGTACATTCAAAACATGAAGGAAATTCCAGTTAACCAGCTACAAAAGGCGTCTTCTACATTCATTTGCCGGCGTGTGGGATTTTTAACTTTTCAGGAACTGCGGTGGATAACGTGTATGTTGTCATTTCATGTCCACTGGAATTTTAATAGAACCATAACATTTTGTTTATTCATTTAGATCAATATACAGGTAACATGTGCTGGACTAGGATCCAGTAGAAACCAGTTGCAGCTGGTGAACCGGGGATTTCCAAGGAATGAAGAAAGGGACTTGTCTGACCTAAAACAAGTCATATTTAGATGCATTTATTAGAAATCCCTCATCTCTCTTCGCTCTGCAGGCGTCACAGGCTCCATTTCTTTATATCTACGTCTTTTCTGTGCTCGTGTCTCTCACTCTCTTTTAGCTCACTCACAGTGCATGAGTCTCTCACTCTATCGGACTCTTTTAACTCACTCTCAGTGCCGGAGTCTCTCACTCTATCGCACTCTTTTAATTCACTCCCAGTGCCTGAGTCTCTCAGTCTCTCACACCCTCTTAACTCACTCACAGTGCCTGTCTCTCTCACTCTCTCACACACTCTTAAGTGACTCCCAGTGCCTCAGTCTCTCACGCTCTCCAAACCTACTCCCAGTGCATGTGTCTCTCACTCTCTTAACTCACTCCCACTGTGAGTCTCCCACTCTCTCAACTCATTCCTAGTGCGAATCTCTCACTCTCTCACAGGCTTTTAACTCACTCCCAGTGCCTGAGTCTCTCACTCTCTTAACTCACTCCCACTGTGAGTCTCACACTCTCTTAACTCACTGCCAGTGCCTTACTCTCTCACTCGCTTAACTCACTCCTAGTGCCCGTGTCTCTCACTCTTTCACACTCTCTTAACTCACTCCCAGTGTCTCAGTCTCTCACCCTCCCACACTCTTTTAACTCACTCCCAGTGAGTATCCCTGAGGACCCTCAGTTGTGCTCACTTTTGCTTTATGATTCTATGCTCAGAGTCTGGACATTTCCTGCCTGGGTTTGTGTCAAGTCTGGTGCCTGCCTGTGTCAGTGCCTGGAGCATGTGCAGTGCCTGTGAGTGATGGAAGCAGCTGTCCTGCTGTCTGACTGTAAAGCAGTGGTCTTCAAACTTTTTAATGCCGCGCCCCCCCAGTTGAAAAATAAAAATCATTGGGCCCCCCACAGAATTTTTCACAATTATTTTAGAAAGATGGCCATGTTTGTGCCTGCGATGGTGCTCAGCGGCTAAAATGGCACCAGCACAAAGGATAAGGACAGGAATGGGCCGTATTGGATACATATGGTGCACTCCTGCCCTTTCCTTGCGACGTAGAGAGGTGCAGCAAGGTGACTTCCTGCACTGCCTTGCATCACAAAGCCCATAAATTAAGTCCTTAGTCTTTGAGGTTAGGGAGTAATGAAGTCGACTAGTCAAGCCATACTTTTGGAGGGTGCAGACAGAAGGAAAGGTTCAGGCAGCACTTGCATCACTCACCATAAATAAAAACTACGAGGGGTATTCTTTTAGCGACAAGGTGCAGAGACGCACAGTAGGTACAAGGCCTCCAAGGTGCAGAGATGCACAGTAGGTACAAGGCCTCCAAGGGGCAGACACTTACAGTAGGAACAAGCCCTCCAAGGTGCAGAGAATCACAGTAGGTACAAGGCTTCCAAGGTGCAGAGAATCACAGTAGGACTATAGGCCACCAAGGGGCAGAGACTCACAGTAGGACTATAGGCCACCAAGGTGCAGAGATTCACAGTAGGTACTAGGACACCAAAGGGCACACATGTCAGTCTCTTAGCAGCGGTTGGTTCATCGGAGATGCGCTCCAAGCTCGGGACGCAGGGGTTCATAGTGGTGATGGGACACTAAACACAAGTTGTCACACTGACATCACACTCACCAGCCTCACCCATGTAGTATATTATTGCTCTAGATCAAGCCATTTTGGGTGGTCAGCTTCTTACCATCAGAAAAAGCAGCAATGCAGAGACTCTGTTGTCCGCCTAGCTTAGCAGCAGTAAGTACCTCTTAGCAATGCACTGCACAACTGGGTCTCAGCCTCCGGTACTGCAAGATTCTCAGTGCTCCAGGCACTGTGCCTCCTTATTGAACAAGGCTCAGATATTGTCCTTGGTGATAGGAGTATGAACCTTACCCATCAAAAGCAGACAACCATAGACTTCATGGAGCATTTCTTATTTGCTCTTAACTTGATGCTGACTGTCTTTTTCCTTGTAGGGGATTAACCAGGAAGTTAGGTAACAATCAAATATCAAAATGTACACAGTAACCAATATGGCCTGCCAATGAAAACTCAAATCTGTAATAAAGTTAATGGGTTTTATTATAAACTGACACTCAGGTTAATGTAAAGAAATCTCCCAAATATCCTGTAAAGATACAGAATAACCATAGGGTAACCAAACCTTCTGAGGGAATGTAGAAGAGTTAGCATAAGGCAAACCCATAGTTTAGTGGCAGCAATGCAAAAGATTAACAAAAGAAGCTGATGTTATGAAGACAGAGAGCGTTCAATTCTCTTACACATTAGTGCAACTTAAAAGCATTTAACTAAGTTGAGCCAAACACACATGCTCTATAGGCTCTCTCAAGCCCAGCAACACAGCTGCAGAGGCTCTGAGCAATGTCAGGATTGGCCGCAGGGCAGGCTGGGAGCCTGTGCCTGCAGCCCGCAACGGAGAAGAGGAGCAGCGTGGCGGCGAGGGAAGGTAAGTGGTTGTTTTATTGTTTTTTTATTAAATTAAAGTTTATTCCCCCGTTCCCTGGCGCCGCCCCGCCCCTTTGGCACCCCACGAGCCGCTACTGATGAATGCCCCAGACCAATACGGGCTTCTAGAGTGGGCATAAACATGTTGGCTGTTTTGAAGATGAGCTCTGTCATTACACTCATGTTTATCACTGATTCTTGTTTTTAAACATATCAGTGGACACCCCAATTAAAGGTAAATTACTGGTAGTCCACTAAGTATTTTTAGGAACCTGGATCCCAGCATTATCCAGTAAGCTTTACCTAACAACTCCCTCTGGTAGGCCCGAACCAAGAGGTTGAGTCCGCCCTGGTGGCATTGTCCTACCAGGTTGGGAAGAGGTGGTCTATGATGAAGCATGACAATATTAAAGGGAGGAATTCCTGCTATTCCGGTTAATAAAAGGGTGCTTGTGGAACTATTAGTATGTTTCTACCTGGGTTGAGTCTCAAGTGAGCGCACTCACATTAACTTAGTTCCTCCTCCACACCTTTTGTGTGTATTGGTTAGCTGCTGGGAGGACGAGTGGAGGGTTGTGTTCCTCTCACACCTCTCTTTGTGTTTATCTTACTATCACATGCTCCATTGTATTCTACTGTCCCACCATAACTTGCAGCATCTTCACACGATCCCACAGCAGCCCTGGGAACATGGTTGTCCTTGGTCTTCTGGACATTATTTGCAACATGTATGAATAAGGGACAATCATCCTTTCTCTCTGTGTCCCTGTGTACCTCTCAAGGTTCTGCTCCCAGACTCTCTATAAGTAATACAATACTCACATTTCGTGAGAATGTGCCTGCAATGAAATGAAACGTTAGCAGAAAACGAAAAACTGTTCCTCATGCTAAGGAATTTCAAGCCTAGAAATGTCAAGTTAATAATAATATTCACTAGTGCACATTTGATATCAAATTATACTGTGTACCTATTAATTCAATTCTCATATAATATCAACTATATTAAATCAATTTAAATGTCATGTTGCAGTTAATATAAACGAAGTACAATTGTTATTAAATGTACTTCAATATAATGGGGAACTACATTTCTCAACATTAACCATAAACATTAGTGCACAAGTTACATAACTTATTGTTTCTAGTGCAAATATATCCAACTAACATAAGAATGATTATATAAATTCATCATGTGATTAAATGTCACAATAAATTAAGGTACTCAAAATACACTTCTCCTACTACTACAGTGAATGCACTTCACAGTTGAGTTTGAGTGCCCCACTTTACATTATTTCACTATTAGTTCACACATTATGCTTTATATTATGGTCACATATAGATCAATATTGTGACATCAGGGGTTGCAGCAAATCTGCATGTAGTAATCACATTCCTCTACAGTACTGGGGCTGTTGGCTCAAATTCAAAAATGCAGATAAATTAGAACTTCATCTCAAAATTCAGAGCACTCTGAATCCTGAATACTTATTGATCGTGTGCGCCACAAGTCCATGGCACCAAATCACAGGAAAATTGGAACTCCTATTCTGTGATTACTTCTGGATACCTTCTGTAGCCAGGCAGGTGCTGTTGCTGGGAGCACAGACCTGAGCCTGTGGGCATTGGGCAGTGACCCCGTTCCTTTGGTGCAGGTGTGCAGCCGTGGCCCGATCTTTGGGTCACTGTATTGCTTGGTGTTGACACATTTTAAGCTACAGACTAACCCGCTAGAACAGGCTTAGTCCAGGTCTAGTGCAATAAAGGAGCACTACAGTTGTGCAAGACTTTATAAGGGATTCTAGAGATTGGGGGGATCACAGGGGCAGCCCAATGTTTACCAGAAAGAGCCAGTCGGCAGTATCCTCACAGGGGTACGGGAAAAAAATCCTTTACTTCCCTACTATAATCAGCGGCCACCAAACATGTGCAGTGCTCGTGGAGGGGGGACCATGCATGTTACACAAAGTAGCACTTTGAGGTGTACCCCTGTCACACAACGAAGCCTACCACCCTGCTGCTGAGCAACACACACACTCGTTGTAGAGCTCTAAGGAGTCTTGTGACATGACACAGATCTCATGGACCAGGAACCAACCCAGCTCTGCCAGAATGGTGAAAGGTGGAGTGCACTGTCACATCAATACAGTGGCAGGACCTTTGGACTCGACAGACAGCTTCTTGTTGTTCCACATTTCTCATCAGTGTTTTACAGCCATTGAGAGCTGCCTGATTGGGGTGTTACTGTTGCATTGATAGGGGAACCCAAAGGCAACCCTATATACTTGTTATATATCTGGATGCAATACCAGAAACCTCAGGAAAAAAACATAATACCGGTTTAATGGAATACTATTGGAATCACGGAAATGCAGGGGCACATTTACAAGCCCCTTTTGCTGCCGTTGCGTCAATTTTTGTGATGCAATGGCGGCTCAAACCACCAAATCATATCTACTAGGCCACGCAAAGTCATTTTCCATGGCTTTGAATTGCGTCAGATATGGACAGTGTAAATCTCTGTGTTGCCTTACTCTGCACTAGGGAGGCATTCCATGGGCGTTGTGGTGGGGGTTATCATGTAACGCCCATGGATTCTGTTGCATCCCCAGATTTACAAGACCTTGTAAACCTGGGGATGTGCAAAAACCTTACGCCTCTCCAGGGGAGGCACGATGAGTAGAAATATCACTATTTATCCTTGCTTTCTTGTGTTTCTAAGTGTGCTGCATGTGATGCTTTCTGCTGCACACAAAGAAAGAGGAAAATGCCTTCCTAAAGGGCGCCGCAGGGGGGAAAGAAGAAATGCGCCTTCTGCCATAGATACCGCACATTCCTGCCCTTTCGCTTTGACACCGGGCAGCGCAGCACGGTGACTATGCCCTGTGCCAAATCCCCATAAATATGCCCCTTAGTTTATGTGTTTAAGCCGCACCCCTTCCGGACGCACCCACTTTTCCATCCCACGTGAATCCCTGTGTTCTCTTCCCTCTTCCTAGTTTATAATGTAATTCAGGGGGGGAGACCAGGAAGTGTCCCTCAGTGGAGGGGGCGACGTCAGCCGCACAGCTGCGTCATGGCGCGTTACAGGCCTGGTACGTACATGTTTCAAGTGAAAGCATTTCGAGGGCTGTTCGATGGGACTCTACCGCGTGCGCCGCCCCCTCTCCAACACTGAAAAGACCGCGCCACATTATACGGCAGGTAAAGTATGTATACTTATTCTAAGCTTCTATGTATTTTTTTATTAAAAAAAAAAAAAAAAAAAGGCAACTGGAGATGCCGGGGATTGAACCCGGGGCCTCATACATGCAAAGCATGCGCTCTACCACTGAGCTACATCCCCTGGTGCAGGATGTGGGAGTCGGTGTTATTCTCAGGTCAGTGCACAGGGTGTCTCGGTATTTCCTTCCGCTCCTGGTTTTCTGGCCGGACCCCCGAGGCGCGTCCCCCGCACCGCTTCCCACACACACTCCCTCTCCTTCCCCATCCGCCGCTGCCTCCGGCTCCTGCTCCACACCTTCTGCCCGCCCAGGCTCCGGGGAGCCTCGCACCGTGCCAGCCGAGGGACAGGGGGGACAGAGGTCCCCGTTACTTCCAAGCCCCCCCTCCTGCACTCACTCTCTGCACCCCCTCCTGCACTCACTCTCTGCACCCCCTCCTGCACTCACTCTCTGCGCCCCCTCCTGCACTCACTCTCTGCACCCCCTCCTGCACTCACTCTCTGCACCCCCTCCTGCACTCACTCTCTGCGCCCCCTCCTGCACTCACTCTCTGCACCCCCTCCTGCACTCACTCTCTGCACCCCCTCCTGCACTCACTCTCTGCACCCCCTCTTCTGCCCACCATCCCCCGCCCTCCTCTCGTGCACTCCCCCCAACCACGAGCTGCCCGGGGAGGAGGGGGGAAGTTACACACGCACCTTACCGGGTAATTAATGAGAAACCTTAGAATGTGCCGGGTTGATAATGGTCTCACAGTATAAGAAAGACGGTAGAAGCAAAAAAACAATAAAAAGAAAGAAAAAAATGTCCTTCGAGCCGGATTTGAACCAGCGACCTAAGGATATCAGCTTCACCACTACAGTCCTCCGCTCTACCAACTGAGCTATCGAAGGTACACGGTGATCACGGGTGCCTCATGTTTTGTACTCATTCACGCACACCTGGTGATCCTGCGGAAGCAATGGAGATGCAGATCTGTGTTTTAGAAAATGAATTGAACACCAGATGACCCCAGAACTACTAACACACACACTCGGGCATGGACTTTACTTTCATTCACCAAACTAATGCATTTTGGGAGTTGTAGTCCTTCACTTCTTATGATACAATTGAATAAACACATCTGAAAACAATGGCTTGTGATTCAAACAGGGGTCAAAGTGCATTGAAAAAAATATGAGAACAGTGATGCTGCGACCATTAAGGTGCGTTCAGTGAGTGTGGGTGCCCGGGTGTGAAAAAAATTTGAAACCTCCTGTTCGTTTTTGGGTCTTTCACCTTCAGGTATCTACATATAAAATAACATGCAGCTTAAATGTAAAATAAATTTAGTTAAAATATTTTTACTGCCACGATGTCCCAGCCTCTGACAGAAAGCACTGTGAATATGTCAGCCATTATTTTAAACTTGCATTATACACACTATAACAAAGACTGCTACAAAATGTGCAAAAGCAGTTAAGATAAAATGGTGATTCCAAAATGTAGATTTTAGCAAGTTCAGACTGTACATAATGCAGTTTTTATATATATATATAACAGTCCTTTAAAAGCACACACTTGACAGCTCAGCTAGTAACTCCCTTGCAATACCACTCCAAAACTATCAGTCTGTGTATTCAGGAAACTCCAGTGGCTCCATCAGTTAAAGCCAATACTTGCATTTCTTTCAGGCCAGCAGGCAGCCTGGCAGGAAGGCTTGTTTTTTATTTAGATATTGCCTTAGGGTCTCCTTTTTGATTTCAGAAAGTGAAGATATTCTTCCAAACAGAACAGTGGCATCAGGTTAGAGGGGAATAGAGCAATCAAATTAATGGTGAGGAGGTACGGAGAATTCCTTAGTTTTCTGAATGAACTGGAGCTTCCTGTATGCCGCTAATGGTACCACATTCAGTTCCCTTGGTCCTGGAAGTTTCCTTAGGAGCCCATCAGTCTTCTGTGACGTAACAAAATTGATGACAAATTTGGAAAAACAAGAATATGGTTCAAGTCTATTGTGGCTGGTCAGCCAAGGAAGTCCTAAGATCATAATGTGGTTAGGAGAGGTGATGAGGTCAAAAGATAGGATCTCTTGATGTTTTCCAAAGGCCAACCTTAAGGGAGTGGTCATCTCTTTACCAGGTCCAGAGATCAATGCTTTCTATCTACTGCATGGACCTCATCAGGGGATTGCTTGGGGACTTGGGATATTTGCCATTCTTGTGGCCATGTTTGAGCCAGGTACAACAAATAAGGCCAACACCTTTTCATTCTGTCCATTAGGAAGTTCCAGAAGTATGGCCAAGAGGAACAGGGGAGTAACCAGTTCTCTGGAGGAACAAGTACAAGGGTTTCCTGACTTTCCCATTCTCCCCCTTCTGACAGAGGACAGGATCTAGAATTTCCCTGAACTTTCTGTAGACTTGTGGGACAAATGGGGATTAGATGACCAGAAGAGATGCAGCACATACATTATCCCTGCCTGCTTCTATGTTCTCGTTCTACCACAGACAAAGCTTCGCAAGCTAGCCCAATTTGCATAGGCTCCTCTCCTGAAGATGAAGGATTCTCGGGAACAGGAGTGTCAGTCTTTAGATCTCTGAGAGAAGTCGTTGCTGGGGTTTGCTGAACCAGTGCCCTCAGCCTTTCATATCTGAGTTCATGGAGTCGGTGTTCAATGGACAGGGCCTGATCCATTAACGCTGCCATTGTTTCTGCAACGGGCGAATGTACCAGTTCATCTTTTATTTTCTCAGAAAAGCCCCAGTGAAAGAGAGTAACCAGAGTTTGGGAATAACCATGGAAAAAAGGCCATTTCCAACAACAGTGCTTTAAATTGGCCGGTACTCTGCAACTGGAGCCTGGCACTTTTTTATTTTGAGAGGGAGAGCCCTGCACTTCTCAAGAAAAACATAATACTTTTAATTGGAGAGTACCGGCACTTCTCAGAAACAAGCAGGTACTGTGGTGCCGAGTACCTACCCTTACATTTTCCCATTTCAAGCGCTGGCTGTAAATCACCACAGAAGGATGCAAAGCACTTTGCGGGTTGTTCTTTGTGTCCACTGCATGCACCGCTCTCTCACTAACACTGAAAGATAATTTCACATTTTGCGAAAGACAGAATTAAAGTTACATGCATTGATGCTCAAAATTGACAATAAAAATGCTAATGGAGATGCCGGGGATTGAACCCGGGGCCTCATATATGCAAAGCATGCGCTCTACCACTGAGCTACATCCCCTGGTGCAGGATGTGGGAGTCGGTGTTATTCTCAGCTCAGTGCACAGGGTGTCTCGGTATTTCTTTCCGCTCCTGGTTTTCTGGCCGGACCCCCGAGGCGCGTCCCCCGCACCGCTTCCCACACACACTCTCTCTCCTTCCCCATCCGCCGCTGCCTCCGGCTCCTGCTCCACACCTTCTGCCCGCCCAGGCTCCGGGGAGCCTCGCACCGTGCCAGCCGAGGGACAGGGGGGACAGAGGTCCCCGTTACTTCCAAGCCCCCCCTCCTGCACTCACTCTCTGCACCCCCTCCTGCACTCACTCTCTGCACCCCCTCCTGCACTCACTCTCTGCAACCCCCTCCTGCACTCACTCTCTGCAACCCCCTCCTGCACTCACTCTCTGCACCCCCTCCTGCACTCACTCTCTGCACCCCCTCCTGCACTCACTCTCTGCACCCCCTCTTGCACTCACTCTCTGCACCCCCTCCTGCACTCACTCTCTGCAACCCCCTCCTGCACTCACTCTCTGCACCCCCTCCTGCACTCACTCTCTGCAACCCCCCCTGCACTCACTCTCTGCACCCCCTCCTGCACTCACTCTCTGCACCCCCTCCTGCACTCACTCTCTGCACCCCCTCCTGCACTCACTCTCTGCAACCCCCTCCTGCACTCACTCTCTGCACCCCCTCCTGCACTCACTCTCTGCACCCCCTCCTGCACTCACTCTCTGCACCCCCTCCTGCACTCACTCTCTGCACCCCCTCTTCTGCCCACCATCCCCCGCCCTCCTCTCGTGCACTCCCCCCACTAACCACGAGCTGCCCGGGGAGGAGGGGGGTAGTTACACACGCACCTTAGCGGGTAATTAATGAGAAACCTTAGAATGTGCCGGGTTGATAATGGTCTCACAGTATAAGAAAGACGGTAGAAGCAATAAAAAAAAAATGTCCTTCGAGCCGGATTTGAACCAGCGACCTAAGGATATCAGCTTTTCCACTACAGTCCTCCGCTCTACCAACTGAGCTATCGAAGGCGCTGGAAAGCTACCGCGGACCCCTCTCTTTACCGCGTGCAGTGACACCGCGGGAATATGAAAACCTTGTATTTACTCCCCCCCGCCCATGAGCACATAGTTTACCGAGCAAGTGCTTGAGAGCTCTTCGGGTGCTTACAGGTGCTGTAACTACAAGCAGTTAATGCTCCACAATTTAAAGCTCTGTAAGGTCCCCATACAATTGGGTACAAAAGACTTAAAGCAGCAGTCTACATTGAGAACAGCCACATTTGTAAACGAAAAGCAATTCTGTGTCAGGACCAGGATCCAATTAGGCTTCTCAATCTTTACTGCTCCATAAACAGCAGCCAATAAGAAAACAGTAAAAACAGAAAACACACTATAAACCATGAGGCTTTAACCACGCCTCTCATATGACCCACCAATAGTAGCCCAACACAGTCTACAACAGAGGTCTAAACCTTTTGATGCCGGGACCCCCTCTCAAAATGTTTTAAATGAAAGGACCCCCTCTAACACAAATTTCTAGAACCTGGTACTCCTCATCATTGACAATCATAAACTGCTCCAGTTTACCTGATTTTGCATATCTAAGGTAGCGTAAAAATTCATGGGTGTTGCATGGGACCACCCACCACAACGCCCATGGAACGCCTTCTTGACGCAAAGTAAGGCAACGCAAGGACTTGCGCTGCCTTGTCTTACTCCATATCTATGAGGCCATTCAAAGCCATGCAGGGTGGCTTTGCGTCACCTCATACATATGATTGACGGGCCTGTGTCGCTGGAGCATAAAAAAAGTGATGCTCCAGTAGCGCAACCTTCTCATAAATAAACCCCAAAATATTCTGTACGTTTTTTTAGTCTTTCACCATCAGGTACATATAAAATGACAGCCAGCTTAAATGATAAATAAATAAAAGAAAGTTGTTACTCATTGGGAAATGCCCTGTAGTGCATTAGGAAACCTTTATTAGTTAATGCACCGCAGAGGTCTGTGTGTAACCAGTCAGCAACAGAATTAAATCTTGGTCGGTGCAGTGGAGAATAGTGACTTGAGTATTTTTAGTGCCACAAGGTCACAGCCTGTGACAGAAAGCAATTTGAATATGTAAGGCATTATTTTATACTTGGGTTGTGAACACTGGCACAAAAGCGTTTTTAGCTGTCTGTGTGTCTTTATTTCACAGCACAGGAGACTCAGTAAATCAAAGTTCAGCTGAGGCATTTTAATGATGGGAAGAAGTGAGGCCGGGGGAATACGCGACCCCCTGCCCATGTCTCCATGGCCCCCCTGGGGGTTCTAACCCCTAGATTGAAGACTTCTGGTCTAGAACATAGAGAGGCACCATCTGACTTCCTCTTTCTTTGCTACTCCGCAGTCAAGCTCAGTGCCTCTCTATTTAGTTTTATGGTCATTACATGAGAGTTACTTTGTATCACGATATTCATACTTGCCGGTTTGTTTGATTTTCTGCGCAGCAACACACCACTTTTGTCTCACGACCCCTTGGGTCAAGGCTTTTCAGTTTCTAAGCAAGTGCGTGTTGAGTCTAGTTTCTCGATACACCTTTTTCCGAACCCCTCTTCTTACCTCTCCCCGCTTTTGGCTTCAGGCTCCCTCAGCCCCGTAGCACCGTCTGCTCTTTTCAGCTGGACCTTTCCTGTCCAGGCAGCTCACTGCTTGGCTTTCCTAGGCCCGCCACAGTGTGAAGACGCGCAGCGTAGCCCAATTGGGCTACATGTGCATGCTGTTTCCGGGAGGGGCAACCGTGACGCTCCACACGCTCGGCCGACCTCTCTACATGCGGCAAGATGCCTCTCCCCGGGCTGCAATAACAAGGGATTTCCTTCACGTAGAACACCGCAGAGGATCAGTTTGTCTGCATAACAGGGACATTTTCATAGCCATTTAATCCCTCGAGATTATATAGTAATTTTTGGAACCATTCCTCTTCTGTCTGTGTCCAGCTTCACTCCCACCGACGTCCCGGACCTAAAGAAGGCTGGGGCTGCCATATTTGGATTAGTTCATTCTGTATTTAACTCTTGCACCCCTGAGTTATCTTGATTCAGAGTTGGAGGACCCTTGCTTTCCCTTTGGGACTGTATTTGGTGGAATTTGCCACTACTATGTCTGACTATGAGTCCTATCAGCAGGGCCTTGAGCTATATGGCTCTTATGAAGATGAAGATTATTATTTGACCCCTGCATGGAACAAGTAATAGACTCCTCTGTTAAAAAATCACTAGATAAGACGATTTCCTCAGCACTTCAGCCTTTATCCAAACGTCTGGATGAGATTTCAGGGCCTATAGTCCCCTCTCCCTCCTGGGGATCTCTCTTCCACTCCTTCTAAAACCCTGGCCAAACTGTCCCAGCCGTCTCTCCCCGAACATACGTAAACAGCATATTCTGCCCCTAAAAAGACTATCCCTCTGTTCTCCTCCCCACCTTCGGATTCTGATTCCGACTCTTCAGCTTCTTCACAAGAATCCAGTAAGACTCATAAACGATCCAAGAAATGCATACATTCCCCCTCCCCTTCCACCCCTTCCCACTTCACTTTTGAACCCTCTGACTGGGCTCCGGCCCCAGAAGTGGCAGAATACATGAGAATGAGGTGAGATCCAGATTAAAATCCGAATGCCCTTGACCTGACCTCTCTCATAAGATGGCTGTCACCCCTGAAACTGAGGGCAACATGGTGACTTTCCTTAAAAAGTACTTTGTTGTACTTTGTTGGCCCTAAGAAGGGTATAGATAGGGCCATAAGGACATGTCAGGACAAGCTCCTGGATGTTTCTGGCCCATTGGCCAAGATTCTAGAGCTGGCACTTCAAGCCAAGGAAACAGGAGCATCCATTCACTCAGATGTGCTGGCCGGATGGACACAATGAGCCATCTGTTTCTTCGGCAATGCGAACTGTGCCCTGGCCTCTGAAAGACTTACATCTGTCTTACTTCGCATTGACCCTCAACTTGTTGACTTTGCGCCTGCCGAAGCAGGTCCTGTTGCCGAGGGGTAGTTGTTTAATGATCACTTCATAAAAAACATTGAGAAATTCGTGAGCACTTTCACTTAGTTAGACAAGTCCCAATCATCCCTCAAGCGTATGTTCAATCCCCTTTTTGGAAGGGCTGGTCGTTTTTGAGGACGCCCGACCGGCTGGGGCTATCAACAAAGTCCTTTGAGAGGAACCCATCCAAGGTGCAGAGGATATTCTCAAGATCCAGCACAAGCAGGTTTCTACCATCCCAGAGCTGGAGGTGCACGAGGCTGCAGCTTCTGGGGCTCTGGCAGAGGTTAGAGAGCCATTGAAAGCTCCCCCACAAGTAACAAACCCTTTTTTTCCTTCTCTTCCTTTGGGGGGCCGACTCACGCACTTTATTCACAATTAGGTCAACATTTCCTCAGATGTCTGGTTGTTAAACAGAGTTCAAGGTTATGCCATAGAGTTAACTGCTACCCTTCATCAACTAAATCCCCCCCTCTCCTTTTTTCCCAACAAGACAGCTCCTTTATCGACTGCAAAATTCGAGAACTGCTAGCAAAACAGGCTACCGCCCTCACCTTTAACACCCAAATGGTTTCTGCAGCAATGTTTTTCTAATGCAAAAGAAAGGAGGCGGTCAGAGGTTGGTCCTCAACCTCAGGAATTTCAATCCTTTTGTGGTTTACCGCCATTTCAAGATGGAGGGTATCCACCTGTTGAGAGATCTCCTCCAGGAGAGATATTGGATGGTCCATCTCGATCTCAAGATTGCTTATTTAATGGTTACCATTGCTCCTTCCCACCGGAAGTTTCTGCAATTCCACTGGAGAGACAAATGGTACGAATATCTGACTCTCCCATTTGACCTATCTTCAGCCCCATGGGTTTTCAACAAACATTTGTGAAACGGTTGTGGAACACCTGTGCGGCATCACCTCGACGATATGATTCTTTTAGCACAGGACCAATCTCTTCTGCTAAATCATCTGTTGTGGACAGTATCTTTATTGCAAAATCCGGGCTTAGTGATCAATCTCAAAAAATCTTCCATGATCTCTTCCCAACAACAGGAGTTTTTGGGGTTTCAGGTGGACTCGGTCAAGGTCCAGCTGCTGATCCCTCTGCAGAAAATGAAGTCGATCAAGAGAGAGTTGAGGGTGACACTGTCAAATCAGGCGGTCTCTTTGAGGTCCCTGGCTCGTATTGTGGGGTTACTTGCTTCCTCTATTTAGGCAGTATTTCCGGGGCCTTTGCATTACAGGGCCTTACAGAGATTAAAGATTCATTATCTTCAACAGGGTCTTTCTTACAATCACCTGATCCCCTTATCTCTCAAAGCCCAGGAGGAGTTCCATTGGTGGCTCTCCCACATGGAGGCCTGGAATGGCACAGCCATCTTCGGAGCCTCTTCGGAGGTGGTGACAGAAATCAATGCTAGCTGGTGGGTCTGGGGAGCGAGATGTGGACAATTTTCGACAGATGGTAGGTGATCGTCCGAGGAATTACGGCTCCCCATCAATAGCCTGGAGCTCTTAGCAGGCTCCTTCACCATCAGGTCCCACTCCACTATCAAGAGCAACTGTTGCATCCTTTTGAGGATGGACAATGTGTCAGGGGTTCGTTACAGCAACCGTCTGGGAGGGACCAAGTCACGCCTGTTGGTGACCACTGCCAGGGAGTTCTGGCACTTTTGCCTGTCGCAAAAGATTATGATGCTGGTGGAATTCCTTCTGGGGAAGGACAACCCTGTGGCAGATTGGAGCTCTCAGTTCCTGATGGACTCCAGCGGACTTTCTTATTTCCAGGCAGACTAAATGTATATCTACATCTGTTGATTATCTGGCATTTCCACACAACGATAATCTTTGTGTGGTCAAGTGTTTAAAAGTGTATGAAGAACATACTGCTAGTTATAGAAATGATCCCTTAGGTCCTTTTCTGATTGCAATTCAGAAGCCTTTTCACCCAGTGTCAGTTGCTACCTTGGCTCGTTGGGTCCATTGGGGTATGCAGGCATCAATGTATCTGTGTATGGTGCACATTCCACCAGGGGAGCCATGGCTTCAAAAGCTTTTATTTTGGGTTCTAGGTTGGAAGATATTCTTCGTGCAGCTGATTGGTCAAATGATTTCGTGTTTAAACTGTTTTATTACAAACCAATTGTACATGTTTCTTCTTAGGTTTTTGATCAGCTTTGAACCAGCATAATCGGAGCCTCTGGTCCTGACATAGAATACAACATTTTCTAGCTTTGCAACAAGAATTTTAGATTCTATTAAGGACATGGAGGCAAGGATTATCCCACCCGTTGGCAAAAGTGATCTTGCAGAGTTTAATAGTGCTTGCATTACATTGATCTGTTAATTTGTATTTTGCCCTCACTCAAATTTAGCGTGTTGGGGCCGAATTTCAAACTCATATTTTCTTTCTTTTTAGGAACTGATTCTAAACAGACGTAATGCTTCGTGGATCTCCTGTTCTCTGTTGATTGCAGGGGTCGGTTACTAGGTTCGGCTGGAGTTGAAGACATCCTTGGTGTTTCTGGTCGGATCCCTTCATCTTCAATAGCCGTATTTGGACTGTTTTGCAAAGAAAGAGGAAGTCAGATGGTGCCTCCCTATTTTGTAGACTGTGTTGGGCTACTTGTGGTGGGTTATATGAAAGTCATGGTTCAAATCCTCATGGTTTATAGTGTGTTTTCTGTTTTTACTGTTTTCTTATTGGCTGCTGTTTATGGAGTAGTAAAATATTGAGAAGCATAATCCTCGCCTCCTTGTCCTCAATAGAATCTAAAATTCTTGTTGCAAAGCTAGAAACTTTTGTAGTCTCCCACATGAAATTGTGATATCTGTAGAGTCACAGCCTCAGTGACAAAACTGAGGTGCAGATGCTACCATCCAGGGTCCGAGCCAGAGGGGGATTCCTGGGACACCTCCCTGTGCTCCACACTGTTAGTGGAGCCCCACCAGAGTCACGTGCTTTAGCTAATAGAGAGTGTGCCTGCTAGGCGAGGTCAAGAGTGGTGTGACGGGACCCATCCTGGCAGCACACATGAATCTATAATAGTGTGTTCTAGTATTTATTGCACAGTGCGAGCACCCACTAGCCCGCATCAGTCAGCGACATAAACCTGCCGATGAGGGAGTCCCGCAGTGCCTCAACAGCACCAGAAACCGCACTACTGTCCATGCGGAGTCGCTATCATTGAGCAGACAGCCCCGCTTCCTCGAAGCGGCCCTACTAGTCTGCATCTCGCGCTCCCTCCAGAGGCGGCAGAGGAAGGTGTGGCCTGCCTGCCCGGAGCACCTTGCTGTTCAAGTGCCACACACTCACCTCTCGTTCCTGTGAGCGCCATCTCCGGTATTCAGCGACTCGACAGGGGCCCACCCAAGCTGGAACTACTCGCTGTGCATCAGCCCACAGAGCAGGTGAGCCTAACACTGTGTTGTTTGCCCTCCATCCCCAGGCCCATTAGCCCCCTTTGATGCTGCCTCCCATCAGTGCAACACTCCATTATCAAAAAAAAGAAAAAGAAGGAGAGAAGGCAAGCAATGATTAAAACAGCTCACCATACAGCAATAATAACACTAGCTAAAGAGAGATCCACAAAACTGCGAAATTGCGCCATACCCTCAGAGGGCACCAGTAGATCCTACGGCCTACCACTCATGTGCACAACGTGTGCCATCGGACGGCATGACCACACCCCAACTGCTGCCAAAACGCCAAGTTAGCTAAAACCGAGTACGATATCCACCATACCAGCAATAGAGCCTTTCATCATTGAGGGCACATCCTCAGCTCATGCCTCCAGGTGGAAGGATTGGGTGAAAAGAGCACTACTATTTTTTGAAGCTACAAAAGTAGAGAATGCACAGAAATGATCAATGAACTGGGTAGAAAGCACATACATAGGATCTCCAAAACAATCAACAAAGCCGCCCCCAAAACTCACCTCACTCTGATTGCAGCCCTCAATGCTCATTTCGATCTCATGACTAACACTGATTATGAAAGATTTGTATTTTGCCAGGCGCGGCAGCAAGCAGAGCACTCAATAGACACCTTTACATGAGGCTGAAAGAACTAGCCAGCACGTGCTGATTCACAGATGAAAATGAGGAAAACAGAGGACAAATAATACAACGGTGTGCTTCGGCGAAATTGCGAGAAAGAATCCTAGAGGAGTCAGGGAGTCTCTAGCTGACATACTGACAATGGCAAGAACAAAAGAACTGAACAAGGCCAGAGCATCACATATGGAGGCTGCATTACATGGACCAGTGAAAGTAGAACCAGTAAACGCAATCACACCGACACCCAGCAAACCCAGACCCAGGCGAGGTAGCGCCGCATCCAGGACATGCGGCTACCGTAGAGGGCCAACCCATTGCCCTGCGAACTGCCCAGCGAGGCGGAAAAGATGCGCCGGGTGTGAGAAGATTAATCATTTCCTAAAAGCATGCAGAGCGACAAAAGGACGCACCCGGAGTTCAACCGTCAACACCGCCTCCGAGGTGCAGGCCCAAAACAGTGACATGGATGACGATCATGAAAGAGAACACTCCATACACTCCATTTTCACAGTGGGCACAGCATTCCACACCACACGTCGACTACCCAGATGCATTATACAAGTGGGGGATCACTCAAACCCAGCAGTATTAGACACAGGAGCCTCTAAAAACATAATGGTGGTCATTACAACCCTGGCGGTCGGTGTTAAAGCAGCGTTAAAACCGCCAACAGGCCGGCGAAAAAAAAATTGAATCACGACCATGGCGGAAACCGCCAACATAGACAGCCACTTTAACACTCCGACCGCCACGGCGGTACAAACAAACACCGCGGCGGTAACCGCCAACAGACAGGCGGAAGACAGTGTACCGCCCACAGTATTACAACAGGCCAATCCGCCACCTTTTCCGGGGTGGATTCACAACAAACAAAAACACGGCGGAAACGGGACTTGGAAGGGAAAACGCTCACCTCTACACACCCCACGAGGAACCAGGACACCATGGAGCCAGAACTCCATATTCTCCCTGCCATTGTCTTCCTGCTCCTCTACCAGCAGCACGAACGCCGGCGGCGAAGACCACGGTGAGGACTCCACCTACGACACATGGGAGGGGGGAGGAAAAAGAGAGTGACACACACACGCAACACCCCCACCCCCACCCTACCCACTACAACACACACACTAATACATATTGATACATTACAGTTACACCCATCAACCCCCCCCCCCCCCCCGGAAGAATGCAAAGACAAAAGAAAATGATTTTAACGTTTGTAATCTATTAAAATCCAGTACTCAAAAATATATATACACTATAAACAAATATGTACACCAATAATACAAGTCCAGGTATTGCACCATTAAAGTCCGTGGACCACTGAGCCCAAAATGCATGGCGAGGCCCACACTCAATACCCGATCAAAACGGAGAGAACACTGCAGGGGCATCAGATAGAAATACAACAGGTACCTCAGGGGGAAGGGAAGGGGGGGCACCTCAGCCAGATGAGTGCGCGATGCCAGATCCACGAGGGGACTCCATGCCCACTGCTGTATCCTGGGGAGTGCAAAGCCACAGTCTCTCAAGTCTCTCCAGTGGGTGGGTTGCCCACTACTTAATCCTGGGGAGTGCAAAGCCACAGTCTCACAAGTCTTTTCAGTGGGTGGGTTGCCCACTGCTTTATCCTGGGGAGTGCAAAGCCACAGTCTCACAAGTGAATAACAGTGTCCACTGGTTCTGGAGGGGGCTTTGTGCCCAGAATGCTTCATCCTGCTTGTGGCGGCCTCAGTAGCCGGAGTTTTTGGCGCTCATTGGCCTGTGGTGCTGGTGACGGCGGTGTCCTTGGCAGCTAGTGAAGTGATCCCCAAACTTGAAAAAATCATAGCCACCCACGGCCTGATGCAAGAAATAAGGACGGACAATGGACCTCCGTTTCAGGGTCAAGAGATAGCTTCTTACCTAACTTTGCTGGGAATCATCCACAAGAAAATAACCCCACTCTGGCCCCAGGCCAACAGAGAGGTTGAGAGGTTCATGAGAACTCTAAAAAAGATCGTTGGAACTGCTACAGCCTGCCAAAAAACCCCGACCTAGCCATCTACTTGTTTCTTTGAAACTACCGCCTCACCCCTCACGCCTCCACCGGGCATTCACCAGGGCATCTTTCAATGGGGCTAGTGGTCGGAGACTCCATTCTACACCACCTGAAATGGACACCCTATCCAATTGATGATTAAAGGACCCAATGACAATCGTACGACGTCAAGGCACCCTTGTTTTTGCCCTACGTGGGACTGAGGAATTTACTAGAAACATATCCGCATTCAAGTGCTACTACCCTGTGGTATCCCTGTCAAGTCCATCACCAAGAACGGAGCCATCCCCTATTAGCCCGGCATGCCCCACGGTGGACACCTAGATGCCCCTCAGTCAGACAATAGCACATACCCAAGAGGAGGTCCCAACGCCGCCACAGGATGACTGCATGAGAGAACCACTGCTCGTGCCATCTGAGCCCAAGGCAGACCACGCCACCAACACCGGCTACGCCCTACGACAAAACCCTGCACTGTTCACCAGGCTGATGAACTATGTGACCTGAAAACAACCAAGCTCACTCATTTGGCCCCTAACAAGCTGCTGTTGACTTCCCCATGGGCAGCTGGTGTGTATGTGCATCCTGTTTTATGTTTTGCTTAAATTTGATGAGGAATGTATAGTTGCAGCCCCAGTGACACAACTGAGGTACAGATGCTACCATCCAGGGTCCGAGCCAGAAGGGATTCCTGGGACACCTCCCCGTGCTGCGCACTGTTAGTGGAGCCCCCCCCCGAGTCACGTGATGTATCTAATTAAGAGTGCGCCTGCTAGGCGAGGTCGGGAGTGGTGTGGCGGGACCAGTCTGTTGCAGTTATAGATATCAAGCCAGACATGGTAAGTCTCTGGGCATGTTTATTAGTAAACAATATATAGGAGCCACCTTAAACAATAACAAAACATTTTCTATATTATTCTTTTTCTTTTTAAGACTCCACCATAAAGTACGTGAGAGACTCCACCAAAAAGTTTGTGAGTCCCTAAACATGACGTCTCACACATCTGATCTTAGCTTCCACAGTAAAAAAAAATTCTGGGTAGACCTGTGTACACACATCTCCCCAGAGTCCGTGGCTCCCCTTTGGGTACTTGAACTAAACAAATCTTTGACCTGTACAGTAGGACCGTTATTGCAACCTCTTTCACATTCTTTACTACAATCACTCTCACATTCAACACCTTGGGAAGAGTCTTCAGATATCTTTACAACCTTGGACAAATTCCACCACCGACCTCCATCAACCATTACTGCATTGCCACAAATTGTTTTCACCCTAACAGGTTCACTAAAACAAGCATCACCTTTTTTAACAAACATACTTTTCTTTATCCGCACTAAATCCCCTGGGCAAATCATACGCAATTTGGTGGCTTTGATGAAGTCGTATCGCTTCTTCATACGTTCCTGTCCTAAATCCACATTTTCCTTTCACTCATCCCCTTACCTTTCATTGAACTTGCTAACCAGGACGGACACAAAATGGAAGTTGGTTTGCGACCTCTTAACGCTTCAAAAGGAGACACCTTAGTCAAGGAATCAGGTGTAGAACGATAAAACCATAACATGGTCTTAACTGCCTCTTGGATGTCAAAATGATTGTGTCTAGCCCATTTTTTGCAATCCCCAATCACTCTATTCATTCATCTATTCTGTTGAGTTGATCCCAGAATGCTCCAAACTGGCATTGTGCACCCAATTTCCGAAGTGCACTAACAAACTCATCAATTGACTCACTCTGCAACTGGGATCTCATGAAAAATTTGTGGCGTAATACGACGAGGCTCGGCTGTTTGTCAAATCTCAGAACAAGTTTTTTTACTGTTTCATGGTATTCGTCCAACTCTTCGCCTTCTGCAACTTCAACATCAGGGAGATGTTTTAAAGTTTTTCGGCCTTTAAAGCCTAAGGAGTGCAGTAACAGAATTTATTTTCTCTCAGGTCTGTAGCGTGAGGCACCAATAGCACCCAAATAAGTCTCAAATGTGTCAAACCATTGAGACCATAAAACTGGAGGTTCTCCGGGTGACTAAAAATGGCGGAGGGGCAGTCACAGATTGCATAGTGCTGGACACGTTATATCTTTGTTTTTTAATACACTTTGATTTGTGTATTATGGAGTAATGTCTGCAAAACCAGTGTGAAACTGCACTCCAAATATGTATAGCAGCAAATAATGCAGGTAAATGTCTAAGCGACCGGCAAAGGTGCTCTCCACTATGTTCTGAATATGCAGCGTTAAATATAGTCACCAAAATAAAACGGATGTTAACCAAATGAAATGAGAGACACGGCAAGGATTTCAGGCGTTGCCTAGCAACAGATCCACACAATGAGGCTCTTCCGTAAGAGCTCTCCTGTTGCTAGGTTACCCAGTAAGAAGCTCACAGCGTATGCTGCTTTCGATGAGAACGCGCACGCACACTCTGCTCGCGCACACTCTGCTCGCGCAGGCAGTGAGTGTGGCAGCACGCGCTTAGTAAGATTGTCAGCCAAAAGTCATAAAACACAACTTCCGATGAAGTCCCAAAATGGATCTCACCGCTTCAGAAAGCAAGATAACTCCTTCCACGTCGTCCGTTCCGCGTTTTTTCCGGGAAGTGCAGAGACGTGCTAGTATCAGTAACTTGAATGCGCAGGTCCTGAGGTGGCTCCAACAGCTCGTCGCCAAAACTATGTTGCAGCTATAGATATCAAGCCAGACTTGGTAAGTGACTGGGCACGATTATTAGTTAACAATATATAGGAGCCACCTTGAACACGGCATGTCGTCCCTCCACCAACCGCCGGTCCTCTGTCTCCCGTCTCCCCGACAACCCCCGCACGAGCCCATTCCAAGCCCTGCATTCCAATAGCTCCGCATTCCAATAAGCATAACACAGTCCTGACAGCACAGATGAATCTATAATAGTGTGTTACAGTATTTATTGCACCACGCGATAGGCTGCGCAAGTACGAGCTAGCCCGCGTCAGCCAGCGACATAACGATATCACCCAAGCATTGACCCTCCAGGGAGGGTGAAGTCAGGACTGCAGGCCGGTGATCCCACTGAAGCAACGGAGATGTAGGTCTGTTTTTTAGAGGATGAATGGTCAACACCAGATGACTCCAGTACAACTAACACACGCACTCCAGGCATGGCCTTTCCTTCACCAAACTAGTGCATTTTGGGACTTGAAGTCCCTGTTCACTTCTTATGGTACAATTGAAGGCACACATCTGAAAACAATGGCGTGTGATACAAACAGCGGTTGAAGTGCATAAAAAAAATATGAAAACGGTGATGCTGTGTGCATTATGGCGGGGTCAGTGAGCGTGAGTGCCAGGGTGCAACTAAAAAGGAAACATCCTGTTAGTTTTTTTGGTCTTTCACCTTCAGGTAGCTATATATAAAATAATGCGCAGCTTAAATGTAGAATACATTTAGTAAAAATATTAGTAAAATATCTTTAGTGCTACGAGGTCTCACCCTGTGACAGAAAGCACTGTGCATTTGTCAGGCATTATTTTAAACTTGCATTACTCACAGTATAAGATAGAATGCTACAAAATGTGCAAAAGGATTTAAGATAAAATGGTGCTTCTGAAATGTTTAATAGTTTTTAGACTGTACATAGTCCATTTTTTATATATATAACAGTTCTTCAAAATCACCCACTTGACAGCTCAGCTAGTAACTCCCTTGCAATACCACTCCAAAACTATCAGTCTGTGTATTCAGGAAACTCCACTGGCTCCATCAGTTTAAGCCACTACTTGCATTTCTTTCAGGCCAGCAGGCAGCCTGACAGGAAGACTTGTTTTTTTATATAGATATTGCATTAGGGTCTAATTTTCAATTACAGAAAGTGAATATATTCTTCCAAACAGAACCGTGGCACCAGGTTAGAGGGGATTAGAGCAATCAAATTCATGGTGAGGAAATAAGGAGCTTTCCGTAGGTTTCTGATTGAACTAGACCTCTCTGTATGAAGCTAATGGTTGGTACGACATTCAGTGTCCTTGGTCTTGTTAGTTTCCTTAGGAGCCCATCAGTCTTCTGTGACGTAACAAAACTGATGGCAAATTTGGAAAGACAAGGATATGGATCAAGTCTTCCAGATGAACTGATGTACAGATTGTGGCCATCAGCCAAGGAAGTCCTAAGATCATAACGTGGTTAGGAGAGGTGATGAGGTCAAAAGATAGGATCTCTTGATGATTTCCAAAGGTCAACCATAAGGGAGGGGTCATCTCTTTACCAGGTCCAGAGATCAATGGTTTTCCATCTACTGCATGGACCTGATCAGGGGATTCCTTGGGGACTTGGGGTATTTGCCTTTCTTGTGCCCATGTTTCATACAGGTACAACCAGCGTGTCCCAGTGCCCAATAAGGCCAACACATTTTCATTCTCTGTTAGGAAGTTCCAGTAGTATGGCCAAGAGGGGCTCGGAGTAACCAGTTCTCTGGAGGACCAAATAGAAGGGTTTCCTGACTTGTCCATCCTCTCCCCTCTTACAGAGGACTGGATCTGGTGTTTCCCGGAACTTTCTGTAGACTTGTGGGACAATTGGGGATTAGATGACCAGAGGAGCTGTAGTACATATATAATCCCTGCTTTCTTCTATATTCTAGTTCTGCCACAGACAAAGCTCTGAGAGCTAGCCCATTTTGCATAGCCTCCTCTCCTGAAGATGAAGAATTTTCAGAAACAGGAGTGTCAATCTTTAGAGCACTGAGATAAGTCGTTCCTGAGGTTTGCTGAACAAGGGCCCTGCACCTCTCATATCTGCATTCATTGACTCGTTGTTCAATGGCCTGCTCCATTAACCCTGCCATTGTTTCTGCACCCGGTGAATGTACCAGTTAATCTTTTATTTTCTCATGAAGGCCCACGTGAAAGAGAATAACCACAGTCCGTTCCACCCATGTCGCTCTAACCCTTTCGGCTAGCTACCAGCTCCTCACCAGAACACGAGAGTAAAGGTGATTTGTGCCAGCCTATTGCATGACACTCCAAGGCTGCTCAGGGAAAATCGTGGTGGAGCACATCTACGCCTTTCTCTCAGTTATACATGTCTCATACATGACTAACAGAAGCAGGATTTGGTTCAATGTGTTTTATTGGAGCAACTGCATTCTATCTAAAAATGCATGAATTGCAGTTACCAGAATAATGAAACTCAATTTAGCACAGTGACTAGAAAAGTGAAACAGAGGAAAAGTCCCACCATACTATCACTATAGTGAATCTAAAATCCCTTCTTGCACTACCAAGATTCTACATGGGAGCAATAGCAGTGTTAGCCCTAATTTGCCACCTAGTTCCTGAAAGGAAACACAATCCCCACACCTGTGCTATAGGTAGAGAAGAGGTCTGCTGGTCTGCTGGGAGTCCTCCCACTTGGATGAAGAGAAGACACAGAGTTTCAGCAGAAACTGCAACAGCAATGTGCGGCATAAGATGACTCGCTGGGTGCAATGTCCCCTCTGATGTGATGAGGATAGTGTGGTGCTTTATAATAAAACATGTTGCTGTTCTAAGAACTGCCCTGATGTGACAACATGTATTTTTCTGTGTCGGATAGGCATTGTACTCTTTGGACCGGCAATACCAGGTAAACTATTGTGTGCAGCCTTGGGTTGAGCACGGAATGAAAATGTTCTCCAAAGAAAATAATAACAAATTCTGCATGGAAGGGCAACTGATAAAATAAAAATGAAACATCTCCACTAAAATGAAGCTGTGCTAAAATGACCGGAGTTAAAATAATGTGCCAGTGTAAATGCTAAAATGACCTCATGACACAGCTCTAATAAGGTGCAGAGACTCACAGTAGGTACAAGGCCTCGAAGGTGCAGAGACTCACAGTAGGTACAAGGCCACCAAGGTGCAGAGACTCACAGCCGATAAGTCACCACCAAAGGGCAGTCACTATGATGGGAACACAAAGTCTCTTAACTTGGTTCCTAGGAGATTCACTTCAATCTCTGGAAGCAGGGGTTCATAGTGGTGATGGGACACTAAAGACAAGTTGTCACAATGATGTCACACTTGCCGGCCTCACCCATGTACTGTAGTATATTGTTGTTCTTGATCATGCCATTTTGGATGTTCAGCTTCTTCTGGTCAGAAAAAGCATCAATGCAGAGACTCAGGTCTCCGCCTAGCTTAGCAGCAGTAAATATTGCTCTAGGCACTGTGCCTCCTTATTGAACAGGGCTCCACTCATAGAACTTGTCCTTGGTGATAAAAGTATGAACCTTACCCATCAAAAGCAGACAACCATAGACTTGACAGAGCATTTCTTATATGATCTTATCTTGAGGTCGACTGCCTTTTTCCCTGACAGGGATTAACCAGGAAGTTAGGCAACCATCAAACATCAAAATGTATAGTGTAACCAATTTGGCAACACAGTGAAAACTCAAATGGGTAATAAAGTTAAAGGATTTTATTACTAATTGACACTCAGGTTAATGTAAACAAATCTCAAAATAATGCTGTAGAGATACAGATTAATATAGAAAAACCATAGGGTAATCAAACCTTCTGAAGAAATTTAGAAGTGTTAGCAAAAGGCAAACCAATAGTTCAGTGACAGCAATAGAAAATATTAACAAAAGAATTGAATGTTCTGAAAACAGATGGAAATCCTTCAAAAAGCCTACATTATTCCAAAAATGTAATTCCATGTAAGGACATGAGGGCAAAAGGTGAGGAGCAAAAATAGGACAAAAAGGATTTGGAAAAATGAAAAAGAAACTGGAACGGAAGGGAAGGGAAGGAGTCACCAACTCAGATGCTCAGTAAAGAGTCTTCTTCAGTGAAATTCAAGTGTAAGCCTGAAAGAAGCATGGGGGACAAAGGCGTAGTCAGAGGTCTGTACCTCTCAAAGTCCAAGGAAATCTAAACTACAATCATCCAGTGCGAGTGTGCAAAAAGTCCATCAGGTAGCACCCCTCGGATCTTACTATCACGTGCTCCATTGTATTCTCTTGTCCCACTGTAACTTATAACATCATCAATCAATCCCACAGCAGTCCTGGGAACGTGGTTGTTCTTGGTCTTCTGGACATCATTTGCAAAATGTATGAATAAGGGACAATCATCCTTTCTCTCGGGGTCTCAGTGTCAAGGTTCTGCTCCCAGACTCTCTGGGAGTAAAACAATAGCACATCTATTCTCAAATTAACATTTTGTGAGAGTGCTCCTACAATGAAATGACACATTAGCAGAAAACTAAAAACAGTTTCTCATGTTAAAGAAATTCAGTCCTAGGAATGTCTAGTTAATAATAATATTCACTAATGCTTTTTTGATATCAAACTATACCGCGCACCTCTTAATTTTGCATTCATATAATGTCACGTATTAATTCAATTTAAATTTCACATTGCAGTTAAAATAACTGAAATACAACTGTTAATAAATATACATTATATAAATTGTTATAATTTCTAGTGCAAATACATTAAAATAACATAAGACTGATTATATAAATGTATCATGTGATCATATGTCACTTAATAAATTAACCGGTTCTGTGCTCAGGACGTAATGGTTACGTCCTGAAGCACAGTGCTGCTGTGCCCAGGACGTAACCATTACGTCCTGGTCACAGAGCCCAGAGGGAGCGCTAGCGCTCCCTCTGTGGGGTTCCCCAAGTCAAGGATGGAAGGGGAAGCCCTTCCCCTTCCACCCACCCCGACCCCACCCACCCCCCCTGTGACGTCAGTGCGCGATCGTGCGCTGAATGTCACAGAGCCTCCCCCATAGCGCTGGAAGCTCAGCTTCCAGCGCGATCAAAAGAGAAATGCTTTGCATTTCTCTTTCGATCACGTGGGGGAGGCCCGGAGAGGCTTCAAAGGGAAGGAAATGTATTTCCTTCCCTTTGAAGTCTCTCCAAGCGTTTCAAAAGCCGGATTGCTTGCAATCCGGCTTTTGAAACGCCCACTAGACACCAGGGATTTATTTATTTTTTTGAAATTGTCATAAGGGAGCGACTCCTTGGGCAAGGGTCGCTCCCAGGGGGGGCATTTTTTGGGAAGGCCTTTTCTGCCCCCCCTGGGGGCAGATCGGCCTATTATTAAGCCGATCTGCCTCCAGTGGGGGCAGAAAGGGGGGCCCCCAGAGGGGCACCAGGGATATATATTTTTTTTCTTTTGTTTTTGTTCATGTTTTTTTTTTAGGTGTGGGGAGCGACCCCTTAGGCAAGGGTCACTCCCCTAGGGGGCAAATTATATTTAGGCCATTTCTGCCCCCCCTGGGGGCAGATTGGCCTATTTGATGAGGCCAATCTGCCCCCTAGGGGGACAGAAACCACTAGACACCAGGGAGTTTTTTTTTTTTTACGTGAATTTCACGCAAGGGGAGCGACCCCTTAGGCAAGGGTCGCTCCCCGGGGGGGAAATTATTTTAGGCCATTTCTGCCCCCCCGGGGGGTAGATCAGCCTATTTTGATTAGGCTGATCTGCCCCCAAGGGGGGCAGAAACCATTAGGCACCAGGGTTTTTTTGTTTTACAGATGGGGAGCGACCCCTTGGACAAGGGTCGTTCCCCTGGAGGGGGAAATTTTATTTAGGCCATTTCTGCCCCCTTTGGGGCAGAAACCACTAGGCACCGGGGATTTGTTTTTTGGCGCCAATGTCACGCAGGTGGAGCGACCCCGTAGGCAAGGGTCGCTCCCGGGGGGGAGTGGGGGGGCAAATTTATTTTAGGCCATTTCTGCCCCCCCCTGGGGGCAGATCGGCCTATAGTCATTAGGCCGATCTGCCCCCAGGGGTGGGCAGAATCCTCTAGGCGCCAGGGCAAATTATTTTTTTGTGTTTTTTTGTTTTTTGTTTGTTTTTTTAGAGATGGGGAGCGACCCATTAGGCAAGGGTCGCTCCCCTGGGGGACAAATTGTATTTAGACCATTTCTGCCCCCCTTGGGGGCAGATTGGCCAATTTTAGGTCAATCTGCCCCCAAGGGGGCAGAAACCACTAGGCACCGGGGATTTTTTTTTTGCGCCAATGTCACGCAGGGGGAGCGACCCCGTAGGCAAGGGTCGCTCCCGGGGAGGGGTTGGGGGTGTGGAGGGTCAAATTTATTTTAGGCCATTTCTGCCCCCCCTGGGGGCAGATCGGCCTATTGTTATTAGGCCGATCTGCCCCCAGGGGGGGCAGAAACCTCTAGGCGCCAGGGCAAAAAAAAAATTGTGTTTTTTTTAATTTTTTTTTTTTTTTAGAGATGGGGAGCGCCCCATTAGGCACGGGTCGCTCCCCTGGGGGGCAAATTGTATTTAGACCATTTCTGCCCCCCTTGGGGGCAGATTGGCCGATTTTAGGTCAATCTGCCACCAAGGGGGCAGAAACCACTAGGCACCGGGGATTTTTTTTTTTGGCGCCAATGTCACGCAGGCGGAGCGACCCCGTAGGCAAGGGTCGCTCCCGGGGGGGGGGGTTGGGGACAAATTAATTTTAGGCCATTTCTGCCTCCCCTGGGGCCGGCTGAGCTAGAGGCCAAAATCCACAGGTAGGCACTGTTTTCTATGAAAAAATGTGATGTGTCCACGTTGTGTTTTGGGCCATTTCCTGTCGCGGGCGCTAGGCCTACCCACACAAGTGAGGTATCATTTATATCGGGAGATGTGGGGGAACGCTGCATGGAAGGAAATTTGTGGCTCCTCTCAGATTCCAGAACTTTCTGTCACCGAAATGTGAGGAAAACGTGTTTTTTTAGCCACATTTTGAGGTTTGCGAAGGATTCTGGGTAACAGAACCTGGTCAGAGCCCCACAAGTCACCCCATCATGGATTCCCCTGGGTTTCTAGTTTTCAAAAATGTGCTGGTTTGCTAGGTTTCCCCAGCTGCCAGCTGAGCTAGAGGCCAAAATCCACAGGTAGGCACTGTTTTCTATGAAAAAATGTGATGTGTCCACGTTGTGTTTTGGGGAATTTCCTGTCACGGGCGCTAGGCCTACCCACACAAGTGAGGTATAATTTTTATCGGGACGCTTGGGGGAACGCTGGGTGGGAGGACATTTGTGGCTCCTCTCAGATTCCAGAACTTCCTGTCACCGAAATGTGAGGAAAACATGTTTTTTAGCCAAATTTTGAGGTTTGCAAAGGGGGTAACAGAACCTGGTCAGAGCCCCACAAGTCACCCCTTCTTGGATTCCCCTAGGTCTCTAGTTTTCAAACATGCACAGGTTTGGTAGGTTTCCCTAAGTGCCGGCTGAGCTAGAGGCCAAAATCTACAGGTAGGCACTTAGCAAAAAACACCTCTGTTTGCTTTCAAAAAATGTGATGTGTCCACGTTGCGTTTTGGGGCATTTCCTTTTCGCGGGCGCTATGCCTACCCACACAAGTGAGGTATCATTTTTATCGGGAGACTTGGAAATTTGTGGCTCCTCTCTGATTCCAAAACTTTCTGCCACCAAAATGTGAGGAAAACATGTTTTTTTAGCCAACTTTTGAGGTTTGCAAAGGATTCTGGGTAACAGAACCTGATCAGAGCCCCACAAGTCATCCCATCTTGGATTCCCCTAGGTCTCTAGTTTTAAAAAATGCACAGGTATGGTAGGTTTCCCTAGGTGCCGGCTGAGCTAGAGGCCAAAATCTACAGGTAGACACTTTGCAAAAAACACCTCTGTTTTCTTTCAAAAAATTTGATCAGTCCACGTTGCGTTTTGGGGCATTTCCTGTCGCGGGCACTAGGCCTACCCACACAAGTGAGGCATCATTTTTATCGGGAGACTTGGAAATTTGTGGCTCCTCTCTGATTCCAAAACTTTCTGTCACCAAAATGTGAGGAAAATGTGTTTTTTTAGCCAAATTTTGAGGTTTGCAAAGGATTCTGGGTAACAGAACCTGGTCAGAGCCCCACAAGCCACCCCATCTTGGATTCCCCTAGGTCTCTCGTTTTCAAAAATGCACAGGTTTGGTAGGTTTCCCTAGGTGCCGACTGAGCTAGAGGCCAAAATCTACAGGTAGGCACTTTGCAAAAAACACCTCTGTTTTCTTTCAAAAAATGTGATGTGTCCACGTTGCGTTTTGGGGCATTTCCTGTCGCGGGCGCTAGGCCTACCCACACAAGTGAGGTATAATTTTTATCGGGAAACTCGGAAATTTGTGGCTCCTCTCTGATTCCAAAACTTTCTGTCACCAAAATGTGAGGAAAATGTGTTTTTTTAGCCAAATTTTGAGGTTTGCAAAGGATTCTGGGTAACAAAACCTGGTCAGAGCCCCACAAGCCACCACATCTTGGATTCCCCTAGGTCTCTAGTTTTCAAAAATACACAGGTTTGGTAGGTTTCCCCAGGTGCCGGCTGAGCTAGAGGCCAAAATCTACAGGTAGGCACTTTGCAAAAAACACCTCTGTTTTCTTTCAAAACATTTGATGTGTCCACATTGCGTTTTGGGGCATTTCCTGTCACGGGCGCTAGGCCTACCCACACAAGTGAGGTATCATTTTTATCAGGAGACTTGGGGGAACGCTGGGTGGAAGGAAATTTGTGGCTCCTCTCTGATTCCAGAACTTTCTGGCACCAAAATGTGAGGAAAACGTGTTTTTTTTAGCCAAATATTGAGGTTTGCAAAGGATTCTGGGTAACAGAACCTGGTCAGAGCCCCACAAGTCACCCCATCTTGGATTCCCCTAGGTCTCTAGTTTTCAAAAATGCACAGGTTTGGTAGGTTTCCCTATGTGCCGGCTGAGCTAGAGGCCAAAATCTACAGGTAGGCACTTTGCAAAAAACACCTCTGTTTTCTTTAAAAAAATGTGATCTGTCCACGTTGCGTTTTGGGGCATTTCCTGTCACGGGCGCTAGGCCTACCCACACAAGTGAGGTATAATTTTTATCGGGAGACTTAGGGGAACATAGATTAGCAAAACAAGTGTTATTGCCCCTTGTCTTTCTCTACATTTTTTCCTTCCAATTATAAGAGAGTGTGTAAAAAAGACATCTATTTAAGAAATGCCCTGTAATTCACATGCTAGTATGGTCACCCTGGAATTCAGAGATGTGCAAATAACCACTGCTCCTCAACACCTTATCTTGTGCCCTTTTTGGAAATACAAAGGTTTTCTTGATAGCTATTTTTCACTCTTTATATTTCAGCAAATGAATTGCTGTAAACCCGGTATAGAATGAAAAAGCACGGCAGGGTGCAGCTCATTTATTGGCTCTGGGTACCTAGGGTTCTTGATGAACCTACAAGCCCTATATATCCCCGCAACCAGAGGAGTCCAGCAGACGTAACGGTATATTGCTTTCGAAAATCTGACATTGCAGGAAAATGTAACAGAGTAAAACGCAGAGAAAAATTGACGTTTTTTTCACCTCAATTTCAATATTTTTCTTTTTCAGTTGTTATTTTCTGTAGGAAACCCTTGTAGCATCTACACAAATGACCCCTTGCTGAATTCAGAATTTTGTCTACTTTTCAGAAATGGTTAGGTTTCTGGGATCAAGCAGTGGTTTCATGCCCATTTCTGTCACTGACTGGAAGGAGGCTGAAAGCACAAAATATTGTAAAAATGGGGTATGTCCCAGTAAAATGCCAAATTGGTTTTCTGATTCAAGTCTGTCTGTTCCTGAAAGCTGGGAAGCTGGTGATTTTAGCACTGCAAACCCTTTGTTGATGCCATTTTCAGGGAAAAAAACACAAGCCTTCTTCTGCAGCCACTTTTTCCCCTTTTTTTGAAAAAAACGAAATGTTCACTTAATTTTGGCTAATTTCTTGGCCTCATTCAGGGGAACCCACAAAGTCTGGGTACCTCTAGAATCCCTAGGATGCTGGAAAAAAGGACGCACATTTGGCTTGGCTAGCTTATGTGGACAAAAAGTTATGAGGGCCTAAGCGCAAATTGCCCCAAATAGCCAAAAAAAGGCTCGGCACAGGAGGGGGAAAGGCCTGGCAGCGAAGGGGTTAAGGTACTCAAAATACATTTCTCCTACTGCTACAGTGAATGCACTTCGTACTTGAGTTTAAGTGCCCCACTATACATTAGATTATTGAAATGTTGGGAGCTTAATTGAAAACTATGGAGTGCTCCGGGCTTCTAATGGCTGGTAGAAGCCTAGAGCTCCACCATTCCAATGTTGTCTGGTTCATAACTGTTGCTATGAACAAAGGCCTCACCGAGCCCAAGGGGATTCCAATCCCCATCGGACTTGGTGAGGCCTTTGTTTTATTTATTGAAACATTCTTCTTTCTAGTGGCAGAATGTTCTAATGGCCTTGTAGCCCTCCGTAGCAGGGCTATACCGACATTAAAGTGCTGCTCCCTTCGGCTCGGGCCTTTAACACTATAGCGGGCCTTTAATGGACGTATAGCCCGCTCTAAGGCTATATTAGTTCAATATTAGTTCACACATTATGCTCTATATTATGGTCACATATAGATCAACATTGTGACATTAGGGGTTGCAGAAAATCTAGTCTTCACTAGACTGCATGTAGTAATCACATTCCTCCACGGACCCAGTACTGGGGCTGTTGGCTCAAATCCAACTGTTCAGATAAATTAGAACTTCATCCCAAATTTCAGAGCACTCTGAACACTGAACATTTTTTGATTGTGTATGCCACAAGTCCATGGCAACAAATCACAGGAAAACTGGAATTCCTATTCTGTGATTACTTCTAGATACCTCCTGTAGCCAGGCAGGTGTTGCTGGCAGCACAGACCTGAGCCTGTGGGCATGGGCAGTGACCCCGTTCCTTTGGTGCAGGTGTGCAGCAGTGGCCCTACCTTTGGGTCTCTGTATTGCTTTGCTGTTGACACATTCTGCTGCATGTAGGGAAAGAGGAAAATGCCTCCCAGGATTGTTTTTGTGCAGGAAGGTGTCCCTTCCAGCACAAAAATAATCCCGCATTCACACACACACTCTTCCACCGTGGTGCAAGGGTGCTTGCGTTGGTGCTAGGCAGCTAAGAGAGCGCCAGCCCAGGGGGAAAACAAGAAGTGCGCCTTCTGCCATAGATACCGCACATTCCAGCCCTTTCACTCACTTTGACACAAGGAAGTGCAGCACGGTGACTATGCCGAATGCCAAATCCCCATAAATATGCCCCTTAGTTTACATGTTTAAGCTGCACCCCTTGCGGATGCGCCCACTTTTCCATCCCACCAAAATCCCTGTGTTCTCTTCCCTCTTCCTAGTTTATAATGTCCTTCAGGGGAGGAGACCAGGAAGTATCCATCAATGGAGGGGGCGACGTCAGCCACACACAGCTGCATTTTGGCACGTTACCAGTCAAGTAGGTACAATAATAAATCTTTCTAGTGTAGTCGGGTGCACTTAATTTTCCTATAGATAGTTGTTAGTAATGGGGTCTCTAGTTGGCAGTCGGTTTGCACCCTGTCCAAGAAGGGACCCTTATTCTAGTTAGGATAAGGGAGCTACCCACTCAGATAACCCCTGCTCACCTCCTTGGTAGCTTGGCACGAGCAGTCAGGCTTATCTCAGAAGCAATGTGCAAAACACTTGCACATAAAACACAGTGATACAGTGAAAACACTACAAGAGGACACCACACCAGTTTTAGAAAAATAGCCAATATTTATCTGTGTAAAACAAGACCAACATACAGTGCTAAAGATATGAATTTTGTAAGATTTATCATAAAAATACAGGGGCATATTTATACTCTGTTTGCGCCGGAATTGCGTCGTTTTTTTTTACGCAATTCCGACGCAAAACTAACTCCATATTTATACTTTGGCGTTAGACGCATCTAGCGCCAAAGTCCATGGAGTTTGCGTAATTTTTTAGCGTGGACACCTACTTTGTGTTAAGGATATGCAAGGTAGGCGTTCCCGTCTAAAAAATTGACTCCGAGGCATGTGTGCCGTATTTACACTCCCGGGCAAAATTCACGCCCGGGAGTGGGCGGGTCAAAATAAATGACGTCCGGCCGCTTTTGCGCCGTTTTTTAGCGCCTGGTCAGGGCAGGCGTTAAGGGACCTGTGGGCTCGGAAGGAGCCCAGAGGTGCCCTCCCAAGCCCCCAGGGACACCCCCTGCCACTCTTGCCCACCCCAGGAGGACACCCAAGGCTGGAGGGACCCATCCCAGGGACATTAAGGTAAGTTGGGGTAAGTATTTTTTATTTATTTTTTTGTGGCATAGGGAGGCCTGATTTGTGCCCCCCTACATGCCACTATGCCCAATGACCATGCCCAGGGGACATAAGTCCCCTGGGCATGGCCATTGGGCAAAGGGGCATGACTCCTGTCTTTGCTAAGACAGGAGTCATTTCAATGGGGGTTGGGAGTCGAAAAAAATGGAGCAAAACGGGTTGAGGCGAAAAATTTGCCTCAGCCTGACTTGCCCCATTTTTTGGCGCCCAAGCTCCATATCCCCCTACACCGGCGCTGCCTGGTGTACGTCGTTTTTTTTCACGCACACCAGGCAGCGCCGGCGGCTAACGCCGGCTAACGTCATTGAATAAATACGGCACCCGCATGGCGCTTCAGAATGGCGTTAGCCGGCGCTAATTTTTTTGACGCAAAACTGCGTTAGTGCAGTTTTGCGTCAAAAAGTATAAATATGGCCCACAGTTCCTTGAAGTCGATAGCTCCACATGGGGCTATCACAGCGTCATGATCACCAAAACCAACAGTTCAGGACAGCCGCAGCGTTACGGGCCAACTACGGTGTCGGGAAGACCTGCAAAACAGTACCTGTGGAATTGCAGGGTGTAGAGATCCTCACTGTGAGCTCCAGAGTGCAGTGTCACTGACGTTGGGGTGTCGGTTCCGTAGTTGGTGGGGGGGTCATCGGGCCCATGAAGTCACACGCTTGCAGATCAAACTCCGGGCTGATGAAGTCAGGAGCGCTGGAGTGGATGGCATCTGGCTGCGGTGGAAAGTGGGACGATGCAACGTGAGGTACCAACAGGTCATGGTGCAGGCAGCGGCTCAGTGACGCCATTCAGCAGATTTGGTGAGACCAGGGCTGCCATGTGAAGCAGGCGGTGCAATGTGCAGTTTTACCAGGTCACGGTGCAGGCAGCAGCGTGGTCGTTGCTGAAGCTCTGTTGTCAGTAGGCCCAAGCCAGCGGTGCGGGACGGGACGATGTTTTGTGACCCTCGCGAGCGGTGTCCACAGGCCACGGTGCAGGCAGGAGTGCCTGGTGACGACACTGGAGTCGATGGGGCTGGTGTGGGTGGACCGGGGCTGCGGTGCGAGAGGGTGCTTTGTGTACCTCACAAGCGGTGTCCACAGGCCACGGTGCAGGCAGCGACGCAGGTGTCAGCAGGAGCGGTGTCGTTGGGGATACCCAGGCTGCGGTGTGAGCAGGTGATGTCGGAGTGTGGGGCCCACAGGTCACGGTGCGAGCAGCGGCTCGGTGAAGTTGTCCGATGATGGCGTCGGTGAGACCAGGGTCGCGGTGCAAAGCGGGGCAGTGCAGCTCCGTCCGGCGTCAGCAGGTCATGGTGCAGCCCAGCGACGTTGACGGCATGGCAGTGTTTTTTCTCCTTGAACAGCACAAAACACACAGTTCATTGTGCTGTAGGAAGAGGAAACTGATGTCTTTGATATCCCTGAGACTTCCAAAAGGAGGCAAGCTCTACTCCAAGCACTTTAAGAACTTCCTCAAGCAGGACACACAGCAAAGTTCACCCTTTGCTCTCTTGTCAGGCAGAAGCAGCAACTGCAGGCAAGTCCAGCAAAGCAACACAGCAAAGGGACAGTACTCCTCCAGCTCTTCTCCTGGGCAGAGGTTCCTCATGATTCCAGAAAGATTCTAAAAGTCTGGGGTTTTCGGTCTTCTTCTCATACCCTGTTCTGCCTTTGAAGTTGGCAAACTTCAAAGCAAAGTCTCAAGGGTATGCAAGATCCTTCCTTGTCCAGGCCAGGCCCTAGACGTACACCAGGGGGTCGGAGACTGCATTGTGTGAGGGCAGGCACAGTCCTTTCAGCCACCACTCCTCCCTCCCCTCTAGCTCAGCTGGCTCATCATGATATGCAGGCTACACCCGCCCCCTTTGTGTCACTGTCGGGAGAGGTGCAAAACAGCCCAACTGTCAAACTGACCCAGACAGACAATCCACAAACAGGCAGCGTCACAGAATGGTTTAAGCAAGAAAATGCCTACTTTCTAAAAGTGGCATTTTAAAACAGACAATTTGAAAACCAACTTCACTAAACAATGTATTTTTTTATTGTGAGTTCAGAGACCGTAAACTACACATTTTCATCTGCTCTCAAAGGGAAACTGCGCTTTAAGGATAGTTAAAGGCAGCCCCCATGTTAAACTATGAGAGAGATAGGCCTTGCACAGTGAAAACTGAAATTAGCAGTATGTCACTGTTAGGACATAAAAACACACTAGTATATGTCCTACCTTAAACATACACTGCACCCTGCCCATGGGGCTGCACAAGGCCTTCCTTAGGGGTGCCTCACATGTAGTAAAAGGGAAGGTTTAAGTCGAATTGGCAGTTTAAAACTGCACACACAGACACTGCAGTGGCGGTCTGAGACATGATTACAGGGCTACTAATGTGGTTGGCACAACCAATTCTGCAGGCCCACTAGTAGCATTTGATTTACAGGCACTGGGCACCTCTAGTGCACTTTACTAGGGACTTATTAGCAAATAAAATATGCCAATCATGGATAAACCAATCATTAGTACAATTTATATGGAGAGCACTTGCACTTTAGCACTGATTAGCAGTGGTAAAGTGCGCAGAGACAAAAACCAGCAAAAAGAGACCCGAAAAAATATAAGGAAGAAGGTGAAACGTTTGGGAATAACCATGCAAAATAGGCCATTTCCAACAACAGTGCTTTAAATTGGCCGGTACTCTGTGCAACTGAGTCCTGGCACTTTTTTATTTTGAGAGGGAGAGCCCTGCACTTCTCAAGAAAAACATAATACTTTTAATTGGAGAGTACCAGCACTTATCAGAAACAAGCAGGTACTGTGGTGCAGAGTACCTACCCTTACATTTTCCCATTTCAAGCGCTGGCTGTAAATCACCACAGAAGGATGGAAAGCACTTTGCGGGTTGTTCTTTGTGTCCACTGCATGCACCGCTCTCTCACTAACACTGAAAGATAATTTCACATTTTGCGAAAGACAGAATTAAAGTTACATGCATACCTATTTGATGCTCCGAATTGACAACAAAAATGCTAATGGAGATGCCGGGGATTGAACCCGGGGCCTCATACATGCAAAGCATGCGCTCTACCACTGAGCTACATCCCCTGGTGCAGTATGTGGGAGTCGGTGTTATTCTCAGCTCAGTGCACAGGGTGTCTCGGTATTTCCTTCCGCTCCTGGTTTTCTGGCCGGACCCCCGAGGCGCGTCCCCCGCACCGCTTCCCACACACACTCCCTCTCCTTCCCCATCCGCCGCTGCCTCCGGCTCCTGCTCCACACCTTCTGCCCGCCCAGGCTCCGGGGAGCCTCGCACCGTGCCAGCCGAGGGACAGGGGGGGACAGAGGTCCCCGTTACTTCCAAGCCCCCCCTCCTGCACTCACTCTCTGCACCCCCTCCTGCACTCACTCTCTGCACCCCCTCCTGCACTCACTCTCTGCAACCCCCTCCTGCACTCACTCTCTGCAACCCCCTCCTGCACTCACTCTCTGCACCCCCTCCTGCACTCACTCTCTGCAACCCCCTCCTGCACTCACTCTCTGCACCCCCTCCTGCACTCACTCTCTGCACCCCCTCCTGCACTCACTCTCTGCACCCCCTCCTGCACTCACTCTCTGCAACCCCCTCCTGCACTCACTCTCTGCACCCCCTCCTGCACTCACTCTCTGCACCCCCTCCTGCACTCACTCTCTGCAACCCCCTCCTGCACTCACTCTCTGCACCCCCTCCTGCACTCACTCTCTGCACCCCCTCTTCTGCCCACCATCCCCCGCCCTCCTCTCGTGCACTCCCCCCACTAACCACGACCTGCCCGGGGAGGAGGGGGGAAGTTACACACGCACCTTACCGGGTAATTAATGAGAAACCTTAGAATGTGCCGGGTTGATAATGGTCTCACAGTATAAGAAAGACGGTAGAAGCAAAAAAACAATAAAAAGAAAAAAATATCCTTCGAGCCGGATTTGAACCAGCGACCTAAGGATCTCTGACTTTGCACTACAGTCCTCCGCTCTACCAACTGAGCTATCGAAGGGGCTGGGATACCGCACCTGACCCTGTTTTTTTCTCCATCTCATGCAAGCACACCTGCTGATCTCACTGCAGCAATGGAGATGCAGGTCTGTGTTTTAGAAAATGAGTGACCATCAGATGGTTCCAGGACAACTAACACAAGCACGCCGGGCATGGCCTTTCCTTTCCTTCACCAAACTAATGCATTGTGGGAGTTGTAGTTCTTCACTTCTTAGGATACAATTGAACGCACACACCTGAAAACAATGGTGTGTGATTCAAACAGGGGTCGAAGTGTATTAAAAAATACGGGAACAGTGATGCTGCGCCCATTATGGTGCGTTCAGTCAGTGTGGGTGCCAGGGTGCAACAAAAAAATTAAACATCCCGTTCGTTTTTTTGGTCTTTCACCTCCACGTGCAGCTTAAATGTAAGATAAATTTAGTTAAAATAATTTTTGTGCCACGAGGTCCCACCCTGTGACAGAAAGCACTGTGAATACGTCAGTCATTTTTTAAAAACTTTATTACACACAGTATAAGAAAGACTGCTACAAAATGTGCAAAAGCGGTTAAGATAAAATGGTGCTTCCAAAATGTAGATTTTAGCAACGTTCCGACTGTACATAATGCAGTTTTGATATATATATATATATATATATATACATATCAGTCCTTTAAAAGCACACATGTGACAGCTCAGCTAGTAACTCCCTTGCAATATCACTCCAAACTATCAGTCTGTGTCATCAGGAAGCTCCAGTGGCTCCATCAGTTAAAGCCAATGCCTGCATTTCTTTCAGGCCAGCAGGCAGCCTGGCAGGAAGACCTGTTTTTTATTTAGATATTGCCTTAGGGTCTCCTTCTCGATTTCAGAAAGTGAAGATATTCTTCCAAACAGAACAGTGGCACTAGGTTCGAGGGGTATAGAGCAGTCCAATTCATGGCGAGGAGGTAAGGAGGCTTCCTCAGGTTTCTGAATGAACTGGAGTTCCGTGTATGATGCTAGTGGTACCACATTCAGTTCCCTTGGTCCTGGAAGTTTCCTTAGGAGCCCAACAGTCTTGATGTACGGATTGTACGGATTGTGGCTGATAAGCCAAGAAAGTCCTAAAATCATCACGTGGTTAAGAGAGGTCAAAAGATAGGATCTTTTGATGTTTTCTAAAGGTCAACCTTAAGGGAGGGGTCATCTCTTTACCAGGTCCAGAGTTCAATGGTTTTCCATCTATTTTATGGACCTGAGCAGGGGGTTCCTTGGGGGTTTGGGGTATTTGCCTTTCTTGTGCCCATGTTTCCTCCAGATACAACCCGCTTGCCCCACTGTCCAATAAGGCCAACACCTTTTCATTCTGTCCATTAGGAAGTTCCAGAAGTATGGCCAAGAGGAACAGGGGAGTAACCAGTTCTCTGGAGGAACAAGTAGAAGGGTTTACTGACTTTTCCATCCTCTCCCCTCTTACAGAGGACAGGATCTGGTGTTTCCCGGAACTTTCTGTAGACTTGTGGGACAATTGGGTATTAGATGACCAGAAGAGCTGCAGTACATATATAATCCCTGCTTTCTTCTATATTCTCGTTCTGCCTCAGTCAAAGATCCACGAGCTAGCCCAATTTGCTTAGGCTCCTCTCCTGAAGATGAAGGATTCTCGGGAACAGGCGTGTCAATCTTTATGGCACTGAGACAAGTTGTTCCTGGGGTTTGCTGAACAAGGGCGCTGTATCTTTCATATCTGCGTTTATTGAGTCGGTGTTCAATGGACAAGGCCTTATCGATTAACGCTGCCATTGCTTTTGTGCCTGGCGAATGTACCAGTTCATCTTTTATTTTCTCACGAAGGCCCTGTGTGGGACAATTGCGGATTAGATGACCAAAAAAGCTGCAGTGCATACATAATCCATGCTTTCTTGTATATTCTCGTTCTGCCACACACAGTGCTCGGCGATCTAGCCCAGTTTGCATAGGCTCCTCTCCTGAAGATGAAGGATTTTCAGAAACAGGAGTGTCAATCTTTAGAGCCCTGAGACAATTAAGTTCTGTGGTTTGCTGAAAAAGGGCCCTGCGCCTTTCATGTCTGAGTTCATTGAGTTGGTGTTCAATGGACAAGGCCAGATAAATTAACAATGCAATTGTTTCTGTGCCCTGCAAATGTACCAGTTCATCTTTTATTTTCTCTTGAAGGCCCTAGGGAAAGAGAATAACCACAGTCTGTTCCACCTATGTAGTTTCAGCTGATAACTAGTAGAAGTGAGTGATGTATTGCAGAACATCTTCATCACCCTGCTGAATGTCGCAAAGAGCTTCTTCAGCTGAAGTCTCTAAACCAGGACTTTCAATCATCCGTTTAAAGGCTGTGAGAAAGGTTGCATAGTCAGAAAGGCTTGGATCTTCTGCATCTGCCAATGGGGTTGCCCATGCTAATCAACACAAAAAAGTATGGGGTTCACCAATGATACAGAGCTAAAACCACGGGAGATTATCCACGGGCTCCTAGACCTCGCTGGGTGTCAAAAAGTGGCGTGTGAGTGCTGTAGGATGGTGGTGAGTGAGGGGAGGGGGTATTTCCTTTACGGACTAGGTGGTCTCACACACTATATAGTGTCATGCTTCATCATTTGACCACCTAGCCCCACCCAGGTAGGACCGTGCCATCTGGGCGGACTCAACCTCACCGTTAAAGGAACGTGAGGGAGTGCGTAAATATATTTTATCTGGAGTTAGTGGGATCCAGCTAAGCTAAGGGAAGATATAAAAACACCTAGGCAGTTACCAGTGTGTAATCTACACTTTTAATAGTGGTGTCTGCTGGTGTATTAAAAACAAGGATTGGACACCTCAGTGAGAGTAAGGACTCACTGGGTCGCCTATCTAAAAATTGTCCGACAGTGTAGAATTACAATAGGTTGCAATAGGCAAGCATAGGTCTAGGTGCAACACAAACCATATACTCCAAAAGTGGAATGTGAATCACAAATGGACCCCAGATCTATGGGAGCTTGTAGAGGGTCACTGGGACTGTAAGAAAACTGTCAGGGTGCCCAAGATACCCCACCCCAAGACCCTGAAAAGTAGGAGTAAAGTACACCTACTACCCCAGAAGAGCACAATAGTCGTGATAGGGGGATTCTGCAAGAACAACAAACACCAGCAATGCACTGAAAACTGATTCCTGGACCTGAGGACCTGCAAAGCAAGGGGACCAAGTCCAATAGTCGCGACAGTGTCCTGGGGGGCAAGGAGCCCAGAATACCCCGGTTAAAGGTGCAAGGAAGCTGCCTCCGGATGGAAGAAGCTTGGAGTTCTGCAAGAAATAAGAGGACTAGGAACTTCTCCTTTGGATGGAAGATGTCCCACGTTGCGATGAAGCTTGCAGAGGTGTTCCCACGCAGAAATACGCAAACAAGCCTTGCTAGCTGCAATGGTTGCGGTAGAGGTTTTTGGGTGCTGCTGAGGACCAGGAAGGACCAGGATGTCACCTTTTGGAGGAGGAGACAGAGGGGGCGCTCCGCAACTCAGAGAGTTCTCACAGAAGCAGGCAGCACCCCAACAGGCACTTGGAAGATTAGTGAACTGGAGTCCATGCGAAGTTACAAAGGTGGGTCCCACAACGTCGGAGGCCAACTCAGCGGGTTGTGCACTACAGGACGGAGTGCTGGGGACCCAGGCTAGGCTGTGCATGAAGGAAATCCTGGAAGAGTGCACAGGAGCCGGAGTAGCTGCAAATCACGCAGTACACAGGTTTGCAGTCTAGCGTGGGGAGGCAAGGACTTACCTCCACCAAACTTGGACTGAAGAGTCACTGGACTGTGGGAGTCACTTGGACAGAGTTGCTGTGTTCCAGGGACCACACTCGTCAGGATGAGAGGGGACCCAGAGGACCGGTGATGCAGTCTTTTGGTGCCTGCGTTAGCAGGGGGAAGATTCCATCGACCCACAGGAGATTTCTTCAGAGCTTCTGGTGCAGGGTGAAGGAAGGCTACCCCCAGAGCATGCACCACCTGGAAACAGTTGAGAAAGCCGGCAGGATGAGGCGCTACAATGTTGCTGGTAGTCGTCTTGCTACTTTGTTGCGGTTTTTCAGGTGTCCTGGAGCAGTCAGCGTTCGATCCTTGGTAGAAGTTGAAGAGGGAGATGCAGAGGAACTCTGGTGAGCTCTTGCATTCGTTATCTGAAGAATTCCCAAAAGCAGAGACCCTAAATAGCCAGAAAATGAGGTTTGGCTACCAAGAAAGGAGGATTGGCTACCAAGAAAGATAAGAGCCTATCAGAAGGGGTCTCTGACGTCACCTGCTGGCACTGGCCACTCAGAGCAGTCCAGTGTGCCCCCAACACCTCTGTTTCCAAGATGGCAGAAGTCTGGGACACACTGGAGGAGCTCTGGGCACCTCCCCTGGGAGGTACTGACCAGGGGAGTGGTCACTCCCCTTTCCTTTGACCAGTTTCGCACTAGAGCAGGGCTGGGGGATCCCTGAACTGGTGTAGACTGGCTTATGCAGAGATGGGCACCATCTGTGCCCATCAAAGCATTTCCAGAGGCTGGGGGAGGCTACTCCTCCCCAACCCTTCACACCTATTTCCAAAGGGAGAGGGTGTAACACCCTCTCTCAGAGGAAATCCTTTGTTCTGCCTTCCTGGGCCAGGGCTGCCTGGACCCCAGGAGGGCAGAAACTTGTCTGAGGGGTTGGCAGCAGCTGCAGCTGCAGTGGAAACCCCCAGAAAGGCAGTTTGGCAGTACCCGGGTTCTGTGCTAGAGACCTGGAGGATCATGGAATTGTCACCCCAATACCAGGATGGTATTGGGGTGACAATTCCATGATCTTAGACATGTTACATGGCCATGTTCGGAGTTACCATTGTGAAGCTATACATAGGTAGTGACCTATGTATAGTGCACGCGTGTAATGGTGTCCCCGCACTCACAAAGTCCGGGGAATTTGCCCTGAACAATGTGGGGGCACCTTGGCTAGTGCCAGGGTGCCCACACACTAATAAACTTGGCACCCAACCTTCACTAAGTGAAGGTTAGACATATAGGTGACTTATAAGTTACTTATGTGCAGTGGTAAATGGCTGTGAAATAACGTGGAAGTTATTTCACTCAGGCTGCAGTGGGAGGCCTGTGTAAGAATTGTCAGAGCTCCCTATGGGTGGCAAAAGAAATTCTGCAGCCCATGGGGATCTCCTGGAACCCCAATACCCTGGGTACCTCAATACCATATACAAGGGAATTTTATGGGTGTACCAGAATGCCAATGTGAATTGGTAAATTTAGTCACTAGCCTGCAGTGACAAATTTGGAAAGCAGAGAGAGCATAAACACTAAGGTTCTGGTTAGCAGAGCCTCAGTGATACAGTTAGGCACCACAGAGGGAACACATACAGGGCACATACTATGAGCACTGGGGCCCTGCCTGGCAGGGTCCCAGTGACACAAGGGCTAAAACAACATACATACAGTGAAATATGGGGGTAACATGCCAGGCAAGATGGTACTTTCCTACACAATCCCCCCCACCCCCCAAACAAAGGACAATAAGACTAGCCATGACCTGATGAGTCTTCATTGTCCAAGTGGAAATATCTGGAGAGTCCATCTGCATTGGAGTGGGTACTCCCAGGTATATGTTCCACTGTATAGTCCATTCCCTGTAGAGATATGGACCACCTCAACAATTTTGGATTTTCACCTTTCATTTGTTTTAGCCAAAGTAGAGGTTTGTGGTCTGTCTGAACAATAAAGTGAGTGCCAAACAGGTATGGCCTCAACATTTTCAGTGCCCAGACCACAGCAAAGACCTCCCTCTCTATGGCAGACCACCGCTTTTCTCTAGGGGTCAACCTTCTGCTGATAAAAGCAACTGGTTGATCCTGTCCCTCAGAATTCAGTTGTGATAAGACTGCCCCTACCCCTAATTCAGATGCATCAGTCTGAACAATGAATTTCTTGGAGTAACACTGGCTTTTTACGACAGGTGCAGAGCACATGGCCTGTTTGAGCTCTTCAAAAGCTTTCTGACAGCTAGCTGTCCATAACACCTTTTTAGGCATTTTCTTACTTTGTGAGATCATTAAGAGGGGCTGCTATGGAGCCATAGTTTTTAATGAATCTCCTGTAATACCCTGTGAGGCCTAAAAAGGCTCTCACCTAGGTCTGAGTTGTAGGGGGAGCCCAATCCATGATTGTCTGGATTTCCCCCCCCCTGTAGTGGTGCAATCTGTTCTCCACCTACCAGATGGCCCAGATAAACCACTTTCCCCTGCCCTATCTGGCACTTTGAGGCCTTGATAGTGAGGCCTGCCTTTTGCAGGGCCCCCAAAACTTCCCAAAGGTGGACCAGGTGCTCATCCCAGGTTGAGCTAAAGACAGTAATATCATCAAGATATGCTGCACTGAAAGCTTCCAACCCTTGCAGGACTGTGTTCACCAACCTCTGAAAAGTGGCAGGTGCATTTTTCAAACCAAAGGGCATTACTGTGAATTGGTAGTGCCCTCCTATAGTAAAAGATGCAGTCTTTGGTTTAGCATCTTCTGCCAATCTGATCTGCCAATACCCTGCAGTCAGATCAAAAAGTGCTAAGATACTTGGCAGATGCCAGTGTATCAATGAGCTCATCTGCCCTGGGTATAGGCTGAGCATCAGTTTTAGTTACCTGATTGAGACCTCTGTAGTCTACACAAAACCTCATCTCCCTCTTTCCATCTTTGGTGTGAGGTTTTGGTACAAGCACCACTGGGCTAGCCCGTGGGCTTTCAGAAGGTTCAATCACTCCCAGATCCAACATTTTCTGCACCTCTTGTTTAATGCAGTCTCTGGCATGGTCAGGCTGCCTATAAATTGTACTTTTGACAGGCAGGCTGTCTCCAGTGTCAATTGTGTGTTCACACCAGGATGTGGTACCTGGTGCAATTGAAAAGAGGTCAGAAAATTGTCCTGGGAGATTGATGCAGTTGTCTTTCTGTTCTGCATTCAGACAATCTTCCAAAACTACTCCCTCCACTAAGGCATCCGCTTCAGTGGTGGAGAAGAGATCAGGAAGAGGGTCACTCTCTTCTTCCTGTCCCTCATCTTTTGCCATGAGCAGGGTGAGATCAGCCCTGTCATAGTAGGGTTTTAGGCGGTTGACATGAATCACCCTAAGGGGACTCCTGGCAGTGCCCAGGTCTACCAAATAGGCAAATAGGTAACCTCACCCTTCTTCTCAACAATTAGATGGGGTCTTGGAGTGCTCTTGGGGCCACATGCTCCAATACCCACACCTTCTGTCCTGGTTGGTACTGGATCAGAACAGCCTTCTGGTCATGCCATTGCTTTTGCAGCTCCTGGCTGGCCTGAAGGTTCTTACTGGCCTTTTTCATGTACTCAGCCATTCTGGATCTTAGGCCAAGTACATAATCCACTATGTCCTGTTTAGGAGCTTTTAAAGGTTGTTCCCAACCCTCCTTCACAAGAGTGAGTGGACCTCTTACAGGGTGCCCAAAGAGGAGTTCAAAGGGGCTGAAGCCCACTCCTTTCTGGGGTACCTCCCTATAAGCAAAAAGGAGGCAAGGTAACAGGACATCCCATCTCCTCCTGAGTTTTTCAGGGTGTCCCATTATCATTCATTTGAGAGTTTTATTAAACCTCTCAACCAGTCCATTAGTCTGTGGATGGTAAGGGGTGGTGAACTTGTAGGTAACACCACACTCCTTCCACATTGCTTTCAAGTATGCAGACATGAAGTTGCTACCTCTGTCTGATACTACCTCTTTAGGAAAACCCACCCTGGAAAAGATTCCTAGGAGGGCCTTTTCCACTGCAGGGGCTGTAGTGTTCCTTAAAGGTATGGCTTCAGGGTATCTAGTGGCATGGTCCACAACCACCAAGATAAATCTATTGCCTGAAGCAGTAGAAGGGCCAAGGGGGGCAACTATGTCAACCCCTACCCTTTCAAAGGGCTTCCCCAACCACTGGTAGTGGAATTAGGGGGACCTTTGGAGTGCCACCTGTCTTGCCACTGGCTTGGCAGGTCACACAAGACTTGCAAAAATCTTTGGTGTCCTCTGACATGCGTGGCAAATGAAACAAGGGAACAAGTCTTTCCCAAGTTTTGATCTGGCCCAAATGCCCAGCCAAAGGAATGTCATGTGCTAGAGTTAGAAGAAATTCTCTGTACTGCAGGGGAATGACCAATCTCCTGGCTGCTCCAGGTTTTGGGTCCCTTGCCTCTGTGTACAGGAGGTTATTTTCCCAGTATACTCTATAGCTGTCACTGACATCCCCATTTTGCTGTTTGACAGCTTGCTGTCTGAGACCCTCTAATGTGGGACAGGTTTGCTGTGCCACACTCAGCTCTTCCCTTGCAGGCCCCCCTCCACCCAAAAGCTCAGCAGTGTCTGCTGCCAGCTCATCTGGTGAAGGTTCTGCACAGGGAGGAAATTCCTCTTCCTCTGAAGGACAATCATCTGTAGAGGGGGGGTAGTGGGTAGGGATTTACCCTTGCTAACCCTAGCTGTAGGGAGTACTTGGTCCATTGTTCCAGGATCCAAGTTACCCTGTCCTTTTTGCTTTTTGGCCTGAGCCTTGGTTAAAGCAAAAATATGCCCTGGAATGCCCAGCATTGCTGCATGGGCCTCCAACTCCACTTCTGCCCAAGCTGATGTCTCTAAATCATTCCCTAGTAGACAGTCTACAGGTAAATCTGAGGCAACCACAACTTTCTTTGGACCAGTAACCCCCCCCCAGTTGAGATTCACAACAGCCATGGGGTGGCTAAGAGTGTTGTTATGAGCGTCTGTCACTTGGTACTGCGGACCAAGTAGGTGTTGTTCAGGGTGGACCAGTTTCTCTATCACTATAGTTACACTGGCTCCTGTGTCCCTGTAGGCCTGAACCTCAACACCATTTATTAGGGGAAGTTGTTTGTACTTATCCATATTAAGGGGACAAGCAACCAAGGTGGCAAAAATCAATGGGACCTTCAGAGACTAAAACTGCCTCTGTGGTCTTCCTAACAAGACCAACCCCAACTACATTGCCAATAGTGAGCCTAGCTATACCCTTGGATTGGCTATTAGTAGATTTCCCACCACCACTGCTATTACTAGGGGCACTAGAATTTGCAGCAGGGGTTGTGGTGGTGGGAGATTTGGTGTTTTTCTTTGGACAACTGGAATCAGTTGCCCAATGGCCTTTGACTTTACACAAATAACACCAAGGCTTTTTTGGTTGATTGTTGGAAGAGGATTTGGACCCACCACCCCTAGAGGATTTTTGTGGGCCTGATGAAGACTCAGTATGTTTACTTTTGTCCCCACCCTTGTCAGAAGACTTACAATCCTTCTTCTTGCCATCCTTGTCACCCCCTGTATGAACTTTTCTGTTCACCCTTGTTCTGACCCACTTGTCTGCCTTCTTTCTCAATTCTTTGGGAGAGGTCAGATCCGAGTCCACTAGGTATTGGTGCAACAAGTCAGACACACAGTTGTTCAGAATATGCTCTCTCAGAATAAGATTATACAGGCTTTCATAGTCAGATACCTTACTGCCATGTAACCACCCTTCCAAGGCCTTCACTGAACAGTTCACAAAATCTGTCCAGTCTGGAGAGGACTCTTTTCTGGTGTCTCTGAACTTAATCCTGTATTGTTCAGTGGTTAAGCCAAATCCATCCAAGAGTGAATCCTTCAATACTGTGTAGGTGTTAGCTTCACTTTCTCTAACAGTAAGGAGCCTATCCCTACCCTTTCCAGTGAAAGATAGCCACACAATAGCAGCCCACTGCCTTTGAGGGACCAACTGTACCAAATAGGCCCTCTCAAGTGCAGCAAACCACTTGTTGATGTCACCCCCCTCCTTGTAAGGGGGGGACTATCAGGTGCAGATTCCTGGAATCATGTTCTCTAACAGGATTACTATCAGGAATACTGCTGCTGCCACCATGGGGTCCTAACCCCAACCTCTGTCTTTCCTTCTCAATGTCTAGGGATTCCCTATCTAAGGCCAGCTGTTGCTGTTTAAGCTTCAGTCTGTTCTCTTCAACCCTCAACTTTTTGAGTTCCCTTTCTAACAAGTTATCTTCCTTATGCGTTGACACAGATGACAAATTGGAAACTGTCTGGACCCTGGTAACCTGGCGTCTAGGAATAAAGGATGCCCTACTGTGATGGGAACCTCCATCACTACCAGCATTACTAGGTGCCCTGCTAGGGGGCAGACCCTGTTCAGAACCCTCCCCACCCTTCTCAGGGAATTCTTCTGAGTCAGACTGGGAAGTTTCTACATGTTGTAACCTCTCATTTGATGGGCCAGCTTGGTTCTGGTTATCTACAACAAGCATGTTAAACAGAAACTCTTTTGTAGGGTTTTTTCCTATAACTAAACCTCCACCAAACTTGGACTGAAGAGTCACTGGACTGTGGGAGTCACTTGGACAGAGTTGCTGTGTTCCAGGGACCACGCTCATCAGGATGAGAGGGGACCCAGAGGACCGGTGATGCAGTCTTTTGGTGCCTGCGTTAGCAGGGGGAAGATTCCATCAACCCACGGGAGATTTCTTCTGAGCTTCTGGTGCAGGGTGAAGGCAGGCTACCCCCAGAGCATGCACCACCTGGAAACAGTCGAGAAAGCCGGTAGGATGAGGCGCTACAATGTTGCTGGTAGTCATCTTGCTACTTTGTTGCGGTTTTGCAGGTGTCCTTGAGCAGTCAGCGTTCGTTCCTTGGTAGAAGTCGAAGAGGGAGATGCAGAGGAACTCTGGTGAGCTCTTGCATTCGTTATCTGAAGAATTCCCCAAAGCAGAGACCCTAAATAGCCAGAAAAGGAGGTTTGGCTACCAAAAAAGGAGGATTGGCTACCAAGAAAGGTAAGAGCCTATCAGAGGGGGTCTCTGACGTCACCTGCTGGCACTGGCCACTCAGAGCAGTCCAGTGTACCTACAACACCTCTGTTTCCAAGATGGCAGAGGTCTGGGACACACTGGAGGAGCACTGGGCACCTCCCCTGGGAGGTACTGATCAGGGGAGTGGTCACTCCCCTTTCCTTTGTCCAGTTTCACGCCAGAGCAGGGCTGGGGGATCCCTGAACCGGTGTAGAATGGCTTATGCAGAGATGGGCACTGTCTGTGCCCATCAAAGCATATCCAGAGGCTGGGATAGGCTACTCCTCCCCAGCCCTTCACACCTATTTCCAAAGGGAGAGGGTGTAACACCCTCTCTCAGAGGAAATCCTTTGTTCTGCCTTCCTGGGCCAGGAATGCCTGGACCCCAGGAGGGCAGAATCCTGTCTGAGGGGTTGGCAGCAGCTGCAGTGGAAACCCCAGAAAGGCAGTTTGGCAGTACCCGGGTTCTGTGCTAGAGACCCGGGGGATCATGTTACATGGCCAGGTTCGGAGTTACCATTGTGACGCTATACATAGGTAGTGACCTATGTATAGTGCACGTGTGTAATGGTGTCCCCGCACTCACAAAGTCCGGGGAATTTGCCCTGAACAATGTGGGGGCACCTTGGCTAGTGCCAGGGTGCCCACACACTAAGTAACTTGGCACCCAACCTTCACTAAGTGAAGGTTAGACATATAGGTGACTTATAAGTTACTTAGGTGCAGTGGTAAATGGCTGTGAAATAAAATGGACGTTATTTCACTCAGGCTGCAGTGGCAGGCCTGTGCAAGAATTGTCAGACCTCCCTATGGGTGGCAAAAGAAATGCTGCAGCCCATAGGGATCTCCTGGAACCCCAATACCCTGGGTACCTCAGTACCATATACAAGGGAATTATATGGGTGTACCAGTATGCCAATGTGAATTGGTAAATTTAGTCACTAGCCTGCAGTGACAAATTTGGAAAGCAGAGAGCATAAACACTGAGGTTCTGGTTAGCAGAGCCTCAGTGATACAGTTAGGCACCACACAGGGAACACATATAGGGCACATACTATGAGTACTGGGGCCCTGCCTGGCAGGGTCCCAGTGACACAAGGGCTAAAACAACATATATACAGTGAAATATGGGGGTAACATGCCAGGCAAGATAGTACTTTCCTACAGCACTGTCCTACCTGGGTGGGGCTAGGTGGTCAAATGATGAAGCATGACACTATATAGTGTGTGAGACCACCTAGTCTGTAGAGGAAATACCCCCTCCCCTCACTCATCACCATCCCACAGCACTCACACTCCACTTTTTGATACCCAGTGAGGTCTAGGAGCCAGTGGATAATCTCCCGTGGTTTTAGCTCCGTATCATTGGTGAACCCCATACGTTTTTTGTGTTGATTGGCTTTATATGTAGGGAGCTAGTATGGGTCGATTCCTACCAAATACATGGTTCCAATCTCCCTTAACTCTCCGGTTGTGATAGGGTTGCCCATGCTAATGCCAGGCCTGACAGGGCAGAAGACAAAGAATACTGTTAGGGATTCTAGAAATTATTTTAATTTGTTTGGATCGACAGAGAAACAAAGGGTTGCTGGAGAAATTAATGAAACAGCAGATGCTTTAGCAGTAAGGCTTGATGTAGGGCCACGTTTTCATTTCGCAGTTGTTGCAATTCCAAAGCTTGTTGTTGAACTGTCTGAATCAAAGCTTGTGCAGGATCCACCAGACCAGTCTGAGGTAATTCTTGTGAAACTACCATACTTCCACAGTCTGAGCATGAAGTTGGCCACTGAAATCTGTCAGGGTCCTCAGCAGACAAACTATTCGCAGTCTCAGAGCGATGGGAAAATCTGCGAGTCCAGGTTTTGACTGTCCTGTCTGCCAGAGGCAGGGACAACCCCTTTTGATAGCCACGATGCTGCCAACAGTGGATTGTATAAGCAGATCGTGCCCTTCAGAAGGAGCTCCCAAGAGGAAAAACCCAGAAGTGGAAAACACCTCTGATATCAATCAGAGGCTCCCGGAAGGCTGATGAGGACTGGTACTGATACAGACCAAGACTGCAGCACAGCTCAGCAGGCGCAGATAAGGCTAGTGAAAATGCTAGAACCAGGAGAATAGAAGGGTTCAGAACGGAAGCAACAGGAGTAAGAATCACCAGCAGGAGCAAGGAGCGACCAGGTAGAGCGAAGACACACCAGCAGGAGCTAGAAGTGTAGCAATGCAAAGGAGAAAGATAGTTCTGCTCCTTATATACCAACAAACAGGAAGTGACATAGAGGAAGAAGTGAGGCCGCCATGATGAATTGGAAAATGGTGGCAGGAATACATGATGGAGCCTCATTGATGGATTGGTTAAATAAAAACTCTTCCGAGGAATTCTGGGAAGAAGAAACTAGAGAGAGCAAGAATATGGCCCCCAAGGAGAGGAATGCCTCCAGCCCAGCTGATAGGCAAGGCATAGAATGGCCCTCTGCGGCCCCTTGCAGGACTCCCCAGACTGCAGGTAAGTGTTTAGGGCATTCCACTGATTAATGCAGGATGCCACGGAGGCAGTGGCGTGAGCTGCTGGTTGTGCTGTGACCTGTGGCGTGAGAGAAGGAGAAAGAGAAAGCCGGAAAACAGTGACAAAGAAAGAAAGCAGGAATAAAAAAGAACTTGAAAGAGTGAGATGAAGGGAATGGGAGTGTATTGTTGTAGATGAAAGAGGCATGTGGTGAAATCAAGACTAGCAGCTGTGTTTCAACATACCCGACAGCACCAGCATTGACTTTGAGGATGACTTTGGTCCTCTCCACTTATTCTTTTACAAAATGAGCACTGAATTGGGGTTATATAGCATGTGATTTTGATAATATTTATGACATTTATAATATTTCTACTTAATATAGACCTTCCCATGTAACTATGCGTGTTCCATCACAAAATGAGGTATGCTGGAAATCAGGGACACAGTTAATTAGTTTAAGTTTATAGCTAAGCCCAGGGTCTCCTTGTTTATCATGGATTATGTAGACCAAAGTTATCTTACAGTTTGAAGTACTCTCTCCTACAATGCCGGTGGTTCTCTTCCAGGCACTGGCTTGGTAGGAAGAGGCGGGGATCACAGTCAGTGCTGCAAAATTCAGAGCAGCAATGCAAAGGCTATGTGGTGTCATGCAGCCATTGTGGTTGAAGTGAACTATTCTGCACTATTTAGAAAGCCGTGACATGAAGACATGGTTGTAGGAATCAGTTTACTGCTACATCACCAGACTCATAAATGACTGTGTTAGCACCTTATGGAAGTGACATAATCTCTGGCTTCTGTCGTTCCTCATAAGAGGATGCTAAGCCATGATCAGCAGCTGTCGTAGGACTTTTGTTGTAGGAAAAAGACTGCTGGATTTTGGGTGGGAGCACCACCAAGCATGGGGGACTGATTCTGAGCCGCACTGTAAGATAGCTGTCGGTCTAACCCTCTCGGCTAGCTACCAGCACCTCACCAGAACGCAAGAGTAAAGGTGATTTGTGGCAGCCTATCGCATGACACTCCAAGACTGCTCAGGGAAGGTTGTGGTGGAACACATCTACGCCTTTCTCTCAGTTATACATGTCTCATACATGCAAAGATAAACAGAAGCAAGATTTGTTTCGATGCGTTTCATTGGAGCAACTACATCCTATGTAAAAAGGCATGAACTGCAGTTACCAGGATAATGAAACTCAACACTGTTAGCATGGTGACTAGAAAAGTGAAACAGAGGAAAAGTCCCACCATACTGTCACAATAGTGATTCTAAAATCCCTACTTGCACTACTAAGATTCTACATGAGAGCAATAGCAGTGTTCGCCCTAATTTGCCCACCTAGTTCCCAGAAGGAAACCCGTTCCCCATACCTGTGCTATAGGTAGAGAAGGCATCTGTTAGTCTGCTGAGAGTCCACTCACATGGATGAAGACAAGATGCAGAGTTTCAGCAGAAATTGCGATGACAACGTGCAGCATAAGATGGCTAGCTGGAATGTCCCTTCTGATGTGGTGAGGGCAGTGTGGTGTTTTATAATAAAACATGTTGTTGGTCTAAGAAGATGCCTGACGTGACAACACATATTTGTCTGTGTAGGGTAGACATTGTACTCTTTGGACTGGTAACACCTGGTAAACTATTGTGTGAAGCCTTGGGTTGAGCACGGAACGAAAATGTTATGCAAAGAAATGAAGAACAAATTCTGCATGGAAGGGCAACTGATCAATATAATAAAACATCTCCACTAAAATGAAGCTGTGCTAAAATAATAAGAGGAATAAACATGACATGTAACTAGGTGAAAGGGCACAGGCCCAGGGCTAAAATAACGTGCCCTTGTAAATTCTGAAATCAGGACACCCTACCCAGTGTTGGTGCAAAAGTGAAGGGGACTAAAATAAAAACCTAATATTAAAATTACCATTCCTACTTTAGCTACTAAAACCAAGCTAAAATATACCTACAAAAGAGATAAAAATGTCCATGTTGACAATAACAACAGACCATAGTGGAGTCAATTTAAAAAGGTCAAATTTAGAAGTTCCATAAAAAAACTTAGATACAAATTAAGGCCAAATTACAGAAGATCAACAATAATCGTGGTCATTTAAAAAGTTGCCAATCTCATAAATTGTTATTGAATCGAGGAAAGACATCACTTAGGGCAGGTGAAAGTAGGTTGGTTGACAAGGAAAGCGAGGGAGCATTCATGTTCCTGTGCTTCAGCCATAGTTCTGGCCAAGGCGGCAGCATCCCGTGCAGTGCCAGGTGTTGTAGCACCAAGAGCGACTTGATCGACAAGGGGCGGCTCATAGAAAGCTTCTTGTAGCAACCGCAATCTCATTGTGCACGTCTGGTAATGAACCCTCATCAAGGACACCAACAGACCCGCGTCCAAATAAGGTACGTACTGCATGGCGAGACACACTTCAGGTGCATGTTGGAATGGACACTACAAACATCAAAAGATGGACTGCACGCAATTCAGAACAAGTCTGAATGACAAAGAACAGTTGGACTCCAGTTCTTACAGGAGTAGTGCTCCAAACTACTGCAGCATTTGTTCATGACACAGTTGGGCTTGTGGGAGCGCCATCAGTCCTCCTTGTTGACATGGGACAGCCACTGCAAAGAAAAAGTAGCAACAGCAAAATGCAGCTAATTAATGTCAAACTAACAGGGAATCCCACAAAAAAACATGAAACAAATTGAGTGTATGGCTGAAGTTATTACTCCAAAGACAGAAAAGAATATCCTGACAAACCAGAACCAATAGCCTTATTAGTGCACAAAAATGTTTTGGAAAGTTGGTTTTTAAAATGGACTGTATCGCTGCAGATTACCTAGTCACTTCGAGAGCATAGATCTCACAGGCAGGTGTGAGTACCATGTGTTTTTTAAACAATAAAGCTTTCAGTCTGCTCAGCCTGTCAAAATTTACATTTGAAGAAGCAATGTGAGGCCACATTTCTGCTACTTTTATCTCTCACGTGGGGGGAAAAAGCACGTTCCTGCAGAAAGTCACAATTTAGGAGACTAAAACTGAGTAGGCAATTCCAGCTCGCATCCCACAACAGCTTTCTTCATTCAGCATCACATAACTCCCATTGAAGAGCACCTGGAATGCTGGATGAATCAAAGGGAAAGGAACATCCTTCAGATAACAAACTAAATTTGCTGCTGAAGCATTACACATCCCATGCAAGAACAGCTGTTTGCAAATCAGTGAATGGCTCACAGAAGTCTTGCATTCGCTTTCGCTAAGAAAGAACTCTTTCACACCATTGAAACACTTGTGCGTAAAGGGTAGCTCCCACTCCTCATGCATGTAACTATATCCTAACTTCTCAAATCTGCCTACAGGAATGTGCTTTAAATACAAGGTGAATTGAAGTGTTGAAATGGGCAGATTCAACCCTGTGTATTAACCAAACTGCTGATGGATTTTCCGCCCCAGCAGAAGGCAACTTTTCTAACTTTGCGATGTTGATCATAATATAAGTGAGGCCACATCCCTGATACTTTTATCTCTCGTGTGGGGGGGAATAAAATATGTCCGCAACACATTACGACCTCAGAGACTGAAATTGCGTAGGCAATTACTGGTCGCATACCGACACAACTTTGGTTGCTCAGCACCACAAAACGTCCATCCGAAAGTACATAAAATGCCGTTCGAATCACAGGGACAGGAGTACCCTTCAGAAAAAGGGCCAAGATTGCGACCCTTGCATTGCAAAGGCCGTGAAGTGACACCTGCTTGCAGATCATTGAATGACTAACAGTAGTCTCACATTCGCTTCCACTGAGAGAGACCTCTGTTTTGCGGTTTAAATACTTCTATTCAAAAGGCAACTCCCACTCTTCTTTAATATAGCTATCACCATCCACTCATATCTGCCCACAGCAAGATGTCTCAAGCATTTGGAAAAACAAAAAGTGGAAATGGGTAGATTTATAATGCCATGTAGGAGCCATACGGTTGACGGACTCTCTCCAACTGTAAAAGGCAACTTCTCTAACTTTTCTGTATGAAGCATGGTGAAACTCGCTTCCCTCTCAGCCATTGTCCATTGTTCCTTGGATGAGTTAAAAGCAGCAAACAAGTCACTACCGTTAATTTACTTCCATGGAACTCGGACGTTTTTCAAAGTCTGTAATGTCCGTTCTAACTGCATGATGGAACACAGCTGACTTTGCCTATGATATAAAAGGGACATGTCTGTCTGAATGATATCTATCGCAGACAACACTATGGGGGTCATTATGAACACGGTGGGAATCCCTGCCGTGTTCATGCTGGCGGTCTTATCACAGACTGCCAGCCCCCTTGAGACCCCGCCGGCTGAATAATAAACATTTTGATGGGCGGGTGGCCGGAAACAGTGTTTCCACCAGCCGGCCCAGGACATTGCCGACGGCTCCACAGCAGCACCCGTCGCGCAGATCCCTGCCCGTAAATCGGGCAGTGACCTGCGGGACAGGTCACTGCACGGGGGCCCCAGAGCACCCCTTCTGCCACCCCATCCCTTGTGGGTGAACCCGCCAGGGAATGGCTGGCGGAACAAGGGTTCTTTATCGGCAGGGCATCACTGCCTTGTCAGATGAAGAATTCCGCCATCGTCAGGCTGCCTGTCGGCGGTAGCCTGGGGGTGGTGGAAGGCCACCTGTGGCGGTCCCCACTGCCTTCATTATGTGGCGGTCGAGACTGCCATGCCAATGGCGGTAATTTCCACCAGCATGGTGGTCGAGACCACCAAGTTCATAATGAGGGCCTATGTTTGTCAGGGAATAAATCCTGTTGAACAGAGTATTCATGCCATTGTCGACAACAGCCGAAGCCTTTTCAAAGTTTTCCTTGTCTATCTGCCATAAACGCGCAGGAGCTTCTATCTGAGAAAGCTTCCAGATCTCATTATATATGGAATAGATTAATCTTTTAGAGCGTGGCTTTCTAGGACTTAACAAAAAGTCCTGCAAGTCCACATCTTCAGAAAGAGTGTTAAGATGTTCCTTAACTGCGGCTAACGTGTTAGTCTGTACCCACTGTTGGCACAGTTTACCCACACTGTATGTTGTAACTATACCCGTGTGTTGACCCGAGACAAAGCGAGGATCTGGTCGGCTAATTTTGAAACCCCCTGAGGAATTCACAAAACGTGTCTGACACCTATTCGTGTCCATTGGCCAAATTAACCACCCACCGGGTCTGGAAAGTGAAGAGTTATAGGTACCAGCCTGGACCTTTGCATCTAGTTCTTCCTCGGTGATATTCAGGAAGGATTGCCAATTATCAAACTTTGCCGGTGCGGGGATACTGGGCGTGTTCATTTCTTTTATTTTTGCTAACCCCAGACAGGACGTTTGCTGAATGGTGTCATTAAAAAAGATAATTTGCACAGGAATAAGGCACGTGCTAAACAAAGCTTCCCTACCCTGTATTTGCCAATCTTCTGTTCCTCACACACTCTTTACATCAGCAGTGTTCTTCCAGTATTTGTAACCTTCAACTGCAAGATGAGAAACAAAGGAGTCTGAATAAATCAGTTTTGTATCAGTTAGCAAATTTTTCCTAATTTTGGAAGGAGGTAACTTGAAATAATATGACTCTGCATTTTTTTTGTCATGCCCAGAAAATATGTGAATTTGGCTGAATAATGTTTTGGGCTCCCCACAGGTGGAATAGAACAGTGTTTCCACTGTGTGTAGTTAAATACTGGTCTATGTCTAATTGCACGGTGAAGGTAGTAATGCCCCCATTTGTTATAAAACAACATTTCCCCAATAATTGTTTGTATTTGTATATACATCATCACTTTCGAATACTAAATAGTCCTTCTTTTCAGTTAACATTGAATCAACTGTTTGGAGATCCCAATCATCAGACACAACACCAGGTGTAATTAGATCAGTCATAGAAATTTTGAAGACATATGGAATTTGAATGACCTCAGTAGGCCCGTATATATCAAATGGTACGTTGTCCCACACAATCCCATCAGGAATAGGAACAGCTGAAATGTTTACCAGAGACAAGTCTCTGCGGATCTTATGTGAGGAATGATATGGAGTTTTGACTTCATCCACAAGCTCAATAGATGAGCGTTCAGGAAGGTAATGACCATCTATAAGTAAAAAGAAAACAGTCATAAAACCAATCCAGATAAATAATGCAAAAAATGTCAAGCAGAACCATAAATAGTTCCTTAGGTGTATTAAATAGTTATGTTTAAGCCATAAATACACCTTACATGTCTTTGAAAAATTTTCAATCACAGGAGTGGATGAGTCTGAAGAAAGGTCATCAATCAATGAAATAACCAGAAGAAGTCTCTGCAAGTACAGGAGCAGACGCATTACCGGTGGATGGATCCACTTCGCATGGAGGCTCATAGTAGACAGTGTTGTCACTCTGTGTTGTGTTGTTGTAGAAAACAGCCAAATCTTGGACAGGTGTTGTCGTTAAAGTGGTAACTGGAATCAGGAAAAGCTCATTTTCCACCCTCTCCACAGTCGAGGAGGTATTTGTAGTATCATTGGACATGCTTGTATAGCCAAAAGTAGTGTTGTTATTTCTGCTTTGAAGAGGTATATCCTGTTGGGTAGTGAGAGTGGACCGGGAACTACCCAAGGGACCTCTGGGTCTACTGTGCAGGATCGGCCACATGGTGAAGTTTGACATCATCAATGGAAATTAATCTGTTACCTTTGGAACCAGGCAGCGGTGGTAGGATGACAGTTCGGGTACCTTGTACTCCCAGGGCTGGGAGCGGAGCTCTGTAGGATGAACCAAATTCCTTCTTCACAACAATCTTCTCAAGAACCAGATCCCCAACTTTAGGAATCCAGCCAGTAGAAGTTGTTGATAAATCCCTTAGTCCTAAAGTGGCAGCACTGGAGGATGATTTATCATCAGGGAATTGCTGAAGCTCCTGTAGAACAGTGCGTCTTTAATTTATGTCAAATGGTGTATCTGCTGCCATCAAACCAGGGCCATCAAGATCTGGCACATACATAGGTATCCCAAAGAGAACCTCATAGGGAGTGCATCCTCCCAATGACTGTCTTGGCAGATTATTCTCTCTGGACCCCATATAGGTGATGAAGCCAGCTGCAGTCTGAACCTAATATTCTGGCTGTTAAGGACTGCTTTAGATCTCGATTCCTCCTCTCTTTGACTGGATTTCTCTCGGGATGGTATGGGGAGGAGTAATGGAGTTCAACACCCATCGTCCCCAGGGTGTCCCTGAATGCCTTAGAGGCAAAGGCAGGGCGCTGGTCCGAATGGAATGCCGCAACAGCATATGTACCGATAAAGATCAGCAAGTCCTTTATAACAGTTCGAGCATCAGCCAACCACTGAGGCCATACCCACACGAATCTAGAACAAGAATCTACAGCTACTAAGATGTGTTTGTATGCACCATCAGGTTGAAGGGGACCACAGTGGTCCAGGTACACACATTGTAGTGGCCTGTTGGACACTAAGAGGGATGTCTGTGGTGGGCGTTTAATGTTGAAGCCCTTAATCTGCTGGCAAATGTCACAATAAAGGACATATTGTTTTGTCTGTTTGTATAGACCTGGCCACCAGAAGCATTTCTGTAAGAGTGTTACTGTGGCCGAAATACCAGCATAAGCAGATGTGACACCCTCATGCGCTTCTTTAACTAGATCTAGTCTCTGGTCCTGATTGGAGATCTCTCGATCTCCAACCCCAGAAATTGTTGCATAAGCAACATTCTGTGAACTGATGGAGTATTTTGTAGGATATGCTTTTGGAAGAGGCATGCCTGCAGCCGAAGCTTTCAAAGCAGTCAGAATTTAATTATCCAATCTCATCTGAGAATGAGTCACTGCAGCCACAGAAGTCGTAGCCACTATAGATTTGGCTGCTTCATCAGCCAGAGTGTTGCTGATGACATGTACTCCTACACGTTGGTGGCCCAATGTATGTACTACATGGGCACAAGGTAGCTTATCCTTAAGATCAGCCACCCTCCCCCACAGAATTCTGTGTTTTATGGTGTTCCCTTTGGAATCTCAGAATCCGTTCACTCGCCAATGATTCAGATAATAATTGTAGGACTGGACACAGTAGTATTAGTCACAGACAATTAAAGTCAGTAATCCTGGCTCTGTGTGTTCTAGTTCTAAAATAAGGGCTTTAAGTTCAGCTAATTGAAATGTGCAGTTCCCTAAGGTCTGCGTGTAGGTATTGTGAGGGTGGAAGACTCCGTACTTCATTACTCCACTCACAGCTAGCGGCTGAATATTGATGCTTGGTACCTACAGCTGGTTTTGCTGAACCATGCGTGTAAATGACAGCATGGTATCTGTCAAGTGGCAAAATATCTAGAGGAGTGGGATACTCCTGCTCGTACTGGAGGAATTCTTGTGTCTGAAATTTTGGATCAAAGATGTAGTCTGCATCAGTGGCAGTCAGGGTGGTTGCCAACTGAATCCAACGTGGATGTAATGCTTTAGTGTTAGGAACACTTGCTTTGGTGATGGCCTCTAAGGCTGGCACTGAGGTAACAACAATAATGCATTTACCATGGGCAAGTGGCCTTTCATTAATGACAGCCATTTGAAAAGCAATTAGATTTTTTTCTGTGGGTGCAAAACGTTGTTCTGCATTGGAGTATAAATGTGATTTATATGCTATGGGCACTGTGCCTCCTTCGTTAAAGGTGACATAAGTGAACCCAATGGCACCAGCAATTATTCTGATGACCACATTTGTTTTGTTATCAAGGGTGTGTAAGTGTTTTGCTTCTAGCATGTCCTGCTGCAATTCCTTAAGGATGCATGTGTGTTCAACTGTCCAGTCTCTGCTAGAAAAATCAGGGTGTATTAAGTCATAAAGTGGCTTGATACGTTGTGCATAGTCAGGAACATAAGTTCTGCCAAAGTTAAAGAAAGCAAGTAAAAACTGTAGTTTCTTGAGAGTATTATGGGGTGTAGTTGAGCACATTTTTCTAGAAAGTGTGGGGCCAAGCTGTTCCCCTCGTTTGATAGCTCGTATCCCAGTAACAGTACACTGAGAAAGGCTATTTTCATTTTCTTAAAATTAAATTTGTAGCCAACGGCTGTGAATCCTAGAACAATCCAATTGACCCTGGCAAGATGAATGTTGACGTCGTCATCTGTGAGATAGATGTCATCCATGTAAGACAATGCCTCTGGATCAATATCATGCAATATTGATGTTACACGGGCTGAGAACAGCCCTGGGCTGTTCTTATAGCCTTGGGTCAAACAACAGAAGCGATTTTGTGAGCCAAATTAGAATGCACTCAGGTCCTGACTTTCATGTGCTAAGTCCTGGCAGAAAAAATCATTAGAAATATCCAAAGTTGTTTTGTATTTTTTACGCACTATGTTTATTAGTGCAGTGCTGTGTGAATTTTGTATAGCGTATGTACGTGTATGACAGTTTAAGTGACTGTAATCTAAGACTATTCTATAAGAATGGTCTGGTTTTGCAACAGGGAATAACGGGTTGTTAGAAATGGGGTCTCTAGTTGGCAGTCGGTTTGCACCCTGTCCAAGTAGGGACTCTAACTCTAGTCAGGATAAGGGAGATACCTGCTCAGATAACCCCTGCTCACCCCCTTGTTAGCTTGGCACAAGCAGTCAGGCTTATCTCAGAAGCAATGTGTAGAGAATTTGCACATAACACAAAGTAATAAGTGAAAACACTACAAAAGGATACCAAACCAGTTTTAGAAAAATAGCCATTATTTATCTATATAAAACAAGACCAAATACGGTAAAAATACAACATACAGTAAGAAAAATATGAATTCTGCAAGATTTACTCAAAACTACAGTTCCTTGAAGTCGATAGCTCCACCTGGGGCTATCACGGTGTCGTGATCAACAAAACCAACAGTTCAGGCCGGCTGCGGTGTTGCGGGAAGACCCACAAGACCCACAAACAGTACCTTGGATTTGGAGGGCTTTGTGATCCTCACGTTGAGTTCCAAAGAGCAGCGTCACTGACTTCGCGGTGTCGGTTCAGGAGTCGGTGCAGGAGTTATCAGGCCCTTGAGGTCTCGCGCGCTGCAGATTGAACTCCAGGCTGATGAAGTCAGGTGCGCCAGCGTGGATGGCGTCAGGGCTGCAGTGTGAAGAGGGGCGGTGCGACGTGCGGTGTCCACCGGTCACGGTGCAGGCAGTGGCATTGTTGTTGCTGAAGCGCTGTTGTCGGTAGGCCTAAGCCAAGGGTGCGGGACGGGACGGTGCTTTGTGACCCTCACGAGCAGTGTCCACAGGCCACGGTGCAGGCAGGATGCCTAGTGACGACACAGGAGTCCATGGTGCTGACATCGGTGGACCGGAACTGCGGTGCGGAATGGGACGGTGCTTTGTGTACCTCACGAGCGGTGTCCACAGGTCACGGTGCAGGCAGCAGCGCCAGTGTCAGCAGGAGCGTCGTCGTCGGGAATGCCCAGGGTGCGGTGTGAGCAGGCGATGCCAGAGTGTGGGCCCACAGGTCATGGTACGAGCAGCGGCTCGGTGAAGTCGTCTGGTGGCAGCGTCGGTGAGACCAGGGTCACATTGCAAAGCGGGGCAATGCGACTTTGTGTGGCGTCGGCAGGTCACGGTGCAGGCCAGCGGCCTCGCTGGCGGCATCGCGGTTGTTTCTCCTCTTGAACAGCACAAAACACACAGTTCCCAATGCTGCAGGTTGAGGATACTGAAGTCTTTGGTGTCCCTGAGCCTTCCAGCAGGAGGCACGCTCTACTCCAAGCCCTTGGATAATTTTCTCAAGCAGGGCACACAACAAAGTTCACCCTTTGCACTCTTTTCAGGCAGAAGCAGCAACTGCAGGCCAGTCCAGCAAAGCAACACAGCAAAGGGACAGTACTCCTCCTTCAGCTCTTCAGCTCTTCTCCTGGGCAGAGGTTCTTCTTGATTCCAGAAAGATTCTAAAAGTCTGGGGTTTTGGGTCTTCTTCTTATACCCAGTTCTGCCTTTGAAGTTGGCAAACTTCAAAGCAAAGTCTCAAGTATTTGCAAGATCCTTCCTTGTCCAGGCCAGGCTCCAGACACTCACCAGGGGGTCGTATACTGCATTGTGTGAGGGCAGGCACAGTCCTTTCAGGTGTGAGTGACCACTCCTCCCCTCCCCTCCAGCACAGATGGCTAATCAAGATATGCAGGCTACACCCCAACCCCCTTTGTGTCACTGTCTAGAGGAGAGGTGTGAACAGCCCAACTGTCAAACTGACCCAGACGGGGACTCCACAAACAGGCAGAGTCACAGAATGGATTAAGCAAGAAAATGCCTACTTTCTAAAAGTGACATTTTCAAACTAACAATCTAAAAACCAACTTCACTAAAAGATGTATTTTTAAGTTGTGAGCTCAGAGACCCTAAACTCCACATTTCTGTCTGCTCTCAAAGAGAATCTGCGCTTTAAGGATATTTAAAGGCAGCCCCCATGTTAACCTATGAGAGAGATAGGCCTTGCACAGTGAAAACCGAATTTGGCAGTATTTCACTTTTAGGACATATAAAATGCACTAGTATATGTTCTACCTTCAACATACACTGCACCATGCCCATGGGGCTACCTAGGGCCTACCTTAGGGGTGCCTTACATGTAGTAAAAGGGAAGGTTGAGGCCTGGTAAGTGGGTACACTTGCCAAGTCGAATTGGCAGGTCAAAACTGCACACACAGACACTGCAATGGCAGGTCTGAGTCATGTTTACAGGGATACTGATGTGGGTGGCACAACCAGTACTGCAGGCCCACTAGTAGCATTTGATTTACAGGCCCTGGGCACCTCTAGAGCACTTTACTAGTAAATCAAATATGCCAATCATGGATAAACCAATCAACAGTACAATTTCTTTAGGGAGCACTTGCACTTCAGCACTGATTAGCAGTGGTAAAGTGTGCAGAGACAATTAACCAGCAAAAACAGACCTAAAAAAATAGGAGGAAGAAGGCAAAAAGTTTGGGGATAACCCTGCAAAAAGGGCCATTTCCAACACAACCCCCTCCCAGCCTAAAGCCAAGGTAGGCCAATCAATACCTTGCTGGACTTCCCTGCTCAGGGTGATAGAACCTGGACAATGGCCCACCACTGCAGGAGCTCTTGCCAGTTCTACGCCTCTCTGAACCCAGGTTGATCCCTCGGTCAACACTCTCAGGGCCCACTGAACTAACCTTGGGGGACCTCTCCTCCTCATCTGAGAACTCCATCTGTGCAGCACCTAACCTTACCTTGCTCACAGATGCATCCCAGTAGGCAGACAGTACCACCAGGGCCAACAGTGTGATGTGGCCCATTCTACCCTGGGGTATGACTTCAGTCCCCCTCCCAGGGAAAACTCTGACCACAACGATAACACCCAACAGAGGCCACTGTGAGCTGTCAGTGTCAAGAGCCAGGACCCAGGCCATGCTAGGGTTTCTAACTTCTGTGGTTTTAAAAAGTGGGGAGCAGTAACCCCAAGTGACTTGCACCCTTTTTTAACTTCCCTTCCCACCAGTTCAGGAGTGGTGTCCTGAGACTGGTCACTCACTCTTGGGTCTGTACCCTCAGGCTGAGCAGGGGACAGGGGTGGGCTGTCCCTCTTCCTGTCCCTCGTGCTGGGACCCGGTACCCTCCGCCTTGGAGTGGTACCCCCAGACAACTGAACTGTGAGGGTGCCCCTGGGGCCATGCCTCCCAGTTCCCCTGACACCTTTGGCAACTCATCCCCAGAAGGCAGTCTATGGGCATCTGGGGACTGACTATGACCCGCCTTTGGGTCATTTTCCCACCCCACTTTAGCGATACCAGGGCCACAGGATGGAAGAAGTCCTGCCCATGGGCTGGTGTCACCGTACACACCTGTCCGGTGTACTGTTCTGGGGAGACAAGCCTTTCCATCATCATTGTATGGCTAGCCCCACTGTCCCTCAGAGCTGGGACCCCATTCACTGTTACCTGGTGGAAGTGATGACTCCCACCCTCAGGGATCACCAACTCACCCTCTGAGTCAATCTCCCAACTAAGGGATATCATGGCATGGTCTATGACCTGCCCCTGGTGGCTACCTCCCCCTAAGGCCACATCAGCCACCTCAGTAGAGGGCCACCAATGTGGGTTGTCTTAGGACAAATAGAGTCCCCTTTCATGTGTCCTAACTGGGAACACTCAAAGCAACTGGGTTGAAAATGGGGTGCCCTGGGCCACAGCCTACCAGAACCTCCCTAGGACTCTTTTTCTCCCTCCTTATCCTGGGACCTGTCTGCGTCTTCCTTGACTTCCCTCTCCTTCCTCTGGGAACCCTGCCCACCTTTGGCGGAGTCTCCCCCATAAACCTTCTTGTGGACCCTGGTCCTCACCCAGCGTTCCGCCTCCATAGAAAGCTTCCTGGGATCAGTCAGCTTACTATCAGTCAAGTGCTGGCGCAGCTCTGCAAAACACAGAGTAGACAAGTGCTCCCACGCAATTAAGTTGTACAGCCCCTGAAAATCTGTCACATTACTGCCCTTCACCCAACCGTCCAGTGCTTTGCAAAACGAATCTACACACTCTAACCAGGTCTGGGACTCTGTTTTCTTACTCAGCCTAAACTGATCCCTGTACTTGTCAGGAGTGAGACCATACCAAGTGAGAAGGGCCTACTTTATGTCAGCGTAGGTGAGGTTGTACCCCTTATCCAAAGCTAGCAAAGTGTCCCTCCCCTCCTCTGTGAAGTGGTTCCACAACCCTGCTCCCCAATTCTTCTCAGAAACCCCATTCATGTGGATGGACACCTCATATCCCTAAAACCACCTCTGTATGTCATCTCCCTTCGTGTACTTTCTCCCTACGTTTTTAGGAATGTGCACAATTCTGTCTGACTGCACCGAGGAATTGCTGCCACCATCCTGGCTGGACCTGCTCCTCACATCCAGCTCTTTTACTTTAAGCTCATGGTCCAAAAGAATCTTTCTTTCCTCCATGGCTCGCTGCTCCCTCTGAGCCTCCATTTTTAATCTCTCCAACTCAATCTGGCTTCTCTCCTTTCCTCCAGCTCCTCTGGAGTCAGTCCTTTTGATCCACCACTACTGCTTGGCAGACAGGGTGGGAGAGGACACAGGGGATGCGTGGATGGATGTTGTGGAGGTGTCTGCTAGTGAGGTGTGTGTGGTGCTCGGTGTGGTGATGCTGGTGGTGGATGTTGAAGCAGTGCATGCAGGTGTGAGTGTGGACATGACTGGGATGGAGGTGGAGGAGGAGGAGGAGGGGGAGACAGTGGAGGCAGTGGATGTGGTTATGTGTGCAACTGTCTGGAGTTTGCGTGAGTGCTTGTGGCCTGAAGTGTACTGCCTGTGTCTGACTGTGCCACTCTTGTCTAATATCTTGTGTGCATGCTCATCTGTATGTGTCCATGGGATGGGCTGGGGTTCAGGAGAATGGGAAGTGGTAGTTGGAGGGTGGACGGTAGGAACAGGGACAATGGCTGCCATCAGAGAGGGGGCCAGAGCCTGAATCGATCTCTGTTGGGCCGCCAGTCTACTGTGGATTCCCTCCAGGAATGCATTGCATTGCTGCATCTGGGATGCCAGCCCCTGGATGGCATTCACAATGGTTGACTGCCCTACAGAGATGGATCTCAGGATGTCAAAAGCCTCATCATTTAGGGCAGCAGGGCTCACTGGGGCAGGGCCTGAGGTGCCTGTGGCAAAGGAGATACCCACCCTTCCTGGGTGAGAGGGCACGGGCAACTCGCCGAGGGGCTACTGGGAGGGCGGTGTTGGTACTGGGGGTATCGCCTGTCCTGCAGCTGGGGTGGTCACAGAGGTGTCTGCCACTACCAGGGAGCTTCCATTGGAGGAGGTATCTGAGTCTGTGTTGTCACCTCCTGTCTCCGTCGTCGTGCCCCCTCGCCCTCCATCCCACTAGTCCCCTTGCCGTCGGTGGACTCTGCCTCCTGGGTCCTGTGGGATGCAGCTCCCTCTGTTGCCGGTGCCCCTGCTCCTCTGCCAGATGATGCTAATGCACACATGGACAGAATGACAGAAGAAGAAAGGGGGGAGGGAGAGAAAGGGAGCACTGGGTCAATTACAGCACCAACACCACAGTTGGCATACACAGTACCGTCACACACAGGGATCAGGATTGAGCACTATGCATTGCACTGGCATTCAACTGGCTAGATGACTCAGCAAGATGAGGGCCAACCACTACCAACTGCACCCCTCCTGGGACCCACTAAGCCCTGTCTGACATGGAATGCAACCTAGCTAGGTTACTTGGATTTGCTATACACCCATTACCCTTGAGCTGGATCACACTGCAATGTCTGACCCGGCATTAAGGGGCACCCACTAACTCACACCCTCTACCCGGATCCCATGGCACATGCCAGTTATTGTAGTAACTCCCACTGTACTCACCCCCTTGTGGCTGCTGTGATACCCTCATGTGCCCATCCAGATCTGGGTAGGCCACCGCCAGTATGCCGGCCATGAGGGGGTTCAGGTTCTGACGGGCACCCCTTCCACGTTGGGAGACCATCCCCAGCTGGGCCTCCGTGGTCTTCCGTGCCTAGCGTCTCAGGTCCTTCCACCTTTTCCGACAGTGGGTGCTCCGCCTGCTGTAGACCTTGGTGATGGCACGCCACTACCCCTTCTTTTGATGGACATTGACCTTCAGAGGTAATACAGACATGAGGACACCATTACACATACAATCCAGCCTGTCACATATGTGGCCCACCAGTCACATTTCCATCTCCATTGGCACACACATCGCCAGGCGCCCACCATGTACACTACCACCAGACATTCCCCCTGATGACACGATGCTTGCACACACATCTCCATGCATCCTTCCCACATGCACTGTGCCCAAGGTGTACTCACCTGTTGGTCTGGAGGCCCATACCACAGTGCATACTGGGGTAGGACCCCATCCACCAGTCGCTCCAACTCCTCCGGAGTGAAGGCAGGGGACCTTTCCCCAGTCACATGGGCCATAGTAGGTTCCAGACACAGGTCACAGCACCACATGCAGTCTAAGTGTTGTCCTGTGGAAAGTCAGGAATCAAGTGAGGTCACCGGTGCTAATCAGCATTGGCCACTGTACTCCATAGAGCCCCATATTAACCAATGAGGAACTGCACGGCGGTGCAAGACCACCTTCCGCCATGACATCCAACGTCGCGGAGGTACCTCACTTTCACCTGTCCCTAAATACAGGACAGGCGGTCGCCATTTCATGGTGGTGGACAACGCTCAGATGATCCATAACTGTGTCATTGCCTAGAAGTGCACACTCCCACTGTCCCATCACATTATTGCTATATGTACACTGAGGTGGTGGTTCCATTGTACAAATTGTGACACCCTACTCACTCTTGTGTCCCTTAGATACCTACCGCTGCGGATGAATAGGGGGAGGAGACAACCCCCGTGTACAGAACCTTTGTGGACTTGGCTACACTGGAGGACAGGCACTAATATTCACCTATAGACTGGACAGGGCCACAATCACAGAGCTGTGTGCCCAATTGGAGCCTGAACTGATATCAGCTATACGTCATCCCATTGGGATCCCCCCTCTTGTGCAAGTGCTAGCAGTGCTCCATTTCCTGGCAACTGGTTCTTTACAAGTGACAGTGGGCTTGGCAGCAGGAATGTCACAGCCAATGTTCTCAATCGTGCTGGCAAGGGTATTGTCTGTCTTGGTGAAATACATGTGCAGCTACATTGCTTTCCCCCTGGGGGAAGATTTGGCCACTGTGAAGGCAGGATTCTATGCAATGGGGCATATCCCCAATATTATTGGGGCGATTGACAGTACACATATTGCGTTTGTCTCCCCCCTACCACAATGAACAGGTGTTCAGGAATCGGAAGAGTTTCCACTCAATGAATGTGTGCAAATGGTCTGCCTGGCGGATCAGTACATCTCCCACGTCACTGCCAAGTATCCTGGGTCGGTGCATGACGCCTTCATCCTGAGAAATAGCAGCATCCCAATGTGATGGCCCAACTACAGAGGCACAGGATGTGGCTAATAGGTGAGCCAGAGTCCCCACCCACTGTATGTAAGTATATGCCTTCAGGTGTTCTCCCCATAGCATTGTGCAAGGCTAATGTTTGTCCCTCAATACTTGCAGGTGACTCTGGCTACTCAAACCTATTGTGGCTCCTGTCGCCTGTGAGGAATGCCAGGACAGGGGCTGAGAACCGTTTCAATGAGGCACATGGGCGAACCAGAAGAATAATCTAAAGGACCTTCGGCCTCCTGAAGGCCAGGTTCAGGTGCCTCTATCTGACAGGAGGATACCTGTGCTACTCACCTGGGAAGGTCTGCCAGATAGTAGTGGCATGCTGCATGTTGCACAACCTGGTCCTCAGACGACATGTACCTTTTCTGCAGGAGGAGGAGACTGGAAATGCCCCTGAGGCAGCAGTGGACCCTGAGGAGAGTGAGGATGAGGAGGTAGAGGATGAGAATGTGGACCACAGGACATCATTCATACGTCAATACTTTCACTGACACACAGGTGAGACAGTGGAACTGTTCATTGCTCTGACTATTGATTTCATCTGTGTGACTGTAGCATGATGGCATTTACCTCCTTTGCATCTCAACTTACTGTCACCTATGGGTTGTAATTTTACATATGTTGATATGGCAACAGTATCCTGATGTGATGACTACAGACAGTTACAGGTCATTAATTGTATGCTATCACAGTGTTCAGATCATTTGCACTAGATGTGACTGTTCCCCTAAATGCACATTTTCAACACATAAAATACTATCAGTTGAGTTGTGTTCAAGGGTGTTTATTGTAGTTTTAGGAAATTGAGGGAAAGGTGCAATGGAATTGGGCCATGGTAGAGGAAAGTCCAGGGTATTTTCCAGTCTGTAGCACAGGTCCAGTATCCAAGGGGCCATAGGAAGGGAGCATAGGCAGTTCAAATTGGACAAGGTAACAGGGTGGGACACAAGGGGGACAATCAGGATAGTCTCATTTCCTGGCATTGGTCTTGGTCTTGGCAAGTGTCTCTGGCTCCTGTCTGGGTAGCAGGGAACGTTTAAGGGGCGGTTCACCTTCTGCAGGGGGAGGGGTTCTGGTGGCCTGAGGGTCCTGTTGCGGGGCCTCCTGTCTGTTGAGACAGGGCCACTCACCTGAAAAGCAAGATGTCTGCAGGGGCGATGGTATACCCCCGACCTCCTGGAACACCTCTCAGCACTTCCTGGTGGACACAGAAACCCCAGCAGGAGTCCCAATAGGAAAGGGGGAGTGGAAGAGAAAGAGAGAAAACACTGCCACGTCTCGCCCGTCCAGCCAGGCACACTGTATCTTCGGGGGGCAGGTCATTGTTGACAGAGTGATAGTAGAGTTAGTGCACTCAACTTCCTTGAAACTGAATCTCTCTTTCTGATATGGGCACGGGAGCGGTAGAAGAACACTGGGATCCTCCAGCACTTTTCTTGGATAATAATAACTGTTGGCACAGTTAGTTAGAATCATGTCCCCAATGTAACACTGTATCCCGTAATTCTTTGGTTGGGACGTACAACTGATCAGCATGATATAGTAAACCCTCTTTTTCATACACATCAATTGAACAGGGAACCTTGTGTTGGGCTACCTGTATTTTCTCAAGGAACTCTTAGGAAGTGCACACAGCCACGATTTTTTCTGGGGGTATAAAGCTTCTGACCTGTTCTAGCGCAACATCAGAGGAGAAACCCATCCTAGACAACGTGTCTGTCTTTTCTTGTGTAGTACTGGGCCTATAGGTGATTACGAAGTCAAACTCATTAAAGAATAGAAGCCAGCGTAATTGACGAGGTGTCAGGTCCTTGGTCTCTTGAAAAAAATGTAAATTACGGTGATCTGTGTAAATAGTTATGGTGTGTCTAGCTCCTAATAGGTGGTGACGCCATTCCTGGAAGGCAAGCTTGATGGCCAGAAGTTCCTGCTCCGCCACTGTGTAATTTTGTTCTGCGGGTAGCAATTTCTTTGAGAAGTAAGCTACTGAATGGAAATGCCCTGACTCAGGATCTCGTTGGGACAAGACACCACCCACTGCCATTTGGGAAGCATCTGCTTCCATAAAAAATGGCTGAGCCGGGTCGGAATGATGGAGAATGGGTACTTCAGTGAATGTGTTTTTAAGATGTTGGAAGGCTTTCTCAGCTTCTGCATCCCAGAGGAACTTAACCCCCTTTCCTAGGAGACAAGTTATGGGAGATACCATGGTAGAAAAGTGGGGCATAAATCTCCGATAAAAATGTGCAAAGGCCAAAAACTGTTGCACCTACTTGATGGATCTTGGGGCTACCCAATCCAGGATGGCCTGTACCTTGGATCTATCCATGGAAATTCAATCGGGAGTGATCACATATCCCAGGAATTCTACAGTTGTAGTGTGAAAATTGTTTTTTCCAGCTTGGCGAACAGATGATGCTCACGAAGCCACTGTAAAACCGCTCTTATATGCCCCGTATGTTCTTCAGTGGAAGACGAATAGATCAAAATGTTGTCTATGTATACCACTACACATATATCCAGAAACTCCTGCAGCCCTTCATTGATGAAAAATTGAAACGCTAAAGCAGCGCTATACAACCCGAAGGCCATCACTGTGTACTCGAAGACTCCGAATTTAGTTCGGAACGCCGTCTTCCACTCATCCCCCTTCATCACTCGGATCAGGTGGTAGGCACCCCGGAGGTTGAGTTAGTATGAATGGTCGACTGACGTACCTGATCTAAAAGTACCGGGATCAACGGAAGTGGATACCAATATTTTATGGTCAGTTTGTTCACTGCGCGATAATCTATACAGGCTCGCGATTCTTCTTGGGCACGAAGAACAAAGACGACGATACTGGTGATGTTGAATGACGAATGAAACCCTTAGCCAATAGATCATCTAGGTAATCTGGCAGGTATCGATTCTCAGGCTCAGAAAGAGCATACACCCTACTACATGGCAGCGTTACCCCTGGAATCAAGTCTATACGACAATCGTATGACCTAGGTGGCCTTCTGTTCACTAAAGACATCATGGAAGTCTTTATACAGTGCAGGAATGGCCAGTGTATTGTCCGGTTTGATAGCCGTACTATGTGTGGACCCACAATGCAAGGGTGTCACTAATAATGGTTTGCCTTGGTAACAGAAGTGCCAGCAATGTTTAGAGTCTAATGTCACTCTCCTTACTGCCCCGTCAATTTTGAGATTGTGTAACTGAAGCCAGGGTATCCCCAAAGTGGCTCCAAATACAGGGGTATCTATGAGGTCAAACTGAATTTGTTCTGTTTGGTTGTTTGCACAAAGCATGGACAAGGGTGTTGTTTGATAAACGATAAGCCCGGAGGACAATTCTGAGCCATCCACAGCTCTGACTGGTTCAGGGACGTCTTTTCTGACAGTCGTAATATTTAGGGTTTTAGTCAAACCCAAGTCTAAAAAGTTTCCGGTAGCCCCAGAGTCAAGCAATATGGGAATGACCTTACGAACCTTAGGGGACAACACTAACATCACAATAAGAGTTAGATGTCGAGGTACTGGATTGGTGGTATTAGCCAGAAGATGTGAGACCATATTGAAAGAAGCGCTCAATAAAATGGTCTCAGAAGTTATCGAGCCACTCAGTTTTCCGCCTGGTCAGGAAGACAGAATTCAGGCCCTGTTACCGCTCCAATGGCTTTCTTTGGAGCAGTAGGCTTGTTAAGACATTCCCGAGTAAAATGCCCTGCCTTACCGCAGTATAAACACAGTTTCAATTTTTTCCTACGTTCTTTCTCTTCCTTAGATAGTGGGCCCCACGCACTGCCAATTTGCATGGGCTCAGGTGTATCATGAGTGGGAATGGTGGACTCATTTTTGTCAGTTTTGAGCACCACTAAGTGTGTGTCACCCCGGAATTTTTCTCCCTTATGTTCACTCAAGCGGTGATACAATCGTTCCACCAGGTCAATGAACTCAGAACACTCCGTAGGAGGTTCCACAATTTGGGCTAGAACATCCTTGAGATCGTCCCAAAGGCCACAATAGAAGAGGGAGGTCCTCTTCTCCTCGGGCCAGGTGATATAGAACAATGAATCCTTGTTAACTTGGTGCAAATTCAGCAACTCATTGTCACTGGCTTGCACGAAGAGGTGTTTGGCGAACAGCTTCCGCAAGGCTTCCTTGAACCGGTTGAAATCATACAGTATTTGGTCAATGCGCTCCACCAGCGGAATAGACCAATTAGCTGCATTGCGTTCCAAATAAGAGATAATAAATCTACCTTTGCAGCATCGTTGGGGAATGCAGCTGCCCGACACAAAAACTGTAGCTGGCACTGGTTACGAAAAATGTTGAACTTGGCACTATCTGCAAAACACCTTTCTGGAGGAGCTAAGGGCACATGGGTTGGTGTTGTGACCATTACCTGCATGGTGTGGTGGAAGTCGTTGGGCCTGAATCGGGTCTAGGAACATGATGAGATGGGTCAAACGGAGGGGCCTGTAGTACTGGAGATCTTTTTTTTTGTTTGACTCCTTCCCAGGGGGTGTCTTGTGGTTCATACCACTGTAGTTCAGTGTGCAACTCCAGGTTCTCTTGCTTTAAGGAAAGAACTTCCTTCTATAATCCCGCTAGGGCCCTAGTTAAATCTAATAGAGATGGAGCATCCTGATCAGCTGGTAAAGCCTATGCTAAACCTTTGAAAGTACCCATTGAGGAATCCATCGCCCAGGCAGCCCTGTATGTTGTGGCTTGGCTTTATGTTGAGACGGGCCACCCACCTGAAAAGCAGGATGTCTGCAGGGGCGATGGTATGCCCCCCGGCCTCCTGGAACACCTCTCAGCACTTCCTGGTGGACACAGAAACCCCGGCAGGTGTCCCAAAGGGAAAGGGGGAGTGGAAAAGATAGAGATAAAACACTGTCACATCTTGCCGGTCCAGCCATGCACCCTGTATCTTCGGGGGGGCAGGTCGTTGTTGACAGAGTGATAGTAGAGTTAGTACACTCAACTTCCTTGAAACTTAATCTCCCTTTCTGATATGGGCACGGGAGCGGTAGAAGAACACCGGAATGTTCCAGCACTTTTCTTGGATAATAATAACTGTTGGCACAATTAGTAACCCTGCAGTACCATAACAATAAGTACAGCGACACTAGGGCTGGCTTCTCGGAGATTCACTGTTGCACACTACAATTAGAACTGTGGTTGCACTTATAATGCCCAAGAAAGACAAACAAGTGCATTAATTATATCACATATAACTTTCCTGCATGCATAGAGTGAAACTAAAAGGAACAAAAACAATCCAAGAAATACAAATGTCCACTCTGGATGTAAACAGTTAGGGTGGCACAGTTTGGTTTGGTTTCACTGTGTGTATGAAAAACCCTTCAAAAGCAAATTCCTCAAACCTGAAACACAGGCATGAATGACGCAATTTAAATCCAAGAGTTATGCTATTAGAGAAAGAAAAGTCACGTAAATGCTCTTTTAAAATTGCACTGTCACTTTTTGTAGTACTCAAGCAGATTTCCTGAAGCACATTTAGGCAAGTAACTACAATAATAATGTAGAATGTTCAGAAATGCATTTGTCTCTTCAAGATAAGCACTCTGCCAAAATACGAGGTCTGAAATACACCAGCTGTTCTAGGAAAGCGCAGCACTCAAAGAACAAACTCCCTGGAGAATACTAATCACTTAGCTGCAGTCTTTTCCGGAGTGTTGGAGGAATGCCTGGTGTCAAGTGGTACAGGAACGAAGAAAAGAATTGCCTCAAAAGTCCTGAATATGGGGATGACAGCAGGGGCTGGACTGCCAAATCAGATGCTGAGATCAGGAAGCAAAACAAAGCCAAGCAGGGAGACATGCTTCACTCTGCTATTTATAGCCAATCAGGAAAGCAGATGAGTTTCCACATGTGGATGAGTCACCACACCCAATTAGAAGCACATGTCTACACCTGCTCACATTAGCAAACAAGCATTGGTAAAACAGGCATTGATAAAAACCAATTGTGTAACACAGCACATTATGTTTACTTAGAAACATGAAGGTTTAACCAAGAACAGAGATATGATTTAACCCTAATCCCTGGGGATGCTGACAGATAATGCAGGAGGTACTTTGGGGATTCCTGACACTGCCCACTAGCTGCACCGGAAGTGGAGGGCTGGTCGATAGTTTGGTTAGTGTCAGGGGCCCGCTACTGTGCTGTTGATTCCCTCATGATGTTGTTGGCCATGTCTGCCAGCACCCCTGCTATGGAGATCATGGTGGTGTTGAGGGCCTGCAAGTCCTCCCTGATCTCCTGATGTTGTTCCTCCTGCAGCCGCTTGTTCTCCTGCATGTTGGTAGGGATCTGGCCCATCGTGTCCTGGGATTGTTGGTAGGCCCCAAGGGCATTGGTGTGTGCCTCCTGGAGAGTTAGTTCCCTGCGCCTGTCCTCCCCCTGGTGCACAACAGTCCTCCCTGTGTCCCTGTTTCCCCTTGCCCCTGTCCCCTGAACGGTGTGCCCACTTCCACTGACCTCAGGTCCCCGATTGTCATGGGCTCGAGGTGTGGACTGGGATCCCTGTACAGGTGGGCACACTGCTGATTGATGTGTCCCGGGGACAGAGGTGTGGGGACGCTGGGTGGGTGCTGTGGTGTTGGATACTGATGGGGGAGGCTCTGTGGTGGACTGGGAGTGGGCTGGGGTGACCGACTGTCCAGTGGTGCCTGATGGGCCAGGTTGTTGATCCAGATCTAGAAGTCCAGAGTCACTGTCATCACTGGGGGCATCTTCTGTTGGGGGACTGGATAGTCGTGGTGCCTCCTGTCTGCTGACATTGGCTGGGGCAAATGCGGGGATGTAAGTGATGTATTATGCTTCATGCCTGTGTCATATTGTACATCCCTATCTTCCCCTCTATCGTTGCTGTTGCTCTACCACCTTTGATCGTGTATGGTGATGTATTAATTCGCCATGCTCTGCATGCATTGGTGGTGGGCAAATGTAGGGCCGGAAGGGATGTGCATGCAGTGGGTATGGCATTCAGGGCTTGGCATTTAGGTTAGTTAATTATGGTGGTGCACTGTGTGGGATGGAGTGGAGTGATGAGTTTCAGGGTGAGGGGTGGTGGTGGCATGCAGGTATGGGGGGGATAGGTAGTAAAATTGACTCACCAGTGTCTAGTTCACCGGCAACTCCAGTGAGTCCCTCAGGATGCAGTATTGCCAAGACTTGCTTCTCCCATGCTGTGAGCTGTGGGGGAGGAGGTGGGGGTCCACCAGCAGTCCTCTGTATGGCAAGCTGGTGCCTTGCTGCCATGGAATGCACCTTCCCCCGTAGGTCATTCCACCTCTTCCTGATGTCGTCCCTTGTTCTTGGATGCTGTCCCACGGCGTTCACCCTGTCCACGATTCTCCGCCATAGCTCCATCTTCCTGGCAATGGATATTTGCTGGAGCTGTGCTCCAAAGAGCTGTGGCTCTCCCCTGACAATTTCCTCCACCATGACCCTTAACTCCTCATCAGTGAAACGGGGGTGCCTTACTGGGGACATGGGTGTTGTGTGGTGTGTGTTGATGTGAGGTTGTTGTGTAATGCGGTGGGGTGTGTGCTGTGGGCTACACGAGGGATGTATGGGTGTTTGTGGTGTGTGTGTCTAGTTGTCGCAGTGGTCTTGGTGTCAGTCTGGTGGCAATAATTTGTATTTGTAAAGGGTTGTGGGTAATGTGGGTGTGTGTTTTATAGTGCTGTCGGTGGGAGGGTGTGGTGTATGAGTGTCAGGTGTGTGTTTTTGGTATTGGCCAATGTTGTGTAGTTTAGTGTTTGGGTGGCTATTTTGTGCACGGCAGTGTGTACCGCCAATGGTTTAGCGCCACTGTGGTGATTCGTGGGTCATAATTTCGTGGGCGTTGTTTTGTTGGAGTAACAGTGTGGGTGTTGGTACAGACACTTTAACACTGTCCTTTGGGCTGGGGGATTTGTCTATGTGGCGGTATTCTGTTGGATTGGTGAGTGTGTGTCATAATATGGGGAACGGATATTCGCTACTGCAGCGGTATGTGTGCGGCCATCACGGTGGCGGTAAGCGGGATTTTAACACTTCTGGTAAATTGGCAAGTGTCAGGGTACCATGCGTGGTAGTGTAAATTGCAGGGAAGACTGTACCCCATGTGGCGCAGTCTTCCACCGAGGGAACCATCCTGAATGGCAAGCACATTGTGAGAATTCCATGTTTTTCCTGTGGTCCCGTATGGGGAAACACAGCTTCCAGCTGATTTGTTTTGTGCGCTATCCGGAACAGAATTTTCTCTTGTTCTGTGGGTACCTTACCCATGATAGAATGTACTGTTTGTGGATTAATCCCAGTAGTAGCCAATTGGTATCCAGCAGGTGCTGGTGGTGCTGGACGCGCTGGTGTAGTATTCAGAGTTCGCCTTACGAACTGAACAAGACGTCTGTAAAGTGTTACCATATCAATATATAAGTTGCACAGATCAGCAGCCTGCATGTTTTGTATACGTGGATGAGGTGTGTACGTGGCAAACATAGGCCACGTTGGTCCGTCATTACCTAAGGGACCTAATCTTACGTGTTGTATTACATGTGGTAGGGCGCCATTAAACCAGTTCTGATGCTCCTGGTAAGTGAGCGGTATTTCATGATACTGGTATGCTTGGTACCGTTGAGGTACATTTGCAATTCTGTATGTGTGAAATGTGAACGTAGTGTTGTCTTCCTCAGGAAAGTGAACCCAGGAGTAAAATGTTTCTGTTTGATAAACTGCACTAGCTTCCACTATGAATGTAACATCGCCGTCCTCTTCTCTTAAGCCATGCCCCACTAAATATAGTGTTAATGCTTGTCTAACATTCTCAGGAATGTCTATGGTGTTAGCCATGTTGTGAAATGCGTAAAGAGATGGATCACCCAGTTGGGAGTAAAGTCCTTTTAATAGTTCGGGCACGAACAACCAACAGCCTAATTAGGTGCTCCCTGTTCAGCTGAGGAGGATCTTCGCCAAGACCATGGACGTCTCTGTATAATGGTACTTAGGGTACCTGTTGTATGTGAGACAGTGATAGTCAGGGTATGTGTACATTAGTGCCTAAACACCATAGTTGGTGGTGCCATGTCGTAGTTTGACTCTTGTTCTAGGCAAGACTGCTGGTTTAAAGATGACAGTACATATGTTTGTAGGTGACCATGCCTGTCTTACAACCTTTCGCAACTGTCGTCCCAACCCTCCCGGCTCACAAGCAGTACCTCACCAAAAACCCAAATAGTAAAAGGTGATTTATGGCAGCCTTTACGCATGGACTCAAGAGTGTAACATCTCAGGGAGTGTTGTAGTTAAACGGAGATTACCCCTTTCTCACATGTTTTCAATAGGTTTTATTAACAAAACTGCAATCTATGATAAGTTGCATGGGCTGCAACGATAAGGATAATGAATGATCCAAGGAACAGAATTGTAAAGATATGAGTCATTTATATAAAGACCCCCACCATCTTGCAATAACATGGAATGACATGAGGTGTGAAATATGTCCTAATACCCTAATAATGTGAACCTAATCTCTAACCTCAAGAGAGCTAGGTATGTTAAACCTAATCTGCCAATGTGGTGTCCATGAGAAGAGCCCCCCAACCCTCATTACCTTGGAATAAGGTCTCTAGCTCAGACTCCGTAGGGACACAACTGGGTCAGCGTTAAGGCGACGTGCAGCATCAATAGCAGCTATGGCATCTGGTCGGAATCCCTCTATCTGTCTAATTGAGGTGCATTTATACAGATCTGCTCAGACTCTTGACATAGGTCTTTTCCCTAACAACATGCTTGGGACGGCAATTTATGTAAACAATTCCCTCAAAGGCGTGAAGAGGGAAAGTACCTAATGTGAATACCTACAGTTTGTTTATCTCTGTTGCTTGATAGTGACGCCTTAGTGCAGTGGCACTGATAACATGAAATTAAAACATTGGCCTAACTAGAAACAAGGCAGACATCTTGAGATATATAATTAAATAAATGTGCTAAAATAGAGCAAACTAAGTAGGTTAAAAGTCACTGGGTGACGGGGGGCACAAGTATACAAGCCAGAAGGCTGAACTCCTGCTACCCATCAAAACAAGATAGGATTCACTACACAACCAATATTCATAGCCTTCTATAACCGAATGGGAAACAAAGGAATCTGAATAAATACATTTTTCACAATGGGCCTCAATGTGCTTTGCAGGGCTAGCATCAACATTTTTTAGGCTAATCCTGCAAAGCTCTGGACTAGTGTCAAAAATGTTGACGCTAGTTCCCCTAATTACTGCCATGGTGTGCAGTATCTTAGATATGGGTCACACATGGTGGCGTTAGGGAAGCGCTAAGGGGTGCAGGAAAAGTGGTGCTGCACTGGGTGCAGCACCACATTTCTTAAATCCGGCCCTTAGTTTTAGGCCAATTGAACAGTGTTATATCCGCATGCTTAGACTGGGCGCGTGGAGGGAATGTAGAATGAGGGGATGGCGTGATGGAAGCGAATGAGGAGAGACGGTTTCTGTGGGAGGTGGAGGTTGGGATGCTTTCTCTTCCAACGAACATTATTTCTCCACAATAAATATCAGAAACTCTTACCTTGCGCTCTGCTTCCAGTGTTTATTTAGCCACGGTATTGGCATTCAACACTGGCAACGAGGGACTTTCCTTCGCGTCTTTCAGGAGGCATCCCGACCCTGCGACCAGTACCTCGGCGGAAACAGTCTTTCTTTCTGATGTTACACCGTAACTGTGACTGGCCCCTTTCGCCCTTTTCATACTTTGGAGGGAAATAGTTTTCTTTAACGGTGTTTTACTTCTCGCTGCCGTTACGGTGTTTTCTGCTCGAGCGTCGTCACGTGCTTGGACTTCAGCCTCAAGCTCCCGGTTTCCAGGACAACGCGTCACGCCGTCATTGACTCTAACGCGCTTCAGCGGAGCGTCTGGTTTCCAGGGCAATGGCTCTCTGACTTCAACACGCTTCACCTCAGCGTCTGGTTTCCAGGGCAACTCCACACGCCACTTTCATTCCAATCTGCTATTGACTTTACATGCAGCGCAGCACAGTTTAGACACTTATACACCCAAACTCTACTTTCATGCAGCAGCAGCATTAGAGCTTATGTCCAGTGGAACATATGTGACAAGTTCTCCTTCTTTTGGATTTCTACAAACTGAGCCCGGTGTCCTGCTTTCAGAATACAAAGGAAACGCAGTAGTTTTACATTTCATTTCTAATTTCAGCCTGTTGATTTTGTTCTTCTGCGACAGGCACGCAATTTTCAACTGCGACAGGCACGCAAACTTACTTCTTTTGAACCTAACATCAGCCTGTTGATTTCGTTCTTCTGCGACAGGCATGGATTTTCTACTGCAACAGGCACTCAAACTCACTTCTTTTGAGACGCTGAATTGAGACAGTACATTTCTTAGTTTTTTTTTGTCTCCTCTTTTCTCCGCTAATAATGCAGAATGTTGCTGCTTCTCCTTTCTTTCTCTCAACTCCGGGTGATCCCCCAATCAAGTGGGGCAAGTGGAAGAAAGTGTTTGAGAGGTATTCTAGAGTTTGTGGGACTTCGCTTAGTACTGAGGGGAGAACTGCCCTATCACTTCATTGTCTAGGTACAGAGGGTCAAGAAGTTTTTGACCATCTCCCTGACATTCCTGACAGTGAAGCCATCAGTCTAACTGAGTATGAAATTTGTATTAGGAAATTGGACTTGCATTATTTACTGAAGCTCAGCACTATTTTAGAGAGGTACTATTTCGGTAGGAGACTGCAGTTTGATTTTACTGATTTAAGACATTTGGCTTCCTCATGCAAGTTTGGTTCTTCTATTGATGAACTAATTTGTGACCAATTTATGCTAGGTTGTAAAATTGATATAATATGTGATGAGTTATGGTTGTTGGATGATCCCCATCTAGATAAGGTGATTGTACTTGCGAAAAGAATCAAACACTCCTTGAAATGTGTTGAGGTTATGAAGAAACATGATAAGGAAGTGTCTGTGGTGAGGAACGGTAAACTTAAAAGTCCTACTCAGGGTATCGTCAAGAGGAAAACAAATTTCAGGTGTGGTAAAGAGGGGCATTTTGCTAATGATAGGGTTTGTCCAGCTATTAACAGTTCCTGTTCTTACTGCAAGAAGAAGGGTAATTTTGCTGCGGTGTGTAATCAACGGAAGTCTAAACAAACTGTAAACGCCATTGATAATCACACGGAAGATGTTAATGATTTCCAGTGTGGTCAAATTGTGTTACAGGTACCTGACTGCGGCGTCAAGGGCCCTGTAGATTATGTTTTGGTGGAAGGGGCAAAGACCTTGATGCTCTTTGATTCCGGTGCCAAAATCACAATAGTATCTAACCAGTTTTTCCAGGAACAACTAAGAGGGAAGGTCCTATTATCTGAACCTGATATTAGACCATGCGCATATGGTGGAGAACCAACAGAGTTGCATGGTTACTTTCTAGGCTTGCTCGAGTATGGTCAATGTTTTGCTTCGGGCAACATCTATGTTTCAAAAAAAGGGGACAGCATAATTAGTTGGTGGCATCAAAGAGATTTGAGGGTCATGCTTGACCCCAACAGTTCTCCTCCTATAATTCTTAAAGAGCAGTCTTGTGTTGGAGAAGTGAGAAATGTGAATTCTGATATGGTGACTGCTCTTTATTGTGACTTTGGAGACCTTTTCAGTGACAAAATAGGTTGTATGAGAGGATATGCCCACAAGATTAAGTTGCTTCCTGGTTCCATTCCTTTCCGCAGTAAGGTTCGGAGTGTACCTTTCTCCGTAAGGGATGACCTTCAGGCTGAGTTAACAAAATTAAAAGACCAAGGAGTAATAGAGGAAGTAGAAGGCACAGAGTGGTTGGCTCCCATTGTTATTGCAAGAAAAGCCAATAACAAGATTAGACTTTGTGTGGATCTTTACAAGCTCAACAAGTGTGTTGTGGTCAACAGGTATCCTCTTCCCAATATTTCCGAATTGCTGTCCATAGTCCCAGGAGCTAAAGTTTTTTCTACAATTGACCTCACTTCAGCTTATCATCAAATTGAATTAGATGGGTCGTGTAGGAACTATACAGCTTTTATTACTCCCTATGGTACTTTTATATTTGTTCGGTTCCCTTTGGTCTAATTTCTGCTGCCTCTATATTTCAAAGATTGATGGAACGTGTGTTGAAAGGAATATGTGTTGTGTGTGTACCAGGATGACATACTGGTATATGGTAGAGATACTGAGGAACATGAGGCGAGACTTAAAGAGGTTCTAGGTAGAATAATGGGATGTGGTTTGACTATAAAAGCTGATAAATGTAGGTTTGGTGTGAATACCATTGATTATTTAGGGCACACCATTTCTGGTGAAGGCGTATTGCCCAAGAAAGAACTGGTTGACTCCATTTGTTGCCTTTCTTCCCCCACCTCGAAAGAAGAATTAATGCGATTCCTTGGCATGGCTGAATTCTACAATAAGTTTGTCAAGAATTTTGCCAGTTCTTGTTTCAATATGAGGAGTTTGTTAAAGAGAGGGGCTGAGTATACCTGGAATGAGAAATGTGAGATGGAGTTTTGTGATCTCAAAGAGTCACTCGCAGTGGCACCTGCATCAAGAATTTTAATCCAAACCTCTGTTCCATTTTGACCACTGATTTCAGTGGTAAAGGTTTAGGGGCTGTCCTACATCAAGGAGGGTTGAATCCTGAAAACACCATTGCGTTCATTTCTAGAAGTCTTAAAGGCGCTGAGACCAAGTATTCCGTAATAGAGAGGGAGGCTCTCACTGTCTTTTGGGCCATTAAGAAATTGAAGAAGTTTTTGTGGGGAGGCTCTTTTGTCGTGAGATCTGATCACAAGCCATTATGTGAAGTCTTTTATTCCAAGGTGATTGATGCGGTATCCAGTAGAATCACTAAATGGATTGTTGGACTACAGGAGTATGATTTTGTTGTAGAATATGTTCCTGACTCTTACAATCTGCCGGCTGATGTCTTATCCAGATTAGTTCCCGCGGAAGCTAAGGACCAAAGAGATGAGAACTTGGATGATGAGTTGGAATGTTTTGATGGTGTGTGTGAGATTAATTTTGAAATAATCCTGGAATCCAAATGGCGTGAAGAGATCTTGGAAGATGTTGTCTTGCAAGAGGTCATCAAGTTGTTACGAGATGGTTGGAAGACAAAAAATCAAGGTAGTGATGGAAGTAGTGAATTTTGGAATGTAAGGAATGAACTAGTGTGTGGTGATGATCTACTAATGAGGGGTACAAGATTGGTTCCTCCCTCAAAGGTGAGAGCTCAATTGATAAATCAAGCTCACGACAGTCACATGGGCATTTCAAAGACTAAAGAGAGGTTACGTTCCTCCTATTGGTGGCCGGGTATGGATATTCAGGCTGAGAGGGTTGTGAGAGATTGCCTTCTGTGTGCTGTGAGTGAGAAAGCCTTGAAACCTAGGGTCCAACCCATGGTGAATAGGGATGCACGACAGGTCAGAGGCAAGACATTGCTTTAGACATTTCTGGACCCATTCATGGTAGTAGTATGACTGAATATGTGATTGTGGCTATTGACATGTATTCGAGGTGGCCTGAGGTATGTTTTACTGGGAGCATTGAGATGAACAAAGTGATGGAGTTCATTAAGGATTTGATAATCAAAGAAGGCATTGCCTCTACTCTCCTCACAGATAATGGGGTGCCGTTAGTTTCTGGAGAAATGAATGATTTTTTGAATGGATGTGGAATTAAACACAAACTGTGTGCCCTGTACCATCCAGAATGTAATGGCATGGTAGAACGTTTCAATTGAGTCCTCAAAGAAACTATCTCCATTGCTAAAAACAATCAATTGAATTGGAAGAAGGAGGTGTTGAAAAAGGTCTATGTATATAGACACACTCGTCACTCGTCTACGGGTCAGACACCTTTTGCTCTGTTTCGGGATAGGCGTGGTAACACTGGTTTGGAACCCAATTGAGTCAATTATCTCCTTGATGGCAGAGGTAGAGTGGTGATGAATGATAGTTGGATGCAGAGGGAACAGGAGAAGAAGGTGAAGAGTAAAATTAATTTTGATAAGACACATGCAGTGAAGAAAACTGTGATTAAGGTTGATGATTGGGTTCTTATCAAGAATCCTCTCATGAAAAGCAAACTGGCTGGTCCTGTGAAGGTTGTGAAACTATTTACCAATGCCGTGAAAACTGATGACAATAGAATTTGGAATTTGAATAGAGTTGTTAAGTATGGCGGTGATCACAATGACTTGTATAAAGATGATATGCATAGAAATGCTTTTGATAATTCCTCAGAGAATCCAGACTTAAGGAGACTGAAAGATTCCGCTGAAGCTTCGCCAAGGAGTTTGGGAGTGAGGAGATCAAACAGACTTGTCAAGCTACCTTCGCATCTCAAGAACTATGACCTGTTGTACAGAGTTTATGTTTTTTGATTTTTTTTTTTTTTTTGTCTCACATTGAGGGAGGGAGAGGTGTTATATCTGCGTGCTTAGAATGGGCACGTGGAGGGAATGTAGAATGAGGGGGTGGCGTGATGTAAGCGAATGAGGAAAGACGGTTGCTGTGGGAGGTGGAGGTTGGGATGATTTCTCTTCCGACTAACATGATTTCTCCACAATAAATATCGGAAACTCTTACCTTGTGTCAGGATACTTCAATTCGATTTCCTCAGAAGCAGAAGATAACTCCTCAGTCCCGACCCGAGCTACTCACAACGAATATTAATCCTTCGTGCTGAGTACCCCGGAGGGGGAAAGGGGAATGGGATGGTAGAGAGACTGCCACAGAGATGATGAACGCCAGTACTCAGTCTGCCTCTTCACATCTAAGATTGGATACAGCACCTGCAAGAGTCACAGTCGCAATTACTAGGGACATACAACATCAGTTTTTCACTTTCTACTCTCAACACTTAATTCTCTTTAATTCTATTATTTCTTCACTCACCCTGAGTTCTCTGCAGCCTTGCTTCTCTCTATAAATGATAGCTCTTCTTAAAAAATGCTTATTACTGATTCTGGAAGAACTTCTCAACCTTTGTTAGAGATTGGTTTTATGTTGCTATATATATATATATATAGTTGGTGATAATGCGTTCTTCAAATCAGCTGATGTTATTTAATTTCTCCTGTCGTATTGTGACTTCTATCAATACTTGTATTTGTAAATGCTTGTTTATTAAAGTTTGTTTCTCCTTTCTTACTTCGACATTTGTTGATAACTTGTATTTGTAAATGCTTGTTTATTACAGTTAGTTTCTCCTTCCTTACTTCGACATCTGTCGATAACTTGTAGTTGTAAATGCTTGTTTATTTAAGTTTGTTTCTCTTTTAAACTCTATTTTGGTTTATTACCATTCAATTTGTAAATGCTTATTTGTTAACAGTTCGTTTCTCCTTTAAACTTGGCCTTTGTTTATAACCTTGACATTTGTAGATACTTGCTCTTTTAAAGTTCGTTTTTTCTTTGACTTTAATATCTTAAACAAGAACCTTGTAAACATAGGGTTAATTCATACATTAACTCTGTAGCCTTGCCGACTTCCACGGAAACGGTCTACTATCAAACTCTTCGAATAAACCTTGACAATATTTATCCGTTTTCTGTAATATAATCTTCAAATGTAATTTTACCTCACAGGAGTTTCTGTTCTAAAGCGCGCTCTCTCTCCACACAGCTGATTCCTGTCAGACCTCAGTTGAAGTGCAAGGCTTCCAGCTGGAGAGCTCGTAACCTAGCAACCAACCGATTGCAAGACTAGAACTGTAACTAACCTTCAGGACTCACAGCGGCCGTCTTGGATCTTCTCTTCTTGATTCTTCCTTTGAAATAAGCGCAAGATTACTCTGCAAACCTTCTTCCAGTTTGGGCTTTGCTGTCTCCACTGAGGATATCTCTTTGCTTTTCTCATGCACTTCTTTGATTTGACTTGGCAAGTTTGTGTGGTCATGACACCTTGCGCTCTGCTTCCAGTGTTTGTTTAGCCACGGTATTGGCCTGCAACAAACAGCTTATGTGATGTTGATACGGGTGCTGCAGAAGACGCTGAAGAATTTGAAAAGGGATCTTTGGTGTTGGCAAAGTACCCAAAAGCAGTTCATGCCAACACTGGAGCCAGTGTCAGAGAAGGAGAATTGGCAAATGTATCCATTGGTGGTTTATAGTACATGATTCCATCCGTTTGTGTTGAATTTGAGTAATATAGCTCGAACTTTAGGCATTTCTTATCGTAGATGCAGTGACAGGTACTAATTAAAAGTTCATTTTCCACCCACCCCAAGCTCAGAGAAGTGTCATCACTGTTGTTTAAAATTTGTAGAGGTACATCCTGATTGGCAGTGAGAGGGGTTCAGGAACTACCCTGGAGTTCTCGTGGTTTGCTCTGCAGGACTGGCCACATGGTGTAACTTGACATTGTAAATTGAAACAAAGAGGTTTCCATAGAACCAGGCAGCGGTGGTAGTATGACAGCTCTGTTACCATGTATTCCCAGGAGCGGAACCGGTGCTTGATATAAAGGGCCAAAATAATTTTTTACAGCAATCTTTTCTCATACTAGATCCCTAGCCTTTGGAATCCAGCCAGTTGGTGTTCTTGGTGAATCCTTCATTCCCAAGGTGGCAGCACATGTAGATGTGTTTTCATCACAGAACTGCTGTAATTCCTCAAGACAGTGACACGTTCATTTATGTCAAAAGGTGTGTTTGCCGCTACTGCACCAGAGCCATCAAGATCTGGCACACACATAGTTATGCCAAACAATACCTCATATGGGGTACGCCCTCCAAAAGACCTTCCAGGCAGATTATTAAGTGCTCTGTGAACTCCATACAGGTGGTTAAGCCAACTACGACCCATACCTAGTACTCTTGTTGTAAAGGATTGCTTTAAGTCTCGGTTTTTCCAACCCACAACCATGCTTCCTTCGGGTTGGTAGGGAGACGAGAAATGGAGTTGAACACCCATTGTTGCCATGGTGTGCCTGAATGCCCTAGAGGCAAAGGCAAGGCCCTGGACTAATGGAATGCCACAACTGCATATGTCCCGATGAAGACTTGCAGAACTTTAATAACAGTTTGAGCATCAGCTGATCGTTGTGTCCATACCCATGTGAGCCATCAAGATCTGGGACATACAGAAGTATGCCGAACAATACCTCATATGGGGTACGCCCTCCCAAAGACCATCCATGCCGATTATTAAGTCCTCTCTGAACTACATACAGCTGGTTAAGCCAACTACGACCCATACCTAGTACTCTTGTTGTTAAGGATTGCTTTAAGTCTCAGTTTTTCCAACCCACAACCAGGATTCCCTTGGGATGGTAGGGAGACGAGAAATGGAGTTGAACACCCATTGTCGCTATGGTGTCCCTGAATGCCCTAGAGTCCCTAGAGGAAAAGGCAGGGCCCTGGTCTAATGGAATGCCGCAACTGCATATCTCCCCATGAAGACTTGCAAATCTTTAATAACAGTTTGAGCATCAGCTGATCGTTGTGTCCATAACCATAGAAATTTGAAGCAAGAGTCAACAGCGACTAATACGTATTTGTATGCACCATCAGTTGTTAGGGCACCACAGTGGTCCAGGTGCACATATTGTAGTGGTTTGTTGGAAATTAGCAGAGGTATCTGCAGTGGGCACTTCACAGTGGACTCTTTGACTTGTTGGCAGATGTCCCAACAAAGGATATACTGTTTGGTCTGCTTATACAGACCTGGCCACCAGTAGATTTTTGGAAGTAAGGAAATAGTAGCCGTCACACAGGAATGGGCAGAAGCAACCCCTTGTGCTCTGCTTTTATGAGATTTAATCTTTGGTCTTGGTTGGGGATTACACGATCACCTACCCCTGGTATTGTTGCTAATGCAATGTTTTGGGTGCTTAGACCGTATGAATATTTAGCTGATACGCCTTTGGCAAGGACTTGCCATCAGCTGAAGCTTTCACTGCAGCTAGTGTTTCATCATCCAGCCTCACATGAGAGCGAGTAATCGTAGCAGCAGAAGCCGTTGCTACTGCTGACTCAGCTGCTTCATCAGCCAAGGTGTTTCCTACAACATGTATATTTACACGTTGATGGCCCAATGTGTGTACTACATGGACGTTTGGTAACGTTTCCTTCAGATCTGCTACTGTCCCCCACAAAAATCTGTGTTTGATGATTTCCCCTTTGTAATCTCTGAACTGATTTTGGCGTCAGTAATGCAGATATTTATTAAAGGACTGTACGCAATAGTACGAATCACACACAAACAGTGTCAATAGTTCAGGATCTGTATATTCCAGTGAAAATATTAGAGCCTTAGAGATTTACGCTAATCCTGCAAAGGTCCGAATTAGTGTAAAAAATGTTGATGGTAGTTCGCTAACTACCGCCATGGTGCAGTGGATCTTCGATACAGCGCACACATGGTGGCATTAGGCGGATGCTAAGGGGAGCAAGAAAAGTGGCTCTGCACTGGGTGCTGCACCACTTATCTTAAATCTGGCACAAAGTGTTCAGCAGTGGAATACAAATGTGATTTGTATGCTATTGGAGCGTTATCACCATCATTGAATCTTGTTGTGAGACTCTTGCTGTTTGAACGAGACTGCTGGGTTCGAGGTGGCAGTACCACCGCTTTTGGGTGACTGAGTCATTCCTTCATCAGTTGGTGGCTGTCGTTCCTACCCCTCTGGCTTGGTAGCAGCACCCCACCCAACCCAGAAAGGAAGAGTGATTTGTGCCAGCCTATCGAATGACACTCAGATGACCTCTCAGGGAAGTCGCGGTGAACGGATCTTACACCTTTCTCTCATTGGCAAAAGGTCTCATACACACACAGGCAATATAGAGATGCAGGATGGTTTTCACTACATTTATTGAAAAGACTGCAATCTCTGATAAAATATATGATAAAATATATGAGGTGCAATCATTAGGATAATGAGGAATAATAAAACTAGGATTGTGATGATTAGTGAGAAAAGGATGAAGAATCCCAATATAATGCAATAAACATGTATTTAGAATTCCTACCTAATGCCTAGAATCTAGCTCCTTAGCTAGAGCACAGCAATGTGTCCATACATACTCTATGAGAGTAGCACCATCCCCATTACCTTAAAAAGAAGGTCTGTCTTCCGTCTCCTTTGCTGGCATTTAGAGACAAGGTGGAGGTCCGCTGTAAGGTAGCATGCAGCATAGATGGAAATCCAGTCTGGAACAACCCCTCTCAGCCCTCCATTGGCCTACATGGTGTTTTTATAGGAACACGTTTTCTTCTGCGAAATAGGCTTGACGTTGGCATGTGGTTAAGTGTTAGACTGCACATTCATGTGGTGGCAATACCAAACATTATCTTGTGTTGGTCTCGTACTATTCCCTGTCAACCTTGAGCAAGGAACATGATGAGAAATGTTGTGCATAGTAATAATAAAAACGTTCTCACAGAATAGCAACTTATTATGGAAAATACAACATCGTCACTAAAAGCAAGCTATTCTAAAATGAATAAAAAATAATAATGAAAACACAGCATATTATCTAAGTAACAGGGCACAGACCACAGGCCGAAGCTGAAATGTATGTGCCTGAGTAAGGTACTACAATGAACCCACAACAGTCTTACACAGGTGATTCTGATGGCACCAGCAATTACTCTGATGACCAAGTTTGTTTTGTTATCATGTTTTGCTTCAAGCTGCAATGCTCTAAGGATGCATGTATGTTCAACTGTTCAATATTTGCTAGAAAAGTCTGAAAGTATTAAATCATAAAGTGGTTTTATATGTTGTGCGTGATCTGGAACGTATGTTCTGCTAAAATTGAAAAAGCCCAACAATAATTGTAGCTTTTTAATAGTGTTTGGTGGTTGTAACGATGTACTTTTTTTCAGAAAGTGGGGCGCCAGGCTCTTTCCTTCATGTGATTACTTGTATCTCAGAAACAGGACACTGAGAAAAGCAATTTTTGTCTTCTTGAAATTAAATTTGTAGCCTAGTTCAGCAAATCCCACCACAATGCGATCCACCCATCTTAGGTATGTGACAATGTCATCATCTGTAAGATAGATATCATCTACATAGGACAACGCCTCAGGTCAATATTGTGCAATATTGACGTTAAACACACTGAAAACAATCCAGGACTATTCTTACACTCCTGTGGGAGTCAACAAAATGTTCTTTGAGAGCCAAGTGCATCTAAGGGGCTTAGATTCCATCTTATAGGTGCTAGATTTTGGTAGAAACAAACGTTGGAAATATCCATGGTTGTTCTGTATTTTTGTGCACTATATTTTTAATAAGTGCTGTGCTGTGTGCATTTTTTATAGCAAATGTGCATGTGTGACTGTTTAAATGTCTGTAATCTGAGACTATTCTATATGAATGGCCCGGCTTAGCTACTGGGAACAAAGGTTGTTCATTGGTGATACGCAGGTTTCTATTACACCCTGTGTGAGAAATTAGGTCTTTGGTTGGCAGTCAGGATACCCCCTGTCCAAGCAAGGACCCTCACTATAGTCAGGGTAAAGGAGAATCACCCTATGGTAACCCCGCTCACCTCCTTGGTAGCTTGGCACAAGCAGGTAGGCTTAACTTCAGAAGGAAGGTGTAAGTATTTGTACCAACACACACAGTAACCCAGAGAAAACACTACAAAATGAGACAACACAGGTTTAGAAAAATAGATAATATTTAGCTAAAGAAAACAGTGAGAACACTGTTAGCGCACAAAAGTACCTGGGTAGGGTCAAAATAAAGCCGCCCGGGCGAGTGTATGTAGAAAAAGGCTAGTAATGCGTAGATTTCTCACCCTCAAGCGAGAACGTGCGTCGTTCCTCTTTGGGTCAGGTCAGCATGCATCGTTTCTTCTCTCCCGCAAGAGAGGCATGCGTTGATCTGGACGGGCACCTCAAGGCCGGGCAGGCTTTGTGTTTATTTTCCGCACCCAGCGCTGTTTCGTCGAACCCGGTCGCATGGTGTCAAGAAACAGCGCTGCGTGGGGGCTTGCTTCGTTAACAGCAGTCACTGTGGGTGATGCGCATTATTTCTTCAGCCGTGTTGCATCGATCTCCCAGCCACGATGCAGGTGAAGCGCCGATTTTAGCCTCAAGGCCGTCGGCGCATCGTTTCTCAGCCGTGAGGCGGGTGGTGCATCAAGTTTAACCGCCTGGTGGTGTTTGCGTGGATTTCTGTCCTTTTCACCAGCTGCACCTTTCAGGGGCCCCAAGACAGATTAGGGTACCACTTGGCAGGAAGGACTCTCAGAAGAAAGTTCAGGTGCTGGCAGAGAGATGTCCCTGAGACTTCAACAACAAGAGGCAAACTCAGTTCAAGCCCTTGGAGATTCTTCACCAGGGGGAAGTCGCACAAAAGTCAGTCTTTGTCCTCTCTCAGGCAGAAGCAGCTACTGCAGCAGGCCAACCTAGCAAAGCACAGTCACAGGCAAAGGGGCAGTGCTCCTCCTCCATCTTCCAGCTCTTCTCCTTGGCAAAGGTTCCTCTCGGTTCCAGAAATAATCTAATTTAAGGGGACTGGGTGCTCTTCTTACACCCCTTTCTGCCTATGAAGTACGACTACTTCAAAGAGAAGACTTTGTTGTTTACAAGATCCTGCCTTGCCCAGGCCAGGCTCCAGACACACACCAGAGGGATGGAGACTGCATTGTGTGAAAGCAGGCACAGCCCCTTCAGGTGTGAATGACCACTCCTCCTCTCCCCTCCAGCACAGGTGGCTTATCAGGATATGCAGGCTACACCCCAGCTCCCTTTGTGTCACTGTCTAGAGAGAGGTGCAAACAGCCCAACTGTCAAACTGACCCAGACAGGAAAACCACAAACAAGTCACAGCATAGTTTAAGCAAGAAAATGCTTACTTTCTAAAAGTGGCATTTTCAAACACACAATCTACTATACTAAAATATGTATTTTAAAATTGTGAGTTCAGAGACCCTAAACTCCACATTTCTATCTGCTCCCAAACAGAATCTGTACTTTAATAATATTTAAAGGCAGCCCCATGTTAATCTATGAGAGAGATAGGCCTTGCACAGTGAAAACCGAATTTGGCAGTGTTTCACTGCCAGGACATACAAAACACAATTAATATATGTCCTACCTTCAACATACACTGCACCCTGCCCATGTGGCTACCTAGGGCCTACATTAAGGGTTCCTTAAATGTAAGAAAATGGAAGGTTTAGGTCTGGCAAGTGGGTACACTTGCCAAGTAAAATTGGCAGTTTAAGCTGCACACACAGACATTGCAGTGGCAGGTCTGAGACATGTTTGCAGGGCTACTTGTATGGGTGGCACAACTAGTGCTGCAGGCCCACTAGTAGCATTTGATTTACAGGCCCTGGGCACCTCTAGTGCACTTTTCTATGGACTTACTAGTAAATCAAATATGCCAATCATGGAAAATCAATCAACAGTACAATTTACACAGTGAGCATATGCACTTTAGCACTGGTTAAAGTGTCCAGAGTCCTAAAGCCAGCAAAAACAGGTCAGAAAAAAATAGAAGGAAGGGGGCAAAAAAATTGGAGATGGCCCTGCAGAAGGGAAAAAGTCCAACACCCTGGTACTGAAGATGTGTAAGTAGTTCTCTCACTGGTGCTTTAGCCTCATGTTTAACGGGGTATTGTGGTTGAGGTTTTGGTGTCAATCTAATGGGTATCAAATGGTAGGAGGAGCCTTTATTGCATCCTACATGATTGTGATACAGTGCTGGAGCTTGTGCTAATGCCCAATCTACTGTGTAAGCTTTTCCTAATTCTTCAGGAACAAGGAATGAGAATGGCAGCATGATGACAACTTCCCCTTATGGGAGTCTATAGACAAATTCAGCTGGCCAATCATTTTCTGCCATGAGGATATCATAACTCAATGTTAATCTTCCCCAAAATACTACTTGTGTGCTCTGTCTTTCTCTATTTCTATTTTCGCTTTGTAAACCCTGTCCGGACGGGGGGGCGAATGGGGGAGATATGCCTGTCAGCAGTTTTGACTTCTAATAAGTTGTTAGTAGCTGTCACATCCAGAAGCTCTTGAAGATTCTGGTGAACGTTTGTGACCCCTGCCGTGCTATCTAGCTGAGTCACTGCCCACGTCCGGTTCTTGAGTAAAGTTCTCATTCTGTGTGGCATTTTTAACTGAAATTTCTGCCTCTTTTTTCTTTTTTAATTGTTGTTTCTGTTGGGGGAGTTTCTCGTCCTTGTTTATGGAAACTTCAGATGAGCGTTGTGAGTCTTTTCTCGGTTTCAAACACTCGTTTTGTTGTTCTGAATGCCCTCCTCTCTCACTGCGTTTATCCGGTGAGTCCTGAAAGGAATGAGAGTGGCGTATATCAGTATATTGGTATCTATCAGGAGTTTTTAAAGTGTCCCTATTTCTAAAATTATAGCATTTCTCTGATGTCTCCAAACGCTGAGATCCTCGTCTTTGTTTTAGACTCTCTTTATTCTGTTTTTGTTTATCCCAGAATTTTTAGAACTCTCTATGAATTGCTTGGTAGAATCCTTATTGTATTTACCTTGTAGTTGTGGTTTATCTGGTCTGGCTCCCAGACTATCCTGGCCTATACTAGTATGTTTCTTTGCGATTATCTTTGGCAGCTCACGTTGTTGATCCTGTACGAGAACATCCCATAGCCGCTGGCGTACTGCCAATGCTCCTGCTTCCTTTTTAAGATTACTCAATATTATTGAGGATACTGTGGTAAAATTGCCCATTAATTGCTTCCCCAAGTCTAGGGCCCGGTTAGGCCCGAATTCATCTTGAATCTGCTTTAACACTTCCAGAAGATTTGCAGGTGTTTGTGTACCATGTACAGTAGTGTAGCTGTGCAGTTGTCCACTGATGGAAGTATCACCAATGGCAAGCACATTGCGAGAATTCTATTTTTACCTTGGGGTCCTGTATAGGAAAAAACTTCCTCCAAAGCGTGTATTTTTTGTGCTAACAAAACTGAATTTCTTCACATTTGGTGGGTACCTTACTCATAATTGAATGCACAGTGGCAGGGTTAATGCCCACTGTGGCCACATGTGGGTGCACTGAAGCAGCCTTTGCTGGGGAGGTGTTTAAAGTTTGCATTACAAATTGTATTAAGCATCTATACATTTCTACTAAATTAGTGTAGAGGCGGCACACTTCTGCTACTGTCAGTGTACCTGCATTTGGGTGTGGTGTATGGGTAGTCAATTCCGACCAAGTACAACCGTCATTACTTAAAGGACCTAATCTAAAATTCGGTGGTACATGTGGTAGGACGCCATCAGGGCAATTTTGGTGTTCTTGATAAGATAGTGATATTTCTAAATACACATAAGGTCTATAATGTGCGGGTGCATTTGCTGGAGTGTAGTGATGAAATGTGTGTGGGTTCTCATCTGCTGCTGAAAAGGTGACCCAAGAATAGAACATTTCAATTCTGTATGCAGCATGAACCTCAACAACAAATGTAACTTCTCCTCCTTCATGTGTGAGGCTATTTTTTATTAAATGTGTTGTGTGGGGGAGTCTCATGTTTGCTGCAAGTGCGACCCGTTGTTGGTAAACCATGTTTAAGGTAATATTGTTCAGAGACAGAAACACCAATTGAGGAGATCCTTATGAAAGTTGAAGCTTGAACAACCTACAGCGTAAAGTAGATGCAACCTATCTAGCTGAGGTGGATATTCCCTAATACCAAGGAGGTCTCCGTGTAAGGTAATTAGAACGAGACTCCAGGATTTTGGGCAGCAGCACCACTGAGCGTGGGGGACTGAGTCTGATCCACATCGTATGATAGCTGTATGATAGCTGTCCACCTAAACCTTTTGGCAGCTACCAGCACCTCACCAGAACCTGAGAGTGAAGGTGATTTGTGGCAACCTATCGCATGACAAAGACTCCTCAGGGAAAGTAATGCTGGACTAGACCTTACCTCTTTCTCTCAGTTATACACGTCTCAGACATGCAAAGACAAACAGAAGCAGGATTTGGTTCAATACATTTGATTGAAGCAACTGCATTCTATGTAAAAAGGCGTGTATTGCGTTTATCAGGATAATGAAACACAACACTATTAGCACGGTGACCTGAAAAGTGAAGCAGAGAAGAAGTCCCAAAATACTGTGACAATCTTGATTCTAAAATCCCTACCTGAATTACTAAGATTCTACATGAGAGCGATAGCAGTGATAGCTCTTATCTGCAGGTCTAGTCCCTGAAGGGAAACACAATCTCCATACATGTGCTACAGGTAGAGAAGAGGTCTGTTGATCTGCTGGAAGAACGGGAGTCCTCCCACTTGGATGAAGAGATGGCGCACAGTTTCAGCAGAAACCGCGACAACAACATGCGGCATAAGATGGCTGGCTGGGTGGAATGTCCCCTCTGATGTGGTGAGCATAGTGTGGTGTTTTATAATAAAACGTACTGTTTGTTCTAAGAATTTTCCTGATGTGACAACATGTATTTTTCTGTGTAGGATAGACATTGTACTCTTTGGACTGGCAATACCAGGTAAACTATTGTGTGCAGCCTTGGGTTGAGCACAGGATGAAAATGTTGTCTGAAGAAATGAATAACAAATTCTCAACTAAAAAAAACCTGTGTAAAATGCCTGGAGCTAAACTAATGTGCCTGTGTAAATGCTAAAATAACCTTGTGACACAACTTTGATAAGGTGCAGAGACTCACAGTAGGTACAAGGCCTCCAAGGTGTAGAGACTCACAATAGGTACAAGGCCTCCAAGGTGCAGAGACTCACAGCCGGTAAATCACCACCAAAGGGCAGGCACTATGATGGGAACACACAAGTCAGTCTCTTAACTTGGTTCCTAGGAGATTCACTTCAATCTCTGGAAGCAGGGGTTCATAGTGGTGATGGGACACTAAATACAAGTTGTCACAGTGATGTCACACTTGCCCGCCTCACCCATGTAGTGTTTTGTTGCTCTCGATCATGCCATTTTGGATGTTCTGCTTCTTCCAGTCAGAAAGAGCAGCAATGCAGAGACTCTGGTGTCCGCCTAGCTTAGCAGCAGTAAATATCTCTTGGCAATGCACTGCACAACTGGGGCTCGGCCTCTGGCACTGCAAGATTCTCAGTGCTCCAGGAACTGTGCCTCATTATTGAGCAGTGCTCAGCTCATAGTTTTTGTCCTTGCTGATAGGAGTATGAACCTTATCCATCAAAAGCAGACAACCATAGACTTGATGGAGCATTTCTTGTATGCTCTCAACTTGAGGTTGACTGTCTTTTTCCCTGAAGGATTAACCAGGAAGTTAGGCAACAATCACACATCGAAATTTACAGTGTAACTAATTTGGCCACACAATGAAAACCCAAATGGGTAATAAAGGTAAAGGGTTTTATTACAAATTGTCTCTCACGATAATATAAACAAATCTCAAAAATATGCTGTAGAGACACAGAATAACCAACCATGGGGTAACCAAATCTTCTGAAGAAATTTAGAAGTGTCAGCATAAGGCAAATCAATAGTTCAGTGACAGCACTACAAAAGATTAACAAAAGAATCTGATGTTGTGAAAACAGATGGAAATCCTTTGTAAGTAAATGCCTCCTTGGCATGGTTACCCCCTGACTTTTTGCCTTTGCTGATGCCAAGTTATGATTTAAAAGTGTGCTGAGGCCTGCTAACCAGGCCCCAGCACCAGTGTTCTTTCCCTAACCTGTACCTCTGTTTCCACAATTGGCACACCCTGGCATCCAGGTAAGTCCCTTGTAACTGGTACCCCTGGTACCAAGGGCCCTGACACCAGGGAAGGTCTCTAAGGGCTGCAGCATGTCTTATGCCACCCTGGAGACCCCTCACTCAGCACAGACACACTGCTTGCCAGCTTGTGTGTGCTGGTGGGGAGAAAATGAATAAGTCGACATGGCACTCCCCTCAGGGTGCCATGCCAACCTCACACTGCCTATGGCATAGATAAGTCACCCCTCTAGCAGGCCTTACAGCCCTAAGGCAGGGTGCACTATACCATAGGTGAGGGCATAGGTGCATGAGCACTATGCCCCTACAGTGTCTAAGCAAAACCTTAGACATTGTAAGTGCAGGGTAGCCTTAAGAGTATATGGTCTGGGAGTCTGTCAAACACGAACTCCACAGCACCATAATGGCTACACTGAAAACTGGGAAGTTTGGTATCAAACTTCTCAGCACAATAAATGCACACTGATGCCAGTGTACATTTTATCGTGAAATACACTCCAGAGAGCATCTTAGAGATGCCCCCTGAAAACAAACCCGACTTCCAGTGTGGACTGACTAGTTTTACCAGCCTGCCACACACCAGACATGTTGCTGGCCACATGGGGAGAGTGCCTTTGTCAATCTGTGGCTAGTAACAAAGCCTGTACTGGGTGGAGGTGCTTCTCACCTCCCCCTGCAGGAACTGTAACATCTGGCGGTGAGCCTCAAAGGCTCACCCCCTTTGTTACAGCACCCCAGGGCACTCCAGCTAGTGGAGTTGCCCGCCCCCTCCGGCCCCACTTTTGGCGGCAAGGCCAGAGGCGATCATGAGAAAAACAAGGAGGAGTCACTGGCCAGTCAGGACAGCCCCTAAGGTGTCCTGAGCTGAGGTGACTCTGACTTTTAGAAAAATCCTCTATCTTGCAGATGGAGGAGTCCCCCAATAGGATTAGGGATGTGCCCCCCTCCCCTCAGGGAGGAGGCACAAAGAGGGTGTAGCCACCCTCAGGGCTAGTGGCCATTGGCTACTAACCCCCCAGACCTAAACACACCCCTAAATTGAGTATTTAGGGGCTCCCAGAACCTAGCAAGATAGATTCCTGCAACCTAAGACGAAGGAGGACTGCTGACCTGAAAGCCCTGCAGAGAAGAAGGAGACACCAACTGCTTTGGCCCCAGCTCTACCGGCCTGTCTCCCCACTTCAAGAAAACTGCAACAGCAACGCGTTCCCCAGGGTCCAGTGACTTCTGAAGCCTCAGAGGACTACCCTGCATCTAACAGGACCAAGAACTCCCGAGGACAGCGGCCCTGTTCCACAAAGACTGCAACTTTGCAACAAAGAAGCAACTTTTAAAGACAACACGTTTCCCGCCGGAAGCGTGAGACTTTGCACTCTGCACCCGACACCCCCGGCTCGACCTGCGGAGAAACAACACTACAGGGAGGACTCCCCGGCGACTGCGAGCCCGTGAGTAGCCAGAGTTGACCCCCCTGAGCCCTCACAGCGACGCCTGCAGAGGGAATCCAGAGGATCCCCCTGACCGCGACTGCCTGCTTTAAAGAACCCGACGCCTGGTAAAGACACTGCACCCGCAGCCCCCAGGACCTGAAGGATCCGACCTCCAGTGCAGAAGCGACCCCCAGGTGGCCCTCTCCCTTGCCCATGTGGTAGCTACCCCGCTGAAGAGACCCCTGGGTCTCCCATTGAACTCCATTGCAAACCAGACGCCTGTTTGCACTCTGCACCCGGCCGCCCCCGTGCCGCTGAGGGTGTACTTTTTGTGCTGATTTGTGTCCCCCCCAGTGCCCTACAAAACCCCCCTGGTCTGCCCTCCGAAGTCACGGGTACTTACCTGCTGGCAGACTGGAACCGGGGCACCCCCTTCTCCATTGAAGCCTATGTGTTTTGGTCACCACTTTGACCTCTGAACCTGACCAGCCCTAAGCTGCTGGTGTGGTAACTTTGGGGTTGCTCTGAACCCCCAACGGTGGGCTACCTTGGACCCAACTTTGAACCCTGTAGGTGGTTTACTTACCTGCAAAACTACAAACACTTACTTCCCCCAGGAACTGTTGAAAATTGCACTGTCTAGTTTCAAAACAGCTTATTGCCATTTGTGTGAAAACTGTATATGATATTTTGCTAATTCAAAGTTCCTAAAGTTCCTAAGTGAACTACCTTTCATTTGAAGTATTACTTGTAAATCTTGGACCTGTGGTTCTTTAAATAAACTAAGAAAAGATATTTTTCTATACAAAAACCTATTGGCCTGGAATTGTCTTTGAGTGTGTGTTCTCATTTATTTCCTGTGTGTGTACAACAAATGCTTAACACTACCCTCTGATAAGCCTACTGCTCGACCACACTACCACAAAATAGAGCATTAGAATTATCTCTTTTTGCCACTATCTAATCTCCAAAGGGAACCCTTGGACTCTGTGCATGCTATTTCTTACTTTGAAATAGTACATACAGAGCCAACTTCCTACATCCTTCAAAGAGCCTAGATTATTGCAAAAATGTAATTCCATGTAAGGACATAAGGGGAAAAGGTGAGGAGCAAAAATAGGACAAAAAGGATTTGGAAAAATGAAAAAGAAACCGGAAGGGAAGGAGTCAGCATCTCAGAAGCTTGGTCAAGAGTCTTCTTCATAGAAATTCAAGTGTAAGCCTGAGCCACACTCAAAGAAGCATGGGGGACGAAGGGATAGTCAGAGGTCTGTACCTCTCAAAGTCCAAGGAAATCTAAGCTGCAGTCATCCATTGTGAGTGTGCAAAAAGTCCATCAGGTAGCACCCCTCGGATCTTACTATCACATGCTTCGTTGTATTCTCATGTCCAACGGTAACTTGTAACATCATCACTCGATTCCACAGCAGTCCTCAGAACGTGGTTGTCCTTGGTCTTCTGGACATCATTTGCAACATGTATGAATATGGGACAATCATCCTTTCTCTCGCTGTCTCTGTGTCAAGGTTCTGCTCCCAGACTCTCTATGAGTAAAACAATAGCACATCTATTCCCAAACCAACATTTCGTGAGAGTGCTCCTGCAATGAAATGACATGTTAGCTGAAAACCAAAAACAGTTTCTCATGTTAAAGAAATTCAGTCCTAGGAATGTCAAGTTAATAATAATATTCACTAATGCACTTTTGATAGCAAACTATACCGTGCACCTATTAATTCTGCATTCATATAATGTCACATATTCAATTTTAATTTCGCATTGCAGTTAATATAAATGAAATACAACTGTTAATAAATGTACTTCAATATAATGGTGAACTACATTTCTCAATGTTAGCCATAAACATTAGTGCACACATTATATAGATTCTTATCATTTCTAGTGCAAATACATTCAAGTAACATAAGAATGATTATATAAATGTATCATGTGATCATATGTCACTTAATAAATGAAGGTACTCAAAATGCATTTCTCTTACTACTACAGTGAATGCACTTCATACTTGAGTTTATGTGCCCCACTTTACATTAGAATATTGGAATGTCAGGAGCTCCATTGAAAACAATGGAGTGCTCTGGGCTTCTAATGGTTGGTAGAAGCCTAGAGCTCCACCATTCCGGTGTTGTCAGGTTCATAGCTGTTGCTATGAACAAAGGCTTCACCGAGCCAAAGGGGATTCCAGTCCCCTTGGGCTCGGTGAGGCCTTTGTCTTATTTATTAAAACATTCTTCCCTCTAGTGGCGGAATGTTCTAATAGCCTTGTAGCCCTCCATAGCTGGGCTATACCGGCCTTAAAGTGCTGCTCCCTTGTTAAAGGACCTCGCCTTCGGCTCGGGCCTTTAACACTATAGCGGGCCTTTAATGGACAGTATAGCCTGCTACAGTGGGCTATAAGGCTATATTAGTTCAATATTAGTTCACACATTATGCTCTATTTTATGGTCACATATAGATCAACATTGTGACGTCAGGGGTTGCAGCAAATCTAGTCTTCACCAGACTGCATGTAGTAATCACATTCCTCCACGGACCCAGTACTGGGGCTGTTGGCTCAAATCCAACTGTTCAGATAAATTAGAACTTCATCTCAAATTTTAGAGCACTCTGTACACTGAACGTTTATTGATCGTGTGTGCCACAACTCCATGGCAACAAATCAGAGGAAAACTGGAACTCCTATTCTGTGATTACTTCTAGATACCTCCTGTAGCCAGGCAGGTGTTGTTGCTGGCAGCACAGACCTGAGCCTGTGGGCATGGGCAGTGACCCCATTCCTTTGGTGCAGGTGTGCAGCAGTGGCCCTACCTTTGGGTCCCTGTGTTGCTTTGCTGTTGACACATTCTGCTGCACATAGAGAAAGAGGAAAATGCCTCCCAGGATTGTTTTTGTGCAGGAAGGTGTCCCTTCCAGCACAAAAATAATCCCACATTCACGCACACACTCTTCCACCGTGGTGCAAGGGTGCTTGCGTTGGCGCTAGGCAGCTAAGAGAGCACCAGCCCAGGGTGAAAACAAGAAGTGCGCCTTCTGCCATAGATACCGCACATTCCTGCCCTTTCGCTTTGACACCGGGCAGCGCAGCACGGTGACTATGCCCTGTGCCAAATCCCCATAAATATGCCCCTTAGTTTATGTGTTTATGCCGCACCCCTTCCGGAGGCGCCCACTTTTCCATCCCACCTAAAATCCCTGTGTTCTCTTCCCTCTTCCTAGTTTATAATGTCATTCAGGGGGGGGAGACCAGGAAGTGTCCCTCAGTGGAGGGGGCGACGTCAGCCCCACAGCTGCGTCATGGCGCGTTACAGGCCTGGTAGGTACATTAATAAATGCTTCTAGTGTAGTTGGGGGCACTTAATTTCGCTACAGACAGTTCTTTAAATGGGCCGGTGCTGTCCGTACTGAGTCCTGGCACTTTTTTTTATTTTGAGAGGGAGAGCACCTGCACTTCTCAAGAAAGAAGCAGGTACTGTGGTGCAGAGAACCTGCTCTTAGATCACCACAGAAGGATACAAAGCACTTTGCGGGTTGTTCTATGAGCCCACTGCATGCACCGCTCTCTCACTAACACTGAAAGATAATTTCACATTTTGCGAAAGACAGAATTAAAGTTACATGAACAAGTTACATTCTAAACTCCGAACTGAAAAAAAATAACACACTGTAACTGGAGATGCCGGGGATTGAACCCGGGGCCTCATACATGCAAAGCATGCGCTCTACCACTGAGCTACATCCCCTGGTGCAGGATGTGGGAGTCGGTGTTATTCTCAGCTCAGTGCACAGGGTGTCTCGGTATTTCCTTCCGCTCCTGGTTTTCTGGCCGGACCCCCGAGGCGCGTCCCCCGCACCGCTTCCCACACACACTCCCTCTCCTTCCCCATCCGCCGCTGCCTCCGGCTCCTGCTCCACACCTTCTGCCCGCCCAGGCTCCGGGGAGCCTCGCACCGTGCCAGCCGAGGGACAGGGGGGACAGAGGTCCCCGTTACTTCCAAGCCCCCCCTCCTGCACTCACTCTCTGCACCCCCTCCTGCACTCACTCTCTGCACCCCCTCCTGCACTCACTCTCTGCAACCCCCTCCTGCACTCACTCTCTGCACCCCCTCCTGCACTCACTCTCTGCAACCCCTCCTGCACTCACTCTCTGCAACCCCTCCTGCACTCACTCTCTGCAACCCCTCCTGCACTCACTCTCTGCACCCCCTCCTGCACTCACTCTCTGCACCCCCTCTTCTGCCCACCATCCCCCGCCCTCCTCTCGTGCACTCCCCCCACTAACCACGAGCTGCCCGGGGAGGAGGGGGGAAGTTACACACGCACCTTACCGGGTAATTAATGAGAAACCTTACAATGTGCCGGGTTGATAATGGTCTCACAGTATAAGAAAGACGGTAGAAGCAAAAAAAACTATAAAAAGAAAAAAATGTCCTTCGAGCCGGATTTGAACCAGCGACCTAAGGATATCAGCTTCACCACTACAGTCCTCCGCTCTACCAACTGAGCTATCGAAGGTACACGCTGATCACGGGTGCCTCATGTTTTGTACTCATTCACGCACACCTGGTGATCCTGCTGAAGCATTGGAGCTGTAGATCTGTGTTTTAGAAAATGAATTGAACACCAGATGACTCCAGAACAACTAACACACACACTCGGGCATGGACTTTACTTTCATTCACCAAACTAATGCATTTTGGGAGTTGTAGTCCTTCACTTCTTCTGATACAATTGAATAAACACATCTGAAAACAATGGCTTGTGATTCAAACAGGGGTCAAAGTGCATTGAAAAAAATATGAGAACAGTGATGCTGCGACCATTAAGGTGCGTTCAGTGAGTGTGGGTGACCGGGTGTGAAAAAAAATTGAAACCTCCTGTTCGTTTTTTGGTCTTTCACCTTCAGGTATCTACATATAAAATAACATGCAGCTTAAATGTAAAATAAATTTAGTTAAAATATTTTTACTGCCACGATGTCCCAGCCTCTGACAGAAAGCACTGTGAATATGTCAGCCATTATTTTAAACTTGCATTATACACACTATAACAAAGACTGCTACAAAATGTGCAAAAGCAGTTAAGATAAAATGGTGATTCCAAAATGTAGATTTTAGCAAGTTCAGACTGTACATAATGCAGTTTTTATATATATATATATAACAGTCCTTTAAAAGCACACACTTGACAGCTCAGCTAGTAACTCCCTTGCAATACCACTCCAAAACTATCAGTCTGTGTATTCAGGAAACTCCAGTGGCTCCATCAGTTAAAGCCAATACTTGCATTTCTTTCAGGCCAGCAGGCAGCCTGGCAGGGAGACTTGTTTTTTATTTAGATATTGCCTTAGGGTCTCCTTTTTGATTTCAGAAAGTGAAGATATTCTTCCAAACAGAACAGTGGCATCAGGTTAGAGGGGAATAGAGCAATCAAATTAATGGTGAGGAGGTACGGAGAATTCCTTAGTTTTCTGAATGAACTGGAGCTTCCTGTATGCCGCTAATGGTACCACATTCAGTTCCCTTGGTCCTGGAAGTTTCCTTAGGAGCCCATCAGTCTTCTGTGACGTAACAAAATTGATGACAAATTTGGAAAAACAAGAATATGGTTCAAGTCTATTGTGGCTGGTCAGCCAAGGAAGTCCTAAGATCATAATGTGGTTAGGAGAGGTGATGAGGTCAAAAGATAGGATCTCTTGATGTTTTCCAAAGGCCAACCTTAAGGGAGTGGTCATCTCTTTACCAGGTCCAGAGATCAATGCTTTCTATCTACTGCATGGACCTCATCAGGGGATTGCTTGGGGACTTGGGATATTTGCCATTCTTGTGGCCATGTTTGAGCCAGGTACAACAAATAAGGCCAACACCTTTTCATTCTGTCCATTAGGAAGTTCCAGAAGTATGGCCAAGAGGAACAGGGGAGTAACCAGTTCTCTGGAGGAACAAGTACAAGGGTTTCCTGACTTTCCCATTCTCCCCCTTCTGACAGAGGACAGGATCTAGAATTTCCCTGAACTTTCTGTAGACTTGTGGGACAAATGGGGATTAGATGACCAGAAGAGATGCAGCACATACATTATCCCTGCCTGCTTCTATGTTCTCGTTCTGCCACAGACAAAGCTTCGCAAGCTAGCCCAATTTGCATAGGCTCCTCTCCTGAAGATGAAGGATTCTCGGGAACAGGAGTGTCAGTCTTTAGATCTCTGAGAGAAGTCGTTGCTGGGGTTTGCTGAACCAGTGCCCTCAGCCTTTCATATCTGAGTTCATGGAGTCGGTGTTCAATGGACAGGGCCTGATCCATTAACGCTGCCATTGTTTCTGCAACGGGCGAATGTACCAGTTCATCTTTTATTTTCTCAGAAAAGCCCCAGTGAAAGAGAGTAACCAGAGTTTGGGAATAACCATGGAAAAAAGGCCATTTCCAACAACAGTGCTTTAAATTGGCCGGTACTCTGTGCAACTGAGTCCTGGCACTTTTTTATTTTGAGAGGGAGAGCCCTGCACTTCTTAATAAAAACATAATACTTTTAATTGGAGAGTACCAGCACTTATCAGAAACAAGCAGGTACTGTGGTGCAGAGTACCTACCCCTACATTTTCCCATTTCAAGCGCTGGCTGTAAATCACCACAGAAGGATGCAAAGCACTTTGCGGGTTGTTCTTTGTGTCCACTGCATGCACCTCTCTCTCACTAACACTGAAAGATAATTTCACATTTTGCGAAAGACAGAATTAAAGTTACATGCATTGATGCTCAAAATTGACAACAAAAATGCTAATGGAGATGCCGGGGATTGAACCCGGGGCCTCATACATGCAAAGCATGCGCTCTACCACTGAGCTACATCCCCTGGTGCAGGATGTGGGAGTCGGTGTTATTCTCAGGTCAGTGCACAGGGTGTCTCGGTATTTCCTTCCGCTCCTGGTTTTCTGGCCGGACCCCCGAGGCGCGTCCCCCGCACCGCTTCCCACACACACTCCCTCTCCTTCCCCATCCGCCGCTGCCTCCGGCTCCTGCTCCACACCTTCTGCCCGCCCAGGCTTCGGGGAGCCTCGCACCGTGCCAGCCGAGGGACAGGGGGGACAGAGGTCCCCGTTACTTCCAAGCCCCCCCTCCTGCACTCACTCTCTGCAACCCCCTCCTGCACTCACTCTCTGCACCCCCTCCTGCACTCACTCTCTGCACCCCCTCCTGCACTCACTCTCTGCACCCCCTCATGCACTCACTCTCTGCACCCCCTCCTGCACTCACTCTCTGCAACCCCTCCTGCACTCACTCTCTGCAACCCCCTCCTGCACTCACTCTCTGCACCCCCTCCTGCACTCACTCTCTGCACCCCCTCTTCTGCCCACCATCCCCCGCCCTCCTCTCGTGCACTCCCCCCACTAACCACGAGCTGCCCGGGGAGGGGGGGGGAAGTTACACACGCACCTTAGCGGGTAATTAATGAGAAACCTTAGAATGTGCCGGGTTGATAATGGTCTCACATTATAAGAAAGACGGTAGAAGCAATAAAAAAAAATGTCCTTCGAGCCGGATTTGAACCAGCGACCTAAGGATATCAGCTTTTCCACTACAGTCCTCCGCTCTACCAACTGAGCTATCGAAGGCGCTGGAGAGCTACCGCGGACCCCTCTCTTTACCGCGTGCAGTGACACCGCGGGAATATGAAAACCTTGTATTTACTCCCCCCGCCCATGAGCACATAGTTTACCGAGCAAGTGCTTGAGAGCTCTTCGGGTGCTTCCAGGTGCTGTAACCACAAGCAGTTAATGCTCCACAATTTAAAGCTCTGTAAGGTCCCCATACAATTGGGTACAAAAGACTTAAAGCAGCAGTCTACATTGAGAACAGCCACATTTGTAAACGAAAAGCAATTCTGTGTCAGGACCAGGATCCAATTAGGCTTCTCAATCTTTACTGCTCCATAAACAGCAGCCAATAAGAAAACAGTAAAAACAGAAAACACACTATAAACCATGAGGCTTTAACCACGCCTCTCATATGACCCACCAATAGTAGCCCAACACAGTCTACAACAGAGGTCTAAACCTTTTGATGCCGGGACCCCCTCTCAAAATGTTTTAAGTGAAAGGACCCCCTCTAACACAAATTTCTAGAACCTGGTACTCCTCATCATTGACAATCATAAACTGCTCCAGTTTACCTGATTTTGCATATCTAAGGTAGCGTAAAAATTCATGGGTGTTGCATGGGACCACCCACCACAACGCCCATGGAACGCCTTCTTGACGCAAAGTAAGGCAACGCAAGGACTTGCGCTGCCTTGTCTTACTCCATATCTATGAGGCCATTCAAAGCCATGCAGGGTGGCTTTGCGTCACCTCATACATATGATTGACGGGCCTGTGTCGCTGGAGCATAAAAAAAGTGATGCTCCAGTAGCGCAACCTTCTCATAAATAAACCCCAAAATATTCTGTACGTTTTTTTAGTCTTTCACCATCAGGTACATATAAAATGACAGCCAGCTTAAATGATAAATAAATAAAAGAAAGTTGTTACTCATTGGGAAATGCCCTGTAGTGCATTAGGAAACCTTTATTAGTTAATGTACCGCAGAGGTCTGTGTGTAACCAGTCAGCAACAGAATTAAATCTTGGTCGGTGCAGTGGAGAATAGTGACTTGAGTATTTTTAGTGCCACAAGGTCACAGCCTGTGACAGAAAGCAATTTGAATATGTAAGGCATTATTTTATACTTGGGTTGTGAACACTGGCACAAAAGCGTTTTTAGCTGTCTGTGTGTCTTTATTTCACAGCACAGGAGACTCAGTAAATCAAAGTTCAGCTGAGGCATTTTAATGATGGGAAGAAGTGAGGCCGGGGGAATACGCGACCCCCTGCCCATGTCTCCATGGCCCCCCTGGGGGTTCTAACCCCTAGATTGAAGACTTCTGGTCTAGAACATAGAGAGGCACCATCTGACTTCCTCTTTCTTTGCTACTCCGCAGTCAAGCTCAGTGCCTCTCTATTTAGTTTTATGGTCATTACATGAGAGTTACTTTGTATCACGATATTCATACTTGCCGGTTTGTTTGATTTTCTGCGCAGCAACACACCACTTTTGTCTCACGACCCCTTGGGTCAAGGCTTTTCAGTTTCTAAGCAAGTGCGTGTTGAGTCTAGTTTCTCGATACACCTTTTTCCGAACCCCTCTTCTGACCTCTCCCCGCTTTTGGCTTCAGGCTCCCTCAGCCCCGTAGCACCGTCTGCTCTTTTCAGCTGGACCTTTCCTGTCCAGGCAGCTCACTGCTTGGCTTTCCTAGGCCCGCCACAGTGTGAAGACGCGCAGCGTAGCCCAATTGGGCTACATGTGCATGCTGTTTCCGGGAGGGGCAACCGTGACGCTCCACACGCTCGGCCGACCTCTCTACATGCGGCAAGATGCCTCTCCCCGGGCTGCAATAACAAGGGATTTCCTTCACGTAGAACACCGCAGAGGATCAGTTTGTCTGCATAACAGGGACATTTTCATAGCCATTTAATCCCTCGAGATTATATAGTAATTTTTGGAACCATTCCTCTTCTGTCTGTGTCCAGCTTCACTCCCACCGACGTCCCGGACCTAAAGAAGGCTGGGGCTGCCATATTTGGATTAGTTCATTCTGTATTTAACTCTTGCACCCCTGAGTTATCTTGATTCAGAGTTGGAGGACCCTTGCTTTCCCTTTGGGACTGTATTTGGTGGAATTTGCCACTACTATGTCTGACTATGAGTCCTATCAGCAGGGCCTTGAGCTATATGGCTCTTATGAAGATGAAGATTATTATTTGACCCCTGCATGGAACAAGTAATAGACTCCTCTGTTAAAAAATCACTAGATAAGACGATTTCCTCAGCACTTCAGCCTTTATCCAAACCTCTGGATGAGATTTCAGGGCCTATAGTCCCCTCTCCCTCCTGGGGATCTCTCTTCCACTCCTTCTAAAACCCTGGCCAAACTGTCCCAGCCGTCTCTCCCCGAACATACATAAACAGCATATTCTGCCCCTAAAAAGACTATCCCTCTGTTCTCCTCCCCACCTTCGGATTCTGATTCCGACTCTTCAGCTTCTTCACAAGAATCCAGTAAGACTCATAAACGATCCAAGAAATGCATACATTCCCCCTCCCCTTCCACCCCTTCCCACTTCACTTTTGAACCCTCTGACTGGGCTCCGGCCCCAGAAGTGGCAGAATACATGAGAATGAGGTGAGATCCAGATTAAAATCCGAATGCCCTTGACCTGACCTCTCTCATAAGATGGCTGTCACCCCTGAAACTGAGGGCACCATGGTGACTTTCCTTAAAAAGTACTTTGTTGTACTTTGTTGGCCCTAAGAAGGGTATAGATAGGGCCATAAGGACATGTCAGGACAAGCTCCTGGATGTTTCTGGCCCATTGGCCAAGATTCTAGAGCTGGCACTTCAAGCCAAGGAAACAGGAGCATCCATTCACTCAGATGTGCTGGCCGGATGGACACAATGAGCCATCTGTTTCTTCGGCAATGCGAACTGTGCCCTGGCCTCTGAAAGACTTACATCTGTCTTACTTCGCATTGACCCTCAACTTGTTGACTTTGCGCCTGCCGAAGCAGGTCCTGTTGCCGAGGGGTAGTTGTTTAATGATCACTTCATAAAAAACATTGAGAAATTCGTGAGCACTTTCACTTAGTTAGACAAGTCCCAATCATCCCTCAAGCGTATGTTCAATCCCCTTTTTGGAAGGGCTGGTCGTTTTTGAGGACGCCCGACCGGCTGGGGCTATCAACAAAGTCCTTTGAGAGGAACCCATCCAAGGTGCAGAGGATATTCTCAAGATCCAGCACAAGCAGGTTTCTACCATCCCAGAGCTGGAGGTGCACGAGGCTGCAGCTTCTGGGGCTCTGGCAGAGGTTAGAGAGCCATTGAAAGCTCCCCCACAAGTAACAAACCCTTTTTTTCCTTCTCTTCCTTTGGGGGGCCGACTCACGCACTTTATTCACAATTAGGTCAACATTTCCTCAGATGTCTGGTTGTTAAACAGAGTTCAAGGTTATGCCATAGAGTTAACTGCTACCCTTCATCAACTAAATCCCCCCCTCTCCTTTTTTCCCAACAAGACAGCTCCTTTATCGACTGCAAAATTCGAGAACTGCTAGCAAAACAGGCTACCGCCCTCACCTTTAACACCCAAATGGTTTCTGCAGCAATGTTTTTCTAGTGCAAAAGAAAGGAGGCGGTCAGAGGTTGGTCCTCAACCTCAGGAATTTCAATCCTTTTGTGGTTTACCGCCATTTCAAGATGGAGGGTATCCACCTGTTGAGAGATCTCCTCCAGGAGAGATATTGGATGGTCCATCTCGATCTCAAGATTGCTTATTTAATGGTTACCATTGCTCCTTCCCACCGGAAGTTTCTGCAATTCCACTGGAGAGACAAATGGTACGAATATCTGACTCTCCCATTTGACCTATCTTCAGCCCCATGGGTTTTCAACAAACATTTGTGAAACGGTTGTGGAACACCTGTGCGGCATCACCTCGACTATATGATTCTTTTAGCACAGGACCAATCTCTTCTGCTAAATCATCTGTTGTGGACAGTATCTTTATTGCAAAATCCGGGCTTAGTGATCAATCTCAAAAAATCTTCCATGATCTCTTCCCAACAACAGGAGTTTTTGGGGTTTCAGGTGGACTCGGTCAAGGTCCAGCTGCTGATCCCTCTGCAGAAAATGAAGTCGATCAAGAGAGAGTTGAGGGTGACACTGTCAAATCAGGCGGTCTCTTTGAGGTCCCTGGCTCGTATTGTGGGGTTACTTGCTTCCTCTATTTAGGCAGTATTTCCGGGGCCTTTGCATTACAGGGCCTTACAGAGATTAAAGATTCATTATCTTCAACAGGGTCTTTCTTACAATCACCTGATCCCCTTATCTCTCAAAGCCCAGGAGGAGTTCCATTGGTGGCTCTCCCACATGGAGGCCTGGAATGGCACAGCCATCTTCGGAGCCTCTTCGGAGGTGGTGACAGAAATCAATGCTAGCTGGTGGGTCTGGGGAGCGAGATGTGGACAATTTTCGACAGATGGTAGGTGATCGTCCGAGGAATTACGGCTCCCCATCAATAGCCTGGAGCTCTTAGCAGGCTCCTTCACCATCAGGTCCCACTCCACTATCAAGAGCAACTGTTGCATCCTTTTGAGGATGGACAATGTGTCAGGGGTTCGTTACAGCAACCGTCTGGGAGGGACCAAGTCACGCCTGTTGGTGACCACTGCCAGGGAGTTCTGGCACTTTTGCCTGTCGCAAAAGATTATGATGCTGGTGGAATTCCTTCTGGGGAAGGACAACCCTGTGGCAGATTGGAGCTCTCAGTTCCTGATGGACTCCAGCGGACTTTCTTATTTCCAGGCAGACTAAATGTATATCTACATCTGTTGATTATCTGGCATTTCCACACAACGATAATCTTTGTGTGGTCAAGTGTTTAAAAGTGTATGAAGAACATACTGCTAGTTATAGAAATGATCCCTTAGGTCCTTTTCTGATTGCAATTCAGAAGCCTTTTCACCCAGTGTCAGTTGCTACCTTGGCTCGTTGGGTCCATTGGGGTATGCAGGCATCAATGTATCTGTGTATGGTGCACATTCCACCAGGGGAGCCATGGCTTCAAAAGCTTTTATTTTGGGTTCTAGGTTGGAAGATATTCTTCGTGCAGCTGATTGGTCAAATGATTTCGTGTTTAAACTGTTTTATTACAAACCAATTGTACATGTTTCTTCTTAGGTTTTTGATCAGCTTTGAACCAGCATAATCGGAGCCTCTGGTCCTGACATAGAATACAACATTTTCTAGCTTTGCAACAAGAATTTTAGATTCTATTAAGGACATGGAGGCAAGGATTATCCCACCCGTTGGCAAAAGTGATCTTGCAGAGTTTAATAGTGCTTGCATTACATTGATCTGTTAATTTGTATTTTGCCCTCACTCAAATTTAGCGTGTTGGGGCCGAATTTCAAACTCATATTTTCTTTCTTTTTAGGAACTGATTCTAAACAGACGTAATGCTTCGTGGATCTCCTGTTCTCTGTTGATTGCAGGGGTCGGTTACTAGGTTCGGCTGGAGTTGAAGACATCCTTGGTGTTTCTGGTCGGATCCCTTCATCTTCAATAGCCGTATTTGGACTGTTTTGCAAAGAAAGAGGAAGTCAGATGGTGCCTCCCTATTTTGTAGACTGTGTTGGGCTACTTGTGGTGGGTTATATGAAAGTCATGGTTCAAATCCTCATGGTTTATAGTGTGTTTTCTGTTTTTACTGTTTTCTTATTGGCTGCTGTTTATGGAGTAGTAAAATATTGAGAAGCATAATCCTCGCCTCCTTGTCCTCAATAGAATCTAAAATTCTTGTTGCAAAGCTAGAAACTTTTGTAGTCTCCCACATGAAATTGTGATATCTGTAGAGTCACAGCCTCAGTGACAAAACTGAGGTGCAGATGCTACCATCCAGGGTCCGAGCCAGAGGGGGATTCCTGGGACACCTCCCTGTGCTCCACACTGTTAGTGGAGCCCCACCAGAGTCACGTGCTTTAGCTAATAGAGAGTGTGCCTGCTAGGCGAGGTCAAGAGTGGTGTGACGGGACCCATCCTGGCAGCACACATGAATCTATAATAGTGTGTTCTAGTATTTATTGCACAGTGCGAGCACCCACTAGCCCGCATCAGTCAGCGACATAAACCTGCCGATGAGGGAGTCCCGCAGTGCCTCAACAGCACCAGAAACCGCACTACTGTCCATGCGGAGTCGCTATCATTGAGCAGACAGCCCCGCTTCCTCGAAGCGGCCCTACTAGTCTGCATCTCGCGCTCCCTCCAGAGGCGGCAGAGGAAGGTGTGGCCTGCCTGCCCGGAGCACCTTGCTGTTCAAGTGCCACACACTCACCTCTCGTTCCTGTGAGCGCCATCTCCGGTATTCAGCGACTCGACAGGGGCCCACCCAAGCTGGAACTACTCGCTGTGCATCAGCCCACAGAGCAGGTGAGCCTAACACTGTGTTGTTTGCCCTCCATCCCCAGGCCCATTAGCCCCCTTTGATGCTGCCTCCCATCAGTGCAACACTCCATTATCAAAAAAAAGAAAAAGAAGGAGAGAAGGCAAGCAATGATTAAAACAGCTCACCATACAGCAATAATAACACTAGCTAAAGAGAGATCCACAAAACTGCGAAATTGCGCCATACCCTCAGAGGGCACCAGTAGATCCTACGGCCTACCACTCATGTGCACAACGTGTGCCATCGGACGGCATGACCACACCCCAACTGCTGCCAAAACGCCAAGTTAGCTAAAACCGAGTACGATATCCACCATACCAGCAATAGAGCCTTTCATCATTGAGGGCACATCCTCAGCTCATGCCTCCAGGTGGAAGGATTGGGTGAAAAGAGCACTACTATTTTTTGAAGCTACAAAAGTAGAGAATGCACAGAAATGATCAATGAACTGGGTAGAAAGCACATACATAGGATCTCCAAAACAATCAACAAAGCCGCCCCCAAAACTCACCTCACTCTGATTGCAGCCCTCAATGCTCATTTCGATCTCATGACTAACACTGATTATGAAAGATTTGTATTTTGCCAGGCGCGGCAGCAAGCAGAGCACTCAATAGACACCTTTACATGAGGCTGAAAGAACTAGCCAGCACGTGCTGATTCACAGATGAAAATGAGGAAAACAGAGGACAAATAATACAACGGTGTGCTTCGGCGAAATTGCGAGAAAGAATCCTAGAGGAGTCAGGGAGTCTCTAGCTGACATACTGACAATGGCAAGAACAAAAGAACTGAACAAGGCCAGAGCATCACATATGGAGGCTGCATTACATGGACCAGTGAAAGTAGAACCAGTAAACGCAATCACACCGACACCCAGCAAACCCAGACCCAGGCGAGGTAGCGCCGCATCCAGGACATGCGGCTACCGTAGAGGGCCAACCCATTGCCCTGCGAACTGCCCAGCGAGGCGGAAAAGATGCGCCGGGTGTGAGAAGATTAATCATTTCCTAAAAGCATGCAGAGCGACAAAAGGACGCACCCGGAGTTCAACCGTCAACACCGCCTCCGAGGTGCAGGCCCAAAACAGTGACATGGATGACGATCATGAAAGAGAACACTCCATACACTCCATTTTCACAGTGGGCACAGCATTCCACACCACACGTCGACTACCCAGATGCATTATACAAGTGGGGGATCACTCAAACCCAGCAGTATTAGACACAGGAGCCTCTAAAAACATAATGGTGGTCATTACAACCCTGGCGGTCGGTGTTAAAGCAGCGTTAAAACCGCCAACAGGCCGGCGAAAAAAAAATTGAATCACGACCATGGCGGAAACCGCCAACATAGACAGCCACTTTAACACTCCGACCGCCACGGCGGTACAAACAAACACCGCGGCGGTAACCGCCAACAGACAGGCAGAAGACAGTGTACCGCCCACAGTATTACAACAGGCCAATCCGCCACCTTTTCCGGGGTGGATTCACAACAAACAAAAACACGGCGGAAACGGGACTTGGAAGGGAAAACGCTCACCTCTACACACCCCACGAGGAACCAGGACACCATGGAGCCAGAACTCCATATTCTCCCTGCCATTGTCTTCCTGCTCCTCTACCAGCAGCACGAACGCCGGCGGCGAAGACCACGGTGAGGACTCCACCTACGACACATGGGAGGGGGGAGGAAAAAGAGAGTGACACACACACGCAACACCCCCACCCCCACCCTACCCACTACAACACACACACTAATACATATTGATACATTACAGTTACACCCATCAACCCCCCCCCCCCCCGGAAGAATGCAAAGACAAAAGAAAATGATTTTAACGTTTGTAATCTATTAAAATCCAGTACTCAAAAATATATATACACTATAAACAAATATGTACACCAATAATACAAGTCCAGGTATTGCACCATTAAAGTCCGTGGACCACTGAGCCCAAAATGCATGGCGAGGCCCACACTCAATACCCGATCAAAACGGAGAGAACACTGCAGGGGCATCAGATAGAAATACAACAGGTACCTCAGGGGGAAGGGAAGGGGGGGCACCTCAGCCAGATGAGTGCGCGATGCCAGATCCACGAGGGGACTCCATGCCCACTGCTGTATCCTGGGGAGTGCAAAGCCACAGTCTCTCAAGTCTCTCCAGTGGGTGGGTTGCCCACTACTTAATCCTGGGGAGTGCAAAGCCACAGTCTCACAAGTCTTTTCAGTGGGTGGGTTGCCCACTGCTTTATCCTGGGGAGTGCAAAGCCACAGTCTCACAAGTGAATAACAGTGTCCACTGGTTCTGGAGGGGGCTTTGTGCCCAGAATGCTTCATCCTGCTTGTGGCGGCCTCAGTAGCCGGAGTTTTTGGCGCTCATTGGCCTGTGGTGCTGGTGACGGCGGTGTCCTTGGCAGCTAGTGAAGTGATCCCCAAACTTGAAAAAATCATAGCCACCCACGGCCTGATGCAAGAAATAAGGACGGACAATGGACCTCCGTTTCAGGGTCAAGAGATAGCTTCTTACCTAACTTTGCTGGGAATCATCCACAAGAAAATAACCCCACTCTGGCCCCAGGCCAACAGAGAGGTTGAGAGGTTCATGAGAACTCTAAAAAAGATCGTTGGAACTGCTACAGCCTGCCAAAAAACCCCGACCTAGCCATCTACTTGTTTCTTTGAAACTACCGCCTCACCCCTCACGCCTCCACCGGGCATTCACCAGGGCATCTTTCAATGGGGCTAGTGGTCGGAGACTCCATTCTACACCACCTGAAATGGACACCTTATCCAATTGATGATTAAAGGACCCAATGACAATCGTACGACGTCAAGGCACCCTCGTTTTTGCCCTACGTGGGACTGAGGAATTTACTAGAAACATATCCGCATTCAAGTGCTACTACCCTGTGGTATCCCTGTCAAGTCCATCACCAAGAACGGAGCCATCCCCTATTAGCCCGGCATGCCCCACGGTGGACACCTAGATGCCCCTCAGTCAGACAATAGCACATACCCAAGAGGAGGTCCCAACGCCGCCACAGGATGACTGCATGAGAGAACCACTGCTCGTGCCATCTGAGCCCAAGGCAGACCACGCCACCAACACCGGCTACGCCCTACGACAAAACCCTGCACTGTTCACCAGGCTGATGAACTATGTGACCTGAAAACAACCAAGCTCACTCATTTGGCCCCTAACAAGCTGCTGTTGACTTCCCCATGGGCAGCTGTTGTGTATGTGCATCCTGTTTTATGTTTTGCTTAAATTTGATGAGGAATGTATAGTTGCAGCCCCAGTGACACAACTGAGGTACAGATGCTACCATCCAGGGTCCGAGCCAGAAGGGATTCCTGGGACACCTCCCCGTGCTGCGCACTGTTAGTGGAGCCCCCCCCCGAGTCACGTGATGTATCTAATTAAGAGTGCGCCTGCTAGGCGAGGTCGGGAGTGGTGTGGCGGGACCAGTCTGTTGCAGTTATAGATATCAAGCCAGACATGGTAAGTCTCTGGGCATGTTTATTAGTAAACAATATATAGGAGCCACCTTAAACAATAACAAAACATTTTCTATATTATTCTTTTTCTTTTTAAGACTCCACCATAAAGTACGTGAGAGACTCCACCAAAAAGTTTGTGAGTCCCTAAACATGACGTCTCACACATCTGATCTTAGCTTCCACAGTAAAAAAAAAATCTGGGTAGACCTGTGTACACACATCTCCCCAGAGTCCGTGGCTCCCCTTTGGGTACTTGAACTAAACAAATCTTTGACCTGTACAGTAGGACCGTTATTGCAACCTCTTTCACATTCTTTACTACAATCACTCTCACATTCAACACCTTGGGAAGAGTCTTCAGATATCTTTACAACCTTGGACAAATTCCACCACCGACCTCCATCAACCATTACTGCATTGCCACAAATTGTTTTCACCCTAACAGGTTCACTAAAACAAGCATCACCTTTTTTAACAAACATACTTTTCTTTATCCGCACTAAATCCCCCGGGCAAATCATACGCAATTTGGTGGCTTTGATGAAGTCGTATCGCTTCTTCATACGTTCCTGTCCTAAATCCACATTTTCCTTTCACTCATTCCCTTACCTTTCATTGAACTTGCTAACCAGGACGGACACAAAATGGAAGTTGGTTTGCGACCTCTTAACGCTTCAAAAGGAGACACCTTAGTCAAGGAATCAGGTGTAGAACGATAAAACCATAACATGGTCTTAACTGCCTCTTGGATGTCAAAATGATTGTGTCTAGCCCATTTTTTGCAATCCCCAATCACTCTATTCATTCATCTATTCTGTTGAGTTGATCCCAGAATGCTCCAAACTGGCATTGTGCACCCAATTTCCGAAGTGCACTAACAAACTCATCAATTGACTCACTCTGCAACTGGGATCTCATGAAAAATTTGTGGCGTAATACGACGAGGCTCGGCTGTTTGTCAAATCTCAGAACAAGTTTTTTTACTGTTTCCTGGTATTCGTCCAACTCTTCGCCTTCTGCAACTTCAACATCAGGGAGATGTTTTAAAGTTTTTCGGCCTTTAAAGCCTAAGGAGTGCAGTAACAGAATTTATTTTCTCTCAGGTCTGTAGCGTGAGGCACCAATAGCACCCAAATAAGTCTCAAATGTGTCAAACCATTGAGACCATAAAACTGGAGGTTCTCCAGGTGACTCTAAAAATGGCGGAGGGGCAGTCACAGATTGCATAGTGCTGGACACGTTATATCTTTGTTTTTTAATACACTTTGATTTGTGTATTATGGAGTAATGTCTGCAAAACCAGTGTGAAACTGCACTCCAAATATGTATAGCAGCAAATAATGCAGGTAAATGTCTAAGCGACCGGCAAAGGTGCTCTCCACTATGTTCTGAATATGCAGCGTTAAATATAGTCACCAAAATAAAACGGATGTTAACCAAATGAAATGAGAGACACGGCAAGGATTTCAGGCGTTGCCTAGCAACAGATCCACACAATGAGGCTCTTCCGTAAGAGCTCTCCTGTTGCTAGGTTACCCAGTAAGAAGCTCATAGCGTATGCTGCTTTCGATGAGAACGCGCACGCACACTCTGCTCGCGCACACTCTGCTCGCGCACACTCTGCTCGCGCAGGCAGTGAGTGTGGCAGCACGCGCTTAGTAAGATTGTCAGCCAAAAGTCATAAAATACAACTTCCGATGAAGTCCCAAAATGGATCTCACCGCTTCAGAAAGCAAGATAACTCCTTCCACGTCGTCCGTTCCGCGTTTTTTCCGGGAAGTGCAGAGACGTGCTAGTATCAGTAACTTGAATGCGCAGGTCCTGAGGTGGCTCCAACAGCTCGTCGCCAAAACTATGTTGCAGCTATAGATATCAAGCCAGACTTGGTAAGTGACTGGGCACGATTATTAGTTAACAATATATAGGAGCCACCTTGAACACGGCATGTCGTCCCTCCACCAACCGCCGGTCCTCTGTCTCCCGTCTCCCCGACAACCCCCGCACGAGCCCATTCCAAGCCCTGCATTCCAATAGCTCCGCATTCCAATAAGCATAACACAGTCCTGACAGCACAGATGAATCTATAATAGTGTGTTACAGTATTTATTGCACCACGCGATAGGCTGCGCAAGTACGAGCTAGCCCGCGTCAGCCAGCGACATAACGATATCACCCAAGCATTGACCCTCCAGGGAGGGTGAAGTCAGGACTGCAGGCCGGTGATCCCACTGAAGCAACGGAGATGTAGGTCTGTTTTTTAGAGGATGAATGGTCAACACCAGATGACTCCAGTACAACTAACACACGCACTCCAGGCATGGCCTTTCCTTCACCAAACTAGTGCATTTTGGGACTTGAAGTCCCTGTTCACTTCTTATGGTACAATTGAAGGCACACATCTGAAAACAATGGCGTGTGATACAAACAGCGGTTGAAGTGCATAAAAAAAATATGAAAACGGTGATGCTGTGTGCATTATGGCGGGGTCAGTGAGCGTGAGTGCCAGGGTGCAACTAAAAAGGAAACATCCTGTTAGTTTTTTTGGTCTTTCACCTTCAGGTAGCTATATATAAAATAATGCGCAGCTTAAATGTAGAATACATTTAGTAAAAATATTAGTAAAATATCTTTAGTGCTACGAGGTCTCACCCTGTGACAGAAAGCACTGTGCATTTGTCAGGCATTATTTTAAACTTGCATTACTCACAGTATAAGATAGAATGCTACAAAATGTGCAAAAGGATTTAAGATAAAATGGTGCTTCTGAAATGTTTAATAGTTTTTAGACTGTACATAGTCCATTTTTTATATATATAACAGTTCTTCAAAATCACCCACTTGACAGCTCAGCTAGTAACTCCCTTGCAATACCACTCCAAAACTATCAGTCTGTGTATTCAGGAAACTCCACTGGCTCCATCAGTTTAAGCCACTACTTGCATTTCTTTCAGGCCAGCAGGCAGCCTGACAGGAAGACTTGTTTTTTTATATAGATATTGCATTAGGGTCTAATTTTCAATTACAGAAAGTGAATATATTCTTCCAAACAGAACCGTGGCACCAGGTTAGAGGGGATTAGAGCAATCAAATTCATGGTGAGGAAATAAGGAGCTTTCCGTAGGTTTCTGATTGAACTAGACCTCTCTGTATGAAGCTAATGGTTGGTACGACATTCAGTGTCCTTGGTCTTGTTAGTTTCCTTAGGAGCCCATCAGTCTTCTGTGACGTAACAAAACTGATGGCAAATTTGGAAAGACAAGGATATGGATCAAGTCTTCCAGATGAACTGATGTACAGATTGTGGCCATCAGCCAAGGAAGTCCTAAGATCATAACGTGGTTAGGAGAGGTGATGAGGTCAAAAGATAGGATCTCTTGATGATTTCCAAAGGTCAACCATAAGGGAGGGGTCATCTCTTTACCAGGTCCAGAGATCAATGGTTTTCCATCTACTGCATGGACCTGATCAGGGGATTCCTTGGGGACTTGGGGTATTTGCCTTTCTTGTGCCCATGTTTCATACAGGTACAACCAGCGTGTCCCAGTGCCCAATAAGGCCAACACATTTTCATTCTCTGTTAGGAAGTTCCAGTAGTATGGCCAAGAGGGGCTCGGAGTAACCAGTTCTCTGGAGGACCAAATAGAAGGGTTTCCTGACTTGTCCATCCTCTCCCCTCTTACAGAGGACTGGATCTGGTGTTTCCCGGAACTTTCTGTAGACTTGTGGGACAATTGGGGATTAGATGACCAGAGGAGCTGTAGTACATATATAATCCCTGCTTTCTTCTATATTCTAGTTCTGCCACAGACAAAGCTCTGAGAGCTAGCCCATTTTGCATAGCCTCCTCTCCTGAAGATGAAGAATTTTCAGAAACAGGAGTGTCAATCTTTAGAGCACTGAGATAAGTCGTTCCTGAGGTTTGCTGAACAAGGGCCCTGCACCTCTCATATCTGCATTCATTGACTCGTTGTTCAATGGCCTGCTCCATTAACCCTGCCATTGTTTCTGCACCCGGTGAATGTACCAGTTAATCTTTTATTTTCTCATGAAGGCCCACGTGAAAGAGAATAACCACAGTCCGTTCCACCCATGTCGCTCTAACCCTTTCGGCTAGCTACCAGCTCCTCACCAGAACACGAGAGTAAAGGTGATTTGTGCCAGCCTATTGCATGACACTCCAAGGCTGCTCAGGGAAAATCGTGGTGGAGCACATCTACGCCTTTCTCTCAGTTATACATGTCTCATACATGACTAACAGAAGCAGGATTTGGTTCAATGTGTTTTATTGGAGCAACTGCATTCTATCTAAAAATGCATGAATTGCAGTTACCAGAATAATGAAACTCAAATTAGCACAGTGACTAGAAAAGTGAAACAGAGGAAAAGTCCCACCATACTATCACTATAGTGAATCTAAAATCCCTTCTTGCACTACCAAGATTCTACATGGGAGCAATAGCAGTGTTAGCCCTAATTTGCCACCTAGTTCCTGAAAGGAAACACAATCCCCACACCTGTGCTATAGGTAGAGAAGAGGTCTGCTGGGAGTCCTCCCACTTGGATGAAGAGAAGACACAGAGTTTCAGCAGAAACTGCAACAGCGACGTGCGGCATAAGATGACTCGCTGGGTGCAATGTCCCCTCTGATGTGATGAGGATAGTGTGGTGCTTTATAATAAAACATGTTGCTGTTCTAAGAACTGCCCTGATGTGACAACATGTATTTTTCTGTGTCGGATAGGCATTGTACTCTTTGGACCGGCAATACCAGGTAAACTATTGTGTGCAGCCTTGGGTTGAGCACGGAATGAAAATGTTCTCCAAAGAAAATAATAACAAATTCTGCATGGAAGGGCAACTGATAAAATAAAAATGAAACATCTCCACTAAAATGAAGCTGTGCTAAAATGACCGGAGTTAAAATAATGTGCCAGTGTAAATGCTAAAATGACCTCATGACACAGCTCTAATAAGATGCAGAGACTCACAGTAGGTACAAGGCCTCGAAGGTGCAGAGACTCACAGTAGGTACAAGGCCACCAAGGTGCAGAGACTCACAGCCGATAAGTCACCACCAAAGGGCAGTCACTATGATGGGAACACAAAGTCTCTTAACTTGGTTCCTAGGAGATTCACTTCAATCTCTGGAAGCAGGGGTTCATAGTGGTGATGGGACACTAAAGACAAGTTGTCACAATGATGTCACACTTGCCGGCCTCACCCATGTACTGTAGTATATTGTTCTTGATCATGCCATTTTGGATGTTCAGCTTCTTCTGGTCAGAAAAAGCATCAATGCAGAGACTCAGGTCTCCGCCTAGCTTAGCAGCAGTAAATATTGCTCTAGGCACTGTGCCTCCTTATTGAACAGGGCTCCACTCATAGAACTTGTCCTTGGTGATAAAAGTATGAACCTTACCCATCAAAAGCAGACAACCATAGACTTGACAGAGCATTTCTTATATGATCTTATCTTGAGGTCGACTGCCTTTTTCCCTGACAGGGATTAACCAGGAAGTTAGGCAACCATCAAACATCAAAATGTATAGTGTAACCAATTTGCCCACACAGTGAAAACTCAAATGGGTAATAAAGTTAAAGGATTTTATTACTAATTGACACTCAGGTTAATGTAAACAAATCTCAAAATAATGCTGTAGAGATACAGATTAATATAGAAAAACCATAGGGTAATCAAACCTTCTGAAGAAATTTAGAAGTGTTAGCAAAAGGCAAACCAATAGTTCAGTGACAGCAATAGAAAATATTAACAAAAGAATTGAATGTTCTGAAAACAGATGGTAATCCTTCAAAAAGCCTACATTATTCCAAAAATGTAATTCCATGTAAGGACATGAGGGCAAAAGGTGAGGAGCAAAAATAGGACAAAAAGGATTTGGAAAAATGAAAAAGAAACTGGAACGGAAGGGAAGGGAAGGAGTCACCAACTCAGATGCTCAGTAAAGAGTCTTCTTCAGTGAAATTCAAGTGTAAGCCTGAAAGAAGCATGGGGGACAAAGGCGTAGTCAGAGGTCTGTACTTCTCAAAGTCCAAGGAAATCTAAACTACAATCATCCAGTGCGAGTGTGCAAAAAGTCCATCAGGTAGCACCCCTCGGATCTTACTATCACGTGCTCCATTGTATTCTCTTGTCCCACTGTAACTTATAACATCATCAATCAATCCCACAGCAGTCCTGGGAACGTGGTTGTTCTTGGTCTTCTGGACATCATTTGCAAAATGTATGAATAAGGGACAATCATCCTTTCTCTCGGGGTCTCAGTGTCAAGGTTCTGCTCCCAGACTCTCTGGGAGTAAAACAATAGCACATCTATTCTCAAATTAACATTTTGTGAGAGTGCTCCTACAATGAAATGACACATTAGCAGAAAACTAAAAACAGTTTCTCATGTTAAAGAAATTCAGTCCTAGGAATGTCTAGTTAATAATAATATTCACTAATGCTTTTTTTATATCAAACTATACCGCGCACCTCTTAATTTTGCATTCATATAATGTCACGTATTAATTCAATTTAAATTTCACATTGCAGTTAAAATAACTGAAATACAACTGTTAATAAATATACATTATATAAATTGTTATAATTTCTAGTGCAAATACATTAAAATAACATAAGACTGATTATATAAATGTATCATGTGATCATATGTCACTTAATAAATTAACCGGTTCTGTGCTCAGGACGTAATGGTTACGTCCTGAAGCACAGTGCTGCTGTGCCCAGGACGTAACCATTACGTCCTGGTCACAGAGCCCAGAGGGAGCGCTAGCGCTCCCTCTGTGGGGTTCCCCAAGTCAAGGATGGAAGGGGAAGCCCTTCCCCTTCCACCCACCCCGACCCCACCCACCCCCCCTGTGACGTCAGTGCGCGATCGTGCGCTGAATGTCACAGAGCCTCCCCCATAGCGCTGGAAGCTCAGCTTCCAGCGTGATCAAAAGAGAAATGCTTTGCATTTCTCTTTCGATCACGTGGGGGAGGCCCGGAGAGGCTTCAAAGGGAAGGAAATGTATTTCCTTCCCTTTGAAGTCTCTCCAAGCGTTTCAAAAGCCGGATTGCTTGCAATCCGGCTTTTGAAACGCCCACTAGACACCAGGGATTTATTTATTTTTTTGAAATTGTCATAAGGGAGCGACTCCTTGGGCAAGGGTCGCTCCCAGGGGGGGCATTTTTTGGGAAGGCCTTTTCTGCCCCCCCTGGGGGCAGATCGGCCTATAATTAAGCCGATCTGCCTCCAGTGGGGGCAGAAAGGGGGGCCCCCAGAGGGGCACCAGGGATATATATTTTTTTTCTTTTGTTTTTGTTCATGTTTTTTTTTTAGGTGTGGGGAGCGACCCCTTAGGCAAGGGTCACTCCCCTAGGGGGCAAATTATATTTAGGCCATTTCTGCCCCCCTTGGGGGCAGATTGGCCTATTTGATGAGGCCAATCTGCCCCCTAGGGGGACAGAAACCACTAGACACCAGGGAGTTTTTTTTTTTTTACGTGAATTTCACGCAAGGGGAGCGACCCCTTAGGCAAGGGTCGCTCCCCGGGGGGGAAATTATTTTAGGCCATTTCTGCCCCCCCGGGGGGTAGATCAGCCTATTTTGATTAGGCTGATCTGCCCCCAAGGGGGGCAGAAACCATTAGGCACCAGGGTTTTTTTGTTTTACAGATGGGGAGCGACCCCTTGGACAAGGGTCGTTCCCCTGGAGGGGGAAATTTTATTTAGGCCATTTCTGCCCCCTTTGGGGCAGAAACCACTAGGCACCGGGGATTTTTTTTTTGGCGCCAATGTCACGCAGGTGGAGCGACCCCGTAGGCAAGGGTCGCTCCCGGGGGGGAGTGGGGGGGCAAATTTATTTTAGGCCATTTCTGCCCCCCCCTGGGGGCAGATCGGCCTATAGTCATTAGGCCGATCTGCCCCCAGGGGTGGGCAGAATCCTCTAGGCGCCAGGGCAAATTATTTTTTTGTGTTTTTTTGTTTTTTGTTTGTTTTTTTAGAGATGGGGAGCGACCCATTAGGCAAGGGTCGCTCCCCTGGGGGGCAAATTGTATTTAGACCATTTCTGCCCCCCTTGGGGGCAGATTGGCCAATTTTAGGTCAATCTGCCCCCAAGGGGGCAGAAACCACTAGGCACCGGGGATTTTTTTTTTGCGCCAATGTCACGCAGGGGGAGCGACCCCGTAGGCAAGGGTCGCTCCCGGGGAGGGGTTGGGGGTGTGGAGGGTCAAATTTATTTTAGGCCATTTCTGCCCCCCCTGGGGGCAGATCGGCCTATAGTCATTAGGCCGATCTGCCCCCAGGGGTGGGCAGAATCCTCTAGGCGCCAGGGCAAATTATTTTTTTGTGTTTTTTTGTTTTTTGTTTGTTTTTTTAGAGATGGGGAGCGACCCATTAGGCAAGGGTCGCTCCCCTGGGGGGCAAATTGTATTTAGACCATTTCTGCCCCCCTTGGGGGCAGATTGGCCAATTTTAGGTCAATCTGCCCCCAAGGGGGCAGAAACCACTAGGCACCGGGGATTTTTTTTTTGCGCCAATGTCACTCAGGGGGAGCGACCCCGTAGGCAAGGGTCGCTCCCGGGGAGGGGTTGGGGGTGTGGAGGGTCAAATTTATTTTAGGCCATTTCTGCCCCCCCTGGGGGCAGATCGGCCTATTGTTATTAGGCCGATCTGCCCCCAGGGGGGGCAGAAACCTCTAGGCGCCAGGGCAAAAAAAAAATTGTGTTTTTTTTTATTTGTTTTTTTTTTTAGAGATGGGGAGCGCCCCATTAGGCACGGGTCGCTCCCCTGGGGGCAAATTGTATTTAGACCATTTCTGCCCCCCTTGGGGGCAGATTGGCCGATTTTAGGTCAATCTGCCACCAAGGGGGCAGAAACCACTAGGCACCGGGGATTTTTTTTTTTGGCGCCAATGTCACGCAGGCGGAGCGACCCCGTAGGCAAGGGTCGCTCCCGGGGGAGGGGGGGTTTGGGACAAATTAATTTTAGGCCATTTCTGCCTCCCCTGGGGCCGGCTGAGCTAGAGGCCAAAATCCACAGGTAGGCACTGTTTTCTATGAAAAAATGTGATGTGTCCACGTTGTGTTTTGGGCCATTTCCTGTCGCGGGCGCTAGGCCTACCCACACAAGTGAGGTATCATTTATATCGGGAGATGTGGGGGAATGCTGCATGGAAGGAAATTTGTGGCTCCTCTCAGATTCCAGAACTTTCTGTCACCGAAATGTGAGGAAAACTTGTTTTTTTAGCCAAATTTTGAGGTTTGCAAAGGATTCTGGGTAACAGAACCTGGTCAGAGCCCCACAAGTCACCCCATCATGGATTCCCCTGGGTTTCTAGTTTTCAAAAATGCGCTGGTTTGCTAGGTTTACCCAGCTGCCAGCTGAGCTAGAGGCCAAAATCCACAGGTAGGCACTGTTTTCTATGAAAAAATGTGATGTGTCCACGTTGTGTTTTGGGGAATTTCCTGTCACGGGCGCTAGGCCTACCCACACAAGTGAGGTATAATTTTTATCGGGACGCTTGGGGGAACGCTGGGTGGGAGGACATTTGTGGCTCCTCTCAGATTCCAGAACTTCCTGTCACCGAAATGTGAGGAAAACATGTTTTTTAGCCAAATTTTGAGGTTTGCAAAGGGGGTAACAGAACCTGGTCAGAGCCCCACAAGTCACCCCTTCTTGGATTCCCCTAGGTCTCTAGTTTTCAAACATGCACAGGTTTGGTAGGTTTCCCTAGGTGCCGGCTGAGCTAGAGGCCAAAATCTACAGGTAGGCACTTAGCAAAAAACACCTCTGTTTGCTTTCAAAAAATGTGATGTGTCCACGTTGCGTTTTGGGGCATTTCCTTTTCGCGGGCGCTATGCCTACCCACACAAGTGAGGTATCATTTTTATCGGAAAACTTGGAAATTTGTGGCTCCTCTCTGATTCCAAAACTTTCTGCCACCAAAATGTGAGGAAAACATGTTTTTTCAGCCAACTTTTGAGGTTTGCAAAGGATTCTGGGTAACAGAACCTGATCAGAGCCCCACAAGTCATCCCATCTTGGATTCCCCTAGGTCTCTAGTTTTCAAAAATGCACAGGTATGGTAGGTTTCCCTAGGTGCCGGCTGAGCTAGAGGCCAAAATCTACAGGTAGACACTTTGCAAAAAACACCTCTGTTTTCTTTCAAAAAATTTGATCAGTCCACGTTGCGTTTTGGGGCATTTCCTGTCGCGGGCGCTAGGCCTACCCACACAAGTGAGGTATCATTTTTATCGGGAGACTTGGAAATTTGTGGCTCCTCTCTGATTCCAAAACTTTCTGTCACCAAAATGTGAGGAAAATGTGTTTTTTTAGCCAAATTTTGAGGTTTGCAAAGGATTCTGGGTAACAGAACCTGGTCAGAGCCCCACAAGCCACCCCATCTTGGATTCCCCTAGGTCTCTCATTTTCAAAAATGCACAGGTTTGGTAGGTTTCCCTAGGTGCCGACTGAGCTAGAGGCCAAAATCTACAGGTAGGCACTTTGCAAAAAACACCTCTGTTTTCTTTCAAAAAATGTGATGTGTCCACGTTGCGTTTTGGGGCATTTCCTGTCGCGGGCGCTAGGCCTACCCACACAAGTGAGGTATAATTTTTATCGGGAAACTCGGAAATTTGTGGCTCCTCTCTGATTCCAAAACTTTCTGTCACCAAAATGTGAGGAAAATGTGTTTTTTTAGCCAAATTTTGAGGTTTGCAAAGGATTCTGGGTAACAAAACCTGGTCAGAGCCCCACAAGCCACCACATCTTGGATTCCCCTAGGTCTCTAGTTTTCAAAAATGCACAGGTTTGGTAGGTTTCCCCAGGTGCCGGCTGAGCTAGAGGCCAAAATCTACAGGTAGGCACTTTGCAAAAAACACCTCTGTTTTCTTTCAAAACATTTGATGTGTCCACATTGCGTTTTGGGGCATTTCCTGTCACGGGCGCTAGGCCTACCCACACAAGTGAGGTATCATTTTTATCAGGAGACTTGGGGGAACGCTGGGTGGAAGGAAATTTGTGGCTCCTCTCTGATTCCAGAACTTTCTGGCACCAAAATGTGAGGAAAACGTGTTTTTTTTAGCCAAATATTGAGGTTTGCAAAGGATTCTGGGTAACAGAACCTGGTCAGAGCCCCACAAGTCACCCCATCTTGGATTCCCCTAGGTCTCTAGTTTTCAAAAATGCACAGGTTTGGTAGGTTTCCCTATGTGCCGGCTGAGCTAGAGGCCAAAATCTACAGGTAGGCACTTTGCAAAAAACACCTCTGTTTTCTTTAAAAAAATGTGATCTGTCCACGTTGCGTTTTGGGGCATTTCCTGTCACGGGCGCTAGGCCTACCCACACAAGTGAGGTATAATTTTTATCGGGAGACTTAGGGGAACATAGATTAGCAAAACAAGTGTTATTGCCCCTTGTCTTTCTCTACATTTTTTCCTTCCAATTATAAGAGAGTGTGTAAAAAAGACATCTATTTGAGAAATGCCCTGTAATTCACATGCTAGTATGGTCACCCTGGAATTCAGAGATGTGCAAATAACCACTGCTCCTCAACACCTTATCTTGTGCCCTTTTTGGAAATACAAAGGTTTTCTTGATAGCTATTTTTCACTCTTTATATTTCAGCAAATGAATTGCTGTAAACCCGGTATAGAATGAAAAAGCACGGCAGGGTGCAGCTCATTTATTGGCTCTGGGTACCTAGGGTTCTTGATGAACCTACAAGCCCTATATATCCCCGCAACCAGAGGAGTCCAGCAGACGTAACGGTATATTGCTTTCGAAAATCTGACATTGCAGGAAAATGTAACAGAGTAAAACGCAGAGAAAAATTGACGTTTTTTTCACCTCAATTTCAATATTTTTCTTTTTCAGTTGTTATTTTCTGTAGGAAACCCTTGTAGCATCTACACAAATGACCCCTTGCTGAATTCAGAATTTTGTCTACTTTTCAGAAATGGTTAGGTTTCTGGGATCAAGCAGTGGTTTCATGCCCATTTCTGTCACTGACTGGAAGGAGGCTGAAAGCACAAAATATTGTAAAAATGGGGTATGTCCCAGTAAAATGCCAAATTGGTTTTCTGATTCAAGTCTGTCTGTTCCTGAAAGCTGGGAAGCTGGTGATTTTAGCACTGCAAACCCTTTGTTGATGCCATTTTCAGGGGAAAAAACCCAAGCCTTCTTCTGCAGCCACTTTTTCCCCTTTTTTTGAAAAAAACGAAATGTTCACTTAATTTTGGCTAATTTCTTGGCCTCATTCAGGGGAACCCACAAAGTCTAGGTACCTCTAGAATCCCTAGGATGCTGGAAAAAAGGACGCACATTTGGCTTGGCTAGCTTATGTGGACAAAAAGTTATGAGGGCCTAAGCGCAAATTGCCCCAAATAGCCAAAAAAAGGCTCGGCACAGGAGGGGGAAAGGCCTGGCAGCGAAGGGGTTAAGGTACTCAAAATACATTTCTCCTACTGCTACAGTGAATGCACTTCGTACTTGAGTTTAAGTGCCCCACTATACATTAGATTATTGAAATGTTGGGAGCTTAATTGAAAACTATGGAGTGCTCCGGGCTTCTAATGGCTGGTAGAAGCCTAGAGCTCCACCATTCCAATGTTGTCTGGTTCATAACTGTTGCTATGAACAAAGGCCTCACCGAGCCCAAGGGGATTCCAATCCCCATCAGACTTGGTGAGGCCTTTGTTTTATTTATTGAAACATTCTTCTCTCTAGTGGCAGAATGTTCTAATGGCCTTGTAGCCCTCCGTAGCAGGGCTATACCGACATTAAAGTGCTGCTCCCTTCGGCTCGGGCCTTTAACACTATAGCGGGCCTTTAATGGACGTATAGCCCGCTCTAAGGCTATATTAGTTCAATATTAGTTCACACATTATGCTCTATATTATGGTCACATATAGATCAACATTGTGACATTAGGGGTTGCAGAAAATCTAGTCTTCACTAGACTGCATGTAGTAATCACATTCCTCCACGGACCCAGTACTGGGGCTGTTGGCTCAAATCCAACTGTTCAGATAAATTAGAACTTCATCCCAAATTTCAGAGCACTCTGAACACTGAACATTTATTGATCGTGTATGCCACAAGTCCATGGCAACAAATCACAGGAAAACTGGAATTCCTATTCTGTGATTACTTCTAGATACCTCCTGTAGCCAGGCAGGTGTTGCTGGCAGCACAGACCTGAGCCTGTGGGCATGGGCAGTGACCCCGTTCCTTTGGTGCAGGTGTGCAGCAGTGGCCCTACCTTTGGGTCTCTGTATTGCTTTGCTGTTGACACATTCTGCTGCATGTAGGGAAAGAGGAAAATGCCTCCCAGGATTGTTTTTGTGCAGGAAGGTGTCCCTTCCAGCACAAAAATAATCCCGCATTCACGCACACACTCTTCCACCGTGGTACAAGGGTGCTTGCGTTGGTGCTAGGCAGCTAAGAGAGCGCCAGCCCAGGGGGAAAACAAGAAGTGCGCCTTCTGCCATAGATACCGCACATTCCAGCCCTTTCACTCACTTTGACACAAGGAAGTGCAGCACGGTGACTATGCCGAATGCCAAATCCCCATAAATATGCCCCTTAGTTTACATGTTTAAGCTGCACCCCTTGCGGATGCGCCCACTTTTCCATCCCACCAAAATCCCTGTGTTCTCTTCCCTCTTCCTAGTTTATAATGTCCTTCAGGGGAGGAGACCAGGAAGTATCCATCAATGGAGGGGGCGACGTCAGCCACACACAGCTGCATTTTGGCACGTTACCAGTCAAGTAGGTACAATAATAAATCTTTCTAGTGTAGTCGGGTGCACTTAATTTTCCTATAGATAGTTGTTAGTAATGGGGTCTCTAGTTGGCAGTCGGTTTGCACCCTGTCCAAGAAGGGACCCTTATTCTAGTTAGGATAAGGGAGCTACCCACTCAGATAACCCCTGCTCACCTCCTTGGTAGCTTGGCACGAGCAGTCAGGCTTATCTCAGAAGCAATGTGCAAAACACTTGCACATAAAACACAGTGATACAGTGAAAACACTACAAGAGGACACCACACCAGTTTTAGAAAAATAGCCAATATTTATCTGTGTAAAACAAGACCAACATACAGTGCTAAAGATATGAATTTTGTAAGATTTATCATAAAAATACAGGGGCATATTTATACTCTGTTTGCGCCGGAATTGCGTCGTTTTTTTTTACGCAATTCCGACGCAAAACTAACTCCATATTTATACTTTGGCGTTAGACGCATCTAGCGCCAAAGTCCATGGAGTTTGCGTAATTTTTTAGCGTGGACACCTACTTTGTGTTAAGGATATGCAAGGTAGGCGTTCCCGTCTAAAAAATTGACTCCGAGGCATGTGTGCCGTATTTACACTCCCGGGCAAAATTCACGCCCGGGAGTGGGCGGGTCAAAAAAAATGACGTCCGGCCGCTTTTGCGCCGTTTTTTAACGCCTGGTCAGGGCAGGCGATAAGGGACCTGTGGGCTCGGAAGGAGCCCAGAGGTGCCCTCCCAAGCCCCCAGGGACACCCCCTGCCACTCTTGCCCACCCCAGGAGGACACCCAAGGCTGGAGGGACCCATCCCAGGGACATTAAGGTAAGTTGGGGTAAGTATTTTTTATTTATTTTTTTGTGGCATAGGGAGGCCTGATTTGTGCCCCCCTACATGCCACTATGCCCAATGACCATGCCCAGGGGACATAAGTCCCCTGGGCATGGCCATTGGGCAAAGGGGCATGACTCCTGTCTTTGCTAAGACAGGAGTCATTTCAATGGGGGTTGGGAGTCGAAAAAAATGGAGCAAAACGGGTTGAGGCGAAAAATTTGCCTCAGCCTGACTTGCCCCATTTTTTGGCGCCCAAGCTCCATATCCCCCTACACCGGCGCTGCCTGGTGTACGTCGTTTTTTTTCACGCACACCAGGCAGCGCCGGCGGCTAACGCCGGCTAACGTCATTGAATAAATACGGCACCCGCATGGCGCTTCAGAATGGCGTTAGCCGGCGCTAATTTTTTTGACGCAAAACTGCGTTAGTGCAGTTTTGCGTCAAAAAGTATAAATATGGCCCACAGTTCCTTGAAGTAGATAGCTCCACATGGGGCTATCACAGCGTCATGATCACCAAAACCAACAGTTCAGGACAGCCGCAGCGTTACGGGCCAACTACGGTGTCGGGAAGACCTGCAAAACAGTACCTGTGGAATTGCAGGGTGTAGAGATCCTCACTGTGAGTTCCAGAGTGCAGTGTCACTGACGTTGGGGTGTCGGTTCCGTAGTTGGTGGGGGGGTCATCGGGCCCATGAAGTCACACGCTTGCAGATCAAACTCCGGGCTGATGAAGTCAGGAGCGCTGGAGTGGATGGCATCTGGCTGCGGTGCAAAGTGGGACGATGCAACGTGAGGTACCAACAGGTCATGGTGCAGGCAGCGGCTCAGTGACGCCATTCAGCAGATTTGGTGAGACCAGGGCTGCCATGTGAAGCAGGCGGTGCAATGTGCAGTTTTACCAGGTCACGGTGCAGCCAGCAGCGTGGTCGTTGCTGAAGCTCTGTTGTCAGTAGGCCCAAGCCAGCGGTGCGGGACGGGACGATGTTTTGTGACCCTCGCGAGCGGTGTCCACAGGCCACGGTGCAGGCAGGAGTGCCTGGTGACGACACTGGAGTCGATGGGGCTGGTGTGGGTGGACCGGGGCTGCGGTGCGAGAGGGTGCTTTGTGTACCTCACAAGCGGTGTCCACAGGCCACGGTGCAGGCAGCGACGCAGGTGTCAGCAGGAGCGGTGTCGTTGGGGATACCCAGGCTGCGGTGTGAGCAGGTGATGTCGGAGTGTGGGGCCCACAGGTCACGGTGCGAGCAGCGGCTCGGTGAAGTTGTCCGATGATGGCGTCGGTGAGACCAGGGTCGCGGTGCAAAGCGGGGCAGTGCAGCTCCGTCCGGCGTCAGCAGGTCATGGTGCAGCCCAGCGACGTTGACGGCATGGCAGTGTTTTTTCTCCTTGAACAGCACAAAACACACAGTTCATTGTGCTGTAGGAAGAGGAAACTGATGTCTTTGATATCCCTGAGACTTCCAAAAGGAGGCAAGCTCTACTCCAAGCACTTTAAGAACTTCCTCAAGCAGGACACACAGCAAAGTTCACCCTTTGCTCTCTTGTCAGGCAGAAGCAGCAACTGCAGGCAAGTCCAGCAAAGCAACACAGCAAAGGGACAGTACTCCTCCAGCTCTTCTCCTGGGCAGAGGTTCCTCATGATTCCAGAAAGATTCTAAAAGTCTGGGGTTTTCGGTCTTCTTCTCATACCCTGTTCTGCCTTTGAAGTTGGCAAACTTCAAAGCAAAGTCTCAAGGGTATGCAAGATCCTTCTTTGTCCAGGCCAGGCCCCAGACGTACACCAGGGGGTCGGAGACTGCATTGTGTGAGGGCAGGCACAGTCCTTTCAGCCACCACTCCTCCCTCCCCTCTAGCTCAGCTGGCTCATCATGATATGCAGGCTACACCCGCCCCCTTTGTGTCACTGTCGGGAGAGGTGCAAAACAGCCCAACTGTCAAACTGACCCAGACAGACAATCCACAAACAGGCAGCGTCACAGAATGGTTTAAGCAAGAAAATGCCTACTTTCTAAAAGTGGCATTTTAAAACAGACAATTTGAAAACCAACTTCACTAAACAATGTATTTTTTTATTGTGAGTTCAGAGACCGTAAACTACACATTTTCATCTGCTCTCAAAGGGAAACTGCGCTTTAAGGATAGTTAAAGGCAGCCCCCATGTTAAACTATGAGAGAGATAGGCCTTGCACAGTGAAAACTGAAATTAGCAGTATGTCACTGTTAGGACATAAAAACACACTAGTATATGTCCTACCTTAAACATACACTGCACCCTGCCCATGGGGCTGCACAAGGCCTTCCTTAGGGGTGCCTCACATGTAGTAAAAGGGAAGGTTTAGGCTGGCAAGTGGGTACACTTGCCAAGTCGAATTGGCAGTTTAAAACTGCACACACAGACACTGCAGTGGCGGTCTGAGACATGATTACAGGGCTACTAATGTGGTTGGCACAACCAATTCTGCAGGCCCACTAGTAGCATTTGATTTACAGGCACTGGGCACCTCTAGTGCACTTTACTAGGGACTTATTAGCAAATAAAATATGCCAATCATGGATAAACCAATCATTAGTACAATTTATATGGAGAGCACTTGCACTTTAGCACTGATTAGCAGTGCACTCTCTGCACAGAAAAAAATGTCCTTCGAGCCGGATTTGAACCAGCGACCTAAGGATCTCTGACTTTGCACTACAGTCCTCCGCTCTACCAACTGAGCTATCGAAGGGGCTGGGATACTGCACCTGACCCGGTTTTTTTCTCCATCTCATGCAAGCACACCTGCTGATCCCACTGCAGCAATGGAGATGCAGGTCTGTGTTTTAGAAAATGAGTGACCATCAGATGACTCCAGGACAACTAACACAAGCACGCCGGGCATGGCCTTTCCTTTCCTTCACCAAACTAATGCATTGTGGGAGTTGTAGTTCTTCACTTCTTAGGATACAATTGAACGCACACACCTGAAAACAATGGTGTGTGATTCAAACAGGGGTCGAAGTGTATTAAAAAATACGGGAACAGTGATGCTGCGCCCATTATGGTGCGTTCAGTCAGTGTGGGTGCCCGGGTGCAACAAAAAAATTAAACATCCCGTTCGTTTTTTTTGTCTTTCACCTCCACGTGCAGCTTAAATGTAAGATAAATTTAGTTAAAATAATTTTTGTGCCACGAGGTCCCACCCTGTGACAGAAAGCACTGTGAATACGTCAGTCATTTTTTAAAAACTTTATTACACACAGTATAAGAAAGACTGCTACAAAATGTGCAAAAGCGGTTAAGATAAAATGGTGCTTCCAAAATGTAGATTTTAGCAACGTTCAGACTGTACATAATGCAGTTTTTATATATGTATATCAGTCCTTTAAAAGCACACACGTGACAGCTCAGCTAGTAACTCCCTTGCAATATCACTCCAAAACTATCAGTCTGTGTCATCAGGAAGCTCCAGAGGCTCCATCAGTTAAAGCCAATACCTGCATTTCTTTCAGGCCAGCAGGCAGCCTGGCAGGAAGACTTGTTTTTTATTTAGATATTGCCTTAGGGTCTCCTTTTCGATTTCAGAAAGTGAAGATATTCTTCCAAACAGAACAGTGGCACTAGGTTCGAGGGGTATCGAGCAGTCCAATTCATGGCGAGGAGGTAAGGAGACTTCCTCAGGTTTCTGAATGAACTGGAGTTCCGTGTATGATGCTAGTGGTACCACATTCAGTTCCCTTGGTCTTGGAAGTTTCCTTAGGAGCCCAACAGTCTTCTGTGACGTAACAACATTGATGACAAAATTGGGAAAACAAGGATATGGTTCAAGTCTTCCAACTGAATTGATGTGCGGATTGTGGCCGATAAGGCAAGGAAGTCCTAAGATCATCACATGGTTATTAGAGGTCAAAAGATAGGATCTTTTGATGTGTTCTAAAGGCCAACCTTAAGGGAGGGGTCATCTCTTTACCAGGTCCAGAGTTCAATGGTTTTCCGTCTATTTTATGGACCTGATCAGGGGATTCCTTGGGGACTTGGGGTATTCGCCTTTCTTGTGCCCATGTTTCATCCATATACAACCCGCTTGCCCCACTGTCCAATAAGGCCAACACCTTTTCATTCTGTCCATTAGGAAGTTCCAGAAGTATGGCCAAGAGAAACAGGGGAGTAACCACTCTGGAGCAACAACTAGAAGGTTTTCGTGACTTTTCCATCCTCTCCCCTCTTTCAGAGGACAAGATCTGGTGTTTCCCGGAACTATCTGAAGACTTGTGGGACAATTGGGGTTTAGATGACCAGAAGAGCTGCAGTACATATATAATCCCTGCTTTGTTCTATATTTTCGTTCTGCCACAGACAAAGATCCGCAAGCTATCCAAGTCTGCATAGGCTCCTCTCCTGAAGATGAAGGATTTTCGGAAACAGGAGTGTCAATCTTTAGAGCACTGAGTCAAGCAATTCCTTGGGTTTGCTGAAAAAGGGCGCTACGCCTTTCATATCTGCGCTCATTGAGTCGGTGTTCAATAGACAAGGCCTGATAAATTAACAATGCCATTGTTTCCGCTCCCGGGGAATGTACCAGTTCATCTTTTATTTTCTCTTGAAGGCCCTAGGGAACGAGAATAATCAGAATCTGTTCCGCCCATGTAGTTTCAGCTGATAACTTGTGGAAGTGAGTGATGTATTGCAGAACATCTGGATTGCCCTGCTGAATGTCACAAAGAGCTTCTTCAGCCGAAGTCTCTAAACCAGGACTTTCAATCATCCATTTAAAGGCTGTGGGAAAGGTTGAATAGTCAGAAAGGCTCAGGTCTTCTGCGGCTGCCAAAGGGGTTGCCCATGCTAATGCCAGGCCTGATCGGGTGCTGATCAGATACCCCATATTGGCTCTATCCAGAGTAAACTGGCCCGGACAGAAGGCAAAGAATACTGTTAGGGAGTCTAGAAATTCTTTTAATTTGATTGGCTCTCCAGGAAAACGAATGGTTGCTGGAGAAATTAATGAAACAACAGATGCTTTAGCAGTAAGGCTTGACGTAGGGCCAAGTTTTCATTTGGCAGTTGTTGCAATTCCTAAGCTTGTTGTTGAACTGTCTGAAACACAGCTTGTGCAGAATTCACCCGACGAGCCTGAGGTAATTCTTGTGAAACGTCCATACTTCCACGGTCTGAGCATGTAACTGGGCAATGCAGTCTGTCAGGGTCTCAGCAGACAGACTTCTATTCGCAGCTTTGGAGCGATGGGAAAATATGGAGTCCAGGTTTTGACTGTCCTTGTCTGCCAAAGGTAGGGGCAAACCCTTCTGGCAGCCTTGATGCTGCCAACAGTGGAATGTATAAGCAGATCGTGCCCTTCAGAAGGAAAAACCCAGAATGGGAAAAAACCTCTGATAGCGTTCAGAGGCGCCCAGGAGGCTGATGAGGACTGATGGAAGAAGACCAGGACTGCAGCAAGGCTCAGAAGGCGCAGATAGCGCTAGTGGAAATGCCAGAACCAGGAGAATAGAAAGGTTCAGAAGGGAAGCAACAGGAGTACGGATCACCAGCAGGAGCAAAGAGACAGCAGGAGCAATAAAACACCAGCAGGAGCAATGAAACTCTAGCAGGAGCGAGGAGACAGCAGGAGCAATGAATCACCATCAGGACGAGGAGACACCAAGGAGAGCGAGGAGACACCAGCAGGAGCAAAGACACATCAGCAGGAGCTAGAAGTGTTCCAACACAAAGGAGAAAGACAATTCTGCTTCTTATATACTAAAAACCAGGAAGTGACATAGAGGAAGAAGTGAGGCCGCCATGATGGATTGGAAAATGGTGGCAGGAATACATGATGGAGCCTCATTGATGGATTGGTTAAGTAAAAACCCTTTCCAGGAATTCTGGGAAGAAGAAATTAGAGACAGCAAGAACATGGCCCCCAAGGAGAGGAATGCCTCCAGCCCAGCTGACAAGTAAGGCGTGTAATGGCCCTCGGCGGCTCCTTGCAGGACATCCCAGGCTGCAGGTAAGTGTTTAGGGCATTCCACTGGGCAGAACGCCAGGGAGGCAGTGGCGGGAGCTGCAGGTTGTGCTGCGACCTGTGGCGTGACAGAAGGAGAAAGACGAAAAACAGTGAAAAAGAAAGAAAGCAGGAAAGAAAAAGAACCCGAAAGAGAGAGATGAAGAAGATGAGAGTGTATTGTGGTGGATGAAAGAGGCATCGGGTGAAATCAAGACTAGCAGCTGTGTTTTCAACGTACCCGACAGCACCAGCATTGACTTTGAGGAAGTCTTTCAGCCTCTGCACCTATCCTTTTACAAAATAAGCACTGAATTAGGGTAATATAGTTCATGATTTTGATAATATTATGGCATTTATAATATTTCTATTTAATATAGACCTTCTAGGCATGTTCCATCACAAAATGGGGGGGGCCGGGACACAGTTAATTAGATTAGGCTCATAGCTAAATCCAGGTTCTTCTTGTTTACCATGGATTTTGTAGACCAAAAGTATCTTACAGTTTGAAGTACTCTCTCCCACAATGCCGGTGGTTCTCTGCCAGGAAGCTGACGTTGCAGCAGATATGCTAATATGAGAATATGCTAATGAGTTGCGTATAATGACTAATGAGAACATTTGACATTTGATTAACAGTAATTGAAAATAATGTGTAATGTGTAAAATGTGTCCACGGGAGTGGTCACCATCTGTGTTATCAGTACTAAAATAATGTGAAAATGTTTAATAATTTGTACTAATGTGTTATAATGAGAGATATAAATTTATGTTATGATGATTCATGTCCTTAATTTAGCTATATCAGAGGCCTAGTTGGCGCTGGGCCTTGCTTGCTTAAACATGGAGACGAGATGAGCTGCCGTAGACTGGAACTGAAGAAAAGAGACCTTGAACTGCACAGAGTTCACCATGAAACACCACTAGAAAAAAATTGCAAACTCACCAACGGACAGGAGACGATCAGAACAAATTGATACAATTATGTGTAGACTAGGCTAAATGTACTTTCCCAGGATTCAAACATTAGAGCTACAGACTGAGACTTGGGAGAAACAATTTCGTTTCCCGAAGAAACCGGATGATGTACTCATCGACAAGAGGACCAATCATGTTGATGGAACTTGACTCTCAAAATAACGTAGACAAGTGGTAAACAACATTTATAGGTTATAGTCATAACCCCTGATAAGGTTGACCAATGCGCAAATTGTGGGACGGACTGAGAGACCCTAATAAAAAGTCATGACATGAGGGGAAGAATCAGAACGGAGGGCGGAGAACAGAGAGGCGAAAGTTGATGACGTCAGGAGACGCTGTCCGAAGTGCTGAAACTTGGGCTTGCTTCCTGTGAGCCCGAGTCTTGTTGATGACTGATGGCCTGGAGACGAAGACTGACTCGTTGCTGATCTATCTTGGATAGGTAGCTATAACCTGACTGACTAATGAATGCTTTTTCTTTCTAGGTACCAACTGTGCTGTTTTAAATGTTTTTCTCTTTTTTTCCAAATTAATGATTTTGACTAAATTGTTTTTTTCGCATGAAGACCCACATGCTGATGCTAATTTGGAGATAGGTAGGCTGACAAGGGTGACTTAGACTGACTGACTTATATTGCTGAATTATTTGATTGCTCATGAATTGCTATGCTTTGTTTAACGTTGGTTGCATATTAATAAAGTGCTGCGAAGCCATTGCTTATGTTGATAGTAAAAATTGGAAATCATGATATTGTTGAATAAAGGTTTATGACTAGAGTTGTAACTAATAGGGAATAAACAGAACTAACTTTCATATGAGTGATGGTGGTTTTTCTGATTAGATTAGTTCATGGAATTTTAAGTTGCTGGACGATCCAAAAGATTCATCGACCTATACACGTCCCCTTGTAAGTTTACTTACTTACGACAAGGCGCGCTAGCACTGACTTGGCAGGAAGAGGCGAGGATCACAGTCAGTGCTGCACAATTCAGAGCAGCAATGGACTGGATTTGTGGTGTCATGCAGCCTTTGTGGTTGAAGTGAACTATTCTGCACTATTTAAAAAGTGGTGACACGAAGACATGGTTGTAAGATTCAGTGTACTGCTATAACCAGACTCATAGTTGACTGTGTTCGCACCTGAGGGAAGTGACATAATCTCTGGCTTCTGCCGTTCCTCATAACAGGATGCTAAGCCATGATCAGCAGCTGTCGTAGGACTATCGTTGTAGGAAAGAGACTGCTGGAATTAGGGTGGGGATACCACCAAGCATGGGGGACTGAGTCTGAGCCGCACTGTAAGATAGCTGTCGGTCTAACCCTTTCGGCTACCTACCAGCTCCTCACCAGAACACGAGAGTAAAGGTGATTTGTGGCAGCCTATTGCATGACACTCCGAGGCTGCTCAGGGAAAATTGTGGTGGAACACGTCTACGCCTTTTTCTCAGTTATTCATGTCTCATACATGACTAACAGAAGCAAGATTTGGTTCAATGTGTTTTATTGGAGCGACTGCATTCTATCTAAAAAGACATGAATTGCAATTACCAGGATGATGAAACTCAACACTATTAGCGCAGTGACTAGAAAAGTGAAACAGAGGAAAAGTCCACATCATACTATCACAATAGTGAATTTAAAATGCCTACTTGCACTACTAAGATTCTGCATGAGAGCAAAAGCAGTGTTAGCCCTAATTTGCCACCTAGTTCCTGAAAGGAAACCCAATTCCCATACCTGTGCTATAGGTAGACAAGAGGTCTGTTGGTCTGCTGGGAGTCCTCTCACATGAATGAAAAGAAGACGCAGAGTTTCAGCAGAAGCTGCGATGACAATGTGCAGCATAAGATGGCTGGCTGGAATGTCCCTTCGGATGTGGTGGGGGCAGTGTGGTGTTTTATAATAAAACATGTTGTTGTTCTAAGAACAGCCCTGACGTGACAACACATATTTTTCTGTGTAGGGTAGATATTGTACTCTTTGGACTGCCAACACCTGGTAAACTATTGTGTGCAGTCTTGGGCTGAGCACAGAATGAAAATGTTGGGCAAAGAAATGAAGAACAAATTCTGCATGGAAGGGCAACTGATCAAAATAATAAAACATCTCCACTAAAATGAATCTGTGCTAAAATAATAAGAGGAATAAACATGACATGTAACTAGATGAAAGGGCACAGGCCCAGGACTAAAATAATGTGCCTGTGTAAATGCTAAAACCAGGAAACCCTCCCCATTGTTCGCGCAAAAGTGCAGAAGACTACAATAAAATCATAATATTAAAATTACCATTCCTACATTAGCTCCTAAAAGCAAACTAAAATATACCAAAAAAAGAGATAAAAAATGTCCATGCTGGCAAGAACAACAGACCATAGTAGAGTCAAATTAAGAAGGCAAAATGAGAGAAGATCAACAATAATCGCGGTCCTTTAAAAAATTGCTAGCGTCATAAATTGTTAATAAATCCAGGAAAGACATCACCTCGGCAGGTGATAGTATGGTTGGTTGACAAGGAAAGCGAGGGAGCACTCATGTTCCTAAGCTCCAGCCATAGCTATGGCCAAGGCAGCAGCATTCCGAGCAGTGCCAGATGTTGTAGCACCGAAAGCCACTTCATCCACAAGGGGCCGCTCATAGAAAACTTCTTGTACCAACCGCAATCTCAATGTGCACGTCTGGTAATGAACCCTCATCGAGAACACCAACAGACCTTCTGCGTGCAAAGAAGATACGTACTGCATGGTAAGACACACTTCAGGTGCATGTTCGAATGGACCCCACAAACATCTAAAGATGGGCTGCGTGCAATTCAAAACCAGTCTGAATGACAAAGATCAGTTGGACTCCAGTTCCTTCAAGAGTGGTGCTCCAAAATACTGCATCATTTGTTCACGACACAATTGGGCTGGTACAAGAGCCATCAGTCCTCCTTGTTGAGATAGGGCAGCCATTTTGAAGGAAAAGTAGTAACAGCAACATGTAGCTAATTAATGCCAAACTAACAGGGAATCCCACAAAAACACTTAAAAAAATTGAGTGTATGGCTGAAGGTATTACGTCAAAGATAGAAGAGAATATGCTGACAAATCTAGAGCCGATAGCCTTAAAGAAATGTATAATCCCAGTGGTATTAGATGTGTTAAAAATGCAACATATTGGTGCACCGAAATGTTTTGGAAAGTTGGTATTTAAACGGGACTGTATTGCTGCGGATGACCTAGTCACTTGGAGAGCATAGGTCTAGCAGGCAGATGTGAGTGCCATGTGCTTTTGAAAAAATAAAGCCTTCAGTCTGCTCAGCCTGTCAAAATTTACATTTGAAGAAGCAATGTGAGGCCACATTTCTGCTACTTTTATCTTTCACGTCGGGGAAAAAGTATAGTTCCCGCAACAGGTCACAATTTGGGAGACCAAAACTAAGTAGGCAATTCCAGCTCCCATCCCATAACAGCTTTCTTCATTCAGCATCACATAACTCCTATTCGAGAGCACCTGGAATGCCGGACGTATCAAAGGGAAAGGAACATCCTTCAGATAACAAACAAAATTTGCTGCTGACACATTACACGTTCCATGCAAGAACAGCTGTTTGCAAATCAGTGAATGGCTCACAGAAGTCTTGCATTCGCTTTTACTAAGAAGCAACTCTTTCACACCATTGAAACACTTGTGCGTAAAAGGTAGCTCCCACTCCTCATGCATGTAACTATATCCTAACTTCTCAAATCTGCCTACAGGAATGTGCTTCAAATACGAGGTGAATTGAAGTGGTGAAATGGGCAGATTAACAACCCTGTGTATTAACCAAACTGCTGAAGGTAATTCTGCCCCAGCAGAAGGCAACTTTTCTAATTTTTAGATGTTCAGCATAATATAAGTGGCTTTTTTATTAGTCATGATTTGTTGCTTTCACACTAGGTTAAACACAGCAAATAGCCCCTTAGAGCTGACGTATTACCAGGGCACACAATCACTTTTCAGAACTTAGGCCCGTATTTATACTTTTTTTGCGCCACATTTGCGTCGTTTTTTGGCGCAAAAACGGCGCAAACTTGCAAAATGCCATTGTATTTTGTAGGTTTGCGCCGTTTTGCGTCAAAAAGCGGCGCAAATGCGGCGCTAAAAAAAGTATAAATACGGGCCTTATAGCGTCCAGCCTAACTGCATAATGGACCTAAGTTGACTCTGTCCACGGTGTAAAAATGGCATATTATTTTGTATGATGTCAATTGCAGATAAAACAATGTTGTTAAGTGTGCACATGCGGTTGTAAATAGTGTTCATACTATTATCTACAAGGGCTAAAGCTTTCTGCAAGTTATCCTGATCTATTTGCCTCAACTGGGCGGCGACTTCTTTTTGGGAAAGTTTCTAAATATCAATATATATTGCATATAAGAAGCACTTTGTGCATGATTTTCTAGGACATGACTAGAAGTCTTGAAGGTCTGTTTTTTTCTGACAGGAGACTAAGGTGTTCTTTAACAGCTCCTAGTGTGGAGGATTTCAACTATTGTTGACATAGTGTTCCCACGCTACATGTGGTGATGATACCAGAGTGTTGTGAAATGTAATGAGGGTCAGGTCCACTCCCACTAAAACACCCTGTGGAGTTTACAAAATGCACATGACAACCATTTGTGTCAAGTGGCCACAATAACCACACATTGGGACCAGAAAGTGTTGAATTAAATGTTCCATTTTGGACCCACCCGTTGAACTGTTCCTCAGTGGCATTTAAAATATTTTGCAATTTATCAAATTTAGCTGCTGATGAAATATTGGGTGCATTCAATTTCCAAATGTTCGTCACATCCAAAAAACTTGGTTGCTGTACAGTTTGATTTAAAAATATAGGAGGTCATTACAACCCTGGCGGTCGGTGTTAAAGCGGCGGTAAAACCGCCAACAGGCCGGCGGTAAAAAAAATGGAATTACGACCGTGGCGGAAACCGCCAACATAGACAGCCACTTTAACACTCCGACCGCCACGGCGGTACAAACAAACACCGCGGCGGTAACCGCCAACAGACAGGCAGAAGACAATGTATCGCCCACAGAATTACAAGCCACCAATCTGCCACCTTTTCCGGGGTGGATTCACCGCAAACAAAAACACGGCGGAAACAGGACTTCGAAGGGAAAACGCTCACCTCTACACACCCCACGAGGAACCAGGACGCCATGGAACCAGAACTTCAGATACTCCCAGCCTTTATCTTCCTGCTCCTCTACCAGGAGCACGAACGCCGGCGGCGAAGACCACGGTGAGTACTGCACCTACGACACAGGGGAGGGTGGAGGGAAAAGAAAGTGATACACACACGCAACATGCAACACCCCCAACCCCACCCTCACCCACAACACCATACACACAAATACATATTGATACATCACAGTTACACCCCCCAGTCCCCCCAGAAGAATGCAAGGACAAAAGGAAATTAGTCGAATGATTGTAATACATTAAAATACAGTAATCAAAAATATTTACATATATACACATTTACACTATGAACAATTATATACACCAAGAACACAAGTCCAAGGGATTCCAGCATCATAGTCCGTGGACCATTGGGCCCAAAAGGCATGGGCGAGGCCCACACTGAATACCCGAACAAGACGGAGAGAACACTGCAGGGGCATCAGATAGAAATAAAACAGGCACCTCAGGGGGAAGGGACGGGGGGCACCTCAGCCGGATGAGTGCACAACGCCAGCTCCACGAGGGACTACATGCCCATTGAGGTATCATGGGGAGTGCAAAGCCACAGTCTCACAAGTCTCTCCAGTGGGTGGGTTGCCCACTGCTTTATCCTGGGGAGTGCAAAGCCACAGTCTCTCAAGTCTCTACAGTAGGTGGGTTGCCCACTGTTCAATCCTGGGGAGTGCAAAGCCACAGTCTCTCAAGTCTCTACAGTGGGTGGGTTGCCCACTGTTCAATTCTGGGGAGTGCAAAGCCACAGTCTCTCAAGTGGATAACATTCTCCACTGGTTCTGGAGAGGGCTTGGTGCCCAGAGTGCTTCATCCTGCCAAGGACAGAGGTAGTGGATGTCAATCTCCACTGGTTCTGGAGGGGGCTTGGTGCCCAGAGTGCTTCATCCTGCCAAGGACAGAGGTAGTGGATGTAACTCTCCACTGGTCCTGGAGGGGGCTTGGTGCCCAGAGTGCTTCATCCTGCCTGTGGCGGCCTCAGTAGCGTAGTAATCATTGGCGCTCACTGTCCTGCGGTGGTGCTGGCGGTCTTGTCCTGGGCAGCGGGGCTGCTGCTGGCGGTCCTGTCTTGGGCAGCGGGCTGCTGCTGGTGGTCCTGTCTTGGGCAGCGGGGCTGCTGCTGGCGGTTTTGTCCTGGGCAGCGGGGCTGCTGCTGGCGGTCCTGTCTTGGGTAGCGGGGCTGCTGCTGACGGTCTTATCTTGGGCAGCGGGGCTGCTGGCGGTCTTGTCCTGGGCAGCGGGGCTGCTGGCGGTCTTGTCCTGGGCAGCGGGGCTGCTGCTGGCGGTCCTGTCTTGGGAAGCGGGGCTGCTGCTGGTGGTCTTCTCCTGGGCAGCGGGGCTGCTGCTGGCGGTCCAGTCTTGGGCAGCGGGGCTGCTGCTGGCGGTCTTGTCCTGGGCAGCGGGGCTGCTGCTGGCGGTCCTGTCTTGGGAAGCGGGGCTGCTGCTGGTGGTTTTCTCCTGGGCAGCGGGGCTGCTGCTGGCGGTCCTGTCTTGGGCAGCGGGGCTGCTGCTGGCGGTCTTGTCCTGGGCAGCGGGGCTGCTGCTGGCGGTCCTGTCTTGGGCAGCGGGGCTGCTGCCGGTCCTGTACTGGGCAGCGGGGCTGCTGCTGGCGGTCTTGTCTTGGGCAGCGGGGCTGCTGGCGGTCTTGTCCTGGGTAGTGGGGCTGCTGCTGGCGGTCTTGTCTTGGGCAGCGGGACTGCTGCTGGTGGTCTTGTCCTGGGCAGCGGGGCTGCTGCTGGTGGTCTTGTCCTGGGCAGCGGGGCTGCTGCTGGCGGTCCTGTCTTGGGCAGCGGGGCTGCTGCTGGCGGTCTTGTCTTGGGCAGCAGGGCTGCTGGCGGTCTTGTCCTAGGCAGCGGGGCTGCTGCTGGCGGTCTTCTCTGCCGTGCTGATCTTCCCAGACTTGCTGGTTTTAATGTGCCCCTTCCCCAGTTTGGATGGTGTTGCAGCTATCTCCACACTCCCAACTGTACCCCTGGGAGCGGCTTTGGTGGCTGATTTCTTTCCCCTCTTCCGCCGGGCACTGGGCAACTTTTTATGCTTGACAGGTAGGGGACTGTCCGTACTCTGGCTCCTTGCCACACTGGCTGCCCTGCAGCCTGGTGCACTCCATAATCCGGTGACTACTGGCAGCACTGGTCCCGCCGATGTTGTGGCTGAGGTGTCAGGTTGGGACCTGGAGATTCGGGCCCTAGGAGACTGAAGGGGTGGGGAGGTGAGGGAAAGATGTCAAGGTTGGCCAGGAAACATTTCTTCGGAACACTGGGACGGGTAGCTGAAGGGGCTTTGGGAGTGGAGGAAGAGGTAGTGGTTGTAGGAGGTGTACGTTTGCTGGCTTTGGGTGAAGGTGCATGAGCTGGAGGCTGTCGTGAGGTGGCTGGCTGTTGGGTGGGTGTGTGGCCGCGTTTGTGTACCTTGGGAGGTGGCCTCACAGACACACTGGGAGAGGACACAGGGGACGTGTGAATGGTAGTGTGGTGGTGACTGCACGTGAGCGGGGTGTGGTGGTGGGTGTGCAGGTGATGGAAGTAGGGGCTGAGGATGTAGTGCATGCAGGTGTGAGTGGAGACGAGACAGGGAGGGAGGAGGGAGACGAGGAGGAGGGGGACACAGTGGAGGCAGTGGATGTTGGTGTGTCTGCATGTGTGTGATGCTTGCGTGAGTGCCTGTGGGATGTGTGGAGCTTATGTTTGCCTGAGCTTCCCTTGTGTGTTGAGGTGTGTGCATGCTGGTCTGATGGTGTGCTCGGGATAGGCTGAGGTGCAGGGGTGGGGGTCTGGGTGGAGGAAGTTGGAGGGGGGAGGCTAGAGACAGGGACAATGGCTGCCATCAGGGCTGAGGCCAGAGTCTGAAATGCTCGCTGAAGGGCTGCCTGACCAGAGTGAATGCCCTCCAGGTATGCATTGGTTTGTTGCGACTGCCTCTTTACACCCTGGGTGGCATTCAAAATGCTAGACAGACCAACAGTGAGGGACCTGAGGAGGTCAATGGCCCCCTCACTGAGGGCAGCACGGGTGACTGGGGCGAAGGTGATGCCCACCCTCCTGGGTGAGCGGGCACGGGGCAAAAGCTGAGGGACTGCTGGGAGGGCGGTGCCGGTAGAGGGGTGGCGGCTGTACCTGTAGATGCGGGGGGCACAGATGGGCCCACCACCGCAAGGGAGCTCCCATCAGAGGAGGAGTCCGTATCGCTGGTGTCAGCTCCTGTCCCCACCGTGGAGCTCCCCTCGCCCTCCGTCCCACTGGTGAATTCAGACTCCGTAGTTTCGCCCTCCAGGGCCATGTGGGATGCAGCTCCCTCCTGCTCCGGTGCCACTGCTCCTCCGCCTGATGATGCTAATGCACACAAGAACAGGGAGACCACAAAAAGAGGGGGGGGAGACAGAAGAAAGACATGTTGAGTGCATGCAATACCGCTACCGTTGGCGGACACAACAGACACAGAAGCCCCCTGCACTACGCTGCGCACTTGGAGTCCACTATTCAATCCCAGGGACATGGGTTACAAGGCAATGCCCGATTTCTGCACACATGGATGTCACAGGAGCCTGACTAGGTGTAGTTGGCACTGTACACAGGTGGGGTGGGGTGCCACAGGGCCTGCCTTAAGTAGGGTCCTTGCCTACTATACTCGCCCTGGCCTAGGGGAACCCACAGCCCACCTCCCCCACCCAGACACCTACAATGTGCGCTGAATCAGCAGAATGAGAGTGTACTCACCCCCTTGTTGCTGCTGTGATCCCCTCAAGCGCCCATCCAACTCCGGGTACGCCACCGCCAGGATCCTGAACATCAGGGGGGTCATGGTGCGACGGGCGCCCCTCCCACATTGGGAGGCCATCCCCAGCTGGGCCTCCGCCGTCTTCTTGCTCCAGCCGCAAATGTCCTCCCATCTTTTCTGGCAGTGGGTGCTCCATCTGTGGTAGACCCCCAGGGTCCGGACTTCCTTGGTGATGGCACGCCAAATGTCCTTCTTCAGGTGGGCGCTGACCTACAGGAATAGTACAGGGGAAAAGGAGAAGATATTACCGCCTGCACCGTCACAGTCATTGGCCCGCATCCCTACCCTTGCCATGACGCACATGCGCTCACCGTCTTTTCATGCATGCCTCTTTCTCACCCCCCCTATCTTTCATCCACCCCACTCCACACAGGCATTGCCCATACAGCATGCTCACAGTGTACTTACCTGTTTGTCTGGAGGACCGTAGAGTAGCGTGTACTGGGGGAGGACCCCATCCACGAGTTTCTCCAACTCCTCTGTGATGAAGGCAGGGGCCCATTCCCCAGACACACGAGCCATTGTCTCTTCCAGACTGAGGTCACAGCAGCACTTGCAGTGTAGGTCCTCTCCTGTCGAAGATCAGGTATCAAGTGATTAAACAGAGAGAAAATGGCGGTCACGTCCGCGGTGGTGCGTACCGTCACCGCCGGCGTACATTGTCATTGCCTCCTGGGACCCATAGGGTCCAATGTTAACCAATGGCCGCGACGGTGTACAACGCCAGCGCAGTTAACTCATATCCCCTTGTCCCACTTTACAGGTCAGGCAGCCACCTTTTCATGGGCCCACATGGCATTATTTTTTACTGCTCCACACATATGTAGGCCTTGCCTAAACACTCATACAGGCTAATTTTGAATTGCTAATATTTTCAGAGTAAGCTGTGTTTACGTACCTCAGAGTTGGTTGGCTCTCTGTTCGCTGTTCTCCTCCATAGGCACCGTCCGCTGGGGCATGTGAGGAGATGGCGGCATCCTCGGGTGTACAGACCGCTGGTGGACCTGTCGACAATGGAGGAGCGACATGTGATCACCATCTACAGGCTTGATCGTACCACAATCCAGGAACTGTGTGCCCAGTTGGAGCCAGACCTGATGTCAGCTATCCACCATCCCACAGGAATCCCCCCTCAGGTGCAGGTGCTGTCAGTACTCCATTTCCTAGCAAGTGGGTCTTTTCAAACTACAGTGGCCATAGCATCAGGGATGTCCCAGCCTATGTTTTCCAACGTGTTGTCCAGAGTGCTGTCTGCCCTGCTGAAACACATGCGGAGCTACATCGTTTTCCCTCAGGTGGAGGATTTGCCTACAGTGAAAGGTGACTTCTATGCCCTGGGACATATCCCCAACATCATAGGTGCCATTGATGGGACACATGTGGCCTTGGTACCCCCCCGCAGGAGTGAACAGGTGTGCAGAAACCAGAAGAGTTACCATTCCATGAATGTGTAGATGGTGTGTTTGGCAGACCAATACATCTCCCATGTTAATGCCAAATTCCCTGGCTCAGTGCATGACGCTTACATCCTGCGGAATTGCAGCATTCCTTATGTGATGGGGCAACTCCAGAGGCAGCGTGTGTGGCTATTAGGTGAGCACATGGGCCCAATACAGTGAGAATAGTTGTCTGGGTCTGTGGATGTCCCTATGAGTTTGTGTGTGTCTAACAGTTGTCCCTCGCCATTTGCAGGTGACTCTGGTTACCCCTACCTGTCATGGCTACTGACCCCAGTGAGGAATCCCAGGACAAGGGCAGAGGAACACTACAATGAGGCCCATGGGTGGACTAGGAGGATTATCGGGTGGACCTTCGGCATCCTGAAGACCAGGTTCCGGTGCCTCCATATGACAGGTGGTTCCCTATTCTCCTCACCAAAGAAGGTATGCCAGATCATCGTGCTCTGCTGTATGCTTCACAACTTGGCTTTGCGACGACAGGTGCCTTTTCTGCAGGAGGATGGTCCGGATGGAGGTCTTGTGGCAGCTGTGGACCCTGTGGACAGTGAAGACGAGGAAGCAGAAGAAGAGGACATCGACAACAGGAATACAGTGATCCTGCAATACTTCCAGTGAGACACAGGTAAGAAGACAACACTGCCTGCTACATCTGATTTAAATGTACTACCTCTCTACTGTCTGTCATTTTCACCCAGTATATGGTCACTGAGTTATCACTTTCCATTACGATTTCACAGATGTGGGTCCCACTGTGTGACATCTGCTTTGTTTCCTCATGGACTATAGCTGTGTGACATAGGTATGTTGACATTACATTTGAATGAGAATTTTGCCACTGTAATTTCTAATACACTATTTCGAAATCACAGACATACTCCTGATTGTTTTTTAAGTGCTCAATATTGGAGGGGGTTGTAAAATGGTGAGGGGTGATGGTGGAGGAATGTCCATGGCAGAGTCCAGTCTATTAGTCTCACAGGTGCATTGTCCGAAGGGGCATAGGAAGTGGAGCTGGGGCAGTTTAAGAATGGACAGGGTGACAAGGTGGGACAAAAGGATGACAATCAGGGTGGTCTCATTTCTTGGCGGGGGTCTTGGCATCGTTCTCTGTCTTAGTCCTGGATCTCAGGGACCGTTAATGGGGTGGTTCTCCCTCTGCAGGGGGTGGGGTGCTGGTGTGGTGGTCCTGTGGCAGAGATGGTGGGCAGTTCATCGTCCAGGCTAGTGTCAGGGGCCCCTTGTTGTGCCACAGTGTCCCTCCTGGTGTTCACAAGTTCCTTCAGCACCCCTACAATGGTGCCCAAGGTGGAATTGATGGATTTGAGTTCCTCCCTGAAGCCCAAATACTGTTCCTCCTACAGCCGCTGGGTATCCTGAAACTTGGCCAGTACCGTTGCCATCGTCTCCTGGGAATGGTGGTATGCTCCCATGATGTTGGAGAGGGCCTCGTGGAGAGTGGGTTCCCTGGGCCTGTCCTCCCCCTGTCACACAGCAGCCCTCCCAGTTTCAGTGGCATGGGGAAGCACCGGACCCACGTCTGGGTATACCCTTCCCACTTGGGCGACAAATGCAAAAAGAATAAGTGATGGACGGAGTGCTGAACAATGTCAAACATTCACCGCAAGTACAGAGATCTGGCCCTAAATCCATCATTTTTTTGCTGCCCATGCCATTCCAGTTTGAACCCAACCATATGCAAATCAGTCTTGACCCTGTTGCCCATGGGAACAGTCCAGCCCAAACTTTTTCAGCACTCCGTCCATTATCCTTTTTTTTTGCTAAAGTTGCCCTAAGTGGGAAGGGTATGCCCAGACGTGGGTCCCTTGCTCACTGTGCCACTGGAATCAAGCTAGCCTGGCTGATGAAGGGTGAAACCCTGAAACCAGTCCCAGGATGCTTGTTTCCGGTCCAGTGAGGGCCTGGCTTGGCAGTTCGGGCTGGACTGTTCCCATGAGGAACAGGGTCAAGACTGATTTGCATATGGCTGGGTCCAAACTCGGGTGGCATGGTGAGCAAAAGAACGATGGATTAAACCCAGATCTGTGACTGGGGGTGAGGGTTTGCATTGTTCAGCACTCTGTCCATTATCCTTTTGTTTTGCTAAAGTTTCCCTCCACTTTTTGACACTGTTTTTGCTGGTTTTCGGACTCTGTGCACTTTATCACTGCCAACCACTGCTAAAGTGCATATGCTTTCTCACTTAAAACATGGGAATATTGGCTCATACCCAATTGGCATATTCAATTTACTTGTAAGTCGCTAGTAACGTGCACTATATGTGCCTGGCACCTGTAAATTAAATGCTACTAGTGGGCCTGCAGCACAGATTGTGCCACCCACAGAAGTAGCCCCTAACCATGTCTCAGGCCTGCCATTGCAAGACCTGGGTGTGCAGTTTTACTGCCACTTAGACTTGTCATTTAAAAGTATTTACCAAGCCTTAAACTCCCCTTTTGCTACATATAAGTCACCCATAGGGCAGGGTGCTGTGTAGGCAAAAGGCAGGACATATACCTATGTGTTTTATATGTCCTGGTAGTGGAAAACTCCTACATTCGGTTTCCACTGCTGTGAGGCCTGCTCCTTTCATAGGCTAACATTAGGGCTACCCTCATATACCGCTTGAGTGGTAGGTTCTGATCAGAAAGAGGTAGACAGGTCATATTTAGTATGGCCGGAATGGTAATACAAAATCATACTGACTGGTGAAGTTGGATTTTATATTACCATTTTAGAAATGCCACTTTTAGAATGTGAGCATTTCTCTGCACTTAAAATCCTACTGTGCCTTACAGCCTGTCTCCAATACACGTCTGGGCTGGGCTAGTTGACAGCTCCATTGTGCATTTCACCCAGACAACCACAAACACAGGATGCTCTGTCACACCTGCACACATATGCATACTGACTTGGTCTTCCTTGGCTGGAAAGGTGGAGGGCCTGACACTTACATTTCAAAGGACAGTGACCTGCCCTCACACAATGGACTGCAAAACCCCCTACTGGGACCCTGGCAGACAGGGTTGTACTGAAAGGGGACCCTGTGCACTTCAACCCAACTTTTTGAAGTCTCCCCCACTTCTAAGAAACTTTTGGGTATATAAACTGGGTCCCTGACCCTACCAACTTAGACACTTCTTGGGACAGACACTCTCCATCAGAACCTGCAACCTGCCAAGAGAAGCTGTCTGGCTGCCCAAAGGACTCACCTGGACTGCTTTTCTATAAAGGACTGCTGCCTTGCTGGCCTCTGGCTCTGCTGAGAAGTCCTCTACAAGGGCTTGGATTGAGCTTGCCTCCTGGTCCTGAAGTCTTAGGGCCAAAAAGACTTCACAGCCTGCCAGAATCAACGCACAGCCTGTCCAGCGGTGAGAAAATCACCACATCACCGAACGGGAACAACGATGCCCGGCTCCCCAAGTGGAGATCAACACAGCACCAATGTTCCGACCAGAACTTCGACGCACAGTCCACCGGATCGACGAATTGCCGATCCGGAACAACACAGCCCGACTTCCTACAAGAGGAATCAACACTGCGCCAGCCGTGCGGAAGAAACTCTGCCGAATCTCCCACCAGATCAACACAACAGCTGTTACTTAGTCCTGCACACCCAGCATCGTCCCTGAGCGTCAAAAGACTCCACATCACAAAGAGGATTCAAGCCTGCATGCCGGAAATCGACACAAAGTCCTTCCTGTGTGGAAAAGAATCGATGCATCATCTGTGTGTGCCCAGAAATCCACGGCACTCCTCTTCTGAGGACTTTGTGCGTGTAATTTTGATGCAAACTAGGTACTTTGTGCTTGCAAGAGACAATTTTTCCTTTTAAGAACTAAAGACCCTTCTTATCATTTCAAAAAGTGATAGTTCAACATGTGATTATCAAATCTTGATCGTTTCTACCTTAAATTAATCAGATAAATATCTTATATTTTTCTAAACCTTTGCGGTGTCTTTTTGTGGTATTCTCACTGTGTTATTGCATGATTTATTGCACAAATACTTTACCTATTGCATTCTAAATTAAGCCGCTCAGTGCCAAGCTACCAGAGGGTGGGCACAGGATAATTTGGATTGTGTGTGATTTACCCTGACTAGGACTGTGGTCCCTACTTGGACAAGGGTGCATACGTCTGCCAACTAGACACCCCATTTCTAACGGAAAGGAATCAGAATAAATATTTTTTTTACAATGGGCTTTGCAGGATTAGTATCAACATTTTTGACGCTAATCCTGCAAAGCTCAAGACTGGTGTCAAAAACTTTGCCGGTAATTCCCCTAACTAACGCCATGGTGTGCAGTATCTTAGATACTGCACACAGATGGTGGTGTTAGGGGGCGCTAAGGGGCGCAAAAAAAGTTGCGCTGCACTGGGTGCAGCACCACTTTTCTTAAATCAGGCCCTTAGTTTTAAGCCACTTTAATAGCTTATGTGATCTTAATACAGGTGCTGCAGAAGACATTGAAGAATTTGAAAAGGAGTCTTTGGTGTCGGCAAAATACCCAGAAGCAGTTCATGCCATTACTGGAGCCAGTGTCGGAGAAGGAGAATTGGCAAATGTATCCCTTGATGGTTCGTAGTAAATGATTCCATCCATTTGTGTTGAATTTGAGTAATATAGCTCAGAACTTTGGGCATTTCTTGACGTAGATGCAGTGATAGGTACTAATGAAAGTTAATTTTCCACCCTCCCCAAGCTCAGGGAAGTGTCATCACTGTTGCTTAAAATTTATAGAGGTACATCCTGATTGGCAGTGAGAGGTGTTCAGGAACTACCCAGGAGTCCTCGTGGTTTGCTGTGCAGGACTGGCCACATGGTGTAACTTGACATTGTGAATTGAAACAAAGCGGTTTTCTTTAGAAACAAGTAGTGGTGGAACTATGACAGTTCTGGTACCCAGGAGCGGAACTGGTGCTCGATATAAAAGGCCAAAATCATTTTTTACAGCAATCCTTTCTCATACTGGAACCCCAGCCTTTGGAATCCAGCCAGTAGGTGTTCTTGGTGAATCCTTCGATCCCAAGGTGGCAGCACATGCAGATGAGTTTTTATCACAGAACTGCTGTAACTCCTGCAAAACAGTGACACGTTCATTTATGTCAAAAGGTGTGCTTGCTGCCACTGCGCCAGAGCCATCAAGATCTGGGACATACATTATTATGCTGAACAATACCTCATATGGGGCACGCCTTCCCAAACACCTTCCAGGCAGATTATTAAGTGCTCTCTGAACTCCATACAAGTGGGTAAGCCAACTAAGACCCGTACCTAGTACTCTTGTTGTAAAGGACTGCTTTAAGTCTCGGTTTTTCCAACCCACAACCACACTTCCCTCGGGATGGTAGGGAGACGAGAAATGGAGTTGAACACTCATTGTCGCCATGGTGTCCCTGTGTAATGTGGTCAGTTTTATGTATCCTTTGCACGTTAGCTTCAGGCTTTAGGCATTTGTGCACTTTGCCCTGGATGTATTTTATTCCTTTGCTCGCAGCTTAGAGCCTTTGTGCACTTTGCTCTAAATGCTTTTTATTCGGCTTTGTACTGTTATTTTTCAAATAACCAGTTCTACGGTCTTGTTTTGTTTTTTATATCACACTGTTTAGCCTACTTCAGCACTGGAGTTCTCAATAACACATTCTTGTTCACTCTGTGCTTCAGTCAAGGATACAGTCTGGTACATTGCTGATAGACGTGGTAGGAGTTTAGTCTTTGGCATTCTTGCGTAGGGACATTTTTGATCACACTGACATGTTAGTTATAAAAACACTTCCTTGTCCCAATACACGCAAGAGGGAGATTCCGACCAGGGAACCACAACTAGACGCTGACTGCCTCGTTGCAGATGCTGAACCAGATCACAGGCCTTTGCTCAGGTATGAGGGTTGATGGCTTCCCAGGGAATCTGAAAGGCAAGTTAGAAGCTTAACATACTGTGCTCGAAATAGAACTAGCTGAGAGAGAGTAGAAATTGTTAACACCATGATAGCGTTATTCATCTGTTTCACTCTCCTCGTGACTGTTTCAATCCTACTGTGTTGTATGGTTCTGGTTATTGAGGCTCATGCCTTAATATCTAAAATACAGTCGTTTTATTAAAACAATCTATAAAACTTAAACTGCCTTTGTCATTTGTATATGAGATCATACAGTAAATGACAGAGCTGGTTTGGATCTGAGTGACCACGACTTCCCTGAGAAGTTCCAAAGATGTCATGCGCTCAGCTGCCCAATCATCCCTTCCCTTTGGGAGAGATGAGGCACTGCTAGTTAGCCGGAGCAAAACCGGATTTAGGGTGACAGAGGTCCTTACAAGTGGGTCAGACTCAGTCCCCCACACCGTGAACGATCCTGCTACCTAGAAATCCAGTAGTCTCATTTAGGATAATGAGAGCCAATGCGACATGGCGCCGCCAACGATTGTTCTGGCTCTAATTTTCAGGTCCGGCTGACTCTCTCTGTCTCATATATATATTGACTCCTCGGTTCCGTTAACGGAGACGTCCGTGGCGCTGAGGGTTTCCGCCACCACAATATAGGTACGTCCTATTATTTTGTGGTCGGTTGTTCAGCTTGAACTTTGAAAGGAAAACCCCGATATTTTGTGTGCCTTCTCTGACCTGATGCTGTTTTTATAATGGCAAATCCTAATGTAGTGAATATAGCGCTTAATTTGCGACAACTGCTCACAGGACATCTGATAGCACATGGTCTGACGAACCAGGGGGGTCCGGTCACGTTTCTGGTGGACGCCCATGCAGCTTATAGAACAGAGCTTTTTTATTCTTGGGTCGTATTTCCAGCAGTTGATGGGGGTACTAACACTTTTCATGATTACACTATTGCGAATGTCCCTGGACAATACAGGGCATATGCATACTTAGAGATACCTTTATCTTATCAAGAACACCATAATTGGCTTGATGGCGCCCTCCCACACACAGTAGCACAAGTTAGGTTAGGTCCACTGAGTAATGATGGTCCTACCTGGCCTTTATTGGCTACATATACACCATATCCTGCGGTTGCTAACTTGGCGGTGGCTGAAGTTCGTCGTTTATATATAGACTTAGCAACTACATATAGACGATTAGTTCAGTTTGTAATGCAGACATTAAATACTAATGCAGCACGTGCTGCTCCGGCGCAACCACATGCGGTGGTACCGGGTACCAATCCGGCCACTGTACACTCAGTTATGGGCAAAGTACCGGCTAAACGTGAGGAAACTCCATTTTGGCTGGCGCAAAAAAATTAATACGCTGGAAGCAGTATTTCCCCATACGGGACCTCAGGATAAACATAGAATATTGACAATGTGTTTGCCGTATGGAATGGTTCCTACGGTGGATAATTGTAGTACCTGGGGCACGGTGTTTGCCGCGCTCTACACTACAGCACACGGAACACCAACATTGGCTAATCTACCGGAAGTGCTGAAACTAATTCAAGTTGAATATGGGGCTGCCCCAGCCTTAGATTTAGGGATGCAGCTGATGGGCAATTTTGCCGCAGTTTCTTCTATTATTTTGAGTAATCTCAAAGGAGAGGCAGTGGCACTAGCGGTGAGTATGCGTCTTCGAGACGTCCCGCAACTTAATCAGGAGCGGGAGCTGCCGAGAATAAGAGCAGAAACATATTCGAGTATCGGTCGTGATAGCCTAGGGGCTAGACCGCAAAAAACACAATAACAGGGTAAGAGTAGTAAAGATACTACTAAACAACAGCAACCTGAGGGTACTAAAAAGCGCTGGGAGAAAAAACAACAAACACCTAAAAAAAGACAGGGGACAATCTCCGCTACCAAAGACCCCACAGACTAGGTATAATCTCAGGAATAGGGATAATTTGAAGACCCCTGATAGATATCAATATACTGATACACGCCAATCTCGTTCCTTTCAGGACTCATCGGAAAAGAGAAATGAGAGAGGTGGGCGGTCAGAGCGGAGAACAGAGTACGTGAAACCGAGACAGGAATCACAATGCTCAACAGAGGTTTCTGTCAAGAAAGAAGAGAAACCGATCCAACAAAAACAGCAGTTTAAAAAGAAGAAGGTGGCAGCAGTCTCAGTTAGACATGCCACTCAAGAAGAGAGTTCTCTTGAAGAACAAGACATGGGCGTTAGCACTGTTAGACAGCGCAGCAGAGGTCACAATAGTTCGCCAGAATCTTCTAGAGCATCTGGAGGTGAAAGCAACTGATGACTTCATACAAGTCAAAAAAGCAGATATGCGTGTCTCTGAACCCAATAGAGTATATACAGTAACTTTACAATTAGAAGGGGACATTGAGCGCACTATAAACGCCATCTTTTGGGACCGTGTGGTCAAATTGTATGACATTCTGCTGGCCGAACAGGATTGGCCCCCTGACTTTGTTCGTGACTGTCCAGTTGGGGAGGAGGTGATTACACCTTCATTCTCACCACTTGTTCCGGGAGAACTTGCAGAGTCCTATAGTAAAACATGGGCTCTGGCGCAAGCACCCGCCTTATATAGAAATACTGTCGGGTGGGATAGGTATTCACCTTATCATGTAATTCCGACAAAGGGCGAACCTCAGCCGCAACCGCAATATCCTATAAAATTTGAAGCGAGGGCATCGGTAAGGAAAATACTTACACAATTGGAGTACCAGGGAGTAATTGAATCCTGTGTCTCGCCGATGAATAATCCCTTATTTCCAGTAGCTAAATCGGACCATTGTTATAGGATAGTAGTGGATTACAGACATTTAAATGGGCATACACGCACGTATGCAATACAAAATTCACACAGCGCAGCGCTCATGAATAATATAGTGCGTAAGAAATAAAAAACATTAGATATCTCTAATGGATTCTTCTGCCAAAATATAGCGCCTGAAAGTAGGGACTATACGAGCTTTAGTGCGTTTGGCTCTCAAAAAAAGTTTTGTCGTCTGCCTCAGGGGTACGAGAATAGCCCAGGACTGTTTTCGGCTTGTGTAACTGAAATTCTGCACTAGTTGGAACCTGAAGCTTTGTCATATGTTGATGATATATATCTGACGGACGATGAGTTGCTGCAACATTTAAGGCGGGTAGCACACATTGTTGTGGGATTTGCTGAAATAGGCTAAAAATGTAATTTAAAAAAATCGAAGATTGCCTTCCTCAGCATCATTTTCCTGGGATAAGAGTTGTCGAATGAGGGCAAGAGCTTAGCGCCACACTTTTTGGAAAAATGTGCTCAGTTGCAACCTCCTAATACGGTTCGGAAACTCCAGTCGTTACTGGGGTTTCTAAATTTTGGCAGAACTTACATTCCTGATTACGCTACACGTATAAAACCATTATACGAGTTGATTCGCCCGAATTTTTCGAGTAGATTTTGGACGAATGAGCATACACATATTCTTCGAGATTTGCAAACTGATCTCTTAGCAGTAAAGCATTTACACACTCGGGACAATAAAACACATCTGGTCATCAGGGTTATACCTGGTGCCGTTGGGTTTACATATGTCACCTTTAATGAGGGTGAGACAGTCCCGATAGCATACAAGTCGCACTTGTATTCTGCTGCAGAACAGCGTTTTGCACAAACTGAGAAAATTCTCACTGCTGAACAGATGGCTGTGATTAAAGAACGACCTCTTGCCCAGAGCCAACGCATCATTGTCGTTTCCCCGATTCCAGCCTTAGAGGCTGTTACAAAAGCGAGTGTTCCTAATTCGAAAGCCTTACACCCGCGATGGATACAATGGGCAACGTCTTTGACAGCCACTGATGTAGATTACGTATTTTACCCTAAACTGGAGACTCAAGAATTTCTTCAGTATGAAATGGAGTACCCAGTTCCCGCTGGCACATTGCCTATTGACCAATATCAGGTGGTCATGTATACCGATGGCTCTGCGCAACCAGCGGTTGGGACTAAACAACAGTATTCTGCTACATGTGCGGTGGTGAGCGGCTATATGGAGGGGGAAGAGTTCTGCCCCCAACTGTACTGCCATTTGTTAAATTTTGTTTTGACCAATGACTTTGTGTTTCACCACTGCGCATATTAGTTGCTCAATGTTCACCAGTAGCACATGGTATGTTTTGTTCAGTTTAGCCGCCTATGGGCTTTGACATGGCATTAGCCATTACTTTCTGTATTCAGTTTAGCCGCCTATGGGCTTTGACATTGCATTAGTCATTACATTCTGTATTCTGCCTATTGGCTTTGACATGGCATTAGCCATTACTTTCTGTATTCAGTTGAGCCGCCTATGGGCTTTGACATTGCATTAGCCATTACCTTCTGTATTCTGCCTATTGGCTTTGACATGCTGTATCCAGTCTAGCCGCCTATTGGCTTTGACATTGCATTCCTATTGGCTTTGACATGATGTATTCAATTTAGCTGCCTATTGACTTTGATATGCTATTAGATATTCTGCCTATGGGCTTTGACATGATATTATATATTGCATTTTGTATTCAGCTTAACTGCCTATTGGCTTTGACATGATATTCAGCTCCGCTGCCTATTGGCTTTGACATGATATTATATATTGCATTTTGTATTCAGCTTAACTGCCTATTGGCTTTGACATGATATTATACATTACATTTTGTATTCAGCTCCGCTGCCTATTGGCTTTGACATGATATTATACATTGCATTTTATATTCAGCTCAGCTGCCTATGGGCTTTGACATGATATTATACATTGCATTTTGTATTCAGCCCAGCTGCCTATTGGCTTTGACATGACACTAGACATTGCATTTGATATTTAGGTTAGCTGCCTATTGCCTTTAACATGTCATTGCATTTGATATTTAAGTTAGCTGCCCATTGCCTTTAACGTGGAGTTAGACATTGCAGTTGAGAATCCAAGCTGTATTTTTCCAAGCTGTGTTTTTGCACCAGAGAACCAAGATGTTTTTCTCACAGTAGACTAGACATGATAAGAGAGAGTACATGGGTGTTGTTTTTTCTTCGCTTGAGCTTGGGAACAGGAGTAGTCTTGGAGACCTGGCCAGTCTCCAAAAGGCTTGCTCAGTTTCCCAGGTCTGAGAGGAGGGGGCACACCTTTGTAACGAATGTAACAGGCTGCAGAGGGTCAGATTCGAATCTGCCGGACCTCGTGCTGGAGCTTGGCGCGAGCTGCCAGCAATCCCGTGTGGGTAGATGAATCTCTTTCTCGCGGCTGACAGGGGTCATCAGCTTGCAGACCTTAGAAAGATGAAGCTGTAGATAGTTCCCACTCGGTGAAGTATTTGTTTTGCTTTGCATTCAATATCTTATAAATATAACCTGCTGTGTATATTGCAAACTGATATATTTTGTTTGATTAACGCGGACTTGAAAGCTACTAATTCGTCATTCATAAATATTGTGGTTGGGGAAGAATTAACAACAATAAAAGTCTTCTTTGACCTCAGAAGTGCATTTCTGTTGTGTTATGTTAGTGCTTAGAAACTAGATAAGAGGAAAGCACTACACCAACATACTTATACACAGACCTTGGGAGACTGTACGGCACAGTTGGCTGAGCTGAAAGCTCTGTTGTTAGCCTTGGAACATGCAGATCCAGCAATATTTACATTGCCTGTTTGTGATTCCTAATACTGTGTTCAGTCTTTCAATGAATATTTACACTACTGGAGGTTGAATGGGTTCAGAGATTCCAAAGGTAACACCATTAAACACAAATTGCTGTGGGGGAAGGTTGCGGATCTGAAGGAAACGCTTCCTAAAGTCCATGTTGTGCATACACTTGGACACCAGCGCGTTGGAATACACGTTGCTGGTAATACGTTGGCTGATGAAGCTGCGAAATCAGCAGTGGCAGTTGCCACTGTGGCCGCAGTAACTCGTTCGAGTTCCAAACCAGACACAGAGATTTTGGCTGCCATAAAAGCTACAGCTGATGGCAAGCCATTTCCTAAAGGATTCCCTTCTAAATATAGTTACTGTATGGGTGGTATGCTGAACGCTGTAGTTAAAAGCCCAGGCGTTGGTATACGTGAAATGCCCAATTAAATTGAGCGACCTCGATTAATTACTGCAGCACATGAGGGGGCGGCTTCTGCACATGCAGGCGTGGCTGCCACCATTTCGCTCTTACAGGCTCGTTATTGGTGGCCTGGTCTCTATAAGGAGATGAAGCAGTATGTCCTTTGTTGTGATATTTGCCAACAAATTAAGGTTTCTACGGCTAGATGCCCGCAGCAGACGCCCCTTCTCATATCAAATAAACCTTTACAGTGTGTGTACTTGGATCATTGTGGTCCGCTGTCACCAGATAGTGCATACAAATATATATTGGTTTCTGTAGATTCGTGCTCCAGATTTGTGTGGGTCTGGCCACAGCGCTCGGCTGGCGCTCGAACTGTTATTAAAGATCTGCGCATCTTTGTCGATACATATGCAGTTGCGGCTTTTCATTCGGACCAGGGCCCTGCTTTTGCCTCTAAGGCGTTCAGGGACACCATGGCTTCGTTGGGGGTTCAGCTCCAGTTCTTGTCTCCATTTCATCCAGAGGGAAATTCTGTTGTGGACCGTTTAAATCGCAATTTCAAGCAATCCTTAACGGCCAGAGTTGTAGGTACGGGTCGTAGTTGGCTAGCCCACCTATATGGAGTACAGAGAGCACTTAATAACTTGCCTAGAAGGTCCCTGGACTTCATATGAGTGCCTGTTTGGAACACAAATGTATGTTCCTGATCTAGATGGTCCTGGTGTGGAGACGGCAGTTACGCCCGTTGACATAAATGATTGTGTCACTGTTTTGCAGGATTTACAACAATTCTGTGAAGATAACTCTTCTGCCAGTGCTGCCTCCACAGGAATTAAGGATGAACCAGTAACGCCTACTGGTTGGATTCCCAGGATTGGGGATCTTGTGCGTGAAAAGGTTGCAGTGAAAAAAGTGTTTGGTCCTTCCTATCGAGTGCCAGTCCATGTGCTAGGGATCCACGGCACAAGAACTGTGATTTTGCCACCGCTGCAAGGGGCCAAAGGAAATCGCTTTGTTTCCATGGACAATATCAAGTTACAACATGTGGCCGATTCTGCACAGCAGACCAAGAGGGACGCCCAGTAGTTCCGGAATCCCTCTCACTACTGGGGAAGAAGTCCCACCGCAGGTGATTTGCACCGACGCTATTTCCTCTCCGAGCTTGGGGAGGGTGGAAACTGATCTTGCGATTGTTCCACTGATGGCAAATAATTTGGAATGTTTTGATCAAATTGCTGTAAGTTCTACTGATATTACTGAACATGTGGTTTATAGCGTGCCAAGGCGAGAGCCACCATCCACTTCTTTGTTTACGGTTGCACCTTTTGCGAGAACTGCCTCTGGCTGCTTCAACACCACTGATGATACCGTGTCAGACTCCTCGTCCTCTTCCACACCAGCCTTGGGTCCACGTAGGCTGCTGTGTCGGCTCAAAAACACATATTTTGTTGTTCCTTGGAACTACCTGTGGCTTTTTATGACTATGATGACTCTTTTCTTATGGTTGGGGTTTGTAGTCACCTTTTTTCTGGTGATACATGGTCATTTTCTTCCTGAACGATCTGACATTGAGCACGTGGAGACGGTGATGAAACCACATTTTTCGTCACATATGGTTCGAAGGGACTTGTCCTTTGTGAACATTTCAGCAGTGCCGATTCCAGATGGGATTGTGTGGGATAGAGTGATGTTTGATATATATGGTCCCACTAAAATAATTTAAATACCGTGTGTTCTCAAATTGTCAATGAATGATATCGTTATACCAGGCATTGTTTCTGATGATTGGGACGTAAAGACAGTGGATTCTATGTTGACGGCATTGCATTATTATACTGTCTATGAAAATGAAGATGCTTACCTATTTAGAGATAATTATGGTGACATGTTTTGCTACAATTATTATGGACACCACTTTATTCATAAAGCTAGTAGCCCTAAATCAATATTTGAATATATGCAATGGGAACATTGCCGGACTCCTCCACAGGGGAGTTCTAAAACGTATTCTGATAAATTTGCATATTTTTCTGGGCATCATCAACAGGGTGCTAAGGGGCATATTTATACTCCGTTTGCGCCAAATTTGCGTCGTTTTTTTCGACGCAAATTCGGCGCAAAACTAACGCCATATTTATACTTTGGCGTTAGACGCGTCTAGCGCCAAAGTATGAGGAAAGAGCGTCATTTTTTTGCGTGAACGCCTTCCTTGCGTTAATGAGATGCAAGGTAGGCGTTCCCGTCTAAAAAAATGACTGCGACGCAAATGCGTCGTATTTATACTCCCGGGCAAAAATCACGCCCGGGAGTGGGCGGGGCAAAAAACCCCGCATTTGCGCCGGATTTTAACGCCTGGGTCAGGGCAGGCGTTAAGGGACCTGTGGGCTCAAAATGAGCCCACAGCTGCCCTCCCATGCCCCCAGGTACACCCCCTGCCACCCTTGCCCACCCCAGGAGGACACCCAAGGATGGAGGGACCCATCCCAGGGACATTCAGGTAAGTTCAGGTAAGTATAATTTTTTATTTGTTTTAAATTTATTTTTGGCATAGGGGGGCCTGATTTGTGCCCCCCTACATGCCTCAATGCCCAATGACCATGCCCAGGGGACATAAGTCCCCTGGGCATGGCCATTGGGCAAGGGGGCATGACTCCTGTCTTTACTAAGACAGGAGTCATGTAAATGGCGTCTGGGCGTAGTTAAAAATGGCGCAAATCGGGTGGAGGCGATTTTTTGGCGTCAACCTGACTTGCACCATTTTAAGACGCCCTAACGCCATTTTCCCCAACGCCGGCGCTGCCTGGTGTACGTGGTTTTTTTCCACGCACACCAGGCAGCGCCGGTCTGCTAGCGCCGGCTAACGCCATTCAATAAATACGGCGCCTGCATGGCGCTTCAGAATGGCGTTAGCCGGCGCTAAACTTTTTGACGCTAAACTGCGTTAGCGCAGTTTAGCGTCAAAAAGTATAAATACGGGCCTAAGTCTTACTATTATAAGGTTACTCTGCATACTAATAAGCAAATGTTATTGACTGATACTAAATTACTGTATTCAAATGTGTTTGTATCCAAGCTTTCTGTTGAGGGGTATGAATACTGGTCCAAAACTGTTGATTTGAAAAGTGTCTGGGGAACGACGAATTGGCAAATGCGGGGTAGGGACACATTGTTTAGGGCTTGTATTATTCCTGTCCAAATGATTTTCCTGAATGACACTGTACAACAGACTAGCTGTTTGAATTTGCCTAGCATACCTGTCCCTTCCAAATTGAAAAATTGGCAGCAATATCTTAATGCCACGTTGTAAAGAAATGGCTCCCTGTTGCAGTTACCCCCCACTTTTTGCCTGATACTGATGCTGACTTGACTGAGAAGTGTGCTGGGACACTGCTAACCAGGCCCCAGCACCAGTGTTCTTTCACCTAAAATGTACTTTTGATTCCACAATTGGCACACCCTGGCATCCAGATAAGTCCCTTGTAACTGGTACCTCTGGTACCAAGGGCCCTGATGCCAGGGAAGGTCTCTAAGGGCTGCAGCATGTGTTATGCCACCCTAGAGACCCCTCACTCAGCACAGACACACTGCTTACCAGCTTGTGTGTGCTAGTGAGAACAAAATGAGTAAGTCGACATGGCACTCCCCTCAGGGTGCCATGCCAGCCTCTCACTGCCTATGCAGTATAGGTAAGACACCCCTCTAGCAGGCCTTACAGCCCTAAGGCAGGGTGCACTATACCATGGGTGAGGGTACCAGTGCATGAGCACTGTGCCCCTACAGTGTCTAAGCAAAACCTTAGACATTGTAAGTGCAGGGTAGCCATAAGAGTATATGGTCTGGGAGTCTGTTTTACACGAACTCCACAGCACCATAATGGCTAAACTGAAAACTGGGAAGTTTGGTATCAAACTTCTCAGCACAATAAATGCACACTGATGCCAGTGTACATTTTATTGTAAAATACACCACAGAGGGCACCTTAGAGGTGCCCCCTGAAACTTAACCTACTATCTGTGTAGGCTGACTGGTTCCAGCAGCCTGCCACACTAGAGACATGTTGCTGGCCTCATGGGGAGAGTGCCTTTGTCACTCTGAGGCCAGTAACAAAGCCTGCACTGGGTGGAGATGCTAACACCTCCCCCAGGCAGGAGCTGTAACACCTGGCGGTGAGCCTCAAAGGCTCACCCCTTTGTCACAGCACCGCAGGACACTCCAGCTAGTGGAGTTGCCCGCCCCCTCCGGCCCCGGCCCCCACTTTTGGCGGCAAGGCCGGAGAAAATAATGAGAATAACAAGGAGGAGTCACTGGCCAGTCAGGACAGCCCCTAAGGTGTCCTGAGCTGAGGTGACTCTAACTTTTAGAAATCCTCCATCTTGCAGATGGAGGATTCCCCCAATAGGGTTAGGATTGTGACCCCCTCCCCTTGGGAGGAGGCACAAAGAGGGTGTACCCACCCTCAGGGCTAGTAGCCATTGGCTACTAACCCCCCAGACCTAAACACGCCCTTAAATTTAGTATTTAAGGGCTACCCTGAACCCTAGAAAAATTAGATTCCTGCAACAACAACAAGAAGGACTGCCTAGCTGAAACCCCTGCAGAGGAAGACCATGCAGACAACAACTGCCTTGGCTCCAGAAACTCACCGGCCTGTCTCCTGCCTTCCAAAGAACTCTGCTCCAGCGACGCCTTCCAAAGGGACCAGCGACCTCTGAATCCTCTGAGGACTGCCCTGCTTCGACGACGACAAGAAACTCCCGAGGACAGCGGACCTGCTCCAAAAAGACTGCAACTTTATCCAAAGGAGCAGCTTTAAAGAACCCTGCAATCTCCCCGCAAGAGGCGTGAGACTTGCAACACTGCACCCGGCGACCCCGACTCGGCTGGTGGAGAACCAACACCTCAGGGAGGACCCCCGGACTACTCTACGACTGTGAGTACCAAAACCTGTCCCCCCTGAGCCCCCACAGCGCCGCCTGCAGAGGGAATCCCGAGGCTTCCCCTGACCGCGACTCTCTGAAACCTAAGTCCCGACGCCTGGAAAAGACCCTGCACCCGCAGCCCCCAGGACCTGAAGGACCGGACTTTCACTGCAGAAGTGACCCCCAGGAGTCCCTCTCCCTTGCCCAAGTGGAGGTTTCCCCGAGGAAGCCCCCCCTTGCCTGCCTGCAGCGCTGAAGAGATCCCTTGATCTCTCATTGACTTCCATTGCGAACCCGACGCTTGTTCTAACACTGCACCCGGCCGCCCCCGCGCCGCTGAGGGTGAAATTTCTGTGTGGGCTTGTGTCCCCCCCGGTGCCCTACAAAACCCCCCTGGTCTGCACTCCGAAGACGCGGGTACTTACCTGCTGGCAGACTGGAACCGGGGCACCCCCTTCTCTCCATTGAAGCCTATGCGTTTTGGGCACCACTTTGAACTCTGCACCTGACCGGCCCTGAGCTGCTGGTGTGGTAACTTTGGGGTTGCTCTGAACCCCCAACGGTGGGCTACCTTGGACCAAGAACTGACCCCTGTAAGTGTCTTACTTACCTGGTAAAACTAACAAAAACTTACCTCCCCCAGGAACTGTGAAAATTGCACTGTGTCCACTTTTAAAATAGCTATTTGTGAATAACTTGAAAAGTATACATGCAATTGAAATGATTCAAAGTTCCTAATGTACTTACCTGCAATACCTTTCAAACAAGATATTACATGTTAAATTTGAACCTGTGGTTCTTAAAATAAACTAAGAAAATATATTTTTCTATACAAAACCTATTGACTGGATTTGTCTCTGAGTGTGTGTACCTCATTTATTGTCTATGTGTATGTACAACAAATGCTTAACACTACTCCTTGGATAAGCCTACTGCTCGACCACACTACCACAAAATAGAGCATTAGTATTATCTATTTTTACCACTATTTTACCTCTAAGGGGAACCCTTGGACTCTGTGCATGCTATTCCTTACTTTGAAATAGCACATACAGAGCCAACTTCCTACATTGGTGGATCAGCGGTGGGGTACAAGACTTTGCATTTGCTGGACTACTCAGCCAATACCTGATCACACGACAAATTCCAAAATTGTCATTAGAAATTGATTTTTTGCAATTTGAAAAGTTTTCTAAATTCTTTAAAGTCCTGCTAGGGCCTTGTGTTAGTCCCTGTTAGCATTTCTTTTAGAGTTTAAAAGTTTGGTAAAAGTTTGAATTAGATTCTAGAACCAGTTTTAGTTTCTTAAAAAGTATTCCAACTTTTAGAAGCATAATGTCTAGCACAGATGTGAATGTGGTGGAACTCGACACCACACCTTACCTCCATCTTAAGATGAGGGAGCTAAGGTCACTCTGTAAAATAAAGAAAATAGTAATGGGCCCCAGACCTTCCAAACTACAGCTCCAGGAGCTGTTGGCAGAGTTTGAAAAGGCCAACCCCTCTGAGGATGGCAACACAGAGGATGAAGATAGTGACTTGGAGGAAAATTCCCCCCTACCAGTCCTATTTAGGGAGAACAGGGCCTCTCAAGCCCTGACTCCACAAATAATAGTCAGAGATGCTGGTTTCCTCACAGGAGGGACCAACCTCTCTGAAATCACTGAGGATAACTCCAGTGAAGAGGACATCCAGTTAGCCAGGATGGCCAAAAGATTGGCTTTGGAAAGACAGATCCTAGCCATAGAAAGGGAAAGACAAGAGATGGGCCTAGGACCCATCAATGGTGGCAGCAACATAACTAGGGTCAGAGATTCTCCTGACATGTTGAAAATCCCCAAAGGGATTGTAACTAAATATGAAGATGGTGATGACATCACCAAATGGTTCACAGCTTTTGAGAGGGCTTGTGAAACCAGAAAAATGAACAAATCTCACTGGGGTGCTCTCCTTTGGGAAATGTTCACAGGAAAGTGTAGGGATAGACTCCTCACACTCTCTAAAAAAGATGCAGAATCTTATGACCTCATGAAGGGTACCCTGATTGAGGGCTTTGGATTCTCCACTGAGAAGTGTAGAATTAGATTCAGGGGGGCTCAAAAATCCTCGAGCCAGACCTGGGTTGATTATGTTGACTACTCAGTGAAAACACTGGATGGTTGGGTAACTGGAAATGAAGTGTATGACTATGTTGGGCTTTATAATTTGTTTATGAAAGAACACATTCTAAGTAACTGCTTCAATGAAAAGTTGCATCAGTATCTGGTAGACCTAGGTCCAATTTCTCCCCAAGAATTGGGAAAGAAGGCAGACCACTGGGTCAAGACTAGGGTAACCAAAACTTCCACTGGGGGTGACCAAAAGAAAGGGGTTACAAAGCCTCCCCAGGAGAAAGTGGGTGACACTAGAAACAAAGAAAAAGAGTCCCCTGTAGGCCCCCAAAAACCAGACCAGGTGGGTGGGCCCAGAGACACAACACAAAACAAAGGTGGGTACCAGGGTAAGAGCTGGGATGCCACTAAGGCATGGTGCCATAACTGTAAACAGACAGGGCACCACACCAAGGACACTTCTTGTCCCAAAAACAAACCCCCTAGCAAAACTCCAGGGGTGACCAGTGTAGCTATTGGGGATGACTCCTCAGATGAGGAGGTCTTCATAGCCTTCAACTGGAAAAAGGGCCCAACAGGTGAGTTGGAGATTCCAGAGGGAAGTAGACACTTCCACCACCTACTGGTGAATGGAATCCCAGCCACTGCCCTGAGAGACACTTGTGCCAGTCACACTATTGTGCATGACAGGCTGGTGTTCTCAAACCAGTACATCCCAGGTGAGATGGCCAGAGTAAGAGTTAGCCCAGACAGGGTCACTGCTAGGCCTGTGGCTTTTGTGCCCATAGAAGTGGGTGGGACTTTTAGCTGGAGAAGGGTGGTAGTCAGTACAGACCTCCCCCTTGATTGTCTCCTTGGAAATGACTACCCAGAGGTTAGTCAGAGCCCAAGAGAGGAACTGGTCCAGTGCCAGTCCTCTCCCAAGGATTCTGGAGTGCCTGCCTCTGCAGTAAATGCAAGTAGGCCCCAGAAGAAAAAGAAAAGGAAACAGAGTAGGAAAGGTGGACAACCTTTAGCCAAGGTTCCAGCAAGCCAAGGAGATTCTGCTCCAGTAGGGGAGAACTCCAAAAGTGGCTCTGATAAAGTCCAACCTGACCCACCAGAAGTCCTGGCTAGTCAGGCAACTGTTAAACCTGAGTGGGTGGCTCCTCAGCTAACAGAAGAAAGAGTGGAAGAAGGGTGTTTACTACAAGATGTGGTAACCCCCCACTCTAATACAGCAGACAGGCACCCTGCACCCAAAGAAGCCTGTAACTTAGCCCCTTCCCTTGTAGGTGAAGAGCTAAAGGTGTGGTTCTGGGCACTGATAGCTGTCAGTGGCCTCTGCTGGGTGTTAGCCTTTATGGCTGCACTATCCTTGGCATGGTGGTCTGACCCCATGCCAAATAGCAAGTTAGGCCCCCTGACCCTGTTGGTCATGGGGGGGTTACTCCAGCTCTGGGTAACCTCTTTGGGTAAGCTAGGGGTGACCCTGGCTAAGATAAGATTAGCAGAGGTGGATACCTCTAACCCCAAAATAGAGAGAATGGGTGAAGACATAAAAAGCACAGACAAGAGGCAGTTCAGACTAGGTCCTATCACTGTGGAAGTGGGTCAGTTTCCCAGAGGGAATGACCTGAACAGGAGGATGTAAGGCAGAGTAGGCCCTGCAACAAACCAGCCTATTTCCTCTACTCTTCCTCGCCTGACAGACTAGGAAGACTCTCCCAGCTTTGGCTGAGTCTCCTGGCCTGTGGGCTGGGGGGGGCTTGTGTAAAGAAATGGCTCCCTGTTGCAGTTACCCCCCACTTTTTGCCTGATACTGATGCTGACTTGACTGAGAAGTGTGCTGGGACCCTGCTAACCAGGCCCCAGCACCAGTGTTCTTTCACCTAAAATGTACTTTTGATTCCACAATTGGCACACCCTGGCATCCAGATAAGTCCCTTGTAACTGGTACCTCTGGTACCAAGGGCCCTGATGCCAGGGAAGGTCTCTAAGGGCTGCAGCATGTGTTATGCCACCCTAGAGACCCCTCACTCAGCACAGACACACTGCTTACCAGCTTGTGTGTGCTAGTGAGAACAAAATGAGTAAGTCGACATGGCACTCCCCTCAGGGTGCCATGCCAGCCTCTCACTGCCTATGCAGTATAGGTAAGACACCCCTCTAGCAGGCCTTACAGCCCTAAGGCAGGGTGCACTATACCATGGGTGAGGGTACCAGTGCATGAGCACTGTGCCACTACAGTGTCTAAGCAAAACCTTAGACATTGTAAGTGCAGGGTAGCCATAAGAGTATATGGTCTGGGAGTCTGTTTTACACGAACTCCACAGCACCATAATGGCTACACTGAAAACTGGGAAGTTTGGTATCAAACTTCTCAGCACAATAAATGCACACTGATGCCAGTGTACATTTTATTGTAAAATACACCACAGAGGGCACCTTAGAGGTGCCCCCTGAAACTTAACCGACTATCTGTGTAGGCTGACTGGTTCCAGCAGCCTGCCACACTAGAGACATGTTGCTGGCCTCATGGGGAGAGTGCCTTTGTCACTCTGAGGCCAGTAACAAAGCCTGCACTGGGTGGAGATGCTAACACCTCCCCCAGGCAGGAGCTGTAACACCTGGCGGTGAGCCTCAAAGGCTCACCCCTTTGTCACAGCACCACAGGACACTCCAGCTAGTGGAGTTGCCCGCCCCCTCCGGCCCCGGCCCCCACTTTTGGCGGCAAGGCCGGAGAAAATAATGAGAATAACAAGGAGGAGTCACTGGCCAGTCAGGACAGCCCCTAAGGTGTCCTGAGCTGAGGTGACTCTAACTTTTAGAAATCCTCCATCTTGCAGATGGAGGATTCCCCCAATAGGGTTAGGATTGTGACCCCCTCCCCTTGGGAGGAGGCACAAAGAGGGTGTACCCACCCTCAGGGCTAGTAGCCATTGGCTACTAACCCCCCAGACCTAAACACGCCCTTAAATTTAGTATTTAAGGGCTACCCTGAACCCTAGAAAAATTAGATTCCTGCAACAACAAGAAGAAGGACTGCCTAGCTGAAACCCCTGCAGAGGAAGACCAGAAGACAACAACTGCCTTGGCTCCAGAAACTCACCGGCCTGTCTCCTGCCTTCCAAAGAACTCTGCTCCAGCGACGCCTTCCAAAGGGACCAGCGACCTCTGAATCCTCTGAGGACTGCCCTGCTTCGACGACGACAAGAAACTCCCGAGGACAGCGGACCTGCTCCAAAAAGACTGCAACTTTATCCAAAGGAGCAGCTTTAAAGAACCCTGCAATCTCCCCGCAAGAGGCGTGAGACTTGCAACACTGCACCCGGCGACCCCGACTCGGCTGGTGGAGAACCAACACCTCAGGGAGGACCCCCGGACTACTCTACGACTGTGAGTACCAAAACCTGTCCCCCCTGAGCCCCCACAGCGCCGCCTGCAGAGGGAATCCCGAGGCTTCCCCTGACCGTGACTCTCTGAAACCTAAGTCCCGACGCCTGGAAAAGACCCTGCACCCGCAGCCCCCAGGACCTGAAGGACCGGACTTTCACTGCAGAAGTGACCCCCAGGAGTCCCTCTCCCTTGCCCAAGTGGAGGTTTCCCCGAGGAAGCCCCCCCTTGCCTGCCAGCAGCGCTGAAGAGATCCCTTGATCTCTCATTGACTTCCATTGCGAACCCGACGCTTGTTCTAACACTGCACCCGGCCGCCCCCGCGCCGCTGAGGGTGAAATTTCTGTGTGGGCTTGTGTCCCCCCCGGTGCCCTACAAAACCCCCCTGGTCTGCCCTCCGAAGACGCGGGTACTTACCTGCTGGCAGACTGGAACCGGGGCACCCCCTTCTCTCCATTGAAGCCTATGTGTTTTGGGCACCACTTTGAACTCTGCACCTGACCGGCCCTGAGCTGCTGGTGTGGTAACTTTGGGGTTGCTCTGAACCCCCAACTGTGGGCTACCTTGGACCAATAACTGACCCCTGTAAGTGTCTTACTTACCTGGTAAAACTAACAAAAACTTACCTCCCCCAGGAACTGTGAAAATTGCACTGTGTCCACTTTTAAAATAGCTATTTGTGAATAACTTGAAAAGTATACATGCAATTGAAATGATTCAAAGTTCCTAATGTACTTACCTGCAATACCTTTCAAACAAGATATTACATGTTAAATTTGAACCTGTGGTTCTTAAAATAAACTAAGAAAATATATTTTTCTATACAAAACCTATTGACTGGATTTGTCTCTGAGTGTGTGTACCTCATTTATTGTCTATGTGTATGTACAACAAATGCTTAACACTACTCCTTGGATAAGCCTACTGCTCGACCACACTACCACAAAATAGAGCATTAGTATTATCTATTTTTACCACTATTTTACCTCTAAGGGGAACCCTTGGACTCTGTGCATGCTATTCCTTACTTTGAAATAGCACATACAGAGCCAACTTCCTACACACGTTTAGTGAGCTTACAGACTGGATCCAGAATGGTACGTTTAACACTTCATTGATACGTCCGGGCGGGTGGTTATTGTGGCCCATAGACACTAATGGGTGTCATCAGCGTTTTGTCACCTCTTCGGGGGGGTTCAGGACTAGTAGGGCAGACCCTCGCTACATATCACCAGAACATGCTGATATCATTACTACATACAGCGTGGGGAAACTTTGTCAACAATGGTGGAAGTCATCCACGCTGGATGCAGTTAAGACACATCTCACGTTACTGTCTAATGATACTGACTTACAAGATTTTTTGTCAGGACCAAGAATACCACGGAAGAAACGTTTTTTTGTATGAAGTATACAATGAGATTTGGAAGCTTTCACAACAAGAAGCAGCGGACCGGTTGAGGCAAATTGATCAGGAAAATTTGATACAGGCTTTGTCTGTTGTGGATAATGGGATGCATACCCTTTCAGACCGTGTATATACGATTGACAACATTGTTTCCTTTGCTATAGACATTATTAAATCTGATATGTCTTCTTTATATCATGGGCAGAGTCAAACGCGGTCCATCATGCAGTTGGGTTGGATTCTACAGACCTTGAAGGCAGGTCGCGTTCCGTGGCAGCACATTCGTGCCAGGGAAATATTTATTTCCTTTAATTTGACGCGTCAACAACAGCTGATGGCTAAGAAGGAAGCAACATATGTTATGTTAAATATTGAAAAGTTGGAGAAATTGCCTTTTACTGTGGCTGAGATTCCGTCAGCTGAGTGGTTGATTCATGGGGTTGTTAATTTGCCTATCTCCACTCTGCAATTTACTTCTTGTTTAAAGCACATTCCGGTGGGTAGATATGAACGGTTGGGAGACAGTTACATACATGAGGTGTGGGAGCTTCCCTTTCTATATAGATGTCTTAATGGTATGAGGGAGGTTTTTCTTAGCGGTAGCGAATGCGAAACGTCTGTCAGCCATTCAATGGTTTGTAAACAGCTGTCTTTGCACGGGGCGTGTAATGCCTCGATTGTTAACTTAGCTTGTTATCTTAAGGGAGTTCCAGTCCCGGTAATTAAAAACACTTTCCAGGTGCTTTCAAACGGCAGCTACGTCCTTCTTAACAGTAAACCCTTTTGTGGCATGCGTGCCGGAATAGTTTACGTGGTTGTTGTCACCAAGGCCGTTACATGCTGCGGGAATGTGTTGTTTCCCCCCACTCGAATTAGGGAGGTAGCGGACATCTGGCCTCATATTGCTACTTCCAGGTGAATTTTGACAAGTTGAGTCGACTGAAAGCTCTATTGTTTCAAAAGCATGTGGCCCTTACATCTGCTAGTGAGACCTACGCACTTCAGGTGGCAAGGTCATCAGCGGAAATACAGTCCCTTTTAAATACTAACTTTCTGAGTCACTTTGGTGAACTCGTGGGACGTATATTTCATGCGTCCAGCACTGCTGGAATTGCACATTTTTTCAAAGCCGTTGGTGTTGGTTTTGCTCATACCTTCTCTTCCATATTCGGTTTAATACCTTCGGCTATTCATTCTATTTTCGGAAGCATTTTTGGGGGATTTCCGATTACTTTGGCTTTGTTGGCTGGTGTTTTGCTGTTGCTGTTGTTCTTCCGCAATGGCTGTCCCACCACGACGAGATCCCATATTGGCGCTCCCGTCAGCGCAGCTGTGTCGTGAACGCATGATGCAGCATTTTGGAGCAACACTCCTGGGACAATTGGAGTGTGACTGGTCTCTGTCATTCCGACCGGTTTTGGATTGTGTGCAACCCGTGTTTCGGTGCCTTTGGTGCTCGTTTGAACATGCACTGGCTCTCTGACTCTCACTGCAGCGCCCCCCAGTGGTTGATACTGATCTGTTGATGTTCCCGATTAGGGCTCATTCCCAGACTTGTGCACTACGGTTGCGTTTGCTTCCTGAGGCAGTTTATGAGATTCCCTTCCTGGAGGAAGATGGTATTGTCTCATTCATAGGCCCTGCATGGGGTGCCGCCTTGGATGGTTCTGGGGCTTTGGAACACACCTGCTCCATGATAGTTTTTGGTGTGGATTTTCCGATATTGACATCTGTCGAAGTGGAGGATCTCCTGCTTTCCGTGGCTTCTGTCTAAGAATTTTAATTTTTTTGTTGTTGTTTTTGTTAAAATTGACATTGTATCAAATTTGGCTTTAACGTCACATGCTTCCCAATTTAAATTAGTTTTCTGTTTTGCTGTCCTCTGAACTTGTCGAAATATTTTTGATGTATTTTTTGTATCTGGGGCATATTTTTATATTATTAGAACCACTTGCTACCGACAAGGGGAGGGTGTAGTGTGGTCAGTTTTATGTATCCTTTGCGCATTAGCTTCAGGCTTTAGGCCTTTGTGCACTTTGCCCTGGATGTATTTTATTCCTTTGCTCGCAGCTTAGAGCCTCTGTGCACTTTGCTCTAAATGCTTTTTATTCAGCTTCGTACTGTTATTTTTCAAATAACCAGTTCTACGGTCTTGTTTTGTTTTTTATATCACACTGTTTAGCCTACTTCAGCACTGGAGTTCTCAATAACACATTCTTGTTCACTCTGTGCTTCAGTCAAGGATACAGTCTGGTACATTGCCGATAGACGTGGTAGGAGTTTAGTCTTTGGCATTCTTGCGTAGGGACATTTTGTGATCACACTGACATGTTAGTTATAAAAACACTTCCTTGTCCCAATACACGCAAGAGGGAGATTCCGACCAGGGAACCACAACTAGACGCTGACTGTCTCGTTGCAGATGCTGAACCAGATCACAGGCCTTTGCTCAGGTATGAGGGTTGATGGCTTCCCAGGGAATCTGAAAGGCAAGTTAGAAGCTTAACATGCTGTGCTCGAAATAGAACTAGCTGAGAGAGAGTAGAAATTGTTAACACCATGATAGCGTTATTCATCTGTTTCACTCTCCTCGTGACTATTTCAATCCTACTGTGTTGTATGGTTCTGGTTATTGCGGCTCACGCCTTAATATCTAAAATACAGTCGTTTTATTAAAACAATCTATAAAACTTAAACTGCCTTTGTCATTTGTATATGAGATCATACAGTAAATGACAGAGCTGGTTTGGATCTGAGTGACCACGACTTCCCTGAGAAGTTCCAAAGAAGTCATGCGCTCGGCTGCCCAATCATCCCTTCCCTTTGGGAGGGATGAGGCACTGCTAGTTAGCCGGAGCAAAACCGGATTTAGGGTGACAGAGGTCCTTACAAGTGGGTCAGACTCAGTCCCCCACACCGTGAACGATCCTGCTACCTAGAAATCCAGTTGTCTCATTTAGGATAATGAGAGCCAACGCGACACCTGAATGCCCTAGAGGCAAAGGCACGGCCCTGGTCTAATGGAATGCCACAACTGCATATGTACAGATGAAGACTTGCAAATCTTTAATAACAGTTTGAGCATCAGCTGATCGTTGTGTCCATACCCACGTGAGCCATCAAGATCTAGGACATACATAGGTATGCCGAACAATACCTCATATGGGGCACGCCCACCAAAAGACATCCCTGGCAGATTATTAAGTGCTCTCTGAACTCCATACAGGTGGTTAAGCCAACTATGACCCTTACCTACTACTCTTGTTGTTAAGGATTGCTTTAAGTCTCGGTTTTTCCAACCCACATCCACGCTTCCCTCTGGATGGTAGGGAGATGAGAAATGGAGTTGAACACCCATTGTCGCCATGGTGTCCCTGTATGTCCTACAGGCCCTAGAAGCAAAGGCCGGGCCCTGGTCTAATGGAATGCCGCAACTGCTCATGAAGACTTTCAAGTTTAACAACAGTTTGTGCATCAGCTAATCTTTGTGTCAATACCCATAGAAATCTGAAGCAAGAATTAACAGCGACTAATATGTATTTGTATGCACCATCAGGTGTTAGGGCACCACAGTGGTCCAGGTGCACACATTGTAGTGGTTTGTTGATAATTAGGAGAGGTGTCTGCATTGGGCACTTGTCCTTTGTTGTAAGTCCTTTGTTGTAGCAAATGTCACAACAAAGGACATACTGTTTGTTCTGCTTATACAGACCTGGCCCCCAGTAGAGTTTCTGCAGTAAGGAAATAGTAGCCGTCACACCGGCATGGGCAGAAGCAACCCCCTCATGCTCTGCTTTTATGAGATTTAATCTTTGGTTTGGTTGGGGATCACACGATCACCCATCCCTGGTATTGTTGCTAATGCAATGTTTTGGGTGCTTAGATGTTAGGAATATTTGGCTGATACGCCTTTGGCAAGGGCTTGCCATCAGCTGAAGCTCTCACAGCAGTCAGTGTTTCATCATCCAACCTCACATGAGAGCGAGTAATTGTAGCTGCAGAAGCCGTTGCTACTGCTGACTTAGCTGCTTCATCAACCAAGGTGTTTCCTACAAGTTGTATTCTTCCACGTTAATGACCCAATGTATGTACTTCATGGGCGTTTGGAAACTTTCCATTTAGATCTGCTACTTTCCCCCACAAGAATCTGTATATGATGGTTTTCCCTTTCAAATCTCTGAACTGATTTTGGCATCAGTAATGCAGATATTCATTAAAGGACTGGATGCAATAGTACGAATTACACACAAACAGTGTCAATAGTTCAGGATCAGTATATTACAGTGACAATATTAGAGCCTTAAGCTCTGCTGGTTGTGCAGTGCAGTTCCCTAGGGTCAGCGTGTATGTGTTCTGAAGATGGAATTCACCATCCCTCATGAAACAGCTCACGGCCGCACAAACTGTGGAGTATTGTTGTTTAGTGTCTACTGCTGGTTGCGATGAACCATCAGTGTAGATTATCATTTGATAGTTATCAAGAGGCAAAATGTTTATAGGTATAGGGTTTTCAAGTTCATATTGGAGGAATTCTTGGGTCTGAAGTTTGAGATCAAAAACATAATCAACATCAGTGGCTGTCACAGACGTTGCCCATTGGATCCAATGTTGATGTGATGCTTTTGTGTTTGGAACGCTGGCTTTTGTGGTAGCCTCTATGGCTAGTATTGGGATCACAACAATAAGTCTTTTCCCCTTGCCCAGAAGTCTCTCTTTTATGGCAGCCATCTGAACAGCAGTCAGAATTTTTTTACGTGGAAACAAAGGGGCAGATTTAAGAGCTCCTTGCGCCATCTAATAACACATTAGTGTATTTTTTTAATGTAAATGTGGCATTAGATGGACATGACTTCCACACCAGATTTACAAAGTGGTGCAATGCATTGCATGCATTGCGCCACCTTGTAACCCTTTGGGCTACGTCATGCATGCATCATGCATAATGTATGCAAAGAGGCTGTTCCACCTTTAGGAGAGGGTGAAAAAGTGGCACAAAGAAAAAAAAGGGTTTCTTTGAGAAAAAAACTTTTCAGCACTTTTAATGCCTGCTCAGAGCAGGCATTAAAAGGAGGGACACCATTATTCATAAGGGGTCTGAATAGGCTTTGCAGGATTAGCATCTAAATTTTGGACGCTAATCCTGTCAAACTCCGAACTAGTGGCAAAAATATTGACGCTAGTTCCCTAACTACCACCATGGTGCACCGGATCTTAGATACGGCACACACATGGTGGTGTTAGGGGGACTCTAAGGGGTGCAAGAAAAGTGTCTCTGCACTGGTTGCAGCGCCACTTTTCTTAAATCTGGCCCATAGCTTTGTACAGCAGTGGAATACAAATGTGATTTGTATGCTATTGGAGCGTTATCACCATCATTTGATTTTGTGGTGAGACTCTTGCTGTTTAAACAAGATTGCTGGATTTGAGGTGGTAGCGCCACCGCTTTTGGGTGACTGAGTCATTCCTTCACCAATTGGTGGCTGTCGTTCCAGCCCCTCTGGCTTGGTAGCAGCACCCCACCCAACCCAAGAAGGAAGAGTGATTTGTGCCAGCCTATCGCATGACACTCAGATGATCTCTCAGGGAAGTCGCGGTAAATGGATCTTACACTTTTCTCTCATTGGCAAAAGGACTCATACACACACAGGCAATATAGGGATGCAAGATGGTTTTCTATACATTTATTGAAAAGACTGCAATGTATTTAGAATTCCTACCTAACGCCTAAATCTAGCTTCTTAGCACGAGCACAGTGGTGATTGCTCAAGCTGTCCATACACAGTCTATGAGAGGAGCTCCCACCCCCATTACCTTAGAATGAAGGTCTGCCCTTTGTCTCTTTAGCTGGCTTGCAGAGACGAGGCAGAGGTCTACTGTAAGATAGCATGCAGCATAGATGTAAATCCTGGCCGGAAGAACCCCTCTCAGCCCTCCTTTGGCCTTCATGATAATTGTATAGGAAACCATGATTTGTTCTGTGAAATAGACCTGACGTAGGCATGTGCCTAAGTGCTAGGCTGTCTGAGCATTCTTGTGGTGGCAGTACCAAACTATGGGCCTCATTACAACCTTGGCGGGCGGTGGAGGCCGCCCTCCAAGGTTGGACCGCCGAGCGGCCGCCTATGCGGCCACAATCCCACCGGTAGCATTACGACATCCCCGCTGGGCCGGCGGACGGAAACAGAGTTTCAGCCCGCCGGCCCAGCTGGGATGTCGGCCGTAACATTGGAGCCAGCTCCTAATGGAGCTGGCGGTGTTGCGGCCGTGCAACGGGTGCAGCTGCACTCGTTGCGCTTTTCACTGTCTGCTGTGCAGACAGTGAAAAGCAGGGTGGGGCTGTGCCTGGGGGCCCCTGCACTGCCCATGCCGAGTGCATGGGCAGTTCAGGGGCCCCTCCCCTTCCCACCAGCCTTTCCATGGCAGTCTCTACCGCCATGGAGAGGCTGGCGGGAAGGGGAGTCGTAATCACCTGGGCAGTGCTGCAAGCAGTGCTGCCCTGGCGGATTAAAACCGCCGAGACAAGCATGGCGGGAAACCGCCGGTCCCGGCGGTGCTACCGCCGCGGTCATAATAAGGCAGATTGTACCGCCAGCCTGTTGGCTGTACAATCGCCAAAACAACCCTGGTGGTTTTTGACCGCCAGGGTTGTAATGAGGCCCATTATCTTGTGTTGGTCTCATAATGTTCCCTGTCAACCTTGGGCAAGGAACATGATGAGAAATGTTGTGCATACTAGAATAGCAGCATAGCAACTGATTAGGAAAAATAAAACACCCCACTAAAAGTAAGCCATTCAAAAATAAATAAAAATAAATGAATGAAAATAGAGCATTTTATCTAGGCAACAGGGCACAGGGTGCAGGTAAGCTAAGCTAAAATATATGTGTTCGAGCAAGGCACTAAAATTAACCCTCAACAGTGTGAATCTGATGGCACCAGGAATTACTCTGGTGATCAAGTTTGTTTTGTTATTATGTGTGTGTGTGTGTGTGTAAGCATTTTGCTTCAGGCATGTCCTGCTGCCATACTCTAAGGATACAGGTATGTTCAGCTGTCCAATATTTGCTTGAAAAGTCTGGATGTATGAAATGATAAAGTGATTTTATGCGTTGCGCATAATCTGGAATGTATGTTCTGCCAAGATTGAAAAAGCCCAACAATGATTGTAGCTTATTGAAAGTGTTTGGTCATTTTAACTGTGTTCACTTGTACCAATGCCCAATCTACAGTGTACGTTTTTCTTAATTCTTCAGGAACAAGAACTGAGAACGATGGCATGATGACATCTTCCCCACGTGGGAGTTTATGGACAAATTCAGGTGGCCAATCATTTTCTGCCAAGAGGATATGATAATTCAATCTTAATCCTCCCCAAAGTATCATTGTGCACTCTATGTCTCCCTCTATATGTATTTTTGCTTTGTAAATCCTATCCTCGGGGGTCGCCTGCCAGCAGTTTCAACTTCTATAAAGTTGTTAGTTGCTGTCACATCCAGAAGCTTTTGTAGATTCCGGTGAACTATTGAGACCCCTGCCGCGCTGCACTGTCCATGTCCTGTTCTTCAGTAAAGTTCTCATTATGGGTGGAATTTTTCGCTGAAATTGCTGTCACTTTTTTTCTTTTTGAATTGTTGTTTCTGTTGGAGAAGTTTCTCTTCCTTTTTTATAGAAACTTCAGATGAGCGTTGTGAATGTTTTCTCGGTTTCACATACTTGTTTTGTTGTCCTGAATGCCCTCCTCTCTCATTGCATTTATCCAGTGAGTCCTGAAAGGGACGAGATTGGCCTGTATCAGAATATTGGTATCTATCAGTAGTTTTTAAAGTGTCCCTAAATTATAACGTTTCTCAGAGGTCTCGAAATGCTGATATTCTCCTCTTTGTTTTACACTGTCTTTATTTTGTTTTTGTGTATCCCAGCGTTTTTAGAACCCTCTGTGGATTGCTTGGTAGAATCCTTATTGGATTTACATTGTAGTTGTGGTTTACCTGGTCTGGCTCCCAGAGTATCCCGGCCGTCTACTAGTATAAGTCTTGCCGGTTATCTTTGGCAGCTCACGTTGTTGATCCAGTGCACGAACATCCCGGAGCTGCTGGTGTACTGCAAATGCTTCTGCTTCCCCTATAAGATTACTCAATATTATTGAGGATACTGTGGCAAAATTGCCCATTAATTGCATCCCAAAGTCTAGGCCCGGAGAAGGCCCATATTCAGCTTGAGTCTGCTTTAACACTTCTGTATGATGCACTAGTGTTGGTGTACAATGTGCGGTAGTGTAGAATGCAGCAAACACTGCACACCAAGTGGTACAGTTGTACACTGATGTAACCATCCCCAATGGCAAGCACATTGTGAGAATTCTGTATTTATCTTGGGCTCATGTATGCAGAAATACTGCAAAGCACATATTTTTTGTGCTAACAAAACGGAATTTCTTCACATTTGCTGAGTACCTTACCCAAAACTGAATTCGCAATAGTAGGGTTAATGCCCGCTGTAGCCACATGTGGTTGTGCATGAGCAGCCCTTGCTGGGGAGGTGTCTAAAGTCTGCATTATGAATTATATTAAACGTCTATATATTTCTACTAAATTAGTGTGGGGGTGGCACACTTCTGCTACTTTCCTTGCACCTTCATTAGGGTGTGGTGTATAGGTAGCCAATTCTGGCCATGTAGAACTGTCATAATTTAAAGCCCCTAATCTAACATTCTGTAGAACGTATAGTATGGCGCCACCAAACCAGTTTGGGTGTTCTTCATAAGATATTGTTATTTCTAAATAAGCATAAGGTCTGTATTGTGTGGGTGCATTTGCTGGAATGTAGTGATGAAATGTGTGTGTGTTCCCATCTACTGCTGGAAAGGTGACCCAAAAATAGAAAATTTCAGTTCTGTGTGCTGCATGAGCCTCAACGACAAATGTAACTACTCCTCCCTCATCTGCGAGGCCATTATTTCTTAAATTTGTTGTGAGGGGGAGTCTCATGTTTGCTGAAATTACAAACTGTTGTTGGTCGGCCATGTTTAAGGTAATATTGTTCAGAGATAGAAATGTCAATTACAGAGATCCTTTTGAAAGTTCAAGCTTGAACAACCTACAGCGTCAAGTAGGTGCTACCTATCTAGCTGAGGTGGATATTGCCTGATACCAAGGACGTGTCCATAGAAGGTAATTAGGGTGCCTTTAGCACGTAATGAGGCAGACATTCTTGGGAAATCTGTAAAGTTGGTGCCTAACCAAGGTTGGTGACTCCATGTGATTGGACTGTCATTGCAGGAACACGACTGCTGGATTTTGGGCGTCAGCACCACCAAGCATGGGGAACTTAGGGCCTCATTCTGACCCTGGCGGACGGCGGAGGCCGTCCGCCAGGGTACCGCCGCTGAATGACCGCACCGCGGTCAAAAGACCGTGGCGGCCATTCAGACATTTCCTCTGGGCCGGCGGGCGCTCTCCAAAAGAGCGCCCGCCGGCCCAGGGGAAATGCCCCTGCAACGAGGACGCCGGCTCAGAATTGAGCCGGCGTAGTTGCAGGGGTGCGACGGGTGCAGTTGCACCCGTCGCGTATTTCAGTGTCTGCTTAGCAGACACTGAAATACTTTTCGGGGCCCTCTTACGGGGGCCCCTGCCGTGCCCATGCCATTGGCATGGGCACGGCAGGGGCCCCCAAGGGCCCCGCGGCACCCCCTACCGCCATCCTGTTCCTGGCGGGCGAACCGCCAGGAACAGGATGGCGGTAGGGGGTATCAGAATCCCCCATGGCGGCGCAGCAAGCTGCGCCGCCATGGGGGATTCTAAGGGCAGCGGTAAACCGGCGGGAGACCGCCGGTTTGCCTCTTCTGACCGCAGCCGAACCGCCGCGGTCAGAATGCCCTGCGGGGCACCGCCGGCCTGTCGGCGGTGCTCCCGCCGACCCTGGCCCCGGCGGTCTTAGACCGCCGGGGTCAGAATGACCCCCTTAGTCTGATCCACATCATATTATAGCTGTCGGCATAATCCTTTCAGCTAACTATCAGTACCTCACCAGAACCCGAGAGTAAAGATGGAACAGATCTTACCCCTTTCTCTCACTTATACATGTCTCATGCATGCAAAGACAAACAGAAGAAGGATTTGGTTCAATACGTTTTATTGAAGCAACTGCATTCTGTGTAAAAAGGTGTCCATTGTGATTATAAGGATAATGAAACACAACACTATTAGCTCATCGACTAGAAAAGTGAAACAGGACAAGTCCCACCATACTGTCACAATATTGATTCTAAAATCCTTACCTGAACTTTTAAGATTCTACATGAGAGCGATAGCAATGTTAGCCCTAATCTGCAGGTCTAGTCCCTGAAGGGAAACACAATGCCCATACCTGCGCTATGTAGGGCTTGGTAGAGATAAGGTCTGTTGGTCTGCTGGGAGTCCTCCCACTTGGATGAAGAGAAGATGCAGAGTTTCAGCAGACACTGCAACAGCGACGTGCGGCATAAGATGACTCACGGAGTGGAATATTCCCTCTGATGTGGTGAGGATAGTGTGGTATTTTATGATTCTAAGAACTGCCCTGTGCTAAAATGCTCGGAGCTAAAATAATGTGCCAGTGTAAATGTTAAAATTACCTCATGACAGAGCTCTAATGAGGTGCAGAGACTCACAGTAGGTACAAGGCCACCAAGGTGTACAGACTCACAGCTGGCAAATCACCACCAAAGGGCAGTCACTATGATGGGAACACACAGGTCAGTCTCTTAACTTGGTTCCTGGGAGATGCGCTTCAAGCTCTGGAAGAAGGGGTTCATAGTGGTGATGGGACACTAAAGACAAGTTGTCACAGTGATGTCACACTTGCCGGCCTCACCCATGTAGTATATTGTTGCTCTTGATCATGCCATTTTGGACGTTCAGCTTCTTCTGGTCAGAAAAAGCAGCAATGCAGAGACTCTGGTGTCTTTCTAGCTTAGCAGCAGTAAATATCGCTCTAGACACTGTGGGGGTCATTCTGACTCCGCCGCCCGCCAAAGTCCCCCCATCAGAATACCGCTGCGCGGTCAAAAGACCGCTGCGGTAATTCTGAGTTTCCCGCTGGGCGGGCGGGCGACCGCCAGAAGGCCGCCCGCCCGCCCAGCGGGAAACCCCCTTCCACGAGGATGCCGGCTCCGAATGGAGCCGGCGGAGTGGAAAAGGTGCGACGGGTGCAGTTGCACCCCTTGCGATTTTCAGTGTCTGCTATGCAAACACTGAAAATCTTGGTGGGGCCCTGTTAGGGGGCCCCTGCAGTGCCCATGCCATTGGCATGGGCACTGCAGGGGCCCCCAGGGGCCCCACGACACCCGTTACCGCCAGCCAGGTTCTGGTGGTCAAAACCGCCAGAACCAGGCTGGCGGTAAGGGGGTCGGAATCCCCATGGCGGCGCTGCCTGCAGCGCCACCATGGAGGATTCCTCAGGCCAGGGGAAAGTTCCCTTTTCTGACCGCGGCTTTACCGCCGCGGTCAGAATTGGCCTGGATGCACCGCCAGCCTGTTGGCAGTGCATCCGCGGTCCCCGGCCCTGGCGGTCCATGACCGCCAGTGTCAGAATGACCCCCTGTGCCTCCTTATTGAACAGATCTTCACTCATAGAACTTGTCCTTGGTGATACGAGTATGAACCTTACCCATCAAAAGCAGACAGCCATAGACTTGACGGAGCATTTCTTATATGCTCTTAACTTGAGGTCGACTGCTTTTTTCCCTGAAAGGGATTAACCAGGAAGTTAGGCAACAATCAAACATTAAAATTTATAGTGTAACCAATTTGCCCACACAGTGAAAACCCAAATGGGTAATAAAGGTAAAGGATTTTATTACTAACTGACACTCAGGTTAATTTAAAGAAATCTCAAAACAATGTTGTAGAGATACAGAATAACCATAGGGGAACCAAATCTTCTGACGAAATTTAGAAGTGTCAGCATAAGGCAAATCAATAGTTCAGTGACAGCAATAGAAAATATTAACAAAAGAATTGAATGTTCTGAAAACAGACGGAAATCCTTCAAAGAGTCTAGATTATTGCAAAAATGTAATTCCATGTAAGGAGATGAGGGCAAAAGGTCAGGAGCAAAAATAAGACAAAAAGGATTTGGAAAAATGAAAAAGAAGCTGGAAGGGAAGGAGTCACCATCTCAGAAGCTCGGTCAAGAGTCTTCTTCAGAGAGATTCAAGTGTAAGCCTGAGCCGCACTCAAAGAAGTATAGGGACAAAGGAATAGTCAGAGGTCTGTACCTCTCAAAGTCCAAGGAAATATAAGCTACAATCATCCAGTGCGAGTCTGAAAAAAGTCCATCAGGTAGCACCACGCGGATCTTACTATCACGTGCTCCATTGTATTCTCTTGTCCCACTGTAACTTGTAACATCATCACTCAATCCCACAGCAGTCCTGGGAATGTGGGTGTCCTTGGTTTTCCGGAAATCATTTGCAACATATATGAATATAGGACAATCATCCTTTCTCTCGGTGTCTTCGTGTCAAGGTTCTACTCCCAGACTCTCTATGAGTAAAACAATAGCACATCTATTCCCAAACTATAATTTCATTTCGTGAGAGTGCTCCTGCAATGAAATGACACGTTAGCAGAAAACTAAAAACAGTTTCTCATGTTAAAGAAATTCAGTCCTAGGAATGTCAAGTTGATAATAATATTCACTAATGAACTTTTGATATCAAACTATACATTGCGCCTATTAATTCTGCATTCATATAATGTCACATATTAATTCAATTTTAATTTCACTTTGCAGTTAATGTAAATGAAATACAACTGTTAATAAATGTACTTCAATATAATGGGGAACTACATTTCTCAATGTTAACCATAAACATTAGTGCACATATTATATAAATTGTTTTCATTTCTAGTGCAAATACATTCAAATAACATAAGAATGATGATACAAATTTATCATGTGATCATATATCACTTAATAAATTAAGGTACTCAAAATATATTTCTCGTACTACTACAGTGAATGCACTTCATACTTGAGTTTCAATGCCCTACTTTACATTAGAATATTGGAATGTCGGGAGCTCCATTGAAAACAATGGAGTGATCCAGGTTTCTAATGACTTGTAGAAGACCGGAGCTCCACCATTCTAATGTTGTCAGGTTCATAGTTGTTGCTATGAACCAAGGCCTCACCACGCCCAAGGGGATTCCAATACCCATCAGACTTGGTGAGGCCTTTGTTTTATTTATTAAAACATTCTTCCCTCTAGTGGCAGAATGTTCTAATGGCCTTGTAGCCCTCCGTAGCAGGGCTATACCGACATTAAAGTACTGCTCTCTTTGGCTCGGGCCTTTAACACTGTACTGGGCCTTTAATGGATGGTATAGTCCGGTATTGCCCGCTATAAGGCTATATTAGTTCAATATTAGATCACACATTATGCTCTTTATTATGATCACATATAGATCAACATTATGACATTAGGGGTTGCAGCAAATCTAGTCTGCACCAGACTGCATGTAGTAATCACATTCCTCCACGGACCCAGTACTGGGGCTGTTGGCTTAAATTCACCTGTTCAGATAAATTAGAACTTCATCCCAAATTTTTCAGCATTCTGTACACTGAACATTTATTGATCATGTGTGCTGCAAGTCTATGGAAATAAATCACAGGTAAACTGGAACTCCTATTCTGTGATTACTTCTAGATACCTCCTGTAGCCAGGCAGGTGTTGTTGGCAGCACAGACCTGAGCCTGTGGGCACGGGCAGTGACCCCGTTCCTTTGGTGCAGGTGTGCAGCAGTGGCCCTTTCTTTGGGTCCCTGTGTTGCTTTGGCTGTTGACACATTCTGCCGCATGTAGAGCAAGAGGAAAATGCCTCCCAGGATTGTTTTTGTGGAGGAAGGTGTCCCTTCCAGCACAAAAATAATCCCACACTCACGCACACACTCTTCCACCGTGGTGCAAGGGTGCTTGCGTTGGCGCTAGGCAGCTAAAAGAGCGCCAGCCCAGGGGGAAAACAAGAAGTGCACCTTCTGCCATAGATACCGCACATTCCTGCCCTTTCACTCACTTTGACACAAGGAAGCGCAGCAAGGAGACTATGCCGCATGCCAAATCCCCATAAATATCCCCTTAGTTTACATGTTTAAGCCACACCCCTTTCGGATGCACCCACTTTTCCATCCCACCAAAATCCCTGTGTTCTCTTCCCTCTTCCTAGTTTATAATGTCCTTCAGGGGAGGAGACCAGGAAGTGTCCCTCAATGGAGGGGGCGACGTCAGCCACACACAGCTGCATTTTGGTGCGTTACAAATCTAGTAGGTACAATAATAAATGTTTCTAGTGTAGTCGGGTGCACTTAATTTTGCTAAAGACAGTTGTTAGAAATGGGGTCTCTAGTTGGCAGTCGGTTCCACCCTGTCCAAGTAGGGACCCTTATTCTAGTTGGTATAAGGGAGATACCCACTCAGATAACCCCTGCTCACCACCTTTGTAGCTTGGCACGAGCAGTCAGGCTTATCACAGAAGCAATGTGTAAAGCACTTGCACATAACACACAGTAATACAGTGAAAACACTGCAAAAGGACACCACACCAGTTTTAGAAAAATAGCCAATATTTCTCTGTGTAAAACAAGACCAAAACGATAAACATCCAACATACAGTGCTAAAGATATGAATTTTGTAAGATTTAAATTGAAAATACAGTTCCTTGAAGTCAATAGTTCCAACTGGAGCTATCGCGGCTACATGATCAACAAAACCAACAGTTCAGGCCAGCTGTGGCGTTGCGGGCCAGCTACGATGTCGGGAAGACCCGCAAAACAGAACCTTTGGAATTGCAGGACATTGTGATCCTTACTGTGAGCTGCAGAGAGTGGCGTCACTGGCGTTGCGATGTCGGTTCCGGGGTCGGTGCGGGGGATGTCGGGCCGTTGAAGTCACGCGCGTGCGGATCGAACTCCAGGCTGATGAAGTCAGGAGCGCTGGCATTGATGGCGTCAGGGCTGCAGTACAAAGCGGGGCGGTGCAACATGCGGTGTCACCAGGTTACGGTCCATGCAGCGGCAGCAGCGTTGCAGAAGCACTGTCGTCGGTAGGCCCAAGCCAGTGGTGTAGGATGGGACGGTGCTTCGTGACTCTCAAGAGCGGTGTCCACAGGCCACGGTGCAGGCAGGGATGCCTGGTGACGACACTGGAGTCGATGATGCTGGCGTCGGTGGACCGGGGCTGCGGTGCAGGATGGGATGCTGCTTTGTACCTCACAAGCGGTGTCCACAGGCCACGGTGCAGGCAGCTGTGCTGGTGTCAGCAGGAGCGGTATCGTCGGGGATGCCCAGGCTGCGGTGTGAGCAGCGGGGCCCACTAGTCGTGGTGCAAGCAGCGGCTCGGTGAAGTTGTCCGATGACGGCGTCGGTGAGACCAGGGCTGCAGTACAAAGCGGGGCAGTGCAGCTCCGTGTGGCATCAGCAGGTCACAGTGCAGGCCAGCAGCATCGTTGACGGCGTTGCAGTGGTTTTTCTCCTTTAACAGCACAAAACACACAGTTCCCAGTGCTGTAGGAAGAGGAAACTGAAGTCTTTGATATCCCTGAGACTTCCAACAGGAGGCAAGCTCTACTCCAAGCCCTTGTAGAACTTCCTCAAGCAGGACACACAGCAAAGCTCACCCTTTGCACTCTTTACAGGCAGAGGGAGAGACTGCAGGCCAGTCCAGCAAAGCAACACAGCAAAGGGACAGTTCTTCTCCTCCAGCTCTTCTCCTGGGCTCAGGTTTCTCTTGATTCCAGAAAGATTCTAAAAGTCTGGGGTTTTTGGTCTTCTGCTTATACCCTGTTCTGCCTTTGAAGTTGGCAAACTTCAAAGCAAAGTTTCAAGTGTTTGCAAGATCCTTCCTTGTCCAGGCGAGGCCACAGACACTCACCAGGGGGTCGGAGTCGGCATTGTGTGAGGGCAGGCACAGTCCTTTCAGGTGTGAGCAACCACTCCTTCCTCCTTTCTAGCTCAGATGGCTCATCAGGATATGCAGGCTACACCCCAGCCCCCTTTTGTGTCAATGTGTAGAAAGGTGCAAAACAGTCCAACTGTCAAACTGACCCAGACAGGGAACCCACAAACAGGCAGAGTTACAGAATGGTTTAAGGAAGAAAATACCTACTTTCTAAAAGTGGCATTTTCAAACAGGCAATTTAAAAACCAACTTCACTAAAATATGTATTTTTAAATTGTGAGTTCAGTTCCCTTAGTTCCCTTAGCTCCATATCTGCTCTCAAAAGGAATCTGTGCTTTAAGGATATTTAAAGACAGCCCCCATGTTAACCTATGAGAGGGATAGGCCTTCCACAGTGAAAATCGAATTTGGCAGTATGTCACTGTTAGGACATAAATGCACACTAGTATATGTCCTAGCTTAAACATACACTACCCCCTGCTCATGGGGCTACCCAAGGCCCACCTTAGGGGTGCCTTACATGTACCAAAAGGGAAGGTCTAGGCCTGGCAAGTGGGTACACTTGCCAAGTCGAATTGGCAGTTTAAAACTGCACACACAGACACTGCAGTGGCGGTCTGAGACATGATTACAGGGCTACTAATGTGGTTGGCACAACCAGTGCTGCAGGCCCACTAGTAGCATTTGATTTATAGGCCCTGGGCACCTCTAGTGCACTTTACTAGGGACTTATTAGCAAATAAAATATGACAATCATGGATAAACCAATCATTAGTACAATTTATATGGGGAGCACTTGCACTTTAGCACTGATTAGCAGTGGTAAAGTGCGCAGAGACAATAAACCAGCAAAAAGAGACCCGGAAAAATATAAGGAAGAAGGTGAAACTTTGGGTATAACCATGCAAAAAAGGCCATTTCCAACAACAGTGCTTTAAATTGGCCGGTACTCTGTGCAACTGGGGCCTGGCACTTTTTTATTTTGAGAGGGAGAGCCCTGCACTTCTCAAGAAAAACATAATACTTTTAATTGGAGAGTACCGGCACTTCTCAGAAACAAGCAGGTACTGCGGTGCCGAGTACCTACCCTTACATTTTCCCATTTCAAGCGCTGGCTGTAAATCACCACAGAAGGATGCAAAGCACTTTGCGGGTTGTTCTTTGTGTCCACTGCATGCACCGCTCTCTCATTAACACTGAAAGATAATTTCACATTTTGCGAAAGACAGAATTAAAGTTACATGCATGCCTATTTGATGCTCCGAATTGACAACAAAAATGCTAATGGAGATGCCGGGGATCGAACCCGGGGCCTCATACATGCAAAGCATGCGCTCTACCACTGAGCTACATCCCCTGGTGCAGGATGTGGGAGTCGGTGTTATTCTCAGGTCAGTGCACAGGGTGTCTCGGTATTTCCTTCCGCTCCTGGTTTTCTGGCCGGACCCCCGAGGCGCGTCCCCCGCACCGCTTCCCACACACACTCCCTCTCCTTCCCCATTCGCCGCTGCCTCCGGCTCCTGCTCCACACCTTCTGCCCGCCCAGGCTCCGGGGAGCCTCGCACCGTGCCAGCCGAGGGACAGGGGGGACAGAGGTCCCCGTTACTTCCAAGCCCCCCCTCCTGCACTCACTCTCTGCACCCCCTCCTGCACTCACTCTCTGCACCCCCTCCTGCACTCACTCTCTGCAACCCCTCCTGCACTCACTCTCTGCACCCCCTCCTGCACTCACTCTCTGCACCCCCTCCTGCACTCACTCTCTGCACCCCCTCCTGCACTCACTCTCTGCACCCCCTCTTCTGCCCACCATCCCCCGCCCTCCTCTCGTGCACTCCCCCCACTAACCACGAGCTGCCCGGGGAGGAGGGGGGAAGTTACACACGCACCTTAGCGGGTAATTAATGAGAAACCTTAGAATGTGCCGGGTTGATAATGGTCTCACAGTATAAGAAAGACGGTAGAAGCAAAAAAACAATAAAAAGAAAAAAATGTCCTTCGAGCCGGATTTGAACCAGCGACCTAAGGATCTCTGACTTTGCACTACAGTCCTCCGCTCTACCAACTGAGCTATCGAAGGGGCTGGGATACTGCACCTGACCCTGTTTTTTTCTCCATCTCATGCAAGCACACCTGCTGATCCCACTGCAGCAATGGAGATGCAGGTCTGTGTTTTAGAAAATGAGTGACCATCAGATGACTCCAGGACAACTAACACAAGCACGCCGGGCATGGCCTTTCCTTTCCTTCACCAAACTAATGCATTGTGGGAGTTGTAGTTCTTCACTTCTTAGGATACAATTGAACGCACACACCTGAAAACAATGGTGTGTGATTCAAACAGGGGTCGAAGTGTATTAAAAAATACGGGAACAGTGATGCTGCGCCCATTATGGTGCGTTCAGTCAGTGTGGGTGCCCGGGTGCAACAAAAAAATGAAACATCCCGTTCGTTTTTTTGGTCTTTCACCTCCACGTGCAGCTTAAATGTAAGATAAATTTAGTTAAAATAATTTTTGTGCCACGAGGTCCCACCCTGTGACAGAAAGCACTGTGAATACGTCAGTCATTTTTTAAAAACTTTATTACACACAGTATAAGAAAGACTGCTACAAAATGTGCAAAAGCGGTTAAGATAAAATGGTGCTTCCAAAATGTAGATTTTAGCAACGTTCAGACTGTACATAATGCAGTTTTTATATATGTATATCAGTCCTTTAAAAGCACACACGTGACAGCTCAGCTAGTAACTCCCTTGCAATATCACTCCAAAACTATCAGTCTGTGTCATCAGGAAGCTCCAGAGGCTCCATCAGTTAAAGCCAATACCTGCATTTCTTTCAGGCCAGCAGGCAGCCTGGCAGGAAGACTTGTTTTTTATTTAGATATTGCCTTAGGGTCTCCTTTTCGATTTCAGAAAGTGAAGATATTCTTCCAAACAGAACAGTGGCACTAGGTTCGAGGGGTATAGAGCAGTCCAATTCATGGCGAGGAGGTAAAGAGACTTCCTCAGGTTTCTGAATGAACTGGAGTTCCGTGTATGATGCTAGTGGTACCACATTCAGTTCCCTTGGTCTTGGAAGTTTCCTTAGGAGCCCAACAGTCTTCTGTGACGTAACAACATTGATGACAAAATTGGGAAAACAAGGATATGGTTCAAGTCTTCCGACTGAATTGATGTGCGGATTGTGGCCGATAAGGCAAGGAAGTCCTAAGATCATCACATGGTTAGTAGAGGTCAAAAGATAGGATCTTTTGATGTGTTCTAAAGGCCAACCTTAAGGGAGGGGTAATCTCTTTACCAGGTCCAGAGTTCAATGGTTTTCCGTCTATTTTATGGACCTGATCAGGGGATTCCTTGGGGACTTGGGGTATTCGCCTTTCTTGTGCCCATGTTTCATCCAGATACACCCCGCTTGCCCCACTGTCCAATAAGGCCAACACCTTTTCATTCTGTCCATTAGGAAGTTCCAGAAGTATGGCCAAGAGAAACAGGGGAGTAACCAGTTCTCTGGAGCAACAACTAGAAGGTTTTCGTGACTTTTCCATCCTCTCCCCTCTTTCAGAGTACAAGATCTGGTGTTTCCCGGAACTATCTGAAGACTTGTGGGACAATTGGGGTTTAGATGACCAGAAGAGCTGCAGTACATATATAATCCCTGCTTTGTTCTATATTTTCGTTCTGCCACAGACAAAGAGCTGCAAGCTATCCAAGTCTGCATAGGCTCCTCTCCTGAAGATGAAGGATTTTCGGAAACAGGAGTGTCAATCTTTAGAGCACTGAGTCAAGCAATTCCTGGGGTTTGCTGAAAAAGGGCGCTACGCCTTTCATATCTGCGTTCATTGAGTCTGTGTTCAATAGACAAGGCCTGATAAATTAACAATGCCATTGTTTTTGCACCCGGGGAATGTACCAGTTAATCTTTTATTTTCTCTTGAAGGCCCTAGGGAACGAGAATAATCAGAATCTGTTCCACCCATGTAGTTTCAGCTGATAACTTGTGGAAGTGAGTGATGTATTGCAGAACATCTGGATTGCCCTGCTGAATGTCACAAAGAGCTTCTTCAGCCGAAGTCTCTAAACCAGGACTTTCAATCATCCGTTTAAAGGCTGTGAGAAAGGTTGCATAGTCAGAAAGGCCCGGGTCTTCTGCGGCTGCCAAAGGGGTTGCCCATGCTAATGCCAGGCCTGATCGGGTGCTGATCAGATACCCCATATTGGCTCTATCCAGAGTAAACTGGCCCGGACAGAAGGCAAAGAATACTGTTAGGGAGTCTAGAAATTCTTTTAATTTGATTGGATCTCCAGGAAAACGAATGGTTGCTGGATAAATTAATGAAACAACAGATGCTTTAGCAGTAAGGCTTGACGTAGGGCCAAGTTTTCATTTCGCAGTTGTTGCAATTCCTAAGCTTGTTGTTGAACTGTCTGAAACACAGCTTGTGCAGAATTCACCCGACGAGCCTGAGGTAATTCTTGTGAAACGTCCATACTTCCACGGTCTGAGCATGTAACTGGGCACTGCAGTCTGTCAGGGTCTCAGCAGACAGACTTCTATTTGCAGCTTTGGAGCGATGGGAAAATATGGAGTCCAGGTTTTGACTGTCCTTGTCTGCCAAAGGTAGGGGCGACCCCTTCTGGCAGCCTTGATGCTGCCAACAGTGGAATGTATAAGCAGATCGTGCCCTTCAGAAGGAAAAACCCAGAATGGGAAAAAACCTCTGATAGCGTTCAGAGGCGCCCAGGAGGCTGATGAGGACTGATGGAAGAAGACCAGGACTGCAGCAAGGCTCAGAAGGCGCAGATAACGCTAGTGGAAATGCCAGAACCAGGAGAATAGAAAGGTTCAGAAGGGAAGCAACAGGAGTACGGATCACCAGCAGAAGCAAAGAGACAGCAGGAGCAATAAAACACCAGCAGGAGCAATGAAACTCTAGCAGGAGCGAGGAGACAGCAGGAGCAATGAAACACCATCAGGACGAGGTGACACCAGGGAGAGTGAGGAGACACCAGCAGGAGCAAAGACACATCAGCAGGAGCTAGAAGTGTTCCAACACAAAGGAGAAAGACAATTCTGCTTCTTATATACTAAAAAACAGGAAGTGACATAGAGGAAGAAGTGAGGCCACCATGATGGATTGGAAAATGGTGGCAGGAGTACATGATGGATTGGTTAAGTAAAAACCCTTCCCAGGAATTCTGGGAAGAAGAAATTAGAGACAGCAAGAACATGGCCCCCAAGGAGAAGAATGCCTTCAGCCCAGCTGACAAGTAAGGCATATAATGGCCCTCGGCGGCTCCTTGCAGGACTCCCCAGGCTGCAGGTAAGTGTTTAGGGCATTCCACTGGGCAGGACGCCAGGGAGGCAGTGGCGGGAGCTGCAGGTTGTGCTGCGACCAGTGGCGTGACAGAAAGAGAAAGATGAAAAACAGTGAGAAAGAAATAAAGCAGGAAAGAAAAAGAACCCGATAGAGAGAGATGAAGAAGATGAGAGTGTATTGTGGTGGATGAAAGAGGCATTGGGTGAATTCAAGACTAGCAGCTGTGTTTTCAACGTACCCGACAGCACCAGCATTGACTTTGAGGAAGTCTTTCGGCCTCTGCACCTATCCTTTTACAAAATAAGCACTGAATTAGGGTAATATAGTTCATGATTTTGATAATATTATGGCATTTATAATATTTCTACTTAATATAGGCCTTTCCATATAACTAGGCATAGTCCATCACAAAATGGGGGGCGCCGGGACACAGTTAATTAGATTAGGCTTGTAGCTAAGTCCAGGTTCTTCTTGTTTACCATGGATTTTGTAGACCAAAAGTATCTTACAGTTTGAAGTACTCTCTCCCACAATGCCGGTGGTTCTATGCCAGGAAGCTGACGTTGCAGCAGATATGCTAATATGAGAATATGCTAATGAGTTGCGTATAATGACTAATGAGAACATTTGACATTTGATTAACAGTAATTGAAAATAACGTGTAATGTGTAAAATGTGTCCATGGGGAGTGGTCACCATCTGTGTTATCAGTACTAAAATAATGTGAAAATGTTTAATAATTTGTATTAATGTGTTATAATGAGAGATATAAATTTATGTTATGATGCTTCTTGTCCTTAATTTAGCTACATCAGAGGCCTAGTTGGCACTGGGCCTTGCTTGCTTAAACATGGAGACGAGATGAGCTGCCGCAGACTGGAACTGAAGAAAAGAGACCTTGAACTGCACAGAGTTCACCATGAAACACCACTAGAAAAAATTTGCAAACTCACCAACGGACAGGAGACGATCAGAACAAATTGATACAATTATGTGTAGAGTAGGCTAAATGTACTTTCCCAGGATTCAAACATTAGAGCTACAGACTGAGACTTGGGAGAAACAATTTAGTTTCCCGAAGAAACCGGATGATGTACTCATCGACAAGAGGACCAATCATGTTGATGGAACTTGACTCTCAAAATAACGTAGACAAGTGGTAAACAACATTTATAGGTTATAGTCATAACCCCTGATAAGGTTGACCAATGCGCAAATTGTGGGACGGACTGAGAGACCCTAATAAAAAGTCATGACATGAGGGGAAGAATCAGAACGGAGGACGGAGAACAGAGAGGCGAAAGTTGATGACGTCAGGAGACGCTGTCCGAAGTGCTGAAACTTGGGCTCGCTTCCTGTGAGCCCGAGTCTTATTGATGACTGATGACCTGGAGACGAAGACTGACTCGTTGCTGATCTATCTTGGATAGGTAGCTATAACCTGACTGACTAATGAATGCTTTTTCTTTATAGGTACCAACTGCGCTGTTTTAAATGTTTTTCTCTTTTTTTCCAAATTAATGATTTTTACTAAATTGTTTTTCGCATGAAGACCCACATGCTGATGCTAATTTGGAGATAGGTAGGCTGACAAGGGTGACTTAGACTGACTGACTTATATTGCTGAATTATTTGATTGCTCAGGAATTGCTACGCTTTGTTTAACGTTGGTTGCATATTAATAAAGTGCTGCAAAGCCATTGCTTATGTTGATAGTAAAAATTGGAAATCATGATATTGTTGAATAAAGGTTTATGACTAGAGTTGTAACTAATAGGGAATAAACAGAACTAACTTTCATATGAGTGATGGTGGTTTTTCTGATTAGATTAGTTCATTGAATTTTAAGTTGCTGGACGATCCAAAAGATTAATCGACCTATACACGTCCCCTTGTAAGTTTACTTACTAAGGACAAGGCGCGCTAGCACTGACTTGGCAGGAAGAGGCGAGGATCACAGTCAGTGCTGCACAATTCAGAGCAGCAGTGGACTGGATTTGTGGTGTCATGCAGCCTTTGTGGTTGAAGTGAACTATTCTGCACTATTTAAAAAGTGGTGACACGAAGACATGGTTGTAAGATTCAGTGTACTGCTATAACCAGACTCATAGATGACTGTTTTCGCAACTGAGGGAAGTGACATAGGGGGTCATTCTGACACTGGCGGTAGACTACCGCCAGGGCCAACAACCGCGGATGCACCGCCAACAGGCTGGCGGTGCATCCATGGACATTCTGACCGCGGCGGTACAGCCGCGGTCAGAAACGGAAAACCGGCGGTGTCCCGCCGGTTTCCCGCTGCCCTGGGGAATCCTCCATGGCGGCGCTGCAGGCAGCGTCGCCATGGGGATTCCGACCCCCTTACCGCCAGCCTGGCTCTGGCAGTTTTGACCGCCAGAACCTGGCTGGCGGTAACGGGTGTCGCGGGGCCCCCTAACAGGGCCCCACCAAGATTTTCAGTGTCTGCCAAGCAGACACTGAAAATCGCGACGGGTGCAACTGCACCCGCCGCACCCCTTCCACTCCGCCGGCTCCATTCGGAGCCGGCATCCTCATGGAAGGGGGTTTCCCGCTGGGCTGGCGGGCGGCCTTCTGGCGGTCGCCCGCCAGCCCAGCGGGAAACTCAGAATAACCGCGGCGGTATTTTGACCGCGCAGCGGTATTCTGGCGGTTCCCGCTTGGCGGGCGGCTCCAGCCGCCCGCCAAGCTCAGAATGACCCCCATAATCTCTGACTTCTGCCGTTCCTCATAACAGGATGCTAAGCCATGATCAGCAGCTGTCGTAGGACTATCGTTGTAGGAAAGAGACTGCTGGAATTAGGGTGGGGATACCACCAAGCATGTGGGACTGAGTCAGAGCCGCACTGTAAGATAGCTGTCGGTCTAACCCTTTCGGCTAGCTACCAGCTCCTCACCAGAACACAAGAGTAAAAGTGATTTGTGGCAGCCTATTGCATGACACTCCGAGGCTGCTCAGGGAAAATTGTGGTGGAACACGTCTACGCCTTTTTCTCAGTTATTCATGTCTCATACATGACTAACAGAAGCAAGATTTGGTTCAATGTGTTTTATTGGAGCAACTGCATTCTATCTAAAAAGACATGAATTGCAATTACCAGGATGATGAAACTCAACACTATTAGCGCAGTGACTAGAAAAGTGAAACAGAGGAAAAGCCCACACCATACTATCACAATAGTGAATTTAAAATGCCTACTTGCACTACTAAGATTCTGCATGAGAGCAAAAGCAGTGTTAGCCCTAATTTGCCGCCTAGTTCCTGAAAGGAAACCCAATTCCCATACCTGTGCTATAGGTAGACAAGAGGTCTGTTGGTCTGCTGGGAGTCCTCTCACATGAATGAAAAGAAGACGCAGAGTTTCAGCAGAATCTGCGATGACAACGTGCAGCATAAGATGGCTGGCTGGAATGTCCCTTCGGATGTGGTGGGGGCAGTGTGGTGTTTTATAATAAAACATGTTGTTGTTCTAAGAACAGCCCTGACGTGACAACACATATTTTTCTGTGTAGGGTAGATATTGTACTCTTTGGACTGCCAACACCTGGTAAACTATTGTGTGCAGTCTTGGGCTGAGCACAGAATGAAAATGTTGGGCAAAGAAATGAAGAACAAATTCTGCATGGAAGGGCAACTGATCAAAATAATAAAACATCTCCACTAAAATGAAGCTGTGCTAAAATAATAAGAGGAATAAACATGACATGTAACTAGATGAAAGGGCACAGGCCAAGGACTAAAATAATGTGCCGGTGTAAATGCTAAAATCAGGAAACCCTCCCCATTGTTCGTGCAAAAGTGCGGAGGACTACAATAAAATCATAATATTAAAATTACCATTCCTACATTAGCTACTAAAAGCAAACTAAAATATACCAAAAAAAGAGATAAAAAATGTCCATGCTGACAAGAACAACAGACCATAGTAGAGTCAAATAAAGAAGGCCAAATGAGAGAAGATCAACAATAATCGCGGTCCTTTAAAAAGTTTCTAGCGTCATAAATTGTTAATAAATCCAGGAAAGACATCACCTCGGCAGGTGATGGTATAACTGGTTGGTTGACAAGGAAAGCGAGGGAGCACTCATGTTCCTAAGCTCCAGCCATAGCTCTGGCCAAGGCAGCAGCATTCCGAGCAGTGCCAGATGTAGTAGCACCGAAAGCCACTTCATCCACAAGGGGCCGCTCATAGAAAACTTCTTGTACCAACCACAACCTCAATGCGCACGTCTGGTAATGAACCCTCATCGAGAACACCAACAGACCTTCTGCGTGCAAAGAAGATACGTACTGCATGGTAAGACACACTTCAGGTGCATGTTCGAATGGACCCCACAAACATCGAAAGATGGGCTGCGTGCAATTCAAAACCAGTCTGAATGACAAAGATCAGTTGGACTCCAGTTCCTTCAAGAGTGGTGCTCCAAAATACTGCATCATGTGTTCACGACACAATTGGGCTGGTACAAGAGCCATCAGTCCTCCTTGTTGAGATAGGGCAGCCATTTTGAAGGAAAAGTAGTAACAGCAACATGTAGCTAATTAATGCCAAACTAACAGGGAATCCCACAAAAACACTTTAAAAAATTGAGTGTATGGCTGAAGGTATTACGTCAAAGATAGAAGAGAATATGCTGACAAATCTAGAGCCGATAGCCTTAAAGAAATGTATAATCCCAGTGGTATTAGATGTGTTAAAAATGCAACATATTGGTGCATCGAAATGTTTTGGAAAGTTGGTATTTAAACGGGACTGTATTGCTGCGGATGACCTAGTCACTTGGAGAGCATAGGTCTAGCAGGCAGATGTGAGTGCCATGTGCTTTTGAAAAAATAAAGCCTTCAGTCTGCTCAGCCTGTCAAAATTTACATTTGAAGAAGCAATGTGAGGCCACATTTCTGCTACTTTTATCTTTCACGTCGGGGAAAAAGTATAGTTCCCGCAACAGGTCACAATTTGGGAGACCAAAACTAAGTAGGCAATTCCAGCTCCCATCCCATAACAGCTTTCTTCATTCAGCATCACATAACTCCTATTCGAGAGCACCTGGAATGCCGGACGTATCAAAGGGAAAGGAACATCCTTCAGATAACAAACAAAATTTGCTGCTGACACATTACACGTTCCATGCAAGAACAGCTGTTTGCAAATCAGTGAATGTCTCACAGAAATCTTGCATTCGCTTTTACTAAGAAGCAACTCTTTCACACCATTGAAACACTTGTGCGTAAAAGGTAGCTCCCACTCCTCATGCATATAACTATATCCTAACTTCTCAAATCTGCCTACAGGAATGTGCTTCAAATATGAGGTGAATTGAAGTGGTGAAATGGGCAGATTAACAACCCTGTGTATTAACCAAACTGCTGAAGGTAATTCTGCCCCAGCAGAAGGCAACTTTTCTAATTTTTAGATGTTCAGCATAATATAAGTGGCTTTTTTATTAGTCATGATTTGTTGCTTTCACACTAGGTTAAACACAGCAAATAGCCCCTTAGAGCTGACGTATTACCAGGGCACACAATCACTTTTCAGAACTTAGGCCCGTATTTATACTTTTTTTGCGCCACATTTGCGTCGTTTTTTGATGCAAAAACGGCGCAAACTTGCAAAATGCCATTGTATTTTGTAGGTTTGCGCCGTTTTGCGTCAAAAAGCGGCGCAAATGCGGCGCTAAAAAAAGTATAAATACGGGCCTTATAGCGTCCAGCCTAACTGCATAATGGACCTAAGTTGACTCTGTCCACGGTGTAAAAATGGCATATTATTTTGTATGATGTCAATTGCAGATAAAACAATGTTGTTAAGTGTGCACATGCGGTTGTAAATAGTGTTCATACTATTATCTACAAGGGCTAAAGCTTTCTGCAAGTTATCCTGATCTATTTGCCTCAACTGGGCGGCGACTTCTTTTTGGGAAAGTTTCTAAATATCAATATATATTACATATAAGAAGCACTTTGTGCATGATTTTCTAGGACATGACTAGAAGTCTTGAAGGCCTGTTTTTTTCTGACAGGAGACTAAGGTGTTCTTTAACAGCTCCTAGTGTGGAGGATTTCAACTATTGTTGACATAGTGTTCCCACGCTACATGTGGTGATGATACCAGAGTGTTGTGAAATGTAATGAGGGTCAGGTCCACTCCCACTAAAACACCCTGTGGAGTTTACAAAATGCACATGACATCCATTTGTGTCAAGTGGCCACAATAACCACACATTGGGACCAGAAAGTGTTGAATTAAATGTTCCATTTTGGACCCACCCGTTGAACTGTTCCTCAGTGGCATTTAAAATATTTTGCAATTTATCAAATTTAGCTGCTGATGAAATATTGGGTGCATTCAATTTCCAAATGTTCGTCACATCCAAAAAACTTGGTTGCTGGACAGTTTGATTTAAAAATATAGGAGGTCATTACAACCCTGGCGGTCGGTGTTAAAGCGGCGGTAAAACCGCCAACAGGCCGGCGGTAAAAAAAATGGAATTACGACCATGGCGGAAACCGCCAACATAGACAGCCACTTTAACACTCCGACCGCCACGGCGGTACAAACAAACACCGCGGCTGTAACCGCCAACAGACAGGCAGAAGACAATGTATCGCCCACAGAATTACAAGCCACCAATCCGCCACCTTTTCCGGGGTGGATTCACCGCAAACAAAAACACGGCGGAAACAGGACTTCGAAGGGAAAACGCTCACCTCTACACACCCCACGAGGAACCAGGACGCCATGGAACCGGAACTTCAGATACTCCCAGCCTTTATCTTCCTGCTCCTCTACCAGGAGCACGAACGCCGGCGGCGAAGACCACGGTGAGTACTGCACCTACGACACAGGGGAGGGTGGAGGGAAAAGAAAGTGATACACACACGCAACACGCAACACCCCCAACCCCACCCTCACCCACAACACCATACACACAAATACATATTGATACATCACAGTTACACCCCCCACACCCCCCAGAAGAATGCAAGGACAAAAGGAAATTAGTTGAATGATTGTAATACATTAAAATACAGTAATCAAAAATATTTACATATATACACATTTACACTATGAACAATTATATACACCAAGAACACAAGTCCAAGGGATTCCAGCATCATAGTCCGTGGACCATTGGGCCCAAAAGGCATGGGCGAGGCCCACACTGAATACCCGAACAAGACGGAGAGAACACTGCAGGGGCATCAGATAGAAATAAAACAGGCACCTCAGGGGGAAGGGACGGGGGGCACCTCAGCCGGATGAGTGCACGACGCCAGCTCCACGAGGGGCTACATGCCCATTGAGGTATCATGGGGAGTGCAAAGCCACAGTCTCACAAGTCTCTCCAGTGGGTGGGTTGCCCACTGCTTTATCCTGGGGAGTGCAAAGCCACAGTCTCTCAAGTCTCTACAGTAGGTGGGTTGCCCACTGTTCAATCCTGGGGAGTGCAAAGCCACAGTCCCTCAAGTCTCTACAGTGGGTGGGTTGCCCACTGTTCAATTCTAGGGAGTGCAAAGCCACAGTCTCTCAAGTGGATAACATTCTCCACTGGTTCTGGAGAGGGCTTGGTGCCCAGAGTGCGTCATCCTGCCAAGGACAGAGGTAGTGGATGTCAATCTCCACTGGTTCTGGGGGGGGCTTGGTGCCCAGAGTGCTTCATCCTGCCAAGGACAGAGGTAGTGGATGTAACTCTCCACTGGTCCTGGAGGGGGCTTGGTGCCCAGAGTGCTTCATCCTGCCCGTGGCGGCCTCAGTAGCGTAGTAATCATTGGCGCTCACTGTCCTGCGGTGGTGCTGGCGGTCTTGTCCTGGGCAGCGGGCTGCTGCTGGCGGTCCTGTCTTGGGCAGCGGGCTGCTGCTGGTGGTCCTGTCTTGGGCAGCGGGGCTGCTGCTGGCGGTTTTGTCCTGGGCAGCGGGGCTGCTGCTGGCGGTCCTGTCTTGGGTAGCGGGGCTGCTGCTGACGGTCTTATCTTGGGCAGCGGGCTGCTGGCGGTCTTGTCCTGGGCAGCGGGGCTACTGCTGGCGGTCTTGTCTTGGGCAGCGGGGCTGCTGGCGGTCTTGTCCTGGGCAGCGGGGCTGCTGCTGGCGGTCCTGTCTTGGGAAGCGGGGCTGCTGCTGGTGGTCTTCTCCTGGGCAGCGGGGCTGCTGCTGGCGGTCCTGTCTTGGGCAGCGGGGCTGCTGCTGGCGGTCTTGTCCTGGGCAGCGGGGCTGCTGCTGGCGGTCCTGTCTTGGGAAGCGGGGCTGCTGCTGGTGGTCTTCTCCTGGGCAGTGGGGCTGCTGCTGGCGGCCCTGTCTTGGGCAGCGGGGCTGCTGCTGGCGGTCTTGTCCTGGGCAGCGGGGCTGCTGCTGGCAGTAATTTCTTGGGCAGCGGGGCTGCTGCCGGTCCTGTACTGGGCAGCGGGGCTGCTGCTGGCGGTCTTGTCTTGGGCAGCGGGGCTGCTGGCGGTCTTGTCCTGGGTAGCGGGGCTGCTGCTGGCGGTCTTGTCTTGGGCAGCGGGACTGCTGCTGGTGGTCTTGTCCTGGGCAGCGGGGCTGCTGCTGGCGGTCCTGTCTTGGGCAGCGGGGCTGCTGCTGGCGGTCTTGTCTTGGGCAGCGGGGCTGCTGGCGGTCTTGTGCTAGGCAGCGGGGCTGCTGCTGGCGGTCTTCTCTGCTGTGCTGATCTTCCCAGACTTGCTGGTTTTAATGTGCCCCTTCCCCAGTTTGGATGGTGTTGCAGCTATCTCCACACTCCCAACTGTACCCCTGGGAGCGGCTTTGGTGGCTGATTTCTTTCCCCTCTTCCGCCGGGCACTGGGCAACTTTTTATGCTTGACAGGTGGGGGACTGTCCGTACTCTGGCTCCTTGCCACACTGGCTGCCCTGCAGCCTGGTGCAGTCCATAATCCGGTGACTACTGGCAGCACTGGTCCCGCCGATGTTGTGGCTGAGGTGTCAGGTTGGGACCTGGAGATTGGGGCCCTAGGAGACTGAAGGGGTGGGGGAGGTGAGGGAAAGATGTCAAGGTTGGCCAGGAAACGTTTCTTCGGAACACTGGGACGGGTAGCTGGAGGGGCTTTGGGAGTGGAGGAAGAGGTAGTGGTTGTAGGAGGTGTACGTTTGCTGGCTTTGGGTGAAGGTGCATGAGCTGGAGGCTGTCGTGAGGTGGCTGGCTGTTGGGTGGGTGTGTGGCTGCGTTTGTGTACCTTGGGAGGTGGCCTCACAGACACACTGGGAGAGGACACAGGGGATGTGTGAATGGTAGTGTGGTGGTGACTGCACGTGAGCGGGGTGTGGTGGTGGGTGTGCAGGTGATGGAAGTAGGGGCTGAGGATGTAGTGCATGCAGGTGTGAGTGGAGACGAGACAGGGAGGGAGGAGGGAGACGAGGAGGAGGGGGACACAGTGGAGGCAGTGGATGTTGGTGTGTCTGCATGTGTGTGATGCTTGCGTGAGTGCCTGTGGGATGTGTGGAGCTTATGTTTGCCTGAGCTTCCCTTGTGTGTTGAGGTGTGTGCATGCTGGTCTGATGGTGTGCTCGGGATAGGCTGAGGTGCAGGGGTGGGGGTCTGGGTGGAGGAAGTTGGAGGGGGGAGGCTAGAGACAGGGACAATGGCTGCCATCAGGGCTGAGGCCAGAGTCTGAAATGCTCGCTGAAGGGCTGCCTGACCAGAGTGAATGCCCTCCAGGTATGCATTGGTTTGTTGCGACTGCCTCTTTACACCCTGGGTGGCATTCAAAATGCTAGACAGACCAACAGTGAGGGACCTGAGGAGGTCAATGGCCCCCTCACTGTGGGCAGCACGGGTGACTGGGGCGAAGGTGATGCCCACCCTCCTGGGTGAGCGGGCACGGGGCAAAAGCTGAGGGACTGCTGGGAGGGCGGTGCCGGTAGAGGGGTAGCGGCTGTACCTGTAGATGCGGGGGGCACAGATGGGCCCACCACTGCAAGGGAGCTCCCATCAGAGGAGGAGTCCGTATCGCTGGTGTCAGTTCCTGTCCCCACGTGGAGCTCCCCTCGCCCTCCGTCCCACTGGTGAATTCAGACTCCGTAGTTTCGCCCTCCAGGGCCATGTGGGATGCAGCTCCCTCCTGCTCCGGTGCCACTGCTCCTCCGCCTGATGATGCTAATGCACACAAGAACAGGGAGACCACAAAAAGAGGGGGGGGAGACAGAAGAAAGACATGTTGAGTGCATGCAATACCGCTACCGTTGGCGGACACAACAGACACAGAAGCCCCCTGCACTACGCTGCACACTTGGAGTCCACTATTCAATCCCAGGGACATGGGTTACAAGGCTATGCCCGATTTCTGCACAGATGGATGTCACAGGAGCCTGACTAGGTGTAGTTGGCACTGTACACAGGTGGGGTGGGGTGCCACAGGGCCTGCCTTAAGTAGGGTCCTTGCCTACTATACTCGCCCTGGCCTAGGGGAACCCACAGCCCACCTCCCCCACCCAGACACCTACAATGCGCGCTGAATCAGCAGAATGAGAGTGTACTCACCCCCTTGTTGCTGCTGTGATCCCCTCAAGCGCCCATCCAACTCCGGGTACGCCACCGCCAGGATCCTGAACATCAGGGGGGTCATGGTGCGACGGGCGCCCCTCCCACATTGGGAGGCCATCCCCAGCTGGGCCTCCGCCGTCTTCTTGCTCCAGCCGCAAATGTCCTCCATCTTTTCTGGCAGTGGGTGCTCCGTCTGTGGTAGACCCCCAGGGTCCGGACTTCCTTGGTGATGGCACGCCAAATGTCCTTCTTCAGGTGGGCGCTGACCTACAGGAATAGTACAGGGGAAAAGGAGAAGATATTACCGCCTGCACCGTCACAGTCATTGGCCCGCATCCCTACCCTTGCCATGACGCACATGCGCTCACCGTCTTTTCATGCATGCCTCTTTCTCACCCCCTCTATCTTTCATCCACCCCACTCCACACAGGCATTGCCCATACAGCATGCTCACAGTGTACTTACCTGTTTGTCTGGAGGACCGTAGAGTAGCGTGTACTGGGGGAGGACCCCATCCACAAGTTTCTCCAACTCCTCCGTGATGAAGGCAGGGGCCCTTTCCCCAGACACACGAGCCATTGTCTCTTCCAGACTGAGGTCACAGCAGCACTTGCAGTGTAGGTCCTCTCCTGTCGAAGATCACGTATCAAGTGATTAAACAGAGAGAAAATGGCGGTCACGTCCGCGGTGGTGCGTACCGTCACCGCCGGCGTACATTGTCATTGCCTCCTGGGACCCATAGGGTCCAATGTTAACCAATGGCCGCGACGGTGTACAACGCCAGCGCAGTTAACTCATATCCCCTTGTCCCACTTTACAGGTCAGGCAGCCACCTTTTCATGGGCCCACATGGCATTATTTTTTACTGCTCCACACATATGTAGGCCTTGCCTAAACACTCATACAGGCTAATTTTGAATTGCTAATATTTTCAGAGTAAGCTGTGTTTACGTACCTCAGAGTTGGTTGGCTCTCTGTTCGCTGTTCTCCTCCATAGGCACCGTCCACTGGGGCATGTGAGGAGATGGCGGCATCCTCGGGTGTACAGACCGCTGGTGGACCTGTCGACAATGGAGGAGCGACATGTGATCACCATCTACAGGCTTGATCGTACCACAATCCAGGAACTGTGTGCCCAGTTGGAGCCAGACCTGATGTCAGCTATCCACCATCCCACAGGAATCCCCCCTCAGGTGCAGGTGCTGTCAGTACTCCATTTCCTAGCAAGTGGGTCTTTTCAAACTACAGTGGCCATAGCATCAGGGATGTCCCAGCCTATGTTTTCCAACGTGTTGTCCAGAGTGTTGTCTGCCCTGCTGAAACACATGCGGAGCTACATCGTTTTCCCTCAGGTGGAGGATTTGCCTACAGTGAAAGGTGACTTCTATGCCCTGGGACATATCCCCAACATCATAGGTGCCATTGATGGGACACATGTGGCCTTGGTACCCCCCGCAGGAGTGAACAGGTGTGCAGAAACCAGAAGAGTTACCATTCCATGAATGTGCAGATGGTGTGTTTGGCAGACCAATACATCTCCCATGTTAATGCCAAATTCCCTGGCTCAGTGCATGACGCTTACATCCTGCGGAATTGCAGCATTCCTTATGTGATGGGGCAACTCCAGAGGCAGCGTGTGTGGCTATTAGGTGAGCACATGGACCCAATACAGTGAGAATAGTTGTCTGGGTCTGTGGCTGTCCCTATGAGTTTGTGTGTGTCTAACAGTTGTGCCTCGCCATTTGCAGGTGACTCTGGTTACCCCAACCTGTCATGGCTACTGACCCCAGTGAGGAATCCCAGGACAAGGGCAGAGGAACACTACAATGAGGCCCATGGGTGGACTAGGAGGATTATCGGGTGGACCTTCGGCATCCTGAAGACCAGGTTCCGGTGCCTCCATATGACAGGTGGTTCCCTATTCTCCTCACCAAAGAAGGTATGCCAGATCATCGTGCTCTGCTGTATGCTTCACAACTTGGCTTTGCGACGACAGGTGCCTTTTCTGCAGGAGGATGGTCCGGATGGAGGTCTTGTGGCAGCTGTGGACCCTGTGGACAGTGAAGACGAGGAAGCAGAAGAAGAGGACATCGACAACAGGAACACAGTGATCCTGCAATACTTCCAGTGAGACACAGGTAAGAAGACAACACTGCCTGCTACTTCTGATTTAAATGTACTACCTCTCTACTGTCTGTCATTTTCACCCAGTATATGGTCACTGAGTTATCACTTTCCATTACGATTTCACAGATGTGGGTCCCACTGTGTGACATCTGCTTTGTTTCCTCATCGACTATAGCTGTGTGACATAGGTATGTTGACATTACATTTGAATGAGAATTTTGCCACTGTAATTTCTAATACACTATTTCGAAATCACAGACAGACTCCTGATTGTTTTTTAAGTGCTCAATATTGGAGGGGGTTGTAAAATGGTGAGGGGTGATGGTGGAGGAATGTCCATGGCAGAGTCCAGTCTATTAGTCTCACAGGTGCATTGTCCAAAGGGGCATAGGAAGTGGAGCTGGGGCAGTTTAAGAATGGACAGGGTGACAAGGTGGGACAAAAGGATGACAATCAGGGTGGTCTCATTTCTTGGCGGGGGTCTTGGCATCGTTCTCTGTCTTAGTCCTGGATCTCAGGGACCGTTAATGGGGTGGTTCTCCCTCTGCAGGGGGTGGGGTGCTGGTGTGGTGGTCCTGTGGCAGAGATGGTGGGCAGTTCATCGTCCAGGCTAGTGTCAGGGGCCCCTTGTTGTGCCACAGTGTCCCTCCTGGTGTTCACAAGTTCCTTCAGCACCCCTACAATGGTGCCCAAGGTGGAATTGATGGATTTGAGTTCCTCCCTGAAGCCCAAATACTGTTCCTCCTGCAGCCGCTGGGTATCCTGAAACTTGGCCAGTACCGTTGCCATTGTCTCCTGGGAATGGTGGTATGCTCCCATGATGTTGGAGAGGGCCTCGTGGAGAGTGGGTTCCCTGGGCCTGTCCTCCCCCTGTCACACAGCAGCCCTCCCAGTTTCAGTGGCATGGGGAAGCACCGGACCCACGTCTGGGTATACCCTTCCCACTTGGGCGACAAATGCAAAAAGAATAAGTGATGGACGGAGTGCTGAACAATGTCAAACATTCACCGCAAGTACAGAGATCTGGCCCTAAATCCATCATTTTTTTGCTGCCCATGCCATTCCAGTTTGAACCCAACCATATGCAAATCAGTCTTGACCCTGTTGCCCATGGGAACAGTCCAGCCCGAACTTTTTCAGCACTCCGTCCATTATCCTTTTCTTTTGCTAAAGTTGCCCTAAGTGGGAAGGGTATGCCCAGACGTGGGTCCCTTGCTCACTGTGCCACTGGATTCAAGCTAGCCTGGCTGATGAAGGGTGAAACCCTGAAACCAGTCCCAGGATGCTTGTTTCCGGTCCAGTGAGGGCCTGGCTTGGCAGTTCGGGCTGGACTGTTCCCATGAGGAACAGGGTCAAGACTGATTTGCATATGGCTGGGTCCAAACTCGGGTGGCATGGTGAGCAAAAGAACGATGGATTAAACCCAGATCTGTGACTGGGGGTGAGGGTTTGCATTGTTCAGCACTCTGTCCATTATCCTTTTGTTTTGCTAAAGTTTCCCTCCATTTTTGACACTGTTTTTGCTGGTTTTCGGACTCTGTGCACTTTATCACTGCCAACCACTGCTAAAGTGCATATGCTTTCTCACTTAAAACAAGGGAATATTGGCTCATACCCAATTGGCATATTCAATTTACTTGTAAGTCGCTAGTAAAGTGCACTATATGTGCCTGGCACCTGTAAATTAAATGCTACTAGTGGGCCTGCAGCACAGATTGTGCCACCCACAGAAGTAGCCCCTAACCATGTCTCAGGCCTGCCATTGCAAGACCTGGGTGTGCAGTTTTACTGCCACTTAGACTTGTCATTTAAAAGTATTTACCAAGCCTTAAACTCCCCTTTTGCTACATATAAGTCACCCCTAAGGTAGGCCCTCTGTAACCCATAGGGCAGGGTGCTGTGTAGGCAAAAGGCAGGACATATACCTATGTGTTTTATATGTCCTGGTAGTGGAAAACTCCTACATTCGGTTTCCACTGCTGTGAGGCCTGCTCCTTTCATAGGCTAACATTAGGGCTACCCTCATATACCGCTTGAGTGGTAGGTTCTGATCAGAAAGAGGTAGACAGGTCATATTTAGTATGGCCAGAATGGTAATACAAAATCATACTGAATGGTGAAGTTGGATTTTATATTACCATTTTAGAAATGCCACTTTTAGAATGTGAGCATTTCTCTGCACTTAAAATCCTACTGTGCCTTACAGCCTGTCTCCAATACACGTCTGGGCTGGGCTAGTTGACAGCTCCATTGTGCATTTCACCCAGACAACCACAAACACAGGATGCTCTGTCACACCTGCACACATATGCATACTGACTTGGTCTTCCTTGGCTGGAAAGGTGGAGGGCCTGACCCTTACATTTCAAAGGACAGTGACCTGCCCTCACACAATGGACTGCAAAACCCCCTACTGGGACCCTGGCAGACAGGGTTGTACTGAAAGGGGACCCTGTGCACTTCAACCCAACTTTTTGAAGTCTCCCCCACTTCTAAGAAACGTTTGGGTATATAAACTGGGTCCCTGACCCTACCAACTTAGACACTTCTTGGGACAGACACTCTCCATCAGAACCTGCAACCTGCCAAGAGAAGCTGTCTGGCTGCCCAAAGGACTCACCTGGACTGCTTTTCTATAAAGGACTGCTGCCTTGCTGGCCTCTGGCTCTGCTGAGAAGTCCTCTACAAGGGCTTGGATTGAGCTTGCCTCCTGGTCCCCAAGTCTTAGGGCCAAAAAGACTTCACAGCCTGCCAGAATCAACACACAGCCTGTCCAGCGGTGAGAAAATCACCACATCACCGAACGGGAACAACGATGCCCGGCTCCCCAAGTGGAGATCAACACAGCACCAATGTTCCGACCAGAACTTCGACGCACAGTCCACCGGATCGAAGAATTGCCGATCCGGAACAACACAGCCCGACTTACTACAAGAGGAATCAACACTGCGCCAGCCGTGCGGAAGAAACTCTGCCGAATCTCCCACCAGATCAACACAACAGCTGTTACTTAGTCCTGCACACCCAGCATCGTCCCTGAGCGTCAAAAGACTCCACATCACAAAGAGGATTCAAGCCTGCATGCCGGAAATCGACACAAAGTACTTCCTGTGTGGAAAAGAATCGATGCATCATCTGTGTGTGCCCAGAAATCCACGGCACTCCTCTTCTGAGGACTTTGTGCGTGTAATTTTGATGCAAACTAGGTACTTTGTGCTTGCAAGAGACAATTTTTCCTTTTAAGAACTAAAGACCCTTCTTATCATTTCAAAAAGTGATAGTTCAACATGTGATTATCAAATCTTGATCGTTTCTACCTTAAATTAATCAGATAAATATCTTATATTTTTCTAAACCTTTGCGGTGTCTTTTTGTGGTATTCTCACTGTGTTATTGCATGATTTATTGCACAAATACTTTACCTATTGCATTCTAAATTAAGCCGCTCAGTGCCAAGCTACCAGAGGGTGGGCACAGGATAATTTGGATTGTGTGTGATTTACCCTGACTAGGACTGTGGTCCCTACTTGGACAAGGGTGCATACGTCTGCCAACTAGACACCCCATTTCTAACGGAAAGGAATCAGAATAAATATTTTTTTTACAATGGGCTTTGCAGGATTAGTATCAACATTTTTGACGCTAATCCTGCAAAGCTCAAGACTGGTGTCAAAAACTTTGCCGGTAATTCCCCTAACTAACGCCATGGTGTGCAGTATCTTAGATACTGCACACAGATGGTGGTGTTAGGGGGCGCTAAGGGGCGCAAAAAAAGTTGCGCTGCACTGGGTGCAGCACCACTTTTCTTAAATCAGGCCCTTAGTTTTAAGCCACTTTAATAGCTTATGTGATCTTAATACAGGTGCTGCAGAAGACATTGAAGAATTTGAAAAGGAGTCTTTGGTGTCGGCAAAATACCCAGAAGCAGTTCATGCCATTACTGGAGCCAGTGTCGGAGAAGGAGAATTGGCAAATGTATCCCTTGATGGTTCGTAGTAAATGATTCCATCCATTTGTGTTGAATTTGAGTAATATAGCTCAGAACTTTGGGCATTTCTTGACGTAGATGCAGTGATAGGTACTAATGAAAGTTAATTTTCCACCCTCCCCAAGCTCAGGGAAGTGTCATCACTGTTGCTTAAAATTTATAGAGGTACATCCTGATTGGCAGTGAGAGGTGTTCAGGAACTACCCAGGAGTCTTCGTGGTTTGCTGTGCAGGACTGGCCACATGGTGTAACTTGACATTGTGAATTGAAACAAAGCGGTTTTCTTTAGAAACAAGTAGTGGTGGAAGTATGACAGTTCTGGTACCCAGGAGCGGAACTGGTGCTCGATATAAAAGGCCAAAATCATTTTTTACAGCAATCCTTTCTCATACTGGAACTCCAGCCTTTGGAATCCAGCCAGTAGGTGTTCTTGGTGAATCCTTCGATCCCAAGGTGGCAGCACATGCAGATGAGTTTTTATCACAGAACTGCTGTAACTCCTGCAAAACAGTGACACGTTCATTTATGTCAAAAGGTGTGCTTTCTGCCACTGCGCCAGAGCCATCAAGATCTGGGACATACATTATTATGCTGAACAATACCTCATATGGGGCACGCCTTCCCAAACACCTTCCAGGCAGATTATTAAGTGCTCTCTGAACTCCATACAAGTGGGTAAGCCAACTACGACCCGTACCTAGTACTCTTGTTGTAAAGGACTGCTTTAAGTCTCGGTTTTTCCAACCCACAACCACACTTCCCTCGGGATGGTAGGGAGACGAGAAATGGAGTTGAACACTCATTGTCGCCATGGTGTCCCTGTGTAATGTGGTCAGTTTTATGTATCCTTTGCACGTTAGCTTCAGGCTTTAGGCATTTGTGCACTTTGCCCTGGATGTATTTTATTCCTTTGCTCGCAGCTTAGAGCCTTTGTGCACTTTGCTCTAAATGCTTTTTATTCGGCTTCGTACTGTTATTTTTCAAATAACCAGTTCTACGGTCTTGTTTTGTTTTTTAAATCACACTGTTTAGCCTACTTCAGCACTGGAGTTCTCAATAACACATTCTTGTTCACTCTGTGCTTCAGTCAAGGATACAGTCTGGTACATTGCTGATAGACGTGGTAGGAGTTTAGTCTTTGGCATTCTTGCGTAGGGACATTTTTGATCACACTGACATGTTAGTTATAAAAACACTTCCTTGTCCCAATACACGCAAGAGGGAGATTCCGACCAGGGAACCACAACTAGACGCTGACTGCCTCGTTGCAGATGCTGAACCAGATCACAGGCCTTTGCTCAGGTATGAGGGTTGATGGCTTCCCAGGGAATCTGAAAGGCAAGTTAGAAGCTTAACATACTGTGCTCGAAATGGAACTAGCTGAGAGAGAATAGAAATTGTTAACACCATGATAGCGTTATTCATCTGTTTCACTCTCCTCGTGACTATTTCAATCCTACTGTGTTGTATGGTTCTGGTTATTGAGGCTCACGCCTTAATATCTAAAATACAGTCGTTTTATTAAAACAATCTATAAAACTTAAACTGCCTTTGTCATTTGTATATGAGATCATAGAGTAAATGACAGAGCTGGTTTGGATCTGAGTGACCACGACTTCCCTGAGAAGTTCCAAAGATGTCATGCGCTCGGCTGCCCAATCATCCCTTCCCTTTGGGAGAGATGAGGCACTGCTAGTTAGCCGGAGCAAAACCGGATTTAGGGTGACAGAGGTCCTTACAAGTGGGTCAGACTCAGTCCCCCACACAGTGAACGATCCTGCTACCTAGAAATCCAGTAGTCTCATTTAGGATAATGAGAGCCAACGCGACATGGCGCCGCCAACGATTGTTCTGGCTCTAATTTTCAGGTCCGGCTGACTCTCTCTGTCTCATATACATATTGACTCCTCGGTTCCGTTAACGGAGACGTCCGTGGCGCTGAGGGTTTCCGCCACCACAATATAGGTACGTCCTATTATTTTGTGGTCGGTTGTTCGAGCTTGAACTTTGAAAGGAAAACCCCGATATTTTGTGTGCCTTCTCTGACCTGATGCTGTTTTTATAATGGCAAATCCTAATGTAGTGAATATAGCGCTTAATTTGCGACAACTGCTCACAGGACATCTGATAGCACATGGTCTGACGAACCAGGGGGGTCCGGTCACGTTTCTGGTGGACGCCCATGCAGCTTATAGAACAGAGCTTTTTTATTCTTGGGTCGTATTTCCAGCAGTTGATGGGGGTACTAACACTTTTCATGATTACACTATTGCGAATGTCCCTGGACAATACAGGGCATATGCATACTTAGAGATACCTTTATCTTATCAAGAACACCATAATTGGCTTGATGGCGCCCTCCCACACACAGTAGCACAAGTTAGGTTAGGTCCACTGAGTAATGATGGTCCTACCTGGCCTTTATTGGCTACATATACACCATATCCTGCGGTTGCTAACTTGGCGGTGGCTGAAGTTCGTCGTTTATATATAGACTTAGCAACTACATAGAGACGATTAGTTCAGTTTGTAATGCAGACATTAAATACTAATGCAGCACGTGCTGCTCCGGCGCAACCACATGCGGTGGTACCGGGTACCAATCCGGCCACTGTACACTCAGTTATGGGCAAAGTACCGGCTAAACGTGAGGAAACTCCATTTTGGCTGGCGCAAAAAAATTAATACGCTGGAAGCAGTATTTCCCGATACGGGACCTCAGGATAAACATAGAATATTGACAATGTGTTTGCCGTATGGAATGGTTCCTACGGTGGATAATTGTAGTACCTGGGGCACGGTGTTTGCCGCGCTCTACACTACAGCACACGGTACACCAACATTGGCTAATCTACCGGAAGTGCTGAAACTAATTCAAGTTGAATATGGGGCTGCCCCAGCCTTAGATTTAGGGATGCAGCTGATGGGCAATTTTGCCGCAGTTTCTTCTATTATTTTGAGTAATCTCAAAGGAGAGGCAGTGGCACTAGCGGTGCGTATGCGTCTTCGAGACGTCCCGCAACTTAATCAGGAGCGGGAGCTGCCGAGAATAAGAGCAGAAACATATTCGAGTATCGGCCGTGATAGCCTAGGGGCTAGACCGCAAAAAACACAATAACAGGGTAAGAGTAGTAAAGATACTACTAAACAACAGCAACCTGAGGGTACTAAAAAGCGCTGGGAGAAAAAACAACAAACACCTAAAAAAAGACAGGGGACAATCTCCGCTACCACAGACTAGGTATAATCTCAGGAATAAGGATAATTTGAAGACGCCTGATAGATATCAATATACTGATACACGCCAATCTCGTTCCTTTCAGGACTCATCGGAAAAGAGAAATGAGAGAGGTGGGCGGTCAGAGCGGAGAACAGAGTACGTGAAACCGAGACAGGAATCACAATGCTCAACAGAGGTTTCTGTCAAGAAAGAAGAGAAACCGATCCAACAAAAACAGCAGTTTAAAAAGAAGAAGGTGGCAGCAGTCTCAGTTAGACATGCCACTCAAGAAGAGAGTTCTCTTGAAGAACAAGACATGGGCGTTAGCACTGTTAGACAGCGCAGCAGAGGTCACAATAGTTCGCCAGAATCTTCTAGAGCATCTGGAGGTGAAAGCAACTGATGACTTCATACAAGTCAAAAAAGCAGATATGCGTGTCTCTGAACCCGATAGAGTATATACAGTAACTTTACAATTAGAAGGGGACATTGAGCGCACTATAAACGCCATCTTTTGGGACCGTGTGGTCAAATTGTATGACATTCTGCTGGCCGAACAGGATTGGCCCCCTGACTTTGTTCGTGACTGTCCAGTTGGGGAGGAGGTGATTACACCTTCATTCTCACCACTTGTTCCGGGAGAACTTGCAGAGTCCTATAGTAAAACATGGGCTCTGGCGCAAGCACCCGCCTTATATAGAAATACTGTCGGGTGGGATAGGTATTCACCTTATCATGTAATTCCGACAAAGGGCGAACCTCAGCCGCAACCGCAATATCCTATAAAATTTGAAGCGAGGGCATCGGTAAGGAAAATACTTACACAATTGGAGTACCAGGGAGTAATTGAATCCTGTGTCTCGCCGATGAATAATCCCTTATTTCCAGTAGCTAAATCGGACCATTGTTATAGGATAGTAGTGGATTACAGACATTTAAATGGGCATACACGCACGTATGCAATACAAAATTCACACAGCGCAGCGCTCATGAATAATATAGTGAGTAAGAAATAAAAAACATTAAATATCTCTAATGGATTCTTCTGCCAAAATATAGCGCCTGAAAGTAGGGACTATACGAGCTTTAGTGCGTTTGGCTCTCAAAAAAAGTTTTGTCGTCTCCCTCAGGGGTACAAGAATAGCCCAGGACTGTTTTCGGCTTGTGTAACTGAAATTCTGCACTAGTTGGAACCTGAAGCTTTGTCATATGTTGATGATATATATCTGACGGACGATGAGTTGCTGCAACATTTAAGGCGGGTAGCACACATTGTTGTGGGATTTGCTGAAATAGGCTAAAAATGTAATTTAAAAAAATCGAAGATTGCCTTCCTCAGCGTCATTTTCCTGGGATATGAGTTGTCGAATGAGGGCAAGAGCTTAGCGCCACACTTTTTGGAAAAATGTGCTCAGTTGCAACCTCCTAATACGGTTCGGAAACTCCAGTCGTTACTGGGGTTTCTAAATTTTGGCAGAACTTACATTCCTGATTACGCTACACGTATAAAACCATTATACGAGTTGATTCGCCCGAATTTTTCGAGTAGATTTTGGACGAATGAGCATACACATATTCTTCGAGATTTGCAAACTGATCTCTTAGCAGTAAAGCATTTACACACTCGGGACAATAAAACACATCTGGTCATCAGGGTTATACCTGGTGCCGTTGGGTTTACATATGTCACCTTTAATGAGGGTGAGACAGTCCCGATAGCATACAAGTCGCACTTGTATTCTGCTGCAGAACAGCGTTTTGCACAAACTGAGAAAATTCTCACTGCTGAACAGATGGCTGTGATTAAAGAACGACCTCTTGCCCAGAGCCAACGCATCATTGTCGTTTCCCCGATTCCAGCCTTAGAGGCTGTTACAAAAGCGAGTGTTCCTAATTCGAAAGCCTTACACCCGCGATGGATACAATGGGCAACGTCTTTGACAGCCACTGATGTAGATTACGTATTTTACCCTAAACTGGAGACTCAAGAATTTCTTCAGTATGAAATGGAGTACCCAGTTCCCGCTGGCACATTGCCTATTGACCAATATCAGGTGGTCATGTATACCGATGGCTCTGCGCAACCAGCGGTTGGGACTAAACAACAGTATTCTGCTGCATGTGCGGTGGTGAGCGGCTATATGGAGGGGGAAGAGTTCTGCCCCCAACATACTTATACACAGACCTTGGGAGACTGTACGGCACAGTTGGCTGAGCTGAAAGCTCTGTTGTTAGCCTTGGAACATGCAGATCCAGCAATATTTACATTGCCTGTTTGTGATTCCTATTACTGTGTTCAGTCTTTCAATGAATATTTACACTACTGGAGGTTGAATGGGTTCAGAGATTCCAAAGGTAACACCATTAAACACAAATTGCTGTGGGGGAAGGTTGCGGATCTGAAGGAAACGCTTCCTAAAGTCCATGTTGTGCATACACTTGGACACCAGCGCGTTGGAATACACGTTGCTGGTAATACGTTGGCTGATGAAGCTGCGAAATCAGCAGTGGCAGTTGCCACTGTGGCCGCAGTAACTCGTTCGAGTTCCAAACCAGACACAGAGATTTTGGCTGCCATAAAAGCTACAGCTGATGGCAAGCCATTTCCTAAAGGATTCCCTTCTAAATATAGTTACTGTATGGGTGGTATGCTGAACGCTGCAGTTAAAAGCCCAGGCGTTGGTATACGTGAAATGCCCAATTAAATTGAGCGACCTCGATTAATTACTGCAGCACATGAGGGGGCGGCTTCTGCACATGCAGGCGTGGCTGCCACCATTTCGCTCTTACAGGCTCGTTATTGGTGGCCTGGTCTCTATAAGGAGACGAAGCAGTATGTCCTTTGTTGTGATATTTGCCAACAAATTAAGGTTTCTACGGCTAGATGCCCGCAGCAGACGCCCCTTCTCATATCAAATAAACCTTTACAGTGTGTGTACTTGGATCATTGTGGTCCGCTGTCACCAGATAGTGCATACAAATATATATTGGTTTCTGTAGATTCGTGCTCCAGATTTGTGTGGGTCTGGCCACAGCGCTCGGCTGACGCTCGAACTGTTATTAAAGATCTGCGCATCTTTGTCGATACATATGCAGTTGCGGCTTTTCATTCGGACCAGGGCCCTGCTTTTGCCTCTAAGGCGTTCAGGGACACCATGGCTTCGTTGGGGGTTCAGCTCCAGTTCTTGTCTCCATTTCATCCAGAGGGAAATTCTGTCGTGGACCGTTTAAATCGCAATTTCAAGCAATCCTTAACGGCCAGAGTTATAGGTACGGGTCGTAGTTGGCTAGCCCACCTATATGGAGTACAGAGAGAACTTAATAACTTGCCTAGAAGGTCCCTGGACTTCATATGAGTGCCTGTTTGGAACACAAATGTATGTTCCTGATCTAGATGGTCCTGGTGTGGAGACGGCAGTTACGCCCGTTGACATAAATGATTGTGTCACTGTTTTGCAGGATTTACAACAATTCTGTGAAGATAACTCTTCTGCCAGTGCTGCCTCCACAGGAATTAAGGATGAACCAGTAACGCCTACTGGTTGGATTCCCAGGATTGGGGATCTTGTGCGTGAAAAGGTCGCAGTGAAAAAAGTGTTTGGTCCTTCCTATCGAGTGCCAGCCCCTGTGCTAGGGATCCACGGCACAAGAACTGTGATTTTGCCACCGCTGCAAGGGGCCAAAGGAAATCGCTTTGTTTCCATGGACAATATCAAGTTACAACATGTGGCCGATTCTGCAGAGCAGACCAAGAGGGACGCCCAGTAGTTCCGGAATCCCTCTCACTACTGGGGAAGAAGTCCCACTGCAGGTGATTTGCACCGACGCTATTTCCTCTCCGAGCTTGGGGAGGGTGGAAGCTGATCTTGCGATTGTTCCACTGATGGCGAATAATTTGGAATGTTTTGATCAAATTGCTGTAAGTTCTACTGATATTACTGAACATGTGGTTTATAGCGTGCCAAGGCGAGAGCCACCATCCACTTCTTTGTTTACGGTTGCACCTTTTGCGAGAACTGCCTCTGGCTGCTTCAACACCACTGATGATACCGTGTCGGACTCCTCGTCCTCTTCCACACCAGCCTTGGGTCCACGTAGGCTGCTGTGTCGGCTCAAAAACACATATTTTGTTGTTCCTTGGAACTACCTGTGGCTTTTTATGACTATAATGACTCTTTTCTTATGGTTGGGGTTTGTAGTCACCTTTTTTCTGGTGATACATGGTCATTTTCTTCCTGAACGATCTGACATTGAGCACGTGGAGACGGTGATGAAACCACATTTTTCGTCACATATGGTTCGAAGGGACTTGTCCTTTGTGAACATTTCAGCAGTGCCGATTCCAGATGGGATTGTGTGGGATAGAGTGATGTTTGATATATATGGTCCCACTAAAATAATTTAAATACCGTATGTTCTCAAATTGTCAATGAATGATATCGTTATACCAGGCATTGTTTCTGATGATTGGGACGTAAAGACAGTGGATTCTATGTTGACGGCATTGCATTATTATACTGTCTATGAAAATGAAGATGCTTACCTATTTAGAGATAATTATGGTGACATGTTTTGCTACAATTATTATGGACACCACTTTATTCATAAAGCTAGTAGCCCTAAATCAATATTTGAATATATGCAATGGGAACATTGCCGGACTCCTCCACAGGGGAGTTCTAAAACGTATTCTGATAAATTTGCATATTTTTCTGGGCATCATCAACAGGGTGCTAAGTCTTACTATTATAAGGTTACTCTGCATACTAATAAGCAAATGTTATTGACTGATACTAAATTACTGTATTCAAATGTGTTTGTATCCAAGCTTTCTGTTGAGGGGTATGAATACTGGTCCAAAACTGTTGATTTGAAAAGTGTCTGGGGAACGAAGAATTGGCAAATGCGGGGTAGGGACACATTGTTTAGGGCTTGTATTATTCCTGTCCAAATGATTTTCCTGAATGACACTGTACAACAGACTAGCTGTTTGAATTTGCCTAGCATACCTGTCCCTTCCAAATTGAAAAATTGGCAGCAATATCTTAATGCCACGTTTAGTGAGCTTACAGACTGGGTCCAGAATGGTACGCTTAACACTTCATTGATACGTCCGGGCGGGTGGTTATTGTGGCCCATAGACACTAATGGGTGTCATCAGCGTTTTGTCACCTCTTCGGGGGGGGTTCAGGACTAGTAGGGCAGACCCTCGCTACATATCACCAGAACATGCTGATATCATTACTACATACAGCGTGGGGAAACTTTGTCAACAATGGTTGAAGTCATCCACGCTGGATGCAGTTAAGACACATCTCATGTTACTGTCTAATGATACTGACTTACAAGATTTTTTGTCAGGACCAAGAATACCACGGAAGAAACGTTTTTTTGTATAAAGTATACAATGAGATTTGGAAGCTTTCACAACAAGAGGCAGCGGACCGGTTGAGGCAAATTGATCAGGAAAATTTGAAACAGGCTTTGTCTGTTGTGGATAATGGGATGCATACCCTTTCAGACCGTGTATATACGATTGACAACATTGTTTCCTTTGCTATAGACATTATTAAATCTGATATGTCTTCTTTATATCATGGGCAGAGTCAAACGCGGTCCATCATGCAGTTGGGTTGGATTCTACAGACCTTGAAGGCAGGTCGCGTTCCGTGGCAGCACATTCGTGCCAGGGAAATATTTATTTCCTTTAATTTGACGCGTCAACAACAGCTGATGGCTAAGAAGGAAGCAACATATGTTATGTTAAATATTGAAAAGTTGGAGAAATTGCCTTTTACTGTGGCTGAGATTCCGTCAGCTGAGTGGTTGATTCACGGGGTTATTAATTTGCCTATCTCCACTCTGCAATTTACTTCTTGTTTAAAGCACATTCCGGTGGGTAGATATGAACGGTTGGGAGACAGTTACATACATGAGGTGTGGGAGCTTCCCTTTCTATATAGATGTCTTAATGGTATGAGGGAGGTTTTTCTTAGCGGTAGCGAATGCGAAACGTCTGTCAGCCATTCAATGGTTTGTAAACAGCTGTCTTTGCACGGGGCGTGTAATGCCTCGATTGCTAACTTAGCTTGTTATCTTAAGGGAGTTCCAGTCCCGGTAATTAAAAACACTTTCCAGGTGCTTTCAAACGGCAGCTACGTCCTTCTTAACAGTAAACCCTGTTGTGGCATGCGTGCCGGAATAGTTTACGTGGTTGTTGTCACCAAGGCCGTTACATGCTGCGGGAATGTGTTGTTTCCCCCCACTCGAATTAGGGAGGTAGCGGACATCTGGCCTCATATTGCTACTTCCAGGTGAATTTTGACAAGTTCAGTCGACTGAAAGCTCTATTGTTTCAAAAGCATGTGGCCCTTACATCTGCTAGTGAGACCTACACACTTCAGGTGGCAAGGTCATCAGCGGAAATACAGTCCCTTTTAAATACTAACTTTCTGAGTCACTTTGGTGAACTCGTGGGACGTATATTTAATGCGTCCAGCACTGCTGGAATTGCACATTTTTTCAAAGCCGTTGGTGTTGGTTTTGCTCATACCTTCTCTTCCATATTCGGTTTAATACCTTCGGCTATTCATTCTATTTTCGGAAGCATTTTTGGGGGATTTCCGATTACTTTGGCTTTGTTGGCTGGTGTTTTGCTGTTGCTGTTGTTCTTCCGCAATGGCTGTCCCACCACGACGAGATCCCATATTGGCGCTCCCGTCAGCGCAGCTGTGTCGTGAACGCATGATGCAGCATTTTGGAGCAACACTCCTGGGACAATTGGAGTGTGACTGGTCTCTGTCATTCCGACCGGTTTTGGATTGTGTGCAACCCGTGTTTCGGTGCCTTTGGTGCTCGTTTGAACATGCACTGGCTCTCTGACTCTCACTGCAGGGCCCCCAGTGGTTGATACTGATCTGTTGATGTTCCCGATTAGGGCTCATTCCCAGACTTGTGCACTACGGTTGCGTTTGTTCGTGAGGCAGTTTATGAGATTCCCTTCCTGGAGGAAGATGGTATTGTCTCATTCATAGGCCCTGCACGGGGTGCCGCCCTGGATGGTTCTGGGGCTTTGGAACACACCTGCTCCATGATAGTTTTTGGTGTGGATTTTCCGATATTGACATCTGTCGAAGTGGAGGATCTCCTGCTTTCCGTGGCTTCTGTCTAAGAATTTGAATTTTTTTGTTGTTGTTTTTGTTAAAATTTACATTGTATCAAATTTGGCTTTAACGTCACATGCTTCCCAATTTAAATTAGTTTTCTGTTTTGCTGGCCTCTGAACTTGTCGAAATATTTTTGATGTATTTTTTGTATCTGGGGCATATTTTTATATTATTAGAACCACTTGCTACCGACAAGGGGAGGGTGTAGTGTGGTCAGTTTTATGTATCCTTTGCGCATTAGCTTCAGGCTTTAGGCCTTTGTGCACTTTGCCCTGGATGTATTTTATTCCTTTGCTCGCAGCTTAGAGCCTCTGTGCACTTTGCTCTAAATGCTTTTTATTCAGCTTCGTACTGTTATTTTTCAAATAACCAGTTCTACGGTCTTGTTTTGTTTTTTATATCACACTGTTTAGCCTACTTCAGCACTGGAGTTCTCAATAACACATTCTTGTTCACTCTGTGCTTCATTCAAGGATACAGTCTGGTACATTGCCGATAGACGTGGTAGGAGTTTAGTCTTTGGCATTCTTGCGTAGGGACATTTTGTGATCACACTGACATGTTAGTTATAAAAACACTTCCTTGTCCCAATACACGCAAGAGGGAGATTCCGACCAGGGAACCACAACTAGACGCTGACTGTCTCGTTGCAGATGCTGAACCAGATCACAGGCCTTTGCTCAGGTATGAGGGTTGATGGCTTCCCAGGGAATCTGAAAGGCAAGTTAGAAGCTTAATATGCTGTGCTCGAAATAGAACTAGCTGAGAGAGAGTAGAAATTGTTAACACCATGATAGCGTTATTCATCTGTTTCACTCTCCTCGTGACTATTTCAATCCTACTGTGTTGTATGGTTCTGGTTATTGCGGCTCACGCCTTAATATCTAAAATACAGTCGTTTTATTAAAACAATCTATAAAACTTAAACTGCCTTTGTCATTTGTATATGAGATCATACAGTAAATGACAGAGCTGGTTTGGATCTGAGTGACCACGACTTCCCTGAGAAGTTCCAAAGATGTCATGCGCTCGGCTGCCCAATCATCCCTTCCCTTTGGGAGAGATGAGGCACTGCTAGTTAGCCGGAGCAAAACCGGATTTAGGGTGACAGAGGTCCTTACAAGTGGGTCAGACTCAGTCCCCCACACCGTGAACGATCCTGCTACCTAGAAATCCAGTAGTCTCATTTAGGATAATGAGAGCCAACGCGACACCTGAATGCCCTAGAGGCAAAGGCAGGGCCCTGGTCTAATGGAATGCCACAACTGCATATGTACAGATGAAGACTTGCAAATCTTTAATAACAGTTTGAGCATCAGCTGATCGTTGTGTCCATACCCACGTGAGCCATCAAGATCTAGGACATACATAGGTATGCCGAACAATACCTCATATGGGGCACGCCCACCAAAAGACATCCCTGGCAGATTATTAAGTGCTCTCTAAACTCCATACAGGTGGTTAAGCCAACTATGACCCTTACCTACTACTCTTGTTGTTAAGGATTGCTTTAAGTCTCGGTTTTTCCAACCCACATCCACGCTTCCCTCTGGATGGTAGGGAGATGAGAAATGGAGTTGAACACCCATTGTCGCCATGGTGTCCCTGTATGTCCTACAGGCCCTAGAAGCAAAGGCCGGGCCCTGGTCTAATGGAATGCCGCAACTGCTCATGAAGACTTTCAAGTTTAACAACAGTTTTTGCATCAGCTAATCTTTGTGTCAATACCCATAGAAATCTGAAGCAAGAATTAACAGCGACTAATATGTATTTGTATGCACCATCAGGTGTTAGGGCACCACAGTGGTCCAGGTGCACACATTGTAGTGGTTTGTTGATAATTAGGAGAGGTGTCTGCATTGGGCACTTGTCCTTTGTTGTACGTCCTTTGTTGTAGCAAATGTCACAACAAAGGACATACTGTTTGTTCTGCTTATACAGACCTGGCCCCCAGTAGAGTTTCTGCAGTAAGGAAATAGTAGCCGTCACACCGGCATGGGCAGAAGCAACCCCCTCATGCTCTGCTTTTATGAGATTTAATCTTTGGTTTGGTTGGGGATCACACGATCACCCATCCCTGGTATTGTTGCTAATGCAATGTTTTGGGTGCTTAGATGTTAGGAATATTTGGCTGATACGCCTTTGGCAAGGGCTTGCCATCAGCTGAAGCTCTCACAGCAGTCAGTGTTTCATCATCCAACCTCACATGAGAGCGAGTAATTGTAGCTGCAGAAGCCGTTGCTACTGCTGACTTAGCTGCTTCATCAACCAAGGTGTTTCCTACAAGTTGTATTCTTACACGTTAATGACCCAATGTATGTACTTCATGGGCGTTTGGAAACTTTCCATTTAGATCTGCTACTTTCCCCCACAAGAATCTGTATTTGATGGTTTTCCCTTTCAAATCTCTGAACTGATTCTGGCATCAGTAATGCAGATATTCATTAAAGGACTGGATGCAATAGTACGAATTACACACAAACAGTGTCAATAGTTCAGGATCAGTATATTACAGTGACAATATTAGAGCCTTAAGCTCTGCTGGTTGTGCAGTGCAGTTCCCTAGGGTCAGCGTGTATGTGTTCTGAAGATGGAATTCACCATCCCTCATGAAACAGCTCACGGCCGCACAAACTGTGGAGTATTGTTGTTTAGTGTCTACTGCTGGTTGCGATGAACCATCAGTGTAGATTATCATTTGATAGTGATCAAGAGGCAAAATGTTTATAGGTATAGGGTTTTCAAGTTCATATTGGAGGAATTCTTGGGTCTGAAGTTTGAGATCAAAAACATAATCAACATCAGTGGCTGTCACAGACGTTGCCCATTGGATCCAATGTTGATGTGATGCTTTTGTGTTTGGAACGCTGGCTTTTGTGGTAGCCTCTATGGCTAGTATTGGGATCACAACAATAAGTCTTTTCCCCTTGTCCAGAAGTCTCTCTTTTATGGCAGCCATCTGAACAGCAGTCAGAATTTTTTTACGTGGAAACAAAGGGGCAGATTTAAGAGCTCCTTGCGCCATCTAATAACACATTAGCGTATTTTTTTAATGTAAATGTGGCATTAGATGGACATGACTTCCGCACCAGATTTACAAAGTGGTGCAATGCATTGCATGCATTGCGCCACCTTGTAACCCTTAGGGCTACGTCATGCATGCATCGTGCATAATGTATGCAAAGAGGCTGTTCCACCTTTAGGAGAGGGTGAAAAAGTGGCACAAAGAAAAAAAAAGGGTTTCTTTGAGAAAAAAACTTTTCAGCACTTTTAATGCCTGCTCAGAGCAGGCATTAAAAGGAGGGACACCATTATTCATAAGGGGTCTGAATAGGCTTTGCAGGATTAGCATCTAAATTTTGGACGCTAATCCTGTCAAACTCCGAACTAGTGGCAAAAATATTGACGCTAGTTCCCTAACTACCACCATGGTGCACCGGATCTTAGATACGGCACACACATGGTGGTGTTAGGGGGACTCTAAGGGGTGCAAGAAAAGTGTCTCTGCACTGGTTGCAGCGCCACTTTTCTTAAATCTGGCCCATAGCTTTGTACAGCAGTGGAATACAAATGTGATTTGTATGCTATTGGAGCGTTATCACCATCATTTGATTTTGTGGTGAGACTCTTGCTGTTTAAACAAGATTGCTGGATTTGAGGTGGTAGCGCCACCGCTTTTGGGTGACTGAGTCATTCCTTCACCAATTGGTGGCTGTCGTTCCAGCCCCTCTGGCTTGGTAGCAGCACCCCACCCAACCCAAGAAGGAAGAGTGATTTGTGCCAGCCTATCGCATGACACTCAGATGATCTCTCAGGGAAGTCGCGGTAAATGGATCTTACACTTTTCTCTCATTGGCAAAAGGACTCATACACACACAGGCAATATAGGGATGCAAGATGGTTTTCTATACATTTATTAAAAAGACTGCAATGTATTTAGAATTCCTACCTAACGCCTAAATCTAGCTTCTTAGCACGAGCACAGTGGTGATTGCTCAAACTGTCCATACACAGTCTATGAGAGGAGCTCCCACCCCCATTACCTTAGAATGAAGGTCTGCCCTTTGTCTCTTTAGCTGGCTTGCAGAGACGAGGCAGAGGTCTACTGTAAGATAGCATGCAGCATAGATGTAAATCCTGGCCGGAAGAACCCCTCTCAGCCCTCCTTTGGCCTTCATGATAATTGTATAGGAAACCATGATTTGTTCTGTGAAATAGACCTGACGTAGGCATGTGCCTAAGTGCTAGGCTGTCTGAGCATTCTTGTGGTGGCAGTACCAAACTATGGGCCTCATTACAACCTTGGCGGGCGGTGGAGGCCGCCCTCCAAGGTTGGACCGCCGAGCGGCCGCCTATGCGGCCACAATCCCACCGGTAGCATTACGACATCCCCGCTGGGCCGGCGGACGGAAACAGAGTTTCAGCCCGCCGGCCCAGCTGGGATGTCGGCCGTAACATTGGAGCCAGCTCCTAATGGAGCTGGCGGTGTTGCGGCCGTGCAACGGGTGCAGCTGCACTCGTTGCGCTTTTCACTGTCTGCTGTGCAGACAGTGAAAAGCAGGGTGGGGCTGTGCCTGGGGGCCCCTGCACTGCCCATGCCGAGTGCATGGGCAGTTCAGGGGCCCCTCCCCTTCCCACCAGCCTTTCCATGGCAGTCTCTACCGCCATGGAGAGGCTGGCGGGAAGGGGAGTCGTAATCACCTGGGCAGTGCTGCAAGCAGTGCTGCCCTGACGGATTAAAACCGCCGAGACAAGCATGGCGGGAAACCGCCGGTCCCGGCGGTGCTACCGCCGCGGTCATAATAAGGCAGATTGTACCGCCAGCCTGTTGGCTGTACAATCGCCAAAACAACCCTGGTGGTTTTTGACCGCCAGGGTTGTAATGAGGCCCATTATCTTGTGTTGGTCTCATAATGTTCCCTGTCAACCTTGGGCAAGGAACATGATGAGAAATGTTGTGCATACTAGAATAACAGTATAGCAACTGATTAGGAAAAATAAAACACCCCACTAAAAGTAAGCCATTCAAAAATAAATAAAAATAAATGAATGAAAATAGAGCATTTTATCTAGGCAACAGGGCACAGGGTGCAGGTAAGCTAAGCTAAAATATATGTGTTCGAGCAAGGCACTAAAATTAACCCTCAACAGTGTGAATCTGATGGCACCAGGAATTACTCTGGTGATCAAGTTTGTTTTGTTATTATGTGTGTGTGTGTGTGTGTGTGTAAGCATTTTGCTTCAGGCATGTCCTGCTGCCATACTCTAAGGATACAGGTATGTTCAGCTGTCCAATATTTGCTTGAAAATTCTGGATTTATGAAATGATAAAGTGATTTTATGCGTTGCGCATAATCTGGAATGTATGTTCTGCCAAGATTGAAAAAGCCCAACAATGATTGTAGCTTATTGAAAGTGTTTGGTCATTTTAACTGTGTTCACTTGTACCAATGCCCAATCTACAGTGTACGTTTTTCTTAATGCTTCAGGAACAAGAACTGAGAACGATGGCATGATGACATCTTCCCGACGTGGGAGTTTATGGACAAATTCAGGTGGCCAATCATTTTCTGCCAAGAGGATATGATAATTCAATCTTAATCCTCCCCAAAGTATCATTGTGCACTCTATGTCTCCCTCTATATGTATTTTTGCTTTGTAAATCCTATCCTCGGGGGTCGCCTGCCAGCAGTTTAAACTTCTATAAAGTTGTTAGTTGCTGTCACATCCAGAAGCTTTTGTAGATTCCGGTGAACTATTGAGACCCCTGCCGCGCTGTCTAGCAGTGTCACTGCCCATGTCCTGTTCTTCAGTAAAGTTCTCATTATGGGTGGAATTTTTCGCTGAAATTGCTGTCACTTTTTTTCTTTTTGAATTGTTGTTTCTGTTGGAGAAGTTTCTCTTCCTTTTTTATAGAAACTTCAGATGAGCGTTGTGAATGTTTTCTCGGTTTCACATACTTGTTTTGTTGTCCTGAATGCCCTCCTCTCTCATTGCATTTATCCAGTGAGTCCTGAAAGGGACGAGATTGGCCTGTATCAGAATATTGGTATCTATCAGTAGTTTTTAAAGTGTCCCTAAATTATAACGTTTCTCAGAGGTCTCGAAATGCTGATATTCTCCTCTTTGTTTTACACTGTCTTTATTTTGTTTTTGTGTATCCCAGCGTTTTTAGAACCCTCTGTGGATTGCTTGGTAGAATCCTTATTGGATTTACATTGTAGTTGTGGTTTACCTGGTCTGGCTCCCAGAGTATCCCGGCCTATACTAGTATAAGTCTTGCCGATTATCTTTGGCAGCTCACGTTGTTGATCCAGTGCACGAACATCCCGGAGCTGCTGGTGTACTGCAAATGCTTCTGCTTCCCCTATAAGATTACTCAATATTATTGAGGATACTGTGGCAAAATTGCCCATTAATTGCATCCCAAAGTCTAGGCCCGGAGAAGGCCCATATTCAGCTTGAGTCTGCTTTAACACTTCTGTATGATGCACTAGTGTTGGTGTACAATGTGCGGTAGTGTAGAATGCAGCAAACACTGCACACCAAGTGGTACAGTTGTACACTGATGTAACCATCCCCAATGGCAAGCACATTGTGAGAATTCTGTATTTATCTTGGGCTCATGTATGGAGAAATACTGCAAAGCACATATTTTTTGTGCTAACAAAACGGAATTTCTTCACATTTGCTGAGTACCTTACCCAAAACTGAATTCGCAATAGTAGGGTTAATGCCCGCTGTAGCCACATGTGGTTGTGCATGAGCAGCCCTTGCTGGGGAGGTGTTTAAAGTCTGCATTATGAATTATATTAAACATCTATATATTTCTACTAAATTAGTGTGGGGGTGGCACACTTCTGCTACTTTCCTTGCACCTTCATTAGGGTGTGGTGTATAGGTAGCCAATTCTGGCCATGTAGAACTGTCATAATTTAAAGCCCCTAATCTAACATTCTGTAGAACGTATAGTAGGGCGCCACCAAACCAGTTTGGGTGTTCTTCATAAGATAGTGGTATTTCTAAATAAGCATAAGGTCTGTATTGTGTGGGTGCATTTGCTGGAGTGTAGTGATGAAATGTGTGTGTGTTCCCATCTACTGCTGGAAAGGTGACCCAAAAATAGAAAATTTCAGTTCTGTGTGCTGCATGAGCCTCAACGACAAATGTAACTACTCCTCCCTCATCTGCGAGGCCATTATTTCTTAAATTTGTTGTGAGGGGGAGTCTCATGTTTGCTGAAATTACAAACTGTTGTTGGTCGGCCATGTTTAAGGTAATATTGTTCAGAGATAGAAATGCCAATTACAGAGATCCTTTTGAAAGTTCAAGCTTGAACAACCTACAGCGTCAAGTAGGTGCTACCTATCTAGCTGAGGTGGATATTGCCTGATACCAGGGACGTGTCCATAGAAGGTAATTAGGGTGCCTTTAGCACCTAATGAGGCAGACATTCTTGGGAAATCTGTAAAGTTAGTGCCTAACCAAGGTTGGTGACTCCATGTGATTGGACTGTCATTGCAGGAACACGACTGCTGGATTTTGGGCGTCAGCACCACCAAGCATGGGGAACTTAGTCTGATCCACATCATATTATAGCTGTCGGCATAATCCTTTCAGCTAACTATCAGTACCTCACCAGAACCCGAGAGTAAAGATGGAACAGATCTTACCCCTTTCTCTCACTTATACATGTCTCATGCATGCAAAGACAAACAGAAGAAGGATTTGGTTCAATACGTTTTATTGAAGCAACTGCATTCTGTGTAAAAAGGTGTCCATTGTGATTATAAGGATAATGAAACACAACACTATTAGCTCAGTGACTAGAAAAGTGAAACAGAGGACAAGTCCCACCATACTGTCACAATATTGATTCTAAAATCCTTACCTGAACTTTTAAGATTCTACATGAGAGCGATAGCAATGTTAGCCCTAATCTGCAGGTCTAGTCCCTGAAGGGAAACACAATACCCATACCTGCGCTATAGGTAGAGATAAGGTCTGTTGGTCTGCTGGGAGTCCTCCCACTTGGATGAAGAGAAGATGCAGAGTTTCAGCAGACACTGCAACAGCGACGTGCGGCATAAGATGACTCACGGAGTGGAATATTCCCTCTGATGTGGTGAGGATAGTGTGGTATTTTATGATTCTAAGAACTGCCCTGTGCTAAAATGCTCGGAGCTAAAATAATGTGCCAGTGTAAATGTTAAAATTACCTCATGACACAGCTCTAATGAGATGCAGAGACTCACAGTAGGTACAAGGCCACCAAGGTGTACAGACTCACAGCTGGCAAATCACCACTAAAGGGCAGTCACTATGATGGGAACACACAGGTCAGTCTCTTAACTTGGTTCCTGGGAGATGCGCTTCAAGCTCTGGAAAAAGGGGTTCATAGTGGTGATGGGACACTAAAGACAAGTTGTCACAGTGATGTCACACTTGCCGGCCTCACCCATGTAGTATATTGTTGCTCTTGATCATGCCATTTTGGACGTTCAGCTTCTTCTGGTCAGAAAAAGCAGCAATGCAGAGACTCTGGTGTCTTTCTAGCTTAGCAGCAGTAAATATCGCTCTAGACACTGTGGGGGTCATTCTGACTTTGGCGGGCGGCGCAGGCCGCCCGCCAAAGTCCCCCCATCAGAATACCGCTGCGCGGTCAAAAGACCGCTGCGGTAATTCTGAGTTTCCCGCTGGGCGGGCGGGCGACCGCCAGAAGGCCGCCCGCCCGCCCAGCGGGAAACCCCCTTCCACGAGGATGCCGGCTCCGAATGGAGCCGGCGGAGTGGAAAGGGTGCGACGGGTGCAGTTGCACCCGTTGCGATTTTCAGTGTCTGCTATGCAGACACTGAAAATCTTGGTGGGGCCCTGTTAGGGGGCCCCTGCAGTGCCCATGCCATTGGCACGGGCACTGCAGGGGCCCCCAGGGGCCCCACGACACCCGTTACCGCCAGCCAGGTTCTGGTGGTCAAAACCGCCAGAACCAGGCTGGCGGTAAGGGGGTCGGAATCCCCATGGCGGCGCTGCCTGCAGCGCCACCATGGAGGATTCCTCAGGCCAGGGGAAAGTTCCCTTTTCTGACCGCGGCTTTACCGCCGCGGTCAGAATTGGCCTGGATGCACCGCCAGCCTGTTGGCAGTGCATCCGCGGTCCCCGGCCCTGGCGGTCCATGACCGCCAGGGTCGGAATGACCCCCTGTGCCTCCTTATTGAACAGGACTTCACTCATAGAACTTGTCCTTGGTGATACGAGTATGAACCTTACCCATCAAAAGCAGACAGCCATAGACTTGATGGAGCATTTCTTATATGTTCTTAACTTGAGGTTGACTGCTTTTTTCCCTGAAAGGGATTAACCAGGAAGTTAGGCAACAATCAAACATTAAAATTTATAGTGTAACCAATTTGCCCACACAGTGAAAACCCAAATGGGTAATAAAGGTGAAGGATTTTATTACTAACTGACACTCAGGTTAATTTAAAGAAATCTCAAAACAATGTTGTAGAGATACAGAATAACCATAGGGGAACCAAATCTTCTGACAAAATTTAGAAGTGTCAGCATAAGGCAAATCAATAGTTCAGTGACAGCAATAGAAAATATTAACAAAAGAATTGAATGTTCTGAAAACAGACGGAAATCCTTCAAAGAGTCTAGATTATTGCAAAAATGTAATTCCATGTAAGGAGATGAGGGCAAAAGGTCAGGAGCAAAAATAAGACAAAAAGGATTTGGAAAAATGAAAAAGAAGCTGGAAGGGAAGGAGTCACCATCTCAGAAGCTCGGTCAAGAGTCTTCTTCAGAGAGATTCAAGTGTAAGCCTGAGCCGCACTCAAAGAAGTATAGGGACAAAGGAATAGTCAGAGGTCTGTACCTCTCAAAGTCCAAGGAAATATAAGCTACAATCATCCAGTGCGAGTCTGAAAAAAGTCCATCAGGTAGCACCCCGCGGATCTTACTATCACGTGCTCCATTGTATTCTCTTGTCCCACTGTAACTTGTAACATCATCACTCAATCCCACAGCAGTCCTGGGAATGTGGGTGTCCTTGGTCTTCCGGAAATCATTTGCAACATATATGAATATAGGACAATCATCCTTTCTCTCGGTGTCTTCGTGTCAAGGTTCTACTCCCAGACTCTCTATGAGTAAAACAATAGCACATCTATTCCCAAACTATAATTTCATTTCGTGAGAGTGCTCCTGCAATGAAATGACACGTTAGCAGAAAACTAAAAACAGTTTCTCATGTTAAAGAAATTCAGTCCTAGGAATGTCAAGTTGATAATAATATTCACTAATGAACTTTTGATATCAAACTATACATTGCGCCTATTAATTCTGCATTCATATAATGTCACATATTAATTCAATTTTAATTTCACTTTGCAGTTAATATAAATGAAATACAACTGTTAATAAATGTACTTCAATATAATGGGGAACTACATTTCTCAATGTTAACCATAAACATTAGTGCACATATTATATAAATTGTTTTCATTTCTAGTGCAAATACATTCAAATAACATAAGAATGATGATACAAATTTATCATGTGATCATATATCACTTAATAAATTAAGGTACTCAAAATATATTTCTCGTACTACTACAGTGAATGCACTTCATACTTGAGTTTCAATGCCCTACTTTACATTAGAATATTGGAATGTCGGGAGCTCCATTGAAAACAATGGAGTGATCCAGGTTTCTAATGACTTGTAGAAGACCGGAGCTCCACCATTCTAATGTTGTCAGGTTCATAGTTGTTGCTATGAACCAAGGCCTCACCACGCCCAAGGGGATTCCAATACCCATCAGACTTGGTGAGGCCTTTGTTTTATTTATTAAAACATTCTTCCCTCTAGTGGCAGAATGTTCTAATGGCCTTGTAGCCCTCCGTAGCAGGGCTATACCGACATTAAAGTACTGCTCTCTTTGGCTCGGGCCTTTAACACTGTACTGGGCCTTTAATGGATGGTATAGTCCGGTATTGCCCGCTATAAGGCTATATTAGTTCAATATTAGATCACACATTATGCTCTTTATTATGATCACATATAGATCAACATTATGACATTAGGGGTTGCAGCAAATCTAGTCTGCACCAGACTGCATGTAGTAATCACATTCCTCCACGGACCCAGTACTGGGGCTGTTGGCTTAAATTCACCTGTTCAGATAAATTAGAACTTCATCCCAAATTTTTTAGCATTCTGTACACTGAACATTTATTGATCATGTGTGCTGCAAGTCTATGGAAATAAATCACAGGTAAACTGGAACTCCTATTCTGTGATTACTTCTAGATACCTCCTGTAGCCAGGCAGGTGTTGCTGGCAGCACAGACCTGAGCCTGTGGGCACGGGCAGTGACCCCGTTCCTTTGGTGCAGGTGTGCAGCAGTGGCCCTTTCTTTGGGTCCCTGTGTTGCTTTGGCTGTTGACACATTCTGCCGCATGTAGAGCAAGAGGAAAATGCCTCCCAGGATTGTTTTTGTGGAGGAAGGTGTCCCTTCCAGCACAAAAATAATCCCACACTCACGCACACACTCTTCCACCGTGGTGCAAGGGTGCTTGCGTTGGCGCTAGGCAGCTAAAAGAGCGCCAGCCCAGGGGGAAAACAAGAAGTGCACCTTCTGCCATAGATACCGCACATTCCTGCCCTTTCACTCACTTTGACACAAGGAAGCGCAGCAAGGAGACTATGCCGCATGCCAAATCCCCATAAATATCCCCTTAGTTTACATGTTTAAGCCACACCCCTTTCGGATGCACCCACTTTTCCATCCCACCAAAATCCCTGTGTTCTCTTCCCTCTTCCTAGTTTATAATGTCCTTCAGGGGAGGAGACCAGGAAGTGTCCCTCAATGGAGGGGGCAACGTCAGCCACACACAGCTGCATTTTGGTGCGTTACAAATCTAGTAGGTACAATAATAAATGTTTCTAGTGTAGTCGGGTGCACTTAATTTTGCTATAGACAGTTGTTAGAAATGGGGTCTCTAGTTGGCAGTCGGTTCCACCCTGTCCAAGTAGGGACCCTTATTCTAGTTGGTATAAGGGAGATACCCACTCAGATAACCCCTGCTCACCACCTTTGTAGCTTGGCACGAGCAGTCAGGCTTATCACAGAAGCAATGTGTAAAGCACTTCCACATAACACACAGTAATACAGTGAAAACACTGCAAAAGGACACCACACCAGTTTTAGAAAAATAGCCAATATTTCTCTGTGTAAAAGAAGACCAAAACGATAAACATCCAACATACAGTGCTAAAGATATGAATTTTGTAAGATTTAAATTGAAAATACAGTTCCTTGAAGTCAATAGTTCCAACTGGAGCTATCGCGGCTACATGGTCAACAAAACCAACAGTTCAGGCCAGCTGTGGCGTTGCGGGCCAGCTACGATGTCGGGAAGACCCGCAAAACAGAACCTTTGGAATTGCAGGACATTGTGATCCTCACTGTGAGCTGCAGAGAGTGGCGTCACTGGCGTTGCGATGTCGGTTCCGGGGTCGGTGCGGGGGATGTCGGGCCGTTGAAGTCACGCGCGTGCGGATCGAACTCCAGGCTGATGAAGTCAGGAGCGCTGGCATTGATGGCGTCAGGGCTGCAGTACAAAGCGGGGCGGTGCAACATGCGGTGTCACCAGGTTACGGTCCAGGCAGCGGCAGCAGCGTTGCAGAAGCACTGTCGTCGGTAGGCCCAAGCCAGTGGTGTAGGATGGGACGGTGCTTCGTGACTCTCAAGAGCGGTGTCCACAGGCCACGGTGCAGGCAGGGATGCCTGGTGACGACACTGGAGTCGATGATGCTGGCGTCGGTGGACTGGGGCTGCGGTGCAGGATGGGATGCTGCTTTGTACCTCACAAGCGGTGTCCACAGGCCACGGTGCAGGCAGCTGTGCTGGTGTCAGCAGGAGCGGTATCGTCGGGGATGCCCAGGCTGCGGTGTGAGCAGCGGGGCCCACTAGTCGTGGTGCAAGCAGCGGCTCGGTGAAGTTGTCCGATGACGGCGTCGGTGAGACCAGGGCTGCAGTACAAAGCGGGGCAGTGCAGCTCCGTGTGGCATCAGCAGGTCACAGTGCAGGCCAGCAGCATCGTTGACGGCGTTGCAGTGGTTTTTCTCCTTCAACAGCACAAAACACACAGTTCCCAGTGCTGTAGGAAGAGGAAACTGAAGTCTTTGATATCCCTGAGACTTCCAACAGGAGGCAAGCTCTACTCCAAGCCCTTGTAGAACTTCCTCAAGCAGGACACACAGCAAAGCTCACCCTTTGCACTCTTTACAGGCAGAGGGAGAGACTGCAGGCCAGTCCAGCAAAGCAACACAGCAAAGGGACAGTTCTTCTCCTCCAGCTCTTCTCCTGGGCTCAGGTTTCTCTTGATTCCAGAAAGATTCTAAAAGTCTGGGGTTTTGGGTCTTCTGCTTATACCCTGTTCTGCCTTTGAAGTTGGCAAACTTCAAAGCAAAGTTTCAAGTGTTTGCAAGATCCTTCCTTGTCCAGGCGAGGCCACAGACACTCACCAGGGGGTCGGAGTCGGCATTGTGTGAGGGCAGGCACAGTCCTTTTAGGTGTGAGCAACCACTCCTTCCTCCTCTCTAGCTCAGATGGCTCATCAGGATATGCAGGCTACACCCCAGCCCCCTTTTGTGTCAATGTGTAGAAAGGTGCAAAACAGTCCAACTGTCAAACTGACCCAGACAGGGAACCCACAAACAGGCAGAGTTACAGAATGGTTTAAGGAAGAAAATACCTACTTTCTAAAAGTGGCATTTTCAAACAGGCAATTTAAAAACCAACTTCACTAAAATATGTATTTTTAAATTGTGAGTTCAGTTCCCTTAGTTCCCTTAGCTCCATATCTGCTCTCAAAAGGAATCTGTGCTTTAAGGATATTTAAAGACAGCCCCCATGTTAACCTATGAGAGGGATAGGCCTTCCACAGTGAAAATCGAATTTGGCAGTATGTCACTGTTAGGACATAAATGCACACTAGTATATGTCCTAGCTTAAACATACACTACCCCCTGCTCATGGGGCTACCCAAGGCCCACCTTAGGGGTGCCTTACATGTACCAAAAGGGAAGGTCTAGGCCTGGCAAGTGGGTACACTTGCCAAGTCGAATTGGCAGTTTAAAACTGCACACACAGACACTGCAGTGGCGGTCTGAGACATGATTACAGGGCTACTAATGTGGTTGGCACAACCAGTGCTGCAGGCCCACTAGTAGCATTTGATTTATAGGCCCTGGGCACCTCTAGTGCACTTTACTAGGGACTTATTAGCAAATAAAATATGACAATCATGGATAAACCAATCATTAGTACAATTTATATGGGGAGCACTTGCACTTTAGCACTGATTAGCAGTGGTAAACTGCGCAGAGACAATAAACCAGCAAAAAGAGACCCGGAAAAATATAAGGAAGAAGGTGAAACTTTGGGTATAACCATGCAAAAAAGGCCATTTCCAACAACAGTGCTTTAAATTGGCCGGTACTCTGCAACTGGAGCCTGGCACTTTTTTATTTTGAGAGGGAGAGCCCTGCACTTCTCAAGAAAAACATAATACTTTTAATTGGAGAGTACCGGCACTTCTCAGAAACAAGCAGGTACTGTGGTGCCGAGTACCTACCCTTACATTTTCCCATTTCAAGCGCTGGCTGTAAATCACCACAGAAGGATGCAAAGCACTTTGCGGGTTGTTCTTTGTGTCCACTGCATGCACCGCTCTCTCATTAACACTGAAAGATAATTTCACATTTTGCGAAAGACAGAATTAAAGTTACATGCATGCCTATTTGATGCTCCGAATTGACAACAAAAATGCTAATGGAGATGCCGGGGATTGAACCCGGGGCCTCATACATGCAAAGCATGCGCTCTACCACTGAGCTACATCCCCTGGTGCAGGATGTGGGAGTCGGTGTTATTCTCAGGTCAGTGCACAGGGTGTCTCGGTATTTCCTTCCGCTCCTGGTTTTCTGGCCGGACCCCCGAGGCGCGTCCCCCGCACCGCTTCCCACACACACTCCCTCTCCTTCCCCATCCGCCGCTGCCTCCGGCTCCTGCTCCACACCTTCTGCCCGCCCAGGCTCCGGGGAGCCTCGCACCGTGCCAGCCGAGGGACAGGGGGGACAGAGGTCCCCGTTACTTCCAAGCCCCCCCTCCTGCACTCACTCTCTGCACCCCCTCCTGCACTCACTCTCTGCACCCCCTCCTGCACTCACTCTCTGCGCCCCCTCCTGCACTCACTCTCTGCACCCCCTCCTGCACTCACTCTCTGCACCCCCTCCTGCACTCACTCTCTGCGCCCCCTCCTGCACTCACTCTCTGCACCCCCTCCTGCACTCACTCTCTGCACCCCCTCCTGCACTCACTCTCTGCACCCCCTCCTGCACTCACTCTCTGCAACCCCTCCTGCACTCACTCTCTGCACCCCCTCCTGCACTCACTCTCTGCACCCCCTCCTGCACTCACTCTCTGCAACCCCCTCCTGCACTCACTCTCTGCACCCCCTCCTGCACTCACTCTCTGCACCCCCTCCTGAACTCACTCTCTGCACCCCCTCTTCTGCCCACCATCCCCCGCCCTCCTCTCGTGCACTCCCCCCACTAACCACGAGCTGCCCGGGGAGGAGGGGGGAAGTTACACACGCACCTTAGCGGGTAATTAATGAGAAACCTTAGAATGTGCCGGGTTGATAATGGTCTCACAGTATAAGAAAGACGGTAGAAGCAAAAAAACAATAAAAAGAAAAAAATGTCCTACGAGCCGGATTTGAACCAGCGACCTAAGGATCTCTGACTTTGCACTACAGTCCTCCGCTCTACCAACTGAGCTATCGAAGGGGCTGGGATACTGCACCTGACCCTGTTTTTTTCTCCATCTCATGCAAGCACACCTGCTGATCCCACTGCAGCAATGGAGATGCAGGTCTGTGTTTTAGAAAATGAGTGACCATCAGATGACTCCAGGACAACTAACACAAGCACGCTGGGCATGGCCTTTCCTTTCCTTCACCAAACTAATGCATTGTGGGAGTTGTAGTTCTTCACTTCTTAGGATACAATTGAACGCACACACCTAAAAACAATGGTGTGTGATTCAAACAGGGGTCGAAGTGTATTAAAAAATATGGGAACAGTGATGCTGCGCCCATTATGGTGCGTTCAGTCAGTGTGGGTGCCAGGGTGCAACAAAAAAATGAAACATCCCGTTCGTTTTTTTGGTCTTTCACCTCCACGTGCAGCTTAAATGTAAGATAAATTTAGTTAAAATAATTTTTGTGCCACGAGGTCCCACCCTGTGACAGAAAGCACTGTGAATACGTCAGTCATTTTTTAAAAAATTTATTACACACAGTATAAGAAAGACTGCTACAAAATGTGCAAAAGCGGTTAAGATAAAATGGTGCTTCCAAAATGTAGATTTTAGCAACGTTCCGACTGTACATAATGCAGTTTTGATATATATATATATATATATATATACATATCAGTCCTTTAAAAGCACACATGTGACAGCTCAGCTAGTAACTCCCTTGCAATATTACTCCAAACTATCAGTCTGTGTCATCAGGAAGCTCCAGAGGCTCCATCAGTTAAAGCCAATGCCTGCATTTCTTTCAGGCCAGCAGGCAGCCTGGCAGGAAGACCTGTTTTTTATTTAGATATTGCCTTAGGGTCTCCTTCTCGATTTCAGAAAGTGAAGATATTCTTCCAAACAGAACAGTGGCACTAGGTTCGAGGGGTGTAGAGCAGTCCAATTCATGGCGAGGCGGTAAGGAGACTTCCTCAGGTTTCTGAATGAACTGGAGTTCCGTGTATGATGCTAGTGGTACCACATTCAGTTCCCTTGGTCCTGGAAGTTTCTTTAGCAGCCCATCAGTCTTGATGTACGGATTGTACGGATTGTGGCTGATAAGCCAAGAAAGTCCTAAAATCATCACGTGGTTAAGAGAGGTCAAAAGATAGGATCTTTTGATGTTTTCTAAAGGTCAACCTTAAGGGAGGGGTCATCTCTTTACCAGGTCCAGAGTTCAATGATTTTCCATCTATTTTATGGACCTGAGCAGGGGATTCCTTGGGGACTTGGGGTATTTGCCTTTCTTGTGCCCATGTTTCCTCCAGATACAACCCGCTTGCCCCACTGTCCAATAAGGCCAACACCTTTTCATTCTGTCCATTAGGAAGTTCCAGAAGTATGGCCAAGAGGAACAGGGGAGTAACCAGTTCTCTGGAGGAACAAGTAGAAGGGTTTACTGACTTTTCCATCCTCTCCCCTCTTACAGAGGACAGGATCTGGTGTTTCCCGGAACTTTCTGTAGACTTGTGGGACAATTGGGTATTAGATGACCAGAAGAGCTGCAGTACATATATAATCCCTGCTTTCTTCTATATTCTCGTTCTGCCTCAGTCAAAGATCCACGAGCTAGCCCAATTTGCTTAGGCTCCTCTCCTGAAGATGAAGGATTCTCGGGAACAGGCGTGTCAATCTTTATGGCACTGAGACAAGTTGTTCCTGGGGTTTGCTGAACAAGGGCGCTGTATCTTTCATATCTGCGTTTATTGAGTCGGTGTTCAATGGACAAGGCCTTATCGATTAACGCTGCCATTGCTTTTGTGCCTGGCGAATGTACCAGTTCATCTTTTATTTTCTCACGAAGGCCCTGTGTGGGACAATTGCGGATTAGATGACCAAAAAAGCTGCAGTGCATACATAATCCATGCTTTCTTGTATATTCTCGTTCTGCCACACACAGTGCTCGGCGATCTAGCCCAGTTTGCATAGGCTCCTCTCCTGAAGATGAAGGATTTTCAGAAACAGGAGTGTCAATCTTTAGAGCCCTGAGACAATTAAGTTCTGTGGTTTGCTGAAAAAGGGCCCTGCGCCTTTCATGTCTGAGTTCATTGAGTTGGTGTTCAATGGACAAGGCCAGATAAATTAACAATGCAATTGTTTCTGTGCCCTGCAAATGTACCAGTTCATCTTTTATTTTCTCTTGAAGGCCCTAGGGAAAGAGAATAACCACAGTCTGTTCCACCTATGTAGTTTCAGCTGATAACTAGTAGAAGTGAGTGATGTATTGCAGAACATCTTCATCACCCTGCTGAATGTCGCAAAGAGCTTCTTCAGCTGAAGTCTCTAAACCAGGACTTTCAATCATCCGTTTAAAGGCTGTGAGAAAGGTTGCATAGTCAGAAAGGCTTGGATCTTCTGCATCTGCCAATGGGGTTGCCCATGCTAATCAACACAAAAAAGTATGGGGTTCACCAATGATACAGAGCTAAAACCACGGGAGATTATCCACGGGCTCCTAGACCTCGCTGGGTGTCAAAAAGTGGCGTGTGAGTGCTGTAGGATGGTGGTGAGTGAGGGGAGGGGGTATTTCCTTTACGGACTAGGTGGTCTCACACACTATATAGTGTCATGCTTCATCATTTGACCACCTAGCCCCACCCAGGTAGGACCGTGCCATCTGGGCGGACTCAACCTCACCGTTAAAGGAACGTGAGGGAGTGCGTAAATATATTTTATCTGGAGTTAGTGGGATCCAGCTAAGCTAAGGGAAGATATAAAAACACCTAGGCAGTTACCAGTGTGTAATCTACACTTTTAATAGTGGTGTCTGCTGGTGTATTAAAAACAAGGATTGGACACCTCAGTGAGAGTAAGGACTCACTGGGTCGCCTATCTAAAAATTGTCCGACAGTGTAGAATTACAATAGGTTGCAATAGGCAAGCATAGGTCTAGGTGCAACACAAACCATATACTCCAAAAGTGGAATGTGAATCACAAATGGACCCCAGATCTATGGGAGCTTGTAGAGGGTCACTGGGACTGTAAGAAAACTGTCAGGGTGCCCAAGATACCCCACCCCAAGACCCTGAAAAGTAGGAGTAAAGTACACCTACTACCCCAGAAGAGCACAATAGTCGTAATAGGGGGATTCTGCAAGAACAACAAACACCAGCAATGCACTGAAAACTGATTCCTGGACCTGAGGACCTGCAAAGCAAGGGGACCAAGTCCAATAGTCGCGACAGTGTCCTGGGGGGCAAGGAGCCCAGAATACCCCGGTTAAAGGTGCAAGGAAGCTGCCTCCGGATGGAAGAAGCTTGGAGTTCTGCAAGAAATAAGAGGACTAGGAACTTCTCCTTTGGATGGAAGATGTCCCACGTTGCGATGAAGCTTGCAGAGGTGTTCCCACGCAGAAATACGCAAACAAGCCTTGCTAGCTGCAATGGTTGCGGTAGAGGTTTTTGGGTGCTGCTGAGGACCAGGAAGGACCAGGATGTCACCTTTTGGAGGAGGAGACAGAGGGGGCGCTCCGCAACTCAGAGAGTTCTCACAGAAGCAGGCAGCACCCCAACAGGCACTTGGAAGATTAGTGAACTGGAGTCCATGCGAAGTTACAAAGGTGGGTCCCACAACGTCGGAGGCCAACTCAGCGGGTTGTGCACTACAGGACGGAGTGCTGGGGACCCAGGCTAGGCTGTGCATGAAGGAAATCCTGGAAGAGTGCACAGGAGCCGGAGTAGCTGCAAATCACGCAGTACACAGGTTTGCAGTCTAGCGTGGGGAGGCAAGGACTTACCTCCACCAAACTTGGACTGAAGAGTCACTGGACTGTGGGAGTCACTTGGACAGAGTTGCTGTGTTCCAGGGACCACACTCGTCAGGATGAGAGGGGACCCAGAGGACCGGTGATGCAGTCTTTTGGTGCCTGCGTTAGCAGGGGGAAGATTCCATCGACCCACAGGAGATTTCTTCAGAGCTTCTGGTGCAGGGTGAAGGAAGGCTACCCCCAGAGCATGCACCACCTGGAAACAGTTGAGAAAGCCGGCAGGATGAGGCGCTACAATGTTGCTGGTAGTCGTCTTGCTACTTTGTTGCGGTTTTTCAGGTGTCCTGGAGCAGTCAGCGTTCGATCCTTGGTAGAAGTTGAAGAGGGAGATGCAGAGGAACTCTGGTGAGCTCTTGCATTCGTTATCTGAAGAATTCCCAAAAGCAGAGACCCTAAATAGCCAGAAAATGAGGTTTGGCTACCAAGAAAGGAGGATTGGCTACCAAGAAAGATAAGAGCCTATCAGAAGGGGTCTCTGACGTCACCTGCTGGCACTGGCCACTCAGAGCAGTCCAGTGTGCCCCCAACACCTCTGTTTCCAAGATGGCAGAAGTCTGGGACACACTGGAGGAGCTCTGGGCACCTCCCCTGGGAGGTACTGACCAGGGGAGTGGTCACTCCCCTTTCCTTTGACCAGTTTCGCACTAGAGCAGGGCTGGGGGATCCCTGAACTGGTGTAGACTGGCTTATGCAGAGATGGGCACCATCTGTGCCCATCAAAGCATTTCCAGAGGCTGGGGGAGGCTACTCCTCCCCAACCCTTCACACCTATTTCCAAAGGGAGAGGGTGTAACACCCTCTCTCAGAGGAAATCCTTTGTTCTGCCTTCCTGGGCCAGGGCTGCCTGGACCCCAGGAGGGCAGAAACTTGTCTGAGGGGTTGGCAGCAGCTGCAGCTGCAGTGGAAACCCCAGAAAGGCAGTTTGGCAGTACCCGGGTTCTGTGCTAGAGACCTGGAGGATCATGGAATTGTCACCCCAATACCAGGATGGTATTGGGGTGACAATTCCATGATCTTAGACATGTTACATGGCCATGTTCGGAGTTACCATTGTGAAGCTATACATAGGTAGTGACCTATGTATAGTGCACGCGTGTAATGGTGTCCCCGCACTCACAAAGTCCGGGGAATTTGCCCTGAACAATGTGGGGGCACCTTGGCTAGTGCCAGGGTGCCCACACACTAATAAACTTGGCACCCAACCTTCACTAAGTGAAGGTTAGACATATAGGTGACTTATAAGTTACTTATGTGCAGTGGTAAATGGCTGTGAAATAACGTGGACGTTATTTCACTCAGGCTGCAGTGGGAGGCCTGTGTAAGAATTGTCAGAGCTCCCTATGGGTGGCAAAAGAAATTCTGCAGCCCATAGGGATCTCCTGGAACCCCAATACCCTGGGTACCTCAATACCATATACAAGGGAATTTTATGGGTGTACCAGAATGCCAATGTGAATTGGTAAATTTAGTCACTAGCCTGCAGTGACAAATTTGGAAAGCAGAGAGAGCATAAACACTAAGGTTCTGGTTAGCAGAGCCTCAGTGATACAGTTAGGCACCACAGAGGGAACACATACAGGGCACATACTATGAGCACTGGGGCCCTGCCTGGCAGGGTCCCAGTGACACAAGGGCTAAAACAACATACATACAGTGAAATATGGGGGTAACATGCCAGGCAAGATGGTACTTTCCTACACAATCCCCCCCACCCCCCAAACAAAGGACAATAAGACTAGCCATGACCTGATGAGTCTTCATTGTCCAAGTGGAAATATCTGGAGAGTCCATCTGCATTGGAGTGGGTACTCCCAGGTATATGTTCCCCTGTATAGTCCATTCCCTGTAGAGATATGGACCACCTCAACAATTTTGGATTTTCACCTTTCATTTGATTTAGCCAAAGTAGAGGTTTGTGGTCTGTCTGAACAATAAAGTGAGTGCCAAACAGGTATGGCCTCAACATTTTCAGTGCCCAGACCACAGCAAAGGCCTCCCTCTCTATGGCAGACCACCGCTTTTCTCTAGGGGTCAACCTTCTGCTGATAAAAGCAACTGGTTGATCCTGTCCCTCAGAATTCAGTTGTGATAAGACTGCCCCTACCCCTAATTCAGATGCATCAGTCTGAACAATGAATTTCTTGGAGTAACACTGGCTTTTTACGACAGGTGCAGAGCACATGGCCTGTTTGAGCTCTTCAAAAGCTCTCTGACAGCTAGCTGTCCATAACACCTTTTTAGGCATTTTCTTACTTTGTGAGATCATTAAGAGGGGCTGCTATGGAGCCATAGTTTTTAATGAATCTCCTGTAATACCCTGTGAGGCCTAAAAAGGCTCTCACCTAGGTCTGAGTTGTAGGGGGAGCCCAATCCATGATTGTCTGGATTTCCCCCCCCTGTAGTGGTGCAATCTGTTCTCCACCTACCAGATGGCCCAGATAAACCACTTTCCCCTGCCCTATCTGGCACTTTGAGGCCTTGATAGTGAGGCCTGCCTTTTGCAGGGCCCCCAAAACTTCCCAAAGGTGGACCAGGTGCTCATCCCAGGTTGAGCTAAAGACAGTAATATCATCAAGATATGCTGCACTGAAAGCTTCCAACCCTTGCAGGACTGTGTTCACCAACCTCTGAAAAGTGGCAGGTGCATTTTTCAAACCAAAGGGCATTACTGTGAATTGGTAGTGCCCTCCTATAGTAAAAGATGCAGTCTTTGGTTTAGCATCTTCTGCCAATCTGATCTGCCAATACCCTGCAGTCAGATCAAAAAGTGCTAAGATACTTGGCAGATGCCAGTGTATCAATGAGCTCATCTGCGCTGGGTATAGGCTGAGCATCAGTTTTAGTTACCTGATTGAGACCTCTGTAGTCTACACAAAACCTCATCTCCCTCTTTCCATCTTTGGTGTGAGGTTTTGGTACAAGCACCACTGGGCTAGCCCGTGGGCTTTCAGAAGGTTCAATCACTCCCAGATCCAACATTTTCTGCACCTCTTGTTTAATGCAGTCTCTGGCATGGTCAGGCTGCCTATAAATTGTACTTTTGACAGGCAGGCTGTCTCCAGTGTCAATTGTGTGTTCACACCAGGATGTGGTACCTGGTGCAATTGAAAAGAGGTCAGAAAATTGTCCTGGGAGATTGATGCAGTTGTCTTTCTGTTCTGCATTCAGACAATCTTCCAAAACTACTCCCTCCACTAAGGCATCCGCTTCAGTGGTGGAGAAGAGATCAGGAAGAGGGTCACTCTCTTCTTCCTGTCCCTCATCTTTTGCCATGGGCAGGGTGAGATCAGCCCTGTCATAGTAGGGTTTTAGGCGGTTGACATGAATCACCCTAAGGGGACTCCTGGCAGTGCCCAGGTCTACCAAATAGGCAAATAGGTAACCTCACCCTTCTTCTCAACAATTAGATGGGGTCTTGGAGTGCTCTTGGGGCCACATGCTCCAATACCCACACCTTCTGTCCTGGTTGGTACTGGATCAGAACAGCCTTCTGGTCATGCCATTGCTTTTGCAGCTCCTGGCTGGCCTGAAGGTTCTTACTGGCCTTTTTCATGTACTCAGCCATTCTGGATCTTAGGCCAAGTACATAATCCACTATGTCCTGTTTAGGAGCTTTTAAAGGTTGTTCCCAACCCTCCTTCACAAGAGTGAGTGGACCTCTTACAGGGTGCCCAAAGAGGAGTTCAAAGGGGCTGAAGCCCACTCCTTTCTGGGGTACCTCCCTATAAGCAAAAAGGAGGCAAGGTAACAGGACATCCCATCTCCTCCTGAGTTTTTCAGGGTGTCCCATTATCATTCATTTGAGAGTTTTATTAAACCTCTCAACCAGTCCATTAGTCTGTGGATGGTAAGGGGTGGTGAACTTGTAGGTAACACCACACTCCTTCCACATTGCTTTCAAGTATGCAGACATGAAGTTGCTACCTCTGTCTGATACTACCTCTTTAGGAAAACCCACCCTGGAAAAGATTCCTAGGAGGGCCTTTTCCACTGCAGGGGCTGTAGTGTTCCTTAAAGGTATGGCTTCAGGGTATCTAGTGGCATGGTCCACAACCACCAAGATAAATCTATTGCCTGAAGCAGTAGAAGGGCCAAGGGGGGCAACTATGTCAACCCCTACCCTTTCAAAGGGCTGCCCCAACCACTGGTAGTGGAATTAGGGGGACCTTTGGAGTGCCACCTGTCTTGCCACTGGCTTGGCAGGTCACACAAGACTTGCAAAAATCTTTGGTGTCCTCTGACATGCGTGGCAAATGAAACAAGGGAACAAGTCTTTCCCAAGTTTTGATCTGGCCCAAATGCCCAGCCAAAGGAATGTCATGTGCTAGAGTTAGAAGAAATTCTCTGTACTGCAGGGGAATGACCAATCTCCTGGCTGCTCCAGGTTTTGGGTCCCTTGCCTCTGTGTACAGGAGGTTATTTTCCCAGTATACTCTATAGCTGTCACTGACATCCCCATTTTGCTGTTTGACAGCTTGCTGTCTGAGACCCTCTAATGTGGGACAGGTTTGCTGTGCCACACTCAGCTCTTCCCTTGCAGGCCCCCCTCCACCCAAAAGCTCAGCAGTGTCTGCTGCCAGCTCATCTGGTGAAGGTTCTGCACAGGGAGGAAATTCCTCTTCCTCTGAAGGACAATCATCTGTAGAGGGGGGGTAGTGGGTAGGGATTTACCATTGCTAACCCTAGCTGTAGGGAGTACTTGGTCCATTGTTCCAGGATCCAAGTTACCCTGTCCTTTTTGCTTTTTGGCCTGAGCCTTGGTTAAAGCAAAAATATGCCCTGGAATGCCCAGCATTGCTGCATGGGCCTCCAACTCCACTTCTGCCCAAGCTGATGTCTCTAAATCATTCCCTAGTAGACAGTCTACAGGTAAATCTGAGGCAACCACAACTTTTTTTGGACCAGTAACCCCCCCCAGTTGAGATTCACAACAGCCATGGGGTGGCTAAGAGTGTTGTTATGAGCGTCTGTCACTTGGTACTGCGGACCAAGTAGGTGTTGTTCAGGGTGGACCAGTTTCTCTATCACTATAGTTACACTGGCTCCTGTGTCCTTGTAGGCCTGAACCTCAACACCATTTATTAGGGGAAGTTGTTTGTACTTATCCATATTAAGGGGACAAGCAACCAAGGTGGCAAAAATCAATGGCACCTTCAGAGACTAAAACTGCCTCTGTGGTCTTCCTAACAAGACCAACCCCAACTACATTGCCAATAGTGAGCCTAGCTATACCCTTGGATTGGCTATTAGTAGATTTCCCACCACCACTGCTATTACTAGGGGCACTAGAATTTGCAGCAGGGGTTGTGGTGGTGGGAGATTTGGTGTTTTTCTTTGGACAACTGGAATCAGTTGCCCAATGGCCTTTGACTTTACACAAATAACACCAAGGCTTTTTAGGTTGATTGTTGGAAGAGGATTTGGACCCACCACCCCTAGAGGATTTTTGTGGGCCTGATGAAGACTCAGTATGTTTACTTTTGTCCCCACCCTTGTCAGAAGACTTACAATCCTTCTTCTTGCCATCCTTGTCACCCCCTGTATGAACTTTTCTGTTCACCCTTGTTCTGACCCACTTGTCTGCCTTCTTTCTCAATTCTTTGGGAGAGGTCAGATCCGAGTCCACTAGGTATTGGTGCAACAAGTCAGACACACAGTTGTTCAGAATATGCTCTCTCAGAATAAGATTATACAGGCTTTCATAGTCAGATACCTTACTGCCATGTAACCACCCTTCCAAGGCCTTCACTGAACAGTTCACAAAATCTGTCCAGTCTGGAGAGGACTCTTTTCTGGTGTCTCTGAACTTAATCCTGTATTGTTCAGTGGTTAAGCCAAATCCATCCAAGAGTGAATCCTTCAATACTGTGTAGGTGTTAGCTTCACTTTCTCTAACAGTAAGGAGCCTATCCCTACCCTTTCCAGTGAAAGATAGCCACACAATAGCAGCCCACTGCCTTTGAGGGACCAACTGTACCAAATAGGCCCTCTCAAGTGCAGCAAACCACTTGTTGATGTCACCCCCCTCCTTGTAAGGGGGGGACTATCAGGTGCAGATTCCTGGAATCATGTTCTCTAACAGGATTACTATCAGGAATACTGCTGCTGCCACCATGGGGTCCTAACCCCAACCTCTGTCTTTCCTTCTCAATGTCTAGGGATTCCCTATCTAAGGCCAGCTGTTGCTGTTTAAGCTTCAGTCTGTTCTCTTCAACCCTCAACTTTTTGAGTTCCCTTTCTAACAAGTTATCTTCCTTATGCGTTGACACAGATGACAAATTGGAAACTGTCTGGACCCTGGTAACCTGGCGTCTAGGAATAAAGGATGCCCTACTGTGATGGGAACCTCCATCACTACCAGCATTACTAGGTGCCCTGCTAGGGGGCAGACCCTGTTCAGAACCCTCCCCACCCTTCTCAGGGAATTCTTCTGAGTCAGACTGGGAAGTTTCTACATGTTGTAACCTCTCATTTGATGGGCCAGCTTGGTTCTGGTTATCTACAACAAGCATGTTAAACAGAAACTCTTTTGTAGGGTTTTTTCCTATAACTAAACCTCCACCAAACTTGGACTGAAGAGTCACTGGACTGTGGGAGTCACTTGGACAGAGTTGCTGTGTTCCAGGGACCACGCTCATCAGGATGAGAGGGGACCCAGAGGACCGGTGATGCAGTCTTTTGGTGCCTGCGTTAGCAGGGGGAAGATTCCATCAACCCACGGGAGATTTCTTCTGAGCTTCTGGTGCAGGGTGAAGGCAGGCTACCCCCAGAGCATGCACCACCTGGAAACAGTCGAGAAAGCCGGTAGGATGAGGCGCTACAATGTTGCTGGTAGTCATCTTGCTACTTTGTTGCGGTTTTGCAGGTGTCCTTGAGCAGTCAGCGTTCGTTCCTTGGTAGAAGTCGAAGAGGGAGATGCAGAGGAACTCTGGTGAGCTCTTGCATTCGTTATCTGAAGAATTCCCCAAAGCAGAGACCCTAAATAGCCAGAAAAGGAGGTTTGGCTACCAAAAAAGGAGGATTGGCTACCAAGAAAGGTAAGAGCCTATCAGAGGGGGTCTCTGACGTCACCTGCTGGCACTGGCCACTCAGAGCAGTCCAGTGTACCTACAACACCTCTGTTTCCAAGATGGCAGAGGTCTGGGACACACTGGAGGAGCACTGGGCACCTCCCCTGGGAGGTACTGATCAGGGGAGTGGTCACTCCCCTTTCCTTTGTCCAGTTTCACGCCAGAGCAGGGCTGGGGGATCCCTGAACCGGTGTAGAATGGCTTATGCAGAGATGGGCACTGTCTGTGCCCATCAAAGCATATCCAGAGGCTGGGATAGGCTACTCCTCCCCAGCCCTTCACACCTATTTCCAAAGGGAGAGGGTGTAACACCCTCTCTCAGAGGAAATCCTTTGTTCTGCCTTCCTGGGCCAGGAATGCCTGGACCCCAGGAGGGCAGAATCCTGTCTGAGGGGTTGGCAGCAGCTGCAGTGGAAACCCCAGAAAGGCAGTTTGGCAGTACCCGGGTTCTGTGCTAGAGACCCGGGGGATCATGTTACATGGCCATGTTCGGAGTTACCATTGTGACGCTATACATAGGTAGTGACCTATGTATAGTGCACGTGTGTAATGGTGTCCCCGCACTCACAAAGTCCGGGGAATTTGCCCTGAACAATGTGGGGGCACCTTGGCTAGTGCCAGGGTGCCCACACACTAAGTAACTTGGCACCCAACCTTCACTAAGTGAAGGTTAGACATATATGTGACTTATAAGTTACTTAGGTGCAGTGGTAAATGGCTGTGAAATAAAATGGACGTTATTTCACTCAGGCTGCAGTGGCAGGCCTGTGCAAGAATTGTCAGACCTCCCTATGGGTGGCAAAAGAAATGCTGCAGCCTATAGGGATCTCCTGGAACCCCAATACCCTGGGTACCTCAGTACCATATACAAGGGAATTATATGGGTGTACCAGTATGCCAATGTGAATTGGTAAATTTAGTCACTAGCCTGCAGTGACAAATTTGGAAAGCAGAGAGCATAAACACTGAGGTTCTGGTTAGCAGAGCCTCAGTGATACAGTTAGGCACCACACAGGGAACACATATAGGGCACATACTATGAGCACTGGGGCCCTGCCTGGCAGGGTCCCAGTGACACAAGGGCTAAAACAACATATATACAGTGAAATATGGGGGTAACATGCCAGGCAAGATAGTACTTTCATACAGCACTGTCCTACCTGGGTGGGGCTAGGTGGTCAAATGATGAAGCATGACACTATATAGTGTGTGAGACCACCTAGTCTGTAGAGGAAATACCCCCTCCCCTCACTCATCACCATCCCACAGCACTCACACTCCACTTTTTGATACCCAGTGAGGTCTAGGAGCCAGTGGATAATCTCCCGTGGTTTTAGCTCCGTATCATTGGTGAACCCCATACGTTTTTTGTGTTGATTGGCTTTATATGTAGGGAGCTAGTATGGGTCGATTCCTACCAAATACATGGTTCCAATCTCCCTTAACTCTCCGGTTGTGATAGGGTTGCCCATGCTAATGCCAGGCCTGACAGGGCAGAAGACAAAGAATACTGTTAGGGATTCTAGAAATTATTTTAATTTGTTTGGATCGACAGAGAAACAAAGGGTTGCTGGAGAAATTAATGAAACAGCAGATGCTTTAGCAGTAAGGCTTGATGTAGGGCCACGTTTTCATTTCGCAGTTGTTGCAATTCCAAAGCTTGTTGTTGAACTGTCTGAATCAAAGCTTGTGCAGGATCCACCAGACCAGTCTGAGGTAATTCTTGTGAAACTACCATACTTCCACAGTCTGAGCATGAAGTTGGCCACTGAAATCTGTCAGGGTCCTCAGCAGACAAACTATTCGCAGTCTCAGAGCGATGGGAAAATCTGCGAGTCCAGGTTTTGACTGTCCTGTCTGCCAGAGGCAGGGACAACCCCTTTTGATAGCCACGATGCTGCCAACAGTGGATTGTATAAGCAGATCGTGCCCTTCAGAAGGAGCTCCCAAGAGGAAAAACCCAGAAGTGGAAAACACCTCTGATATCGATCAGAGGCTCCCGGAAGGCTGATGAGGACTGGTACTGATACAGACCAAGACTGCAGCACAGCTCAGCAGGCGCAGATAAGGCTAGTGAAAATGCTAGAACCAGGAGAATAGAAGGGTTCAGAACGGAAGCAACAGGAGTAAGAATCACCAGCAGGAGCAAGGAGCGACCAGGTAGAGCGAAGACACACCAGCAGGAGCTAGAAGTGTAGCAATGCAAAGGAGAAAGATAGTTCTGCTCCTTATATACCAACAAACAGGAAGTGACATAGAGGAAGAAGTGAGGCCGCCATGATGAATTGGAAAATGGTGGCAGGAATACATGATGGAGCCTCATTGATGGATTGGTTAAATAAAAACTCTTCCGAGGAATTCTGGGAAGAAGAAACTAGAGAGAGCAAGAATATGGCCCCCAAGGAGAGGAATGCCTCCAGCCCAGCTGATAGGCAAGGCATAGAATGGCCCTCTGCGGCCCCTTGCAGGACTCCCCAGACTGCAGGTAAGTGTTTAGGGCATTCCACTGATTAATGCAGGATGCCACGGAGGCAGTGGCGTGAGCTGCTGGTTGTGCTGTGACCTGTGGCGTGAGAGAAGGAGAAAGAGAAAGCCGGAAAACAGTGACAAAGAAAGAAAGCAGGAATGAAAAAGAACTTGAAAGAGTGAGATGAAGGGAATGGGAGTGTATTGTTGTAGATGAAAGAGGCATGTGGTGAAATCAAGACTAGCAGCTGTGTTTCAACATACCCGACAGCACCAGCATTGACTTTGAGGATGACTTTGGTCCTCTCCACTTATTCTTTTACAAAATGAGCACTGAATTGGGGTTATATAGCATGTGATTTTGATAATATTTATGACATTTATAATATTTCTACTTAATATAGACCTTCCCATGTAACTATGCGTGTTCCATCACAAAATGAGGTATGCTGGAAATCAGGGACACAGTTAATTAGTTTAAGTTTATAGCTAAGCCCAGGGTCTCCTTGTTTATCATGGATTATGTAGACCAAAGTTATCTTACAGTTTGAAGTACTCTCTCCTACAATGCCGGTGGTTCTCTTCCAGGCACTGGCTTGGTAGGAAGAGGCGGGGATCACAGTCAGTGCTGCAAAATTCAGAGCAGCAATGCAAAGGCTATGTGGTGTCATGCAGCCATTGTGGTTGAAGTGAACTATTCTGCACTATTTAGAAAGCCGTGACATGAAGACATGGTTGTAGGAATCAGTTTACTGCTACATCACCAGACTCATAAATGACTGTGTTAGCACCTTATGGAAGTGACATAATCTCTGGCTTCTGTCGTTCCTCATAAGAGGATGCTAAGCCATGATCAGCAGCTGTCGTAGGACTTTTGTTGTAGGAAAAAGACTGCTGGATTTTGGGTGGGAGCACCACCAAGCATGGGGGACTGATTCTGAGCCGCACTGTAAGATAGCTGTCGGTCTAACCCTCTCGGCTAGCTACCAGCACCTCACCAGAACGCAAGAGTAAAGGTGATTTGTGGCAGCCTATCGCATGACACTCCAAGACTGCTCAGGGAAGGTTGTGGTGGAACACATCTACGCCTTTCTCTCAGTTATACATGTCTCATACATGCAAAGATAAACAGAAGCAAGATTTGTTTCGATGCGTTTCATTGGAGCAACTACATCCTATGTAAAAAGGCATGAACTGCAGTTACCAGGATAATGAAACTCAACACTGTTAGCATGGTGACTAGAAAAGTGAAACAGAGGAAAAGTCCCACCATACTGTCACAATAGTGATTCTAAAATCCCTACTTGCACTACTAAGATTCTACATGAGAGCAATAGCAGTGTTCGCCCTAATTTGCCCACCTAGTTCCCAGAAGGAAACCCGTTCCCCATACCTGTGCAATAGGTAGAGAAGGCATCTGTTAGTCTGCTGAGAGTCCACTCACATGGATGAAGACAAGATGCAGAGTTTCAGCAGAAATTGCGATGACAACGTGCAGCATAAGATGGCTAGCTGGAATGTCCCTTCTGATGTGGTGAGGGCAGTGTGGTGTTTTATAATAAAACATGTTGTTGGTCTAAGAAGATGCCTGACGTGACAACACATATTTGTCTGTGTAGGGTAGACATTGTACTCTTTGGACTGGTAACACCTGGTAAACTATTGTGTGAAGCCTTGGGTTGAGCACGGAACGAAAATGTTATGCAAAGAAATGAAGAACAAATTCTGCATGGAAGGGCAACTGATCAATATAATAAAACATCTCCACTAAAATGAAGCTGTGCTAAAATAATAAGAGGAATAAACATGACATGTAACTAGGTGAAAGGGCACAGGCCCAGGGCTAAAATAACGTGCCCTTGTAAATTCTGAAATCAGGACACCCTACCCAGTGTTGGTGCAAAAGTGAAGGGGACTAAAATAAAAACCTAATATTAAAATTACCATTCCTACTTTAGCTACTAAAACCAAGCTAAAATATACCTACAAAAGAGATAAAAATGTCCATGTTGACAATAACAACAGACCATAGTGGAGTCAATTTAAAAAGGTCAAATTTAGAAGTTCCATAAAAAAACTTAGATACAAATTAAGGCCAAATTACAGAAGATCAACAATAATCGTGGTCATTTAAAAAGTTGCCAATCTCATAAATTGTTATTGAATCGAGGAAAGACATCACTTAGGGCAGGTGAAAGTAGGTTGGTTGACAAGGAAAGCGAGGGAGCATTCATGTTCCTGTGCTTCAGCCATAGTTCTGGCCAAGGCGGCAGCATCCCGTGCAGTGCCAGGTGTTGTAGCACCAAGAGCGACTTGATCGACAAGGGGCGGCTCATAGAAAGCTTCTTGTAGCAACCGCAATCTCATTGTGCACGTCTGGTAATGAACCCTCATCAAGGACACCAACAGACCCGCGTCCAAATAAGGTACGTACTGCATGGCGAGACACACTTCAGGTGCATGTTGGAATGGACACTACAAACATCAAAAGATGGACTGCACGCAATTCAGAACAAGTCTGAATGACAAAGAACAGTTGGACTCCAGTTCTTACAGGAGTAGTGCTCCAAACTACTGCAGCATTTGTTCATGACACAGTTGGGCTTGTGGGAGCGCCATCAGTCCTCCTTGTTGACATGGGACAGCCACTGCAAAGAAAAAGTAGCAACAGCAAAATGCAGCTAATTAATGTCAAACTAACAGGGAATCCCACAAAAAAACATGAAACAAATTGAGTGTATGGCTGAAGTTATTACTCCAAAGACAGAAAAGAATATCCTGACAAACCAGAACCAATAGCCTTATTAGTGCACAAAAATGTTTTGGAAAGTTGGTTTTTAAAATGGACTGTATCGCTGCAGATTACCTAGTCACTTCGAGAGCATAGATCTCACAGGCAGGTGTGAGTACCATGTGTTTTTTAAACAATAAAGCTTTCAGTCTGCTCAGCCTGTCAAAATTTACATTTGAAGAAGCAATGTGAGGCCACATTTCTGCTACTTTTATCTCTCACGTGGGGGGAAAAAGCACGTTCCTGCAGAAAGTCACAATTTAGGAGACTAAAACTGAGTAGGCAATTCCAGCTCGCATCCCACAACAGCTTTCTTCATTCAGCATCACATAACTCCCATTGAAGAGCACCTGGAATGCTGAATGAATCAAAGGGAAAGGAACATCCTTCAGATAACAAACTAAATTTGCTGCTGAAGCATTACACATCCCATGCAAGAACAGCTGTTTGCAAATCAGTGAATGGCTCACAGAAGTCTTGCATTCGCTTTCGCTAAGAAAGAACTCTTTCACACCATTGAAACACTTGTGCGTAAAGGGTAGCTCCCACTCCTCATGCATGTAACTATATCCTAACTTCTCAAATCTGCCTACAGGAATGTGCTTTAAATACAAGGTGAATTGAAGTGTTGAAATGGGCAGATTCAACCCTGTGTATTAACCAAACTGCTGATGGATTTTCCGCCCCAGCAGAAGGCAACTTTTCTAACTTTGCGATGTTGATCATAATATAAGTGAGGCCACATCCCTGATACTTTTATCTCTCGTGTGGGGGGGAATAAAATATGTCCGCAACACATTACGACCTCAGAGACTGAAATTGCGTAGGCAATTACTGGTCGCATACCGACACAACTTTGGTTGCTCAGCACCACAAAACGTCCATCCGAAAGTACATAAAATGCCGTTCGAATCACAGGGACAGGAGTACCCTTCAGAAAAAGGGCCAAGATTGCGACCCTTGCATTGCAAAGGCCGTGAAGTGACACCTGCTTGCAGATCATTGAATGACTAACAGTAGTCTCACATTCGCTTCCACTGAGAAAGACCTCTGTTTTGCGGTTTAAATACTTCTATTCAAAAGGCAACTCCCACTCTTCTTTAATATAGCTATCACCATCCACTCATATCTGCCCACAGCAAGATGTCTCAAGCATTTGGAAAAACAAAAAGTGGAAATGGGTAGATTTATAATGCCATGTAGGAGCCATACGGTTGACGGACTCTCTCCAACTGTAAAAGGCAACTTCTCTAACTTTTCTGTATGAAGCATGGTGAAACTCGCTTCCCTCTCAGCCATTGTCCATTGTTCCTTGGATGAGTTAAAAGCAGCAAACAAGTCACTACCGTTAATTTACTTCCATGGAACTCGGACGTTTTTCAAAGTCTGTAATGTCCGTTCTAACTGCATGATGGAACACAGCTGACTTTGCCTATGATATAAAAGGGACATGTCTGTCTGAATGATATCTATCGCAGACAACACTATGGGGGTCATTATGAACACGGTGGGAATCCCTGCCGTGTTCATGCTGGCGGTCTTATCACAGACTGCCATCCCCCTTGAGACCACGCCGGCTGAATAATAAACATTTTGATGGGCGGGTGGCCGGAAACAGTGTTTCCACCAGCCGGCCCAGGACATTGCCGACGGCTCCACAGCAGCACCCGTCGCGCAGATCCCTGCCCGTAAATCGGGCAGTGACCTGCGGGACAGGTCACTGCACGGGGGCCCCAGAGCACCCCTTCTGCCACCCCATCCCTTGTGGGTGAACCCGCCAGGGAATGGCTGGCGGAACAAGGGTTCTTTATCGGCAGGGCATCACTGCCTTGTCAGATGAAGAATTCCGCCATCGTCAGGCTGCCTGTCGGCGGTAGCCTGGGGGTGGTGGAAGGCCACCTGTGGCGGTCCCCACTGCCTTCATTATGTGGCGGTCGAGACTGCCATGCCAATGGCGGTAATTTCCACCAGCATGGTGGTCGAGACCACCAAGTTCATAATGAGGGCCTATGTTTGTCAGGGAATAAATCCTGTTGAACAGAGTATTCATGCCATTGTCGACAACAGCCGAAGCCTTTTCAAAGTTTTCCTTGTCTATCTGCCATAAACGCGCAGGAGCTTCTATCTGAGAAAGCTTCCAGATCTCATTATATATGGAATAGATTAATCTTTTAGAGCGTGGCTTTCTAGGACTTAACAAAAAGTCCTGCAAGTCCACATCTTCAGAAAGAGTGTTAAGATGTTCCTTAACTGCGGCTAACGTGTTAGTCTGTACCCACTGTTGGCACAGTTTACCCACACTGTATGTTGTAACTATACCCGTGTGTTGACCCGAGACAAAGCGAGGATCTGGTCGGCTAATTTTGAAACCCCCTGAGGAATTCACAAAACGTGTCTGACACCTATTCGTGTCCATTGGCCAAATTAACCACCCACCGGGTCTGGAAAGTGAAGAGTTATAGGTACCAGCCTGGACCTTTGCATCTAGTTCTTCCTCGGTGATATTCAGGAAGGATTGCCAATTATCAAACTTTGCCGGTGCGGGGATACTGGGCGTGTTCATTTCTTTTATTTTTGCTAACCCCAGACAGGACGTTTGCTGAATGGTGTCATTAAAAAAGATAATTTGCACAGGAATAAGGCACGTGCTAAACAAAGCTTCCCTACCCTGTATTTGCCAATCTTCTGTTCCTCACACACTCTTTACATCAGCAGTGTTCTTCCAGTATTTGTAACCTTCAACTGCAAGATGAGAAACAAAGGAGTCTGAATAAATCAGTTTTGTATCAGTTAGCAAATTTTTCCTAATTTTGGAAGGAGGTAACTTGAAATAATATGACTCTGCATTTTTTTTGTCATGCCCAGAAAATATGTGAATTTGGCTGAATAATGTTTTGGGCTCCCCACAGGTGGAATAGAACAGTGTTTCCACTGTGTGTAGTTAAATACTGGTCTATGTCTAATTGCACGGTGAAGGTAGTAATGCCCCCATTTGTTATAAAACAACATTTCCCCAATAATTGTTTGTATTTGTATATACATCATCACTTTCGAATACTAAATAGTCCTTCTTTTCAGTTAACATTGAATCAACTGTTTGGAGATCCCAATCATCAGACACAACACCAGGTGTAATTAGATCAGTCATAGAAATTTTGAAGACATATGGAATTTGAATGACCTCAGTAGGCCCGTATATATCAAATGGTACGTTGTCCCACACAATCCCATCAGGAATAGGAACAGCTGAAATGTTTACCAGAGACAAGTCTCTGCGGATCTTATGTGAGGAATGATATGGAGTTTTGACTTCATCCACAAGCTCAATAGATGAGCGTTCAGGAAGGTAATGACCATCTATAAGTAAAAAGAAAACAGTCATAAAACCAATCCAGATAAATAATGCAAAAAATGTCAAGCAGAACCATAAATAGTTCCTTAGGTGTATTAAATAGTTATGTTTAAGCCATAAATACACCTTACATGTCTTTGAAACATTTTCAATCACAGGAGTGGATGAGTCTGAAGAAAGGTCATCAATCAATGAAATAACCAGAAGAAGTCTCTGCAAGTACAGGAGCAGACGCATTACCGGTGGATGGATCCACTTCGCATGGAGGCTCATAGTAGACAGTGTTGTCACTCTGTGTTGTGTTGTTGTAGAAAACAGCCAAATCTTGGACAGGTGTTGTCGTTAAAGTGGTAACTGGAATCAGGAAAAGCTCATTTTCCACCCTCTCCACAGTCGAGGAGGTATTTGTAGTATCATTGGACATGCTTGTATAGCCAAAAGTAGTGTTGTTATTTCTGCTTTGAAGAGGTATATCCTGTTGGGTAGTGAGAGTGGACCGGGAACTACCCAAGGGACCTCTGGGTCAACTGTGCAGGATCGGCCACATGGTGAAGTTTGACATCATCAATGGAAATTAATCTGTTACCTTTGGAACCAGGCAGCGGTGGTAGGATGACAGTTCGGGTACCTTGTACTCCCAGGGCTGGGAGCGGAGCTCTGTAGGATGAACCAAATTCCTTCTTCACAACAATCTTCTCAAGAACCAGATCCCCAACTTTAGGAATCCAGCCAGTAGAAGTTGTTGATAAATCCCTTAGTCCTAAAGTGGCAGCACTGGAGGATGATTTATCATCAGGGAATTGCTGAAGCTCCTGTAGAACAGTGCGTCTTTAATTTATGTCAAATGGTGTATCTGCTGCCATCAAACCAGGGCCATCAAGATCTGGCACATACATAGGTATCCCAAAGAGAACCTCATAGGGAGTGCATCCTCCCAATGACTGTCTTGGCAGATTATTCTCTCTGGACCCCATATAGGTGATGAAGCCAGCTGCAGTCTGAACCTAATATTCTGGCTGTTAAGGACTGCTTTAGATCTCGATTCCTCCTCTCTTTGACTGGATTTCTCTCGGGATGGTATGGGGAGGAGTAATGGAGTTCAACACCCATCGTCCCCAGGGTGTCCCTGAATGCCTTAGAGGCAAAGGCAGGGCGCTGGTCCGAATGGAATGCCGCAACAGCATATGTACCGATAAAGATCAGCAAGTCCTTTATAACAGTTCGAGCATCAGCCAACCACTGAGGCCATACCCACACGAATCTAGAACAAGAATCTACAGCTACTAAGATGTGTTTGTATGCACCATCAGGTTGAAGGGGACCACAGTGGTCCAGGTACACACATTGTAGTGGCCTTTTGGACACTAAGAGGGATGTCTGTGGTGGGCGTTTAATGTTGAAGCCCTTAATCTGCTGGCAAATGTCACAATAAAGGACATATTGTTTTGTCTGTTTGTATAGACCTGGCCACCAGAAGCATTTCTGTAAGAGTGTTACTGTGGCCGAAATACCAGCATAAGCAGATGTGACACCCTCATGCGCTTCTTTAACTAGATCTAGTCTCTGGTCCTGATTGGAGATCTCTCGATCTCCAACCCCAGAAATTGTTGCATAAGCAACATTCTGTGAACTGATGGAGTATTTTGTAGGATATGCTTTTGGAAGAGGCATGCCTGCAGCCGAAGCTTTCAAAGCAGTCAGAATTTAATTATCCAATCTCATCTGAGAATGAGTCACTGCAGCCACAGAAGTCGTAGCCACTATAGATTTGGCTGCTTCATCAGCCAGAGTGTTGCTGATGACATGTACTCCTACACGTTGGTGGCCCAATGTATGTACTACATGGGCACAAGGTAGCTTATCCTTAAGATCAGCCACCCTCCCCCACAGAATTCTGTGTTTTATGGTGTTCCCTTTGGAATCTCAGAATCCGTTCACTCGCCAATGATTCAGATAATAATTGTAGGACTGGACACAGTAGTATTAGTCACAGACAATTAAAGTCAGTAATCCTGGCTCTGTGTGTTCTAGTTCTAAAATAAGGGCTTTAAGTTCAGCTAATTGAAATGTGCAGTTCCCTAAGGTCTGCGTGTAGGTATTGTGAGGGTGGAAGACTCCGTACTTCATTACTCCACTCACAGCTAGCGGCTGAATATTGATGCTTGGTACCTACAGCTGGTTTTGCTGAACCATGCGTGTAAATGACAGCATGGTATCTGTCAAGTGGCAAAATATCTAGAGGAGTGGGATACTCCTGCTCGTACTGGAGGAATTCTTGTGTCTGAAATTTTGGATCAAAGATGTAGTCTGCATCAGTGGCAGTTAGGGTGGTTGCCAACTGAATCCAACGTGGATGTAATGCTTTAGTGTTAGGAACACTTGCTTTGGTGATGGCCTCTAAGGCTGGCACTGAGGTAACAACAATAATGCATTTACCATGGGCAAGTGGCCTTTCATTAATGACAGCCATTTGAAAAGCAATTAGATTTTTTTCTGTGGGTGCAAAACGTTGTTCTGCATTGGAGTATAAATGTGATTTATATGCTATGGGCACTGTGCCTCCTTCGTTAAAGGTGACATAAATGAACCCAATGGCACCAGCAATTATTCTGATGACCACATTTGTTTTGTTATCAAGGGTGTGTAAGTGTTTTGCTTCTAGCATGTCCTGCTGCAATTCCTTAAGGATGCATGTGTGTTCAACTGTCCAGTCTCTGCTAGAAAAATCAGGGTGTATTAAGTCATAAAGTGGCTTGATACGTTGTGCATAGTCAGGAACATAAGTTCTGCCAAAGTTAAAGAAAGCAAGTAAAAACTGTAGTTTCTTGAGAGTATTATGGGGTGTAGTTGAGCACATTTTTCTAGAAAGTGTGGGGCCAAGCTGTTCCCCTCGTTTGATAGCTCGTATCCCAGTAACAGTACACTGAGAAAGGCTATTTTCATTTTCTTAAAATTAAATTTGTAGCCAACGGCTGTGAATCCTAGAACAATCCAATTGACCCTGGCAAGATGAATGTTGACGTCGTCATCTGTGAGATAGATGTCATCCATGTAAGACAATGCCTCTGGATCAATATCATGCAATATTGATGTTACACGGGCTGAGAACAGCCCTGGGCTGTTCTTATAGCCTTGGGTCAAACAACAGAAGCGATTTTGTGAGCCAAATTAGAATGCACTCAGGTCCTGACTTTCATGTGCTAAGTCCTGGCAGAAAAAATCATTAGAAATATCCAAAGTTGTTTTGTATTTTTTACGCACTATGTTTATTAGTGCAGTGCTGTGTGAATTTTGTATAGCGTATGTACGTGTATGACAGTTTAAGTGACTGTAATCTAAGACTATTCTATAAGAATGGTCTGGTTTTGCAACAGGGAATAACGGGTTGTTAGAAATGGGGTCTCTAGTTGGCAGTCGGTTTGCACCCTGTCCAAGTAGGGACTCTAACTCTAGTCAGGATAAGGGAGATACCTGCTCAGATAACCCCTGCTCACCCCCTTGTTAGCTTGGCACAAGCAGTCAGGCTTATCTCAGAAGCAATGTGTAGAGAATTTGCACATAACACAAAGTAATAAGTGAAAACACTACAAAAGGATACCAAACCAGTTTTAGAAAAATAGCCATTATTTATCTATATAAAACAAGACCAAATACGGTAAAAATACAACATACAGTAAGAAAAATATGAATTCTGCAAGATTTACTCAAAACTACAGTTCCTTGAAGTCGATAGCTCCACCTGGGGCTATCACGGTGTTGTGATCAACAAAACCAACAGTTCAGGCCGGCTGCGGTGTTGCGGGAAGACCCACAAGACCCACAAACAGTACCTTGGATTTGGAGGGCTTTGTGATCCTCACGTTGAGTTCCAAAGAGTAGCGTCACTGACTTCGCGGTGTCGGTTCAGGAGTCGGTGCAGGAGTTATCAGGCCCTTGAGGTCTCGCGCGCTGCAGATTGAACTCCAGGCTGATGAAGTCAGGTGCGCCAGCGTGGATGGCGTCAGGGCTGCAGTGTGAAGAGGGGCGGTGCGACGTGCGGTGTCCACCGGTCACGGTGCAGGCAGTGGCATTGTTGTTGCTGAAGCGCTGTTGTCGGTAGGCCTAAGCCAAGGGTGCGGGACGGGACGGTGCTTTGTGACCCTCACGAGCAGTGTCCACAGGCCACGGTGCAGGCAGGATGCCTAGTGACGACACAGGAGTCCATGGTGCTGACATCAGTGGACCGGAACTGCGGTGCGGAATGGGACGGTGCTTTGTGTACCTCACGAGCGGTGTCCACAGGTCACGGTGCAGGCAGCAGCGCCAGTGTCAGCAGGAGCGTCGTCGTCGGGAATGCCCAGGGTGCGGTGTGAGCAGGCGATGCCAGAGTGTGGGCCCACAGGTCATGGTACGAGCAGCGGCTCGGTGAAGTCGTCTGGTGGCAGCGTCGGTGAGACCAGGGTCACATTGCAAAGCGGGGCAATGCGACTTTGTGTGGCGTCGGCAGGTCACGGTGCAGGCCAGCGGCCTCGCTGGCGGCATCGCAGTTGTTTCTCCTCTTGAACAGCACAAAACACACAGTTCCCAATGCTGCAGGTTGAGGATACTGAAGTCTTTGGTGTCCCTGAGCCTTCCAGCAGGAGGCACGCTCTACTCCAAGCCCTTGGATAATTTTCTCAAGCAGGGCACACAACAAAGTTCACCCTTTGCACTCTTTTCAGGCAGAAGCAGCAACTGCAGGCCAGTCCAGCAAAGCAACACAGCAAAGGGACAGTACTCCTCCTTCAGCTCTTCAGCTCTTCTCCTGGGCAGAGGTTCTTCTTGATTCCAGAAAGATTCTAAAAGTCTGGGGTTTTGGGTCTTCTTCTTATACCCAGTTCTGCCTTTGAAGTTGGCAAACTTCAAAGCAAAGTCTCAAGTATTTGCAAGATCCTTCCTTGTCCAGGCCAGGCCCCAGACACTCACCAGGGGGTCGTATACTGCATTGTGTGAGGGCAGGCACAGTCCTTTCAGGTGTGAGTGACCACTCCTCCCCTCCCCTCCAGCACAGATGGCTAATCAAGATATGCAGGCTACACCCCAACCCCCTTTGTGTCACTGTCTAGAGGAGAGGTGTGAACAGCCCAACTGTCAAACTGACCCAGACGGGGACTCCACAAACAGGCAGAGTCACAGAATGGATTAAGCAAGAAAATGCCTACTTTCTAAAAGTGACATTTTCAAACTAACAATCTAAAAACCAACTTCACTAAAAGATGTATTTTTAAGTTGTGAGCTCAGAGACCCTAAACTCCATATTTCTGTCTGCTCTCAAAGAGAATCTGCGCTTTAAGGATATTTAAAGGCAGCCCCCATGTTAACCTATGAGAGAGATAGGCCTTGCACAGTGAAAACCGAATTTGGCAGTATTTCACTTTTAGGACATATAAAATGCACTAGTATATGTTCTACCTTCAACATACACTGCACCATGCCCATGGGGCTACCTAGGGCCTACCTTAGGGGTGCCTTACATGTAGTAAAAGGGAAGGTTGAGGCCTGGTAAGTGGGTACACTTGCCAAGTCGAATTGGCAGGTCAAAACTGCACACACAGACACTGCAATGGCAGGTCTGAGTCATGTTTACAGGGATACTGATGTGGGTGGCACAACCAGTACTGCAGGCCCACTAGTAGCATTTGATTTACAGGCCCTGGGCACCTCTAGAGCACTTTACTAGTAAATCAAATATGCCAATCATGGATAAACCAATCAACAGTACAATTTCTTTAGGGAGCACTTGCACTTCAGCACTGATTAGCAGTGGTAAAGTGTGCAGAGACAATTAACCAGCAAAAACAGACCTAAAAAAATAGGAGGAAGAAGGCAAAAAGTTTGGGGATAACCCTGCAAAAAGGGCCATTTCCAACACAACCCCCTCCCAGCCTAAAGCCAAGGTAGGCCAATCAATACCTTGCTGGACTTCCCTGCTCAGGGTGATAGAACCTGGACAATGGCCCACCACTGCAGGAGCTCTTGCCAGTTCTACGCCTCTCTGAACCCAGGTTGATCCCTCGGTCAACACTCTCAGGGCCCACTGAACTAACCTTGGGGGACCTCTCCTCCTCATCTGAGAACTCCATCTGTGCAGCACCTAACCTTACCTTGCTCACAGATGCATCCCAGTAGGCAGACAGTACCACCAAGGCCAACAGTGTGATGTGGCCCATTCTACCCTGGGGTATGACTTCAGTCCCCCTCCCAGGGAAAACTCTGACCACAACGATAACACCCAACAGAGGCCACTGTGAGCTGTCAGTGTCAAGAGCCAGGACCCAGGCCATGCTAGGGTTTCTAACTTCTGTGGTTTTAAAAAGTGGGGAGCAGTAACCCCAAGTGACTTGCACCCTTTTTTAACTTCCCTTCCCACCAGTTCAGGAGTGGTGTCCTGAGACTGGTCACTCACTCTTGGGTCTGTACCCTCAGGCTGAGCAGGGGACAGGGGTGGGCTGTCCCTCTTCCTGTCCCTCGTGCTGGGACCCGGTACCCTCCGCCTTGGAGTGGTACCCCCAGACAACTGAACTGTGAGGGTGCCCCTGGGGCCATGCCTCCCAGTTCCCCTGACACCTTTGGCAACTCATCCCCAGAAGGCAGTCTATGGGCATCTGGGGACTGACTATGACCCGCCTTTGGGTCATTTTCCCACCCCACTTTAGGGATACCAGGGCCACAGGATGGAAGAAGTCCTGCCCATGGGCTGGTGTCACCGTACACACCTGTCCGGTGTACTGTTCTGGGGAGACAAGCCTTTCCATCATCATTGTATGGCTAGCCCCACTGTCCCTCAGAGCTGGGACCCCATTCACTGTTACCTGGTGGAAGTGATGACTCCCACCCTCAGGGATCACCAACTCACCCTCTGAGTCAATCTCCCAACTAAGGGATATCATGGCATGGTCTATGACCTGCCCCTGGTGGCTACCTCCCCCTAAGGCCACATCAGCCACCTCAGTAGAGGGCCACCAATGTGGGTTGTCTTAGGACAAATAGAGTCCCCTTTCATGTGTCCTAACTGGGAACACTCAAAGCAACTGGGTTGAAAATGGGGTGCCCTGGGCCACAGCCTACCAGAACCTCCCTAGGACTCTTTTTCTCCCTCCTTATCCTGGTACCTGTCTGCGTCTTCCTTGACTTCCCTCTCCTTCCTCTGGGAACCCTGCCCACCTTTGGCGGAGTCTCCCCCATAAACCTTCTTGTGGACCCTGGTCCTCACCCAGCGTTCCGCCTCCATAGAAAGCTTCCTGGGATCAGTCAGCTTACTATCAGTCAAGTGCTGGCGCAGCTCTGCAAAACACAGAGTAGACAAGTGCTCCCACGCAATTAAGTTGTACAGCCCCTGAAAATCTGTCACATTACTGCCCTTCACCCAACCGTCCAGTGCTTTGCAAAACGAATCTACACACTCTAACCAGGTCTGGGACTCTGTTTTCTTACTCAGCCTAAACTGATCCCTGTACTTGTCAGGAGTGAGACCATACCAAGTGAGAAGGGCCTACTTTATGTCAGCGTAGGTGAGGTTGTACCCCTTATCCAAAGCTAGCAAAGTGTCCCTCCCCTCCTCTGTGAAGTGGTTCCACAACCCTGCTCCCCAATTCTTCTCAGAAACCCCATTCATGTGGATGGACACCTCATATCCCTAAAACCACCTCTGTATGTCATCTCCCTTCGTGTACTTTCTCCCTACGTTTTTAGGAATGTGCACAATTCTGTCTGACTGCACTGAGGAATTGCTGCCACCATCCTGGCTGGACCTGCTCCTCACATCCAGCTCTTTTACTTTAAGCTCATGGTCCAAAAGAATCTTTCTTTCCTCCATGGCTCGCTGCTCCCTCTGAGCCTCCATTTTTAATCTCTCCAACTCAATCTGGCTTCTCTCCTTTCCTCCAGCTCCTCTGGAGTCAGTCCTTTTGATCCACCACTACTGCTTGGCAGACAGGGTGGGAGAGGACACAGGGGATGCGTGGATGGATGTTGTGGAGGTGTCTGCTAGTGAGGTGTGTGTGGTGCTCGGTGTGGTGATGCTGGTGGTGGATGTTGAAGCAGTGCATGCAGGTGTGAGTGTGGACATGACTGGGATGGAGGTGGAGGAGGAGGAGGAGGGGGAGACAGTGGAGGCAGTGGATGTGGTTATGTGTGCAACTGTCTGGAGTTTGCGTGAGTGCTTGTGGCCTGAAGTGTACTGCCTGTGTCTGACTGTGCCACTCTTGTCTAATATCTTGTGTGCATGCTCATCTGTATGTGTGCATGGGATGGGCTGGGGTTCAGGAGAATGGGAAGTGGTAGTTGGAGGGTGGACGGTAGGAACAGGGACAATGGCTGCCATCAGAGAGGGGGCCAGAGCCTGAATCGATCTCTGTTGGGCCGCCAGTCTACTGTGGATTCCCTCCAGGAATGCATTGCATTGCTGCATCTGGGATGCCAGCCCCTGGATGGCATTCACAATGGTTGACTGCCCTACAGAGATGGATCTCAGGATGTCAAAAGCCTCATCATTTAGGGCAGCAGGGCTCACTGGGGCAGGGCCTGAGGTGCCTGTGGCAAAGGAGATACCCACCCTTCCTGGGTGAGAGGGCACGGGCAACTCGCCGAGGGGCTACTGGGAGGGCGGTGTTGGTACTGGGGGTATCGCCTGTCCTGCAGCTGGGGTGGTCACAGAGGTGTCTGCCACTACCAGGGAGCTTCCATTGGAGGAGGTATCTGAGTCTGTGTTGTCACCTCCTGTCTCCGTCGTCGTGCCCCCTCGCCCTCCATCCCACTAGTCCCCTTGCCGTCGGTGGACTCTGCCTCCTGGGTCCTGTGGGATGCAGCTCCCTCTGTTGCCGGTGCCCCTGCTCCTCTGCCAGATGATGCTAATGCACACATGGACAGAATGACAGAAGAAGAAAGGGGGGAGGGAGAGAAAGGGAGCACTGGGTCAATTACAGCACCAACACCACAGTTGGCATACACAGTACCGTCACACACAGGGATCAGGATTGAGCACTATGCATTGCACTGGCATTCAACTGGCTAGATGACTCAGCAAGATGAGGGCCAACCACTACCAACTGCACCCCTCCTGGGACCCACTAAGCCCTGTCTGACATGGAATGCAACCTAGCTAGGTTACTTGGATTTGCTATACACCCATTACCCTTGAGCTGGATCACACTGCAATGTCTGACCTGGCATTAAGGGGCACCCACTAACTCACACCCTCTACCCGGATCCCATGGCACATGCCAGTTATTGTAGTAACTCCCACTGTACTCACCCCCTTGTGGCTGCTGTGATACCCTCATGTGCCCATCCAGATCTGGGTAGGCCACAGCCAGTATGCCGGCCATGAGGGGGTTCAGGTTCTGACGGGCACCCCTTCCACGTTGGGAGACCATCCCCAGCTGGGCCTCCGTGGTCTTCCGTGCCTAGCGTCTCAGGTCCTTCCACCTTTTCCGACAGTGGGTGCTCCGCCTGCTGTAGACCTTGGTGATGGCACGCCACTACCCCTTCTTTTGATGGACATTGACCTTCAGAGGTAATACAGACATGAGGACACCATTACACATACAATCCAGCCTGTCACATATGTGGCCCACCAGTCACATTTCCATCTCCATTGGCACACACATCGCCAGGCGCCCACCATGTACACTACCACCAGACATTCCCCCTGATGACACGATGCTTGCACACACATCTCCATGCATCCTTCCCACATGCACTGTGCCCAAGGTGTACTCACCTGTTGGTCTGGAGGCCCATACCACAGTCCATACTGGGGTAGGACCCCATCCACCAGTCGCTCCAACTCCTCCGGAGTGAAGGCAGGGGACCTTTCCCCAGTCACATGGGCCATAGTAGGTTCCAGACACAGGTCACAGCACCACATGCAGTCTAAGTGTTGTCCTGTGGAAAGTCAGGAATCAAGTGAGGTCACCGGTGCTAATCAGCATTGGCCACTGTACTCCATAGAGCCCCATATTAACCAATGAGGAACTGCACGGCGGTGCAAGACCACCTTCCGCCATGACATCCAACGTCGCTGAGGTACCTCACTTTCACCTGTCCCTAAATACAGGACAGGCGGTCGCCATTTCATGGTGGTGGACAACGCTCAGATGATCCATAACTGTGTCATTGCCTAGAAGTGCACACTCCCACTGTCCCATCACATTATTGCTATATGTACACTGAGGTGGTGGTTCCATTGTACAAATTGTGACACCCTACTCACTCTTGTGTCCCTTAGATACCTACCGCTGCGGATGAATAGGGGGAGGAGACAACCCCCGTGTACAGAACCTTTGTGGACTTGGCTACACTGGAGGACAGGCACTAATATTCACCTATAGACTGGACAGGGCCACAATCACAGAGCTGTGTGCCCAATTGGAGCCTGAACTGATATCAGCTATACGTCATCCCATTGGGATCCCCCCTCTTGTGCAAGTGCTAGCAGTGCTCCATTTCCTGGCAACTGGTTCTTTACAAGTGACAGTGGGCTTGGCAGCAGGAATGTCACAGCCAATGTTCTCAATCGTGCTGGCAAGGGTATTGTCTGTCTTGGTGAAATACATGTGCAGCTACATTGCTTTCCCCCTGGGGGAAGATTTGGCCACTGTGAAGGCAGGATTCTATGCAATGGGGCATATCCCCAATATTATTGGGGCGATTGACAGTACACATATTGCGTTTGTCTCCCCCCTACCACAATGAACAGGTGTTCAGGAATCGGAAGAGTTTCCACTCAATGAATGTGTGCAAATGGTCTGCCTGGCGGATCAGTACATCTCCCACGTCACTGCCAAGTATCCTGGGTCGGTGCATGACGCCTTCATCCTGAGAAATAGCAGCATCCCAATGTGATGGCCCAACTACAGAGGCACAGGATGTGGCTAATAGGTGAGCCAGAGTCCCCACCCACTGTATGTAAGTATATGCCTTCAGGTGTTCTCCCCATAGCATTGTGCAAGGCTAATGTTTGTCCCTCAATACTTGCAGGTGACTCTGGCTACTCAAACCTATTGTGGCTCCTGTCGCCTGTGAGGAATGCCAGGACAGGGGCTGAGAACCGTTTCAATGAGGCACATGGGCGAACCAGAAGAATAATCTAAAGGACCTTCGGCCTCCTGAAGGCCAGGTTCAGGTGCCTCTATCTGACAGGAGGATACCTGTGCTACTCACCTGGGAAGGTCTGCCAGATAGTAGTGGCATGCTGCATGTTGCACAACCTGGTCCTCAGACGACATGTACCTTTTCTGCAGGAGGAGGAGACTGGAAATGCCCCTGAGGCAGCAGTGGACCCTGAGGAGAGTGAGGATGAGGAGGTAGAGGATGAGAATGTGGACCACAGGACATCATTCATACGTCAATACTTTCACTGACACACAGGTGAGACAGTGGAACTGTTCATTGCTCTGACTATTGATTTCATCTGTGTGACTGTAGCATGATGGCATTTACCTCCTTTGCATCTCAACTTACTGTCACCTATGGGTTGTAATTTTACATATGTTGATATGGCAACAGTATCCTGATGTGATGACTACAGACAGTTACAGGTCATTAATTGTATGCTATCACAGTGTTCAGATCATTTGCACTAGATGTGACTGTTCCCCTAAATGCACATTTTCAACACATAAAATACTATCAGTTGAGTTGTGTTCAAGGGTGTTTATTGTAGTTTTAGGAAATTGAGGGAAAGGTGCAATGGAATTGGGCCATGGTAGAGGAAAGTCCAGGGTATTTTCCAGTCTGTAGCACAGGTCCAGTATCCAAGGGGCCATAGGAAGGGAGCATAGGCAGTTCAAATTGGACAAGGTAACAGGGTGGGACACAAGGGGGACAATCAGGAGAGTCTCATTTCCTGGCATTGGTCTTGGTCTTGGCAAGTGTCTCTGGCTCCTGTCTGGGTAGCAGGGAACGTTTAAGGGGCGGTTCACCTTCTGCAGGGGGAGGGGTTCTGGTGGCCTGAGGGTCCTGTTGCAGGGCCTCCTGTCTGTTGAGACAGGGCCACTCACCTGAAAAGCAAGATGTCTGCAGGGGCGATGGTATACCCCCGACCTCCTGGAACACCTCTCAGCACTTCCTGGTGGACACAGAAACCCCAGCAGGAGTCCCAATAGGAAAGGGGGAGTGGAAGAGAAAGAGAGAAAACACTGCCATGTCTCGCCCGTCCAGCCAGGCACACTGTATCTTCGGGGGGCAGGTCATTGTTGACAGAGTGATAGTAGAGTTAGTGCACTCAACTTCCTTGAAACTGAATCTCTCTTTCTGATATGGGCACGGGAGCGGTAGAAGAACACTGGGATCCTCCAGCACTTTTCTTGGATAATAATAACTGTTGGCACAGTTAGTTAGAATCATGTCCCCAATGTAACACTGTATCCCGTAATTCTTTGGTTGGGACGTACAACTGATCAGCATGGTATAGTAAACCCTCTTTTTCATACACATCAATTGAACAGGGAACCTTGTGTTGGGCTACCTGTATTTTCTCAAGGAACTCTTAGGAAGTGCACACAGCCACGATTTTTTCTGGGGGTATAAAGCTTCTGACCTGTTCTAGCGCAACATCAGAGGAGAAACCCATCCTAGACAACGTGTCTGTCTTTTCTTGTGTAGTACTGGGCCTATAGGTGATTACGAAGTCAAACTCATTAAAGAATAGAAGCCAGCGTAATTGACGAGGTGTCAGGTCCTTGGTCTCTTGAAAAAAATGTAAATTACGGTGATCTGTGTAAATAGTTATGGTGTGTCTAGCTCCTAATAGGTGGTGACGCCATTCCTGGAAGGCAAGCTTGATGGCCAGAAGTTCCTGCTCCGCCACTGTGTAATTTTGTTCTGCGGGTAGCAATTTCTTTGAGAAGTAAGCTACTGAATGGAAATGCCCTGACTCAGGATCTCGTTGGGACAAGACACCACCCACTGCCATTTGGGAAGCATCTGCTTCCATAAAAAATGGCTGAGCCGGGTCGGAATGATGGAGAATGGGTACTTCAGTGAATGTGTTTTTAAGATGTTGGAAGGCTTTCTCAGCTTCTGCATCCCAGAGGAACTTAACCCCCTTTCCTAGGAGACAAGTTATGGGAGATACCATGGTAGAAAAGTGGGGCATAAATCTCCGATAAAAATGTGCAAAGGCCAAAAACTGTTGCACCTACTTGATGGATCTTGGGGCTACCCAATCCAGGATGGCCTGTACCTTGGATCTATCCATGGAAATTCAATCGGGAGTGATCACATATCCCAGGAATTCTACAGTTGTAGTGTGAAAATTGTTTTTTCCAGCTTGGCGAACAGATGATGCTCACGAAGCCACTGTAAAACCGCTCTTATATGCCCCGTATGTTCTTCAGTGGAAGACGAATAGATCAAAATGTTGTCTATGTATACCACTACACATATATCCAGAAACTCCTGCAGCCCTTCATTGATGAAAAATTGAAACGCTAAAGCAGCGCTATACAACCCGAAGGCCATCACTGTGTACTCGAAGACTCCGAATTTAGTTCGGAACGCCGTCTTCCACTCATCCCCCTTCATCACTCGGATCAGGTGGTAGGCACCCCGGAGGTTGAGTTAGTATGAATGGTCGACTGACGTACCTGATCTAAAAGTACCGGGATCAACGGAAGTGGATACCAATATTTTATGGTCAGTTTGTTCACTGCGCGATAATCTATACAGGCTCGCGATTCTTCTTGGGCACGAAGAACAAAGACGACGATACTGGTGATGTTGAATGACGAATGAAACCCTTAGCCAATAGATCATCTAGGTAATCTGGCAGGTATCGATTCTCAGGCTCAGAAAGAGCATACACCCTACTACATGGCAGCGTTACCCCTGGAATCAAGTCTATACGACAATCGTATGACCTAGGTGGCCTTCTGTTCACTAAAGACATCATGGAAGTCTTTATACAGTGCAGGAATGGCCAGTGTATTGTCCGGTTTGATAGCCGTACTATGTGTGGACCCACAATGCAAGGGTGTCACTAATAATGGTTTGCCTTGGTAACAGAAGTGCCAGCAATGTTTAGAGTCTAATGTCACTCTCCTTACTGCCCCGTCAATTTTGAGATTGTGTAACTGAAGCCAGGGTATCCCCAAAGTGGCTCCAAATACAGGGGTATCTATGAGGTCAAACTGAATTTGTTCTGTTTGGTTGTTTGCACAAAGCATGGACAAGGGTGTTGTTTGATAAACGATAAGCCCGGAGGACAATTCTGAGCCATCCACAGCTCTGACTGGTTCAGGGACGTCTTTTCTGACAGTCGTAATATTTAGGGTTTTAGTCAAACCCAAGTCTAAAAAGTTTCCGGTAGCCCCAGAGTCAAGCAATATGGGAATGACCTTACGAACCTTAGGGGACAACACTAACGTCACAATAAGAGTTAGATGTCGAGGTACTGGATTGGTGGTATTAGCCAGAAGATGTGAGACCATATTGAAAGAAGCGCTCAATAAAATGGTCTCAGAAGTTATCGAGCCACTCAGTTTTCCGCCTGGTCAGGAAGACAGAATTCAGGCCCTGTTACCGCTCCAATGGCTTTCTTTGGAGCAGTAGGCTTGTTAAGACATTCCCGAGTAAAATGCCCTGCCTTACCGCAGTATAAACACAGTTTAAATTTTTTCCTACGTTCTTTCTCTTCCTTAGATAGTGGGCCCCACGCACTGCCAATTTGCATGGGCTCAGGTGTATCATGAGTGGGAATGGTGGACTCATTTTTGTCAGTTTTGAGCACCACTAAGTGTGTGTCACCCCGGAATTTTTCTCCCTTATGTTCACTCAAGCGGTGATACAATCGTTCCACCAGGTCAATGAACTCAGAACACTCCGTAGGAGGTTCCACAATTTGGGCTAGAACATCCTTGAGATCGTCCCAAAGGCCACAATAGAAGAGGGAGGTCCTCTTCTCCTCGGGCCAGGTGATATAGAACAATGAATCCTTGTTAACTTGGTGCAAATTCAGCAACTCATTGTCACTGGCTTGCACGAAGAGGTGTTTGGCGAACAGCTTCCGCAAGGCTTCCTTGAACCGGTTGAAATCATACAGTATTTGGTCAATGCGCTCCACCAGCGGAATAGACCAATTAGCTGCATTGCGTTCCAAATAAGAGATAATAAATCTACCTTTGCAGCATCGTTGGGGAATGCAGCTGCCCGACACAAAAACTGTAGCTGGCACTGGTTACGAAAAATGTTGAACTTGGCACTATCTGCAAAACACCTTTCTGGAGGAGCTAAGGGCACATGGGTTGGTGTTGTGACCATTACCTGCATGGTGTGGTGGAAGTCGTTGGGCCTGAATCGGGTCTAGGAACATGATGAGATGGGTCAAACGGAGGGGCCTGTAGTACTGGAGATCTTTTTTTTTGTTTGACTCCTTCCCAGGGGGTGTCTTGTGGTTCATACCACTGTAGTTCAGTGTGCAACTCCAGGTTCTCTTGCTTTAAGGAAAGAACTTCCTTCTATAATCCCGCTAGGGCCCTAGTTAAATCTAATAGAGATGGAGCATCCTGATCAGCTGGTAAAGCCTATGCTAAACCTTTGAAAGTACCCATTGAGGAATCCATCGCCCAGGCAGCCCTGTATGTTGTGGCTTGGCTTTATGTTGAGACGGGCCACCCACCTGAAAAGCAGGATGTCTGCAGGGGCGATGGTATGCCCCCCGGCCTCCTGGAACACCTCTCAGCACTTCCTGGTGGACACAGAAACCCCGGCAGGTGTCCCAAAGGGAAAGGGGGAGTGGAAAAGATAGAGATAAAACACTGTCACATCTTGCCGGTCCAGCCATGCACCCTGTATCTTCGGGGGGGCAGGTCGTTGTTGACAGAGTGATAGTAGAGTTAGTACACTCAACTTCCTTGAAACTTAATCTCCCTTTCTGATATGGGCACGGGAGCGGTAGAAGAACACCGGGATGTTCCAGCACTTTTCTTGGATAATAATAACTGTTGGCACAATTAGTAACCCTGCAGTACCATAACAATAAGTACAGCGACACTAGGGCTGGCTTCTCGGAGATTCACTGTTGCACACTACAATTAGAACTGTGGTTGCACTTATAATGCCCAAGAAAGACAAACAAGTGCATTAATTATATCACATATAACTTTCCTGCATGCGTAGAGTGAAACTAAAAGGAACAAAAACAATCCAAGAAATACAAATGTCCACTCTGGATGTAAACAGTTAGGGTGGCACAGTTTGGTTTGGTTTCACTGTGTGTATGAAAAACCCTTCAAAAGCAAATTCCTCAAACCTGAAACACAGGCATGAATGACGCAATTTAAATCCAAGAGTTATGCTATTAGAGAAAGAAAAGTCACGTAAATGCTCTTTTAAAATTGCACTGTCACTTTTTGTAGTACTCAAGCAGATTTCCTGAAGCACATTTAGGCAAGTAACTACAATAATAATGTAGAATGTTCAGAAATGCATTTGTCTCTTCAAGATAAGCACTCTGCCAAAATACGAGGTCTGAAATACACCAGCTGTTCTAGGAAAGCGCAGCACTCAAAGAACAAACTCCCTGGAGAATACTAATCACTTAGCTGCAGTCTTTTCCGGAGTGTTGGAGGAATGCCTGGTGTCAAGTGGTACAGGAACGAAGAAAAGAATTGCCTCAAAAGTCCTGAATATGGGGATGACAGCAGGGGCTGGACTGCCAAATCAGATGCTGAGATCAGGAAGCAAAACAAAGCCAAGCAGGGAGACATGCTTCACTCTGCTATTTATAGCCAATCAGGAAAGCAGATGAGTTTCCACATGTGGATGAGTCACCACACCCAATTAGAAGCACATGTCTACACCTGCTCACATTAGCAAACAAGCATTGGTAAAACAGGCATTGATAAAAACCAATTGTGTAACACAGCACATTATGTTTACTTAGAAACATGAAGGTTTAACCAAGAACAGAGATATGATTTAACCCTAATCCCTGGGGATGCTGACAGATAATGCAGGAGGTACTTTGGGGATTCCTGACACTGCCCACTAGCTGCACCGGAAGTGGAGGGCTGGTCGATAGTTTGGTTAGTGTCAGGGGCCCGCTACTGTGCTGTTGATTCCCTCATGATGTTGTTGGCCATGTCTGCCAGCACCCCTGCTATGGAGATCATGGTGGTGTTGAGGGCCTGCAAGTCCTCCCTGATCTCCTGATGTTGTTCCTCCTGCAGCCGCTTGTTCTCCTGCATGTTGGTAGGGATCTGGCCCATCGTGTCCTGGGATTGTTGGTAGGCCCCAAGGGCATTGGTGTGTGCCTCCTGGAGAGTTAGTTCCCTGCGCCTGTCCTCCCCCTGGTGCACAACAGTCCTCCCTGTGTCCCTGTTTCCCCTTGCCCCTGTCCCCTGAACGGTGTGCCCACTTCCACTGACCTCAGGTCCCCGATTGTCATGGGCTCGAGGTGTGGACTGGGATCCCTGTACAGGTGGGCACACTGCTGATTGATGTGTCCCGGGGACAGAGGTGTGGGGACGCTGGGTGGGTGCTGTGGTGTTGGATACTGATGGGGGAGGCTCTGTGGTGGACTGGGAGTGGGCTGGGGTGACCGACTGTCCAGTGGTGCCTGATGGGCCAGGTTGTTGATCCAGATCTAGAAGTCCAGAGTCACTGTCATCACTGGGGGCATCTTCTGTTGGGGGACTGGATAGTCGTGGTGCCTCCTGTCTGCTGACATTGGCTGGGGCAAATGCGGGGATGTAAGTGATGTATTATGCTTCATGCCTGTGTCATATTGTACATCCCTATCTTCCCCTCTATCGTTGCTGTTGCTCTACCACCTTTGATCGTGTATGGTGATGTATTAATTCGCCATGCTCTGCATGCATTGGTGGTGGGCAAATGTAGGGCCGGAAGGGATGTGCATGCAGTGGGTATGGCATTCAGGGCTTGGCATTTAGGTTAGTTAATTATGGTGGTGCACTGTGTGGGATGGAGTGGAGTGATGAGTTTCAGGGTGAGGGGTGGTGGTGGCATGCAGGTATGGGGGGGATAGGTAGTAAAATTGACTCACCAGTGTCTAGTTCACCGGCAACTCCAGTGAGTCCCTCAGGATGCAGTATTGCCAAGACTTGCTTCTCCCATGCTGTGAGCTGTGGGGGAGGAGGTGGGGGTCCACCAGCAGTCCTCTGTATGGCAAGCTGGTGCCTTGCTGCCATGGAATGCACCTTCCCCCGTAGGTCATTCCACCTCTTCCTGATGTCGTCCCTTGTTCTTGGATGCTGTCCCACGGCGTTCACCCTGTCCACGATTCTCCGCCATAGCTCCATCTTCCTGGCAATGGATATTTGCTGGAGCTGTGCTCCAAAGAGCTGTGGCTCTCCCCTGACAATTTCCTCCACCATGACCCTTAACTCCTCATCAGTGAAACGGGGGTGCCTTACTGGGGACATGGGTGTTGTGTGGTGTGTGTTGATGTGAGGTTGTTGTGTAATGCGGTGGGGTGTGTGCTGTGGGCTACACGAGGGATGTATGGGTGTTTGTGGTGTGTGTGTCTAGTTGTCGCAGTGGTCTTGGTGTCAGTCTGGTGGCAATAATTTGTATTTGTAAAGGGTTGTGGGTAATGTGGGTGTGTGTTTTATAGTGCTGTCGGTGGGAGGGTGTGGTGTATGAGTGTCAGGTGTGTGTTTTTGGTATTGGCCAATGTTGTGTAGTTTAGTGTTTGGGTGGCTATTTTGTGCACGGCAGTGTGTACTGCCAATGGTTTAGCGCCACTGTGGTGATTCGTGGGTCATAATTTCGTGGGCGTTGTTTTGTTGGAGTAACAGTGTGGGTGTTGGTACAGACACTTTAACACTGTCCTTTGGGCTGGGGGATTTGTCTATGTGGCGGTATTCTGTTGGATTGGTGAGTGTGTGTCATAATATGGGGAACGGATATTCGCTACTGCAGCGGTATGTGTGCGGCCATCACGGTGGCGGTAAGCGGGATTTTAACACTTCTGGTAAATTGGCAAGTGTCAGGGTACCATGCGTGGTAGTGTAAATTGCAGGGAAGACTGTACCCCATGTGGCGCAGTCATCCACCGAGGGAACCATCCTGAATGGCAAGCACATTGTGAGAATTCCATGTTTTTCCTGTGGTCCCGTATGGGGAAACACAGCTTCCAGCTGATTTGTTTTGTGCGCTATCCGGAACAGAATTTTCTCTTGTTCTGTGGGTACCTTACCCATGATAGAATGTACTGTTTGTGGATTAATCCCAGTAGTAGCCAATTGGTATCCAGCAGGTGCTGGTGGTGCTGGACGCGCTGGTGTAGTATTCAGAGTTCGCCTTACGAACTGAACAAGACGTCTGTAAAGTGTTACCATATCAATATATAAGTTGCACAGATCAGCAGCCTGCATGTTTTGTATACGTGGATGAGGTGTGTACGTGGCAAACATAGGCCACGTTGGTCCGTCATTACCTAAGGGACCTAATCTTACGTGTTGTATTACATGTGGTAGGGCGCCATTAAACCAGTTCTGATGCTCCTGGTAAGTGAGCGGTATTTCATGATACTGGTATGCTTGGTACCGTTGAGGTACATTTGCAATTCTGTATGTGTGAAATGTGAACGTAGTGTTGTCTTCCTCAGGAAAGTGAACCCAGGAGTAAAATGTTTCTGTTTGATAAACTGCACTAGCTTCCACTATGAATGTAACATCGCCGTCCTCTTCTCTTAAGCCATGCCCCACTAAATATAGTGTTAATGCTTGTCTAACATTCTCAGGAATGTCTATGGTGTTAGCCATGTTGTGAAATGCGTAAAGAGATGGATCACCCAGTTGGGAGTAAAGTCCTTTTAATAGTTCGGGCACGAACAACCAACAGCCTAATTAGGTGCTCCCTGTTCAGCTGAGGAGGATCTTCGCCAAGACCATGGACGTCTCTGTATAATGGTACTTAGGGTACCTGTTGTATGTGAGACAGTGATAGTCAGGGTATGTGTACATTAGTGCCTAAACACCATAGTTGGTGGTGCCATGTCGTAGTTTGACTCTTGTTCTAGGCAAGACTGCTGGTTTAAAGATGACAGTACATATGTTTGTAGGTGACCATGCCTGTCTTACAACCTTTCGCAACTGTCGTCCCAACCCTCCCGGCTCACAAGCAGTACCTCACCAAAAACCCAAATAGTAAAAGGTGATTTATGGCAGCCTTTACGCATGGACTCAAGAGTGTAACATCTCAGGGAGTGTTGTAGTTAAACGGAGATTACCCCTTTCTCACATGTTTTCAATAGGTTTTATTAACAAAACTGCAATCTATGATAAGTTGCATGGGCTGCAACGATAAGGATAATGAATGATCCAAGGAACAGAATTGTAAAGATATGAGTCGTTTATATAAAGACCCCCACCATCTTGCAATAACATGGAATGACATGAGGTGTGAAATATGTCCTAATACCCTAATAATGTGAACCTAATCTCTAACCTCAAGAGAGCTAGGTATGTTAAACCTAATCTGCCAATGTGGTGTCCATGAGAAGAGCCCCCCAACCCTCATTACCTTGGAATAAGGTCTCTAGCTCAGTCTCCGTAGGGACACAACTGGGTCAGCGTTAAGGCGACGTGCAGCATCAATAGCAGCTATGGCATCTGGTCGGAATCCCTCTATCTGTCTAATTGAGGTGCATTTATACAGATCTGCTCAGACTCTTGACATAGGTCTTTTCCCTAACAACATGCTTGGGACGGCAATTTATGTAAACAATTCCCTCAAAGGCGTGAAGAGGGAAAGTACCTAATGTGAATACCTACAGTTTGTTTATCTCTGTTGCTTGATAGTGACGCCTTAGTGCAGTGGCACTGATAACATGAAATTAAAACATTGGCCTAACTAGAAACAAGGCAGACATCTTGAGATATATAATTAAATAAATGTGCTAAAATAGAGCAAACTAAGTAGGTTAAAAGTCACTGGGTGACGGGGGGCACAAGTATACAAGCCAGAAGGCTGAACTCCTGCTACCCATCAAAACAAGATAGGATTCACTACACAACCAATATTCATAGCCTTCTATAACCGAATGGGAAACAAAGGAATCTGAATAAATACATTTTTCACAATGGGCCTCAATGTGCTTTGCAGGGCTAGCATCAACATTTTTTAGGCTAATCCTGCAAAGCTCTGGACTAGTGTCAAAAATGTTGACGCTAGTTCCCCTAATTACTGCCATGGTGTGCAGTATCTTAGATATGGGTCACACATGGTGGCGTTAGGGAAGCGCTAAGGGGTGCAGGAAAAGTGGTGCTGCACTGGGTGCAGCACCACATTTCTTAAATCCGGCCCTTAGTTTTAGGCCAATTGAACAGTGTTATATCCGCATGCTTAGACTGGGCGCGTGGAGGGAATGTAGAATGAGGGGATGGCGTGATGGAAGCGAATGAGGAGAGACGGTTTCTGTGGGAGGTGGAGGTTGGGATGCTTTCTCTTCCAACGAACATTATTTCTCCACAATAAATATCAGAAACTCTTACCTTGCGCTCTGCTTCCAGTGTTTATTTAGCCACGGTATTGGCATTCAACACTGGCAACGAGGGACTTTCCTTCGCGTCTTTCAGGAGGCATCCCGACCCTGCGACCAGTACCTCGGCGGAAACAGTCTTTCTTTCTGATGTTACACCGTAACTGTGACTGGCCCCTTTCGCCCTTTTCATACTTTGGAGGGAAATAGTTTTCTTTAACGGTGTTTTACTTCTCGCTGCCGTTACGGTGTTTTCTGCTCGAGCGTCGTCACGTGCTTGGACTTCAGCCTCAAGCTCCCGGTTTCCAGGACAACGCGTCACGCCGTCATTGACTCTAACGTGCTTCAGCGGAGCGTCTGGTTTCCAGGGCAATGGCTCTCTGACTTCAACACGCTTCACCTCAGCGTCTGGTTTCCAGGGCAACTCCACACGGCACTTTCATTCCAATCTGCTATTGACTTTACATGCAGCGCAGCACAGTTTAGACACTTATACACCCAAACTCTACTTTCATGCAGCAGCAGCATTAGAGCTTATGTCCAGTGGAACATATGTGACAAGTTCTCCTTCTTTTGGATTTCTACAAACTGAGCCCGGTGTCCTGCTTTCAGAATACAAAGGAAACGCAGTAGTTTTACATTTCATTTCTAATTTCAGCCTGTTGATTTTGTTCTTCTGCGACAGGCACGCAATTTTCAACTGCGACAGGCACGCAAACTTACTTCTTTTGAACCTAACATCAGCCTGTTGATTTCGTTCTTCTGCGACAGGCATGGATTTTCTACTGCAACAGGCACTCAAACTCACTTCTTTTGAGACGCTGAATTGAGACAGTACATTTCTTAGTTTTTTTTTGTCTCCTCTTTTCTCCGCTAATAATGCAGAATGTTGCTGCTTCTCCTTTCTTTCTCTCAACTCCGGGTGATCCCCCAATCAAGTGGGGCAAGTGGAAGAAAGTGTTTGAGAGGTATTCTAGAGTTTGTGGGACTTCGCTTAGTACTGAGGGGAGAACTGCCCTATCACTTCATTGTCTAGGTACAGAGGGTCAAGAAGTTTTTGACCATCTCCCTGACATTCCTGACAGTGAAGCCATCAGTCTAACTGAGTATGAAATTTGTATTAGGAAATTGGACTTGCATTATTTACTGAAGCTCAGCACTATTTTAGAGAGGTACTATTTCGGTAGGAGACTGCAGTTTGATTTTACTGATTTAAGACATTTGGCTTCCTCATGCAAGTTTGGTTCTTCTATTGATGAACTAATTTGTGACCAATTTATGCTAGGTTGTAAAATTGATATAATATGTGATGAGTTATGGTTGTTGGATGATCCCCATCTAGATAAGGTGATTGTACTTGCGAAAAGAATCAAACACTCCTTGAAATGTGTTGAGGTTATGAAGAAACATGATAAGGAAGTGTCTGTGGTGAGGAACGGTAAACTTAAAAGTCCTACTCAGGGTATCGTCAAGAGGAAAACAAATTTCAGGTGTGGTAAAGAGGGGCATTTTGCTAATGATAGGGTTTGTCCAGCTATTAACAGTTCCTGTTCTTACTGCAAGAAGAAGGGTAATTTTGCTGCGGTGTGTAATCAACGGAAGTCTAAACAAACTGTAAACGCTATTGATAATCACACGGAAGATGTTAATGATTTCCAGTGTGGTCAAATTGTGTTACAGGTACCTGACTGCGGCGTCAAGGGCCCTGTAGATTATGTTTTGGTGGAAGGGGCAAAGACCTTGATGCTCTTTGATTCCGGTGCCAAAATCACAATAGTATCTAACCAGTTTTTCCAGGAACAACTAAGAGGGAAGGTCCTATTATCTGAACCTGATATTAGACCATGCGCATATGGTGGAGAACCAACAGAGTTGCATGGTTACTTTCTAGGCTTGCTCGAGTATGGTCAATGTTTTGCTTCGGGCAACATCTATGTTTCAAAAAAAGGGGACAGCATAATTAGTTGGTGGCATCAAAGAGATTTGAGGGTCATGCTTGACCCCAACAGTTCTCCTCCTATAATTCTTAAAGAGCAGTCTTGTGTTGGAGAAGTGAGAAATGTGAATTCTGATATGGTGACTGCTCTTTATCGTGACTTTGGAGACCTTTTCAGTGACAAAATAGGTTGTATGAGAGGATATGCCCACAAGATTAAGTTGCTTCCTGGTTCCATTCCTTTCCGCAGTAAGGTTCGGAGTGTACCTTTCTCCGTAAGGGATGACCTTCAGGCTGAGTTAACAAAATTAAAAGACCAAGGAGTAATAGAGGAAGTAGAAGGCACAGAGTGGTTGGCTCCCATTGTTATTGCAAGAAAAGCCAATAACAAGATTAGACTTTGTGTGGATCTTTACAAGCTCAACAAGTGTGTTGTGGTCAACAGGTATCCTCTTCCCAATATTTCCGAATTGCTGTCCATAGTCCCAGGAGCTAAAGTTTTTTCTACAATTGACCTCACTTCAGCTTATCATCAAATTGAATTAGATGGGTCGTGTAGGAACTATACAGCTTTTATTACTCCCTATGGTACTTTTATATTTGTTCGGTTCCCTTTGGTCTAATTTCTGCTGCCTCTATATTTCAAAGATTGATGGAACGTGTGTTGAAAGGAATATGTGGTGTGTGTGTACCAGGATGACATACTGGTATATGGTAGAGATACTGAGGAACATGAGGCGAGACTTAAAGAGGTTCTAGGTAGAATAATGGGATGTGGTTTGACTATAAAAGCTGATAAATGTAGGTTTGGTGTGAATACCATTGATTATTTAGGGCACACCATTTCTGGTGAAGGCGTATTGCCCAAGAAAGAACTGGTTGACTCCATTTGTTGCCTTTCTTCCCCCACCTCGAAAGAAGAATTAATGCGATTCCTTGGCATGGCTGAATTCTACAATAAGTTTGTCAAGAATTTTGCCAGTTCTTGTTTCAATATGAGGAGTTTGTTAAAGAGAGGGGCTGAGTATACCTGGAATGAGAAATGTGAGATGGAGTTTTGTGATCTCAAAGAGTCACTCGCAGTGGCACCTGCATCAAGAATTTTAATCCAAACCTCTGTTCCATTTTGACCACTGATTTCAGTGGTAAAGGTTTAGGGGCTGTCCTACATCAAGGAGGGTTGAATCCTGAAAACACCATTGCGTTCATTTCTAGAAGTCTTAAAGGCGCTGAGACCAAGTATTCCGTAATAGAGAGGGAGGCTCTCACTGTCTTTTGGGCCATTAAGAAATTGAAGAAGTTTTTGTGGGGAGGCTCTTTTGTCGTGAGATCTGATCACAAGCCATTATGTGAAGTCTTTTATTCCAAGGTGATTGATGCGGTATCCAGTAGAATCACTAAATGGATTGTTGGACTACAGGAGTATGATTTTGTTGTAGAATATGTTCCTGACTCTTACAATCTGCCGGCTGATGTCTTATCCAGATTAGTTCCCGCGGAAGCTAAGGACCAAAGAGATGAGAACTTGGATGATGAGTTGGAATGTTTTGATGGTGTGTGTGAGATTAATTTTGAAATAATCCTGGAATCCAAATGGCGTGAAGAGATCTTGGAAGATGTTGTCTTGCAAGAGGTCATCAAATTGTTACGAGATGGTTGGAAGACAAAAAATCAAGGTAGTGATGGAAGTAGTGAATTTTGGAATGTAAGGAATGAACTAGTGTGTGGTGATGATCTACTAATGAGGGGTACAAGATTGGTTCCTCCCTCAAAGGTGAGAGCTCAATTGATAAATCAAGCTCACGACAGTCACATGGGCATTTCAAAGACTAAAGAGAGGTTACGTTCCTCCTATTGGTGGCCGGGTATGGATATTCAGGCTGAGAGGGTTGTGGGAGATTGCCTTCTGTGTGCTGTGAGTGAGAAAGCCTTGAAACCTAGGGTCCAACCCATGGTGAATAGGGATGCACGACAGGTCAGAGGCAAGACATTGCTTTAGACATTTCTGGACCCATTCATGGTAGTAGTATGACTGAATATGTGATTGTGGCTATTGACATGTATTCGAGGTGGCCTGAGGTATGTTTTACTGGGAGCATTGAGATGAACAAAGTGATGGAGTTCATTAAGGATTTGATAATCAAAGAAGGCATTGCCTCTACTCTCCTCACAGATAATGGGGTGCCGTTAGTTTCTGGAGAAATGAATGATTTTTTGAATGGATGTGGAATTAAACACAAACTGTGTGCCCTGTACCATCCAGAATGTAATGGCATGGTAGAACGTTTCAATTGAGTCCTCAAAGAAACTATCTCCATTGCTAAAAACAATCAATTGAATTGGAAGAAGGAGGTGTTGAAAAAGGTCTATGTATATAGACACACTCGTCACTCGTCTACGGGTCAGACACCTTTTGCTCTGTTTCGGGATAGGCGTGGTAACACTGGTTTGGAACCCAATTGAGTCAATTATCTCCTTGATGGCAGAGGTAGAGTGGTGATGAATGATAGTTGGATGCAGAGGGAACAGGAGAAGAAGGTGAAGAGTAAAATTAATTTTGATAAGACACATGCAGTGAAGAAAACTGTGATTAAGGTTGATGATTGGGTTCTTATCAAGAATCCTCTCATGAAAAGCAAACTGGCTGGTCCTGTGAAGGTTGTGAAACTATTTACCAATGCCGTGAAAACTGATGACAATAGAATTTGGAATTTGAATAGAGTTGTTAAGTATGGCGGTGATCACAATGACTTGTATAAAGATGATATGCATAGAAATGCTTTTGATAATTCCTCAGAGAATCCAGACTTAAGGAGACTGAAAGATTCCGCTGAAGCTTCGCCAAGGAGTTTGGGAGTGAGGAGATCAAACAGACTTGTCAAGCTACCTTCGCATCTCAAGAACTATGACCTGTTGTACAGAGTTTATGTTTTTTGATTATTTTTTTTTTTTTGTCTCACATTGAGGGAGGGAGAGGTGTTATATCTGCGTGCTTAGAATGGGCACGTGGAGGGAATGTAGAATGAGGGGGTGGCGTGATGTAAGCGAATGAGGAAAGACGGTTGCTGTGGGAGGTGGAGGTTGGGATGATTTCTCTTCCGACTAACATGATTTCTCCACAATAAATATCGGAAACTCTTACCTTGTGTCAGGATACTTCAATTCGATTTCCTCAGAAGCAGAAGATAACTCCTCAGTCCCGACCCGAGCTACTCACAACGAATATTAATCCTTCGTGCTGAGTACCCCGGAGGGGGAAAGGGGAATGGGATGGTAGAGAGACTGCCACAGAGATGATGAACGCCAGTACTCAGTCTGCCTCTTCACATCTAAGATTGGATACAGCACCTGCAAGAGTCACAGTCGCAATTACTAGGGACATACAACATCAGTTTTTCACTTTCTACTCTCAACACTTAATTCTCTTTAATTCTATTATTTCTTCACTCACCCTGAGTTCTCTGTAGCCTTGCTTCTCTCTATAAATGATAGCTCTTCTTAAAAAATGCTTATTACTGATTCTGGAAGAACTTCTCAACCTTTGTTAGAGATTGGTTTTATGTTGCTATATATATATATATATAGTTGGTGATAATGCGTTCTTCAAATCAGCTGATGTTATTTAATTTCTCCTGTCGTATTGTGACTTCTATCAATACTTGTATTTGTAAATGCTTGTTTATTAAAGTTTGTTTCTCCTTTCTTACTTCGACATTTGTTGATAACTTGTATTTGTAAATGCTTGTTTATTACAGTTAGTTTCTCCTTCCTTACTTCGACATCTGTCGATAACTTGTAGTTGTAAATGCTTGTTTATTTAAGTTTGTTTCTCTTTTAAACTCTATTTTGGTTTATTACCATTCAATTTGTAAATGCTTATTTGTTAACAGTTCGTTTCTCCTTTAAACTTGGCCTTTGTTTATAACCTTGACATTTGTAGATACTTGCTCTTTTAAAGTTCGTTTTTTCTTTGACTTTAATATCTTAAACAAGAACCTTGTAAACATAGGGTTAATTCATACATTAACTCTGTAGCCTTGCCGACTTCCACGGAAACGGTCTACTATCAAACTCTTCGAATAAACCTTGACAATATTTATCCGTTTTCTGTAATATAATCTTCAAATGTAATTTTACCTCACAGGAGTTTCTGTTCTAAAGCGCGCTCTCTCTCCACACAGCTGATTCCTGTCAGACCTCAGTTGAAGTGCAAGGCTTCCAGCTGGAGAGCTCGTAACCTAGCAACCAACCGATTGCAAGACTAGAACTGTAACTAACCTTCAGGACTCACAGCGGCCGTCTTGGATCTTCTCTTCTTGATTCTTCCTTTGAAATAAGCGCAAGATTACTCTGCAAACCTTCTTCCAGTTTGGGCTTTGCTGTCTCCACTGAGGATATCTCTTTGCTTTTCTCATGCACTTCTTTGATTTGACTTGGCAAGTTTGTGTGGTCATGACACCTTGCGCTCTGCTTCCAGTGTTTGTTTAGCCACGGTATTGGCCTGCAACAAACAGCTTATGTGATGTTGATACGGGTGCTGCAGAAGACGCTGAAGAATTTGAAAAGGGATCTTTGGTGTTGGCAAAGTACCCAAAAGCAGTTCATGCCAACACTGGAGCCAGTGTCAGAGAAGGAGAATTGGCAAATGTATCCATTGGTGGTTTATAGTACATGATTCCATCCGTTTGTGTTGAATTTGAGTAATATAGCTCGAACTTTAGGCATTTCTTATCGTAGATGCAGTGACAGGTACTAAGTAAAAGTTCATTTTCCACCCACCCCAAGCTCAGAGAAGTGTCATCACTGTTGTTTAAAATTTGTAGAGGTACATCCTGATTGGCAGTGAGAGGGGTTCGGGAACTACCCTGGAGTTCTCGTGGTTTGCTCTGCAGGACTGGCCACATGGTGTAACTTGACATTGTAAATTGAAACAAAGAGGTTTCCATAGAACCAGGCAGCGGTGGTAGTATGACAGCTCTGTTACCATGTATTCCCAGGAGCGGAACCGGTGCTTGATATAAAGGGCCAAAATAATTTTTTACAGCAATCTTTTCTCATACTAGATCCCTAGCCTTTGGAATCCAGCCAGTTGGTGTTCTTGGTGAATCCTTCATTCCCAAGGTGGCAGCACATGTAGATGTGTTTTCATCACAGAACTGCTGTAATTCCTCAAGACAGTGACACGTTCATTTATGTCAAAAGGTGTGTTTGCCGCTACTGCACCAGAGCCATCAAGATCTGGCACACACATAGTTATGCCAAACAATACCTCATATGGGGTACGCCCTCCAAAAGACCTTCCAGGCAGATTATTAAGTGCTCTGTGAACTCCATACAGGTGGTTAAGCCAACTACGACCCATACCTAGTACTCTTGTTGTAAAGGATTGCTTTAAGTCTCGGTTTTTCCAACCCACAACCACGCTTCCTTCGGGTTGGTAGGGAGACGAGAAATGAAGTTGAACACCCATTGTTGCCATGGTGTGCCTGAATGCCCTAGAGGCAAAGGCAAGGCCCTGGACTAATGGAATGCCACAACTGCATATGTCCCGATGAAGACTTGCAGAACTTTAATAACAGTTTGAGCATCAGCTGATCGTTGTGTCCATACCCATGTGAGCCATCAAGATCTGGGACATACAGAAGTATGCCGAACAATACCTCATATGGGGTACGCCCTCCCAAAGACCATCCATGCCGATTATTAAGTCCTCTCTGAACTACATACAGCTGGTTAAGCCAACTACGACCCATACCTAGTACTCTTGTTGTTAAGGATTGCTTTAAGTCTCAGTTTTTCCAACCCACAACCAGGATTCCCTTGGGATGGTAGGGAGACGAGAAATGGAGTTGAACACCCATTGTCGCTATGGTGTCCCTGAATGCCCTAGAGGAAAAGGCAGGGCCCTGGTCTAATGGAATGCCGCAACTGCATATCTCCCCATGAAGACTTGCAAATCTTTAATAACAGTTTGAGCATCAGCTGATCGTTGTGTCCATAACCATAGAAATTTGAAGCAAGAGTCAACAGCGACTAATACGTATTTGTATGCACCATCAGTTGTTAGGGCACCACAGTGGTCCAGGTGCACATATTGTAGTGGTTTGTTGGAAATTAGCAGAGGTATCTGCAGTGGGCACTTCACAGTGGACTCTTTGACTTGTTGGCAGATGTCCCAACAAAGGATATACTGTTTGGTCTGCTTATACAGACCTGGCCACCAGTAGATTTTTGGAAGTAAGGAAATAGTAGCCGTCACACAGGAATGGGCAGAAGCAACCCCTCGTGCTCTGCTTTTATGAGATTTAATCTTTGGTCTTGGTTGGGGATTACACGATCACCTACCCCTGGTATTGTTGCTAATGCAATGTTTTGGGTGCTTAGACCGTATGAATATTTAGCTGATACGCCTTTGGCAAGGACTTGCCATCAGCTGAAGCTTTCACTGCAGCTAGTGTTTCATCATCCAGCCTCACATGAGAGCGAGTAATCGTAGCAGCAGAAGCCGTTGCTACTGCTGACTCAGCTGCTTCATCAGCCAAGGTGTTTCCTACAACATGTATATTTACACGTTGATGGCCCAATGTGTGTACTACATGGACGTTTGGTAACGTTTCCTTCAGATCTGCTACTGTCCCCCACAAAAATCTGTGTTTGATGATTTCCCCTTTGTAATCTCTGAACTGATTTTGGCGTCAGTAATGCAGATATTTATTAAAGGACTGTACGCAATAGTACGAATCACACACAAACAGTGTCAATAGTTCAGGATCTGTATATTCCAGTGAAAATATTAGAGCCTTAGAGATTTACGCTAATCCTGCAAAGGTCCGAATTAGTGTAAAAAATGTTGATGGTAGTTCGCTAACTACCGCCATGGTGCAGTGGATCTTAGATACAGCGCACACATGGTGGCATTAGGCGGATGCTAAGGGGAGCAAGAAAAGTGGCTCTGCACTGGGTGCTGCACCACTTATCTTAAATCTGGCACAAAGTGTTCAGCAGTGGAATACAAATGTGATTTGTATGCTATTGGAGCGTTATCACCATCATTGAATCTTGTTGTGAGACTCTTGCTGTTTGAACGAGACTGCTGGGTTCGAGGTGGCAGTACCACCGCTTTTGGGTGACTGAGTCATTCCTTCATCAGTTGGTGGCTGTCGTTCCTACCCCTCTGGCTTGGTAGCAGCACCCCACCCAACCCAGAAAGGAAGAGTGATTTGTGCCAGCCTATCGAATGACACTCAGATGACCTCTCAGGGAAGTCGCGGTGAACGGATCTTACACCTTTCTCTCATTGGCAAAAGGTCTCATACACACACAGGCAATATAGAGATGCAGGATGGTTTTCACTACATTTATTGAAAAGACTGCAATCTCTGATAAAATATATGATAAAATATATGAGGTGCAATCATTAGGATAATGAGGAATAATAAAACTAGGATTGTGATGATTAGTGAGAAAAGGATGAAGAATCCCAATATAATGCAATAAACATGTATTTAGAATTCCTACCTAATGCCTAGAATCTAGCTCCTTAGCTAGAGCACAGCAATGTGTCCATACATACTCTATGAGAGTAGCACCATCCCCATTACCTTAAAAAGAAGGTCTGTCTTCCGTCTCCTTTGCTGGCATTTAGAGACAAGGTGGAGGTCAGCTGTAAGGTAGCATGCAGCATAGATGGAAATCCAGTCTGGAACAACCCCTCTCAGCCCTCCATTGGCCTACATGGTGTTTTTATAGGAACACGTTTTCTTCTGCGAAATAGGCTTGACGTTGGCATGTGGTTAAGTGTTAGACTGCACATTCATGTGGTGGCAATACCAAACATTATCTTGTGTTGGTCTCGTACTATTCCCTGTCAACCTTGAGCAAGGAACATGATGAGAAATGTTGTGCATAGTAATAATAAAAACGTTCTCACAGAATAGCAACTTATTATGGAAAATACAACATCGTCACTAAAAGCAAGCTATTCTAAAATGAATAAAAAATAATAATGAAAACACAGCATATTATCTAAGTAACAGGGCACAGACCACAGGCCGAAGCTGAAATGTATGTGCCTGAGTAAGGTACTACAATGAACCCACAACAGTCTTACACAGGTGATTCTGATGGCACCAGCAATTACTCTGATGACCAAGTTTGTTTTGTTATCATGTTTTGCTTCAAGCTGCAATGCTCTAAGGATGCATGTATGTTCAACTGTTCAATATTTGCTAGAAAAGTCTGAAAGTATTAAATCATAAAGTGGTTTTATATGTTGTGCGTGATCTGGAACGTATGTTCTGCTAAAATTGAAAAAGCCCAACAATAATTGTAGCTTTTTAATAGTGTTTGGTGGTTGTAACGATGTACTTTTTTTCAGAAAGTGGGGCGCCAGGCTCTTTCCTTCATGTGATTACTTGTATCTCAGAAACAGGACACTGAGAAAAGCAATTTTTGTCTTCTTGAAATTAAATTTGTAGCCTAGTTCAGCAAATCCCACCACAATGCGATCCACCCATCTTAGGTATGTGACAATGTCATCATCTGTAAGATAGATATCATCTACATAGGACAACGCCTCAGGTCAATATTGTGCAATATTGACGTTAAACACACTGAAAACAATCCAGGACTATTCTTACACTCCTGTGGGAGTCAACAAAATGTTCTTTGAGAGCCAAGTGCATCTAAGGGGCTTAGATTCCATCTTATAGGTGCTAGATTTTGGTAGAAACAAACGTTGGAAATATCCATGGTTGTTCTGTATTTTTGTGCACTATATTTTTAATAAGTGCTGTGTGCATTTTTTATAGCAAATGTGCATGTGTGACTGTTTAAATGTCTGTAATCTGAGACTATTCTATATGAATGGCCCGGCTTAGCTACTGGGAACAAAGGTTGTTCATTGGTGATACGCAGGTTTCTATTACACCCTGTGTGAGAAATTAGGTCTTTGGTTGGCAGTCAGGATACCCCCTGTCCAAGCAAGGACCCTCACTATAGTCAGGGTAAAGGAGAATCACCCTATGGTAACCCCGCTCACCTCCTTGGTAGCTTGGCACAAGCAGGTAGGCTTAACTTCAGAAGGAAGGTGTAAGTATTTGTACCAACACACACAGTAACCCAGAGAAAACACTACAAAATGAGACAACACAGGTTTAGAAAAATAGATAATATTTAGCTAAAGAAAACAGTGAGAACACTGTTAGCGCACAAAAGTACCTGGGTAGGGTCAAAATAAAGCCGCCCGGGCGAGTGTATGTAGAAAAAGGCTAGTAATGCGTAGATTTCTCACCCTCAAGCGAGAACGTGCGTCGTTCCTCTTTGGGTCAGGTCAGCATGCATCGTTTCTTCTCTCCCGCAAGAGAGGCATGCGTTGATCTGGACGGGCACCTCAAGACCGGGCAGGCTTTGTGTTTATTTTCCGCACCCAGCGCTGTTTCGTCGAACCCGGTCGCATGGTGTCAAGAAACAGCGCTGCGTGGGGGCTTGCTTCGTTAACAGCAGCCACTGTGGGTGATGCGCATTATTTCTTCAGCCGTGTTGCATCGATCTCCCAGCCACGATGCAGGTGAAGCGCCGATTTTAGCCTCAAGGCCGTCGGCGCATCGTTTCTCAGCCGTGAGGCGGGTGGTGCATCAAGTTTAACCGCCTGGTGGTGTTTGCGTGGATTTCTGTCCTTTTCACCAGCTGCACCTTTCAGGGGCCCCAAGACAGATTAGGGTACCACTTGGCAGGAAGGACTCTCAGAAGAAAGTTCAGGTGCTGGCAGAGAGATGTCCCTGAGACTTCAACAACAAGAGGCAAACTCAGTTCAAGCCCTTGGAGATTCTTCACCAGGGGGAAGTCGCACAAAAGTCAGTCTTTGTCCTCTCTCAGGCAGAAGCAGCTACTGCAGCAGGCCAACCTAGCAAAGCACAGTCACAGGCAAAGGGGCAGTGCTCCTCCTCCATCTTCCAGCTCTTCTCCTTGGCAAAGGTTCCTCTCGGTTCCAGAAATAATCTAATTTAAGGGGACTGGGTGCTCTTCTTACACCCCTTTCTGCCTATGAAGTACGACTACTTCAAAGAGAAGACTTTGTTGTTTACAAGATCCTGCCTTGCCCAGGCCAGGCTCCAGACACACACCAGAGGGATGGAGACTGCATTGTGTGAAAGCAGGCACAGCCCCTTCAGGTGTGAATGACCACTTCTCCTCTCCCCTCCAGCACAGGTGGCTTATCAGGATATGCAGGCTACACCCCAGCTCCCTTTGTGTCACTGTCTAGAGAGAGGTGCAAACAGCCCAACTGTCAAACTGACCCAGACAGGAAAACCACAAACAAGTCACAGCATAGTTTAAGCAAGAAAATGCTTACTTTCTAAAAGTGGCATTTTCAAACACACAATCTACTATACTAAAATATGTATTTTAAAATTGTGAGTTCAGAGACCCTAAACTCCACATTTCTATCTGCTCCCAAACAGAATCTGTACTTTAATAATATTTAAAGGCAGCCCCATGTTAATCTATGAGAGAGATAGGCCTTGCACAGTGAAAACCGAATTTGGCAGTGTTTCACTGCCAGGACATACAAAACACAATTAGTATATGTCCTACCTTCAACATACACTGCACCCTGCCCATGTGGCTACCTAGGGCCTACATTAAGGGTTCCTTAAATGTAAGAAAATGGAGGGTTTAGGTCTGGCAAGTGGGTACACTTGCCAAGTAAAATTGGCAGTTTAAGCTGCACACACAGACATTGCAGTGGCAGGTCTGAGACATGTTTGCAGGGCTACTTGTATGGGTGGCACAACTAGTGCTGCAGGCCCACTAGTAGCATTTGATTTACAGGCCCTGGGCACCTCTAGTGCACTTTTCTATGGACTTACTAGTAAATCAAATATGCCAATCATGGAAAATCAATCAACAGTACAATTTACACAGTGAGCATATGCACTTTAGCACTGGTTAAAGTGTCCAGAGTCCTAAAGCCAGCAAAAACAGGTCAGAAAAAAATAGAAGGAAGGGGGCAAAAAAATTGGAGATGGCCCTGCAGAAGGGAAAAAGTCCAACACCCTGGTACTGAAGATGTGTAAGTAGTTCTCTCACTGGTGCTTTAGCCTCATGTTTAACGGGGTATTGTGGTTGAGGTTTTGGTGTCAATCTAATGGGTATCAAATGGTAGGAGGAGCCTTTATTGCATCCTACATGATTGTGATACAGTGCTGGAGCTTGTGCTAATGCCCAATCTACTGTGTAAGCTTTTCCTAATTCTTCAGGAACAAGGAATGAGAATGGCAGCATGATGACAACTTCCCCTTATGGGAGTCTATAGACAAATTCAGCTGGCCAATCATTTTCTGCCATGTGGATATCATAACTCAATGTTAATCTTCCCCAAAATACTACTTGTGTGCTCTATGTCTTTCTCTATTTCTATTTTCGCTTTGTAAACCCTGTCCGGACGGGGGGGCGAATGGGGGAGATATGCCTGTCAGCAGTTTTGACTTCTAATAAGTTGTTAGTAGCTGTCACATCCAGAAGCTCTTGAAGATTCTGGTGAACGTTTGTGACCCCTGCCGTGCTATCTAGCTGAGTCACTGCCCACGTCCGGTTCTTGAGTAAAGTTCTCATTCTGTGTGGCATTTTTAACTGAAATTTCTGCCTCTTTTTTCTTTTTTAATTGTTGTTTCTGTTGGGGGAGTTTCTCGTCCTTGTTTATGGAAACTTCAGATGAGCGTTGTGAGTCTTTTCTCGGTTTCAAACACTCGTTTTGTTGTTCTGAATGCCCTCCTCTCTCACTGCGTTTATCCGGTGAGTCCTGAAAGGAATGAGAGTGGCGTATATCAGTATATTGGTATCTATCAGGAGTTTTTAAAGTGTCCCTATTTCTAAAATTATAGCATTTCTCTGATGTCTCCAAACGCTGAGATCCTCGTCTTTGTTTTAGACTCTCTTTATTCTGTTTTTGTTTATCCCAGAATTTTTAGAACTCTCTATGAATTGCTTGGTAGAATCCTTATTGTATTTACCTTGTAGTTGTGGTTTATCTGGTCTGGCTCCCAGACTATCCTGGCCTATACTAGTATGTTTCTTTGCGATTATCTTTGGCAGCTCACGTTGTTGATCCTGTACGAGAACATCCCATAGCCGCTGGCGTACTGCCAATGCTCCTGCTTCCTTTTTAAGATTACTCAATATTATTGAGGATACTGTGGTAAAATTGCCCATTAATTGCTTCCCCAAGTCTAGGGCCCGGTTAGGCCCGAATTCATCTTGAATCTGCTTTAACACTTCCAGAAGATTCGCAGGTGTTTGTGTACCATGTACAGTAGTGTAGCTGTGCAGTTGTCCACTGATGGAAGTATCACCAATGGCAAGCACATTGCGAGAATTCTATTTTTACCTTGGGGTCCTGTATAGGAAAAAACTTCCTCCAAAGCGTGTATTTTTTGTGCTAACAAAACGGAATTTCTTCACATTTGGTGGGTACCTTACTCATAATTGAATGCACAGTGGCAGGGTTAATGCCCACTGTGGCCACATGTGGGTGCACTGAAGCAGCCTTTGCTGGGGAGGTGTTTAAAGTTTGCATTACAAATTGTATTAAGCATCTATACATTTCTACTAAATTAGTGTAGAGGCGGCACACTTCTGCTACTGTCAGTGTACCTGCATTTGGGTGTGGTGTATGGGTAGTCAATTCCGACCAAGTACAACCGTCATTACTTAAAGGACCTAATCTAAAATTCGATGGTACATGTGGTAGGGCGCCATCAGGGCAATTTTGGTGTTCTTGATAAGATAGTGATATTTCTAAATACACATAAGGTCTATAATGTGCGGGTGCATTTGCTGGAGTGTAGTGATGAAATGTGTGTGGGTTCTCATCTGCTGCTGAAAAGGTGACCCAAGAATAGAACATTTCAATTCTGTATGCAGCATGAACCTCAACAACAAATGTAACTTCTCCTCCTTCATGTGTGAGGCTATTTTTTATTAAATGTGTTGTGTGGGGGAGTCTCATGTTTGCTGCAAGTGCGACCCGTTGTTGGTAAACCATGTTTAAGGTAATATTGTTCAGAGATAGAAACACCAATTGAGGAGATCCTTATGAAAGTTGAAGCTTGAACAACCTACAGCGTAAAGTAGATGCAACCTATCTAGCTGAGGTGGATATTCCCTAATACCAAGGAGGTCTCCGTGTAAGGTAATTAGAACGAGACTCCAGGATTTTGGGCAGCAGCACCACCGAGCGTGGGGGACTGAGTCTGATCCACATCGTATGATAGCTGTATGATAGCTGTCCACCTAAACCTTTTGGCAGCTACCAGCACCTCACCAGAACCTGAGAGTGAAGGTGATTTGTGGCAACCTATCGCATGACAAAGACTCCTCAGGGAAAGTAATGCTGGACTAGACCTTACCTCTTTCTCTCAGTTATACACGTCTCAGACATGCAAAGACAAACAGAAGCAGGATTTGGTTCAATACATTTTATTGAAGCAACTGCATTCTATGTAAAAAGGCGTGTATTGCGTTTATCAGGATAATGAAACACAACACTATTAGCACGGTGACCTGAAAAGTGAAGCAGAGAAGAAGTCCCAAAATACTGTCACAATCTTGATTCTAAAATCCCTACCTGAATTACTAAGATTCTACATGAGAGCGATAGCAGTGATAGCTCTTATCTGCAGGTCTAGTCCCTGAAGGGAAACACAATCTCCATACATGCGCTACAGGTAGAGAAGAGGTCTGTTGATCTGCTGGAAGAACGGGAGTCCTCCCACTTGGATGAAGAGAAGGCGCACAGTTTCAGCAGAAACCGCGACAACAACATGCGGCATAAGATGGCTGGCTGGGTGGAATGTCCCCTCTGATGTGGTGAGCATAGTGTGGTGTTTTATAATAAAACATACTGTTTGTTCTAAGAATTTTCCTGATGTGACAACATGTATTTTTCTGTGTAGGATAGACATTGTACTCTTTGGACTGGCAATACCAGGTAAACTATTGTGTGCAGCCTTGGGTTGAGCACAGGATGAAAATGTTGTCTGAAGAAATGAATAACAAATTCTCAACAAAAAAAAACCTGTGTAAAATGCCTGGAGCTAAACTAATGTGCCTGTGTAAATGCTAAAATAACCTTGTGACACAACTTTGATAAGGTGCAGAGACTCACAGTAGGTACAAGGCCTCCAAGGTGTAGAGACTCACAATAGGTACAAGGCCTCCAAGGTGCAGAGACTCACAGCCGGTAAATCACCACCAAAGGGCAGGCACTATGATGGGAACACACAAGTCAGTCTCTTAACTTGGTTCCTAGGAGATTCACTTCAATCTCTGGAAGCAGGGGTTCATAGTGGTGATGGGACACTAAATACAAGTTGTCACAGTGATGTCACACTTGCCCGCCTCACCCATGTAGTGTTTTGTTGCTCTCGATCGTGCCATTTTGGATGTTCTGCTTCTTCCAGTCAGAAAGAGCAGCAATGCAGAGACTCTGGTGTCCGCCTAGCTTAGCAGCAGTAAATATCTCTTGGCAATGCACTGCACAACTGGGGCTCGGCCTCTGGCACTGCAAGATTCTCAGTGCTCCAGGAACTGTGCCTCATTATTGAGCAGTGCTCAGCTCATAGTTTTTGTCCTTGCTGATAGGAGTATGAACCTTATCCATCAAAAGCAGACAACCATAGACTTGATGGAGCATTTCTTGTATGCTCTCAACTTGAGGTTGACTGTCTTTTTCCCTGAAGGATTAACCAGGAAGTTAGGCAACAATCACACATCGAAATTTACAGTGTAACTAATTTGGCCACACAATGAAAACCCAAATGGGTAATAAAGGTAAAGGGTTTTATTACAAATTGTCTCTCACGATAATATAAACAAATCTCAAAAATATGCTGTAGAGACACAGAATAACCAACCATGGGGTAACCAAATCTTCTGAAGAAATTTAGAAGTGTTAGCATAAGGCAAATCAATAGTTCAGTGACAGCACTACAAAAGATTAACAAAAGAATCTGATGTTGTGAAAACAGATGGAAATCCTTTGTAAGTAAATGCCTCCTTGGCATGGTTAACCCCTGACTTTTTGCCTTTGCTGATGCCAAGTTATGATTTAAAAGTGTGCTGAGGCCTGCTAACCAGGCCCCAGCACCAGTGTTCTTTCCCTAACCTGTACCTCTGTTTCCACAATTGGCACACCCTGGCATCCAGGTAAGTCCCTTGTAACTGGTACCCCTGGTACCAAGGGCCCTGACACCAGGGAAGGTCTCTAAGGGCTGCATCATGTCTTATGCCACCCTGGAGACCCCTCACTCAGCACAGACACACTGCTTGCCAGCTTGTGTGTGCTGGTGGGGAGAAAATGAATAAGTCGACATGGCACTCCCCTCAGGGTGCCATGCCAACCTCACACTGCCTATGGCATAGATAAGTCACCCCTCTAGCAGGCCTTACAGCCCTAAGGCAGGGTGCACTATACCATAGGTGAGGGCATAGGTGCATGAGCACTATGCCCCTACAGTGTCTAAGCAAAACCTTAGACATTGTAAGTGCAGGGTAGCCTTAAGAGTATATGGTCTGGGAGTCTGTCAAACACGAACTCCACAGCACCATAATGGCTACACTGAAAACTGGGAAGTTTGGTATCAAACTTCTCAGCACAATAAATGCACACTGATGCCAGTGTACATTTTATCGTGAAATACACTCCAGAGAGCATCTTAGAGATGCCCCCTGAAAACAAACCCGACTTCCAGTGTGGACTGACTAGTTTTACCAGCCTGCCACACACCAGACATGTTGCTGGCCACATGGGGAGAGTGCCTTTGTCAATCTGTGGCTAGTGACAAAGCCTGTACTGGGTGGAGGTGCTTCTCACCTCCCCCTGCAGGAACTGTAACATCTGGCGGTGAGCCTCAAAGGCTCACTCCCTTTGTTACAGCACCCCAGGGCACTCCAGCTAGTGGAGTTGCCCGCCCCCTCCGGCCCCACTTTTGGCGGCAAGGCCAGAGGCGATCATGAGAAAAACAAGGAGGAGTCACTGGCCAGTCAGGACAGCCCCTAAGGTGTCCTGAGCTGAGGTGACTCTGACTTTTAGAAAAATCCTCTATCTTGCAGATGGAGGAGTCCCCCAATAGGATTAGGGATGTGCCCCCCTCCCCTCAGGGAGGAGGCACAAAGAGGGTGTAGCCACCCTCAGGGCTAGTGGCCATTGGCTACTAAGCCCCCAGACCTAAACACACCCCTAAATTGAGTATTTAGGGGCTCCCAGAACCTAGCAAGATAGATTCCTGCAACCTAAGACGAAGAAGGACTGCTGACCTGAAAGCCCTGCAGAGAAGAAGGAGACACCAACTGCTTTGGCCCCAGCTCTACCGGCCTGTCTTCCCACTTCAAGAAAACTGCAACAGCGACGCGTTCCCCAGGGTCCAGCGACTTCTGAAGCCTCAGAGGACTACCCTGCATCTAACAGGACCAAGAACTCCCGAGGATAGCGGCCCTGTTCCACAAAGACTGCAACTTTGCAACAAAGAAGCAACTTTTAAAGACAACACGTTTCCCGCCGGAAGCGTGAGACTTTGCACTCTGCACCCGACACCCCCGGCTCGACCTGCGGAGAAACAACACTACAGGGAGGACTCCCTGGCGACTGCGAGCCCGTGAGTAGCCAGAGTTGACCCCCCTGAGCCTTCACAGCGACGCCTGCAGAGGGAATCCAGAGGATCCCCCTGACCGCGACTGCCTGCTTTAAAGAACCCGACGCCTGGTAAAGACACTGCACCCGCAGCCCCCAGGACCTGAAGGATCCGACCTCCAGTGCAGAAGCGACCCCCAGGTGGCCCTCTCCCTTGCCCATGTGGTAGCTACCCCGAGGAGCATCCCCCCCCCCTTGCCTGCCTGCTTCGCTGAAGAGACCCCTGGGTCTCCCATTGAACTCCATTGCAAACCAGACGCCTGTTTGCACTCTGCACCCGGCCGCCCCCGTGCCGCTGAGGGTGTACTTTTTGTGCTGATTTGTGTCCCCCCCGGTGCCCTACAAAACCCCCCTGGTCTGCCCTCCGAAGTCACGGGTACTTACCTGCTGGCAGACTGGAACCGGGGCACCCCCTTCTCCATTGAAGCCTATGTGTTTTGGTCACCACTTTGACCTCTGAACCTGACCAGCCCTAAGCTGCTGGTGTGGTAACTTTGGGGTTGCTCTGAACCCCCAACGGTGGGCTACCTTGGACCCAACTTTGAAGCCTGTAGGTGGTTTACTTACTTGCAAAACTACAAACACTTACTTCCCCCAGGAACTGTTGAAAATTGCACTGTCTAGTTTCAAAACAGCTTATTGCCATTTGTGTGAAAACTGTATATGATATTTTGCTAATTCAAAGTTCCTAAAGTTCCTAAGTGAACTACCTTTCATTTGAAGTATTACTTGTAAATCTTGGACCTGTGGTTCTTTAAATAAACTAAGAAAATATATTTTTCTATACAAAAACCTATTGGCCTGGAATTGTCTTTGAGTGTGTGTTCTCATTTATTTCCTGTGTGTGTACAACAAATGCTTAACACTACCCTCTGATAAGCCTACTGTTCGACCACACTACCACAAAATAGAGCATTAGAATTATCTCTTTTTGACATTATCTAATCTCCAAAGGGAACCCTTGGACTCTGTGCATGCTATTTCTTACTTTGAAATAGTACATACAGAGCCAACTTCCTACATCCTTCAAAGAGCCTAGATTATTGCAAAAATGTAATTCCATGTAAGGACATAAGGGGAAAAGGTGAGGAGCAAAAATAGGACAAAAAGGATTTGGAAAAATGAAAAAGAAACCGGAAGGGAAGGAGTCAGCATCTCAGAAGTTTGGTCAAGAGTCTTCTTCATAGAAATTCAAGTGTAAGCCTGAGCCACACTCAAAGAAGCATGGGGGACGAAGGGATAGTCAGAGGTCTGTACCTCTCAAAGTCCAAGAAAATCTAAGCTGCAGTCATCCATTGTGAGTGTGCAAAAAGTCCATCAGGTAGCACCCCTCGGATCTTACTATCACATGCTTCGTTGTATTCTCCTGTCCAACGGTAACTTGTAACATCATCACTCGATTCCACAGCAGTCCTCAGAACGTGGTTGTCCTTGGTCTTCTGGACATCATTTGCAACATGTATGAATATGGGACAATCATCCTTTCTCTCGCTGTCTCTGTGTCAAGGTTCTGCTCCCAGACTCTCTATGAGTAAAACAATAGCACATCTATTCCCAAACTAACATTTCGTGAGAGTGCTCCTGCAATGAAATGACATGTTAGCTGAAAACCAAAAACAGTTTCTCATGTTAAAGAAATTCAGTCCTAGGAATGTCAAGTTAATAATAATATTCACTAATGCACTTTTGATAGCAAACTATACAGTGCACCTATTAATTCTGCATTCATATAATGTCACATATTCAATTTTAATTTCGCATTGCAGTTAATATAAATGAAATACAACTGTTAATAAATGTACTTCAATATAATGGTGAACTACATTTCTCAATGTTAGCCATAAACATTAGTGCACACATTATATAGATTCTTATCATTTCTAGTGCAAATACATTCAAATAACATAAGAATGATTACATAAATGTATCATGTGATCATATGTCACTTAATAAATGAAGGTACTCAAAATGCATTTCTCTTACTACTACAGTGAATGCACTTCATACTTGAGTTTATGTGCCCCACTTTACATTAGAATATTGGAATGTCAGGAGCTCCATTGAAAACAATGGAGTGCTCTGGGCTTCTAATGGCTGGTAGAAGCCTAGAGGTCCACCATTCCGGTGTTGTCAGGTTCATAGCTGTTGCTATGAACAAAGGCTTCACCGAGCCAAAGGGGATTCCAGTCCCCTTGGGCTCGGTGAGGCCTTTGTCTTATTTATTAAAACATTCTTCCCTCTAGTGGCGGAATGTTCTAATAGCCTTGTAGCCCTCCGTAGCTGGGCTATACCGGCATTAAAGTGCTGCTCCCTTGTTAAAGGACCTCGCCTTCGGCTCGGGCCTTTAACACTATAGCGGGCCTTTAATGGACAGTATAGCCTGCTACAGTGGGCTATAAGGCTATATTAGTTCAATATTAGTTCACACATTATGCTCTATATTATGGTCACATATAGATCAACATTGTGACGTCAGGGGTTGCAGCAAATCTAGTCTTCACTAGACTGCATGTAGTAATCACATTCCTCCACGGACCCAGTACTGGGGCTGTTGGCTCAAATCCAACTGTTCAGATAAATTAGAACTTCATCTCAAATTTTAGAGCACTCTGTACACTGAACGTTTATTGATCGTGTGTGCCACAACTCCATGGCAACAAATCAGAGGAAAACTGGAACTCCTATTCTGTGATTACTTCTAGATACCTCCTGTAGCCAGGCAGGTGTTGCTGGCAGCACAGACCTGAGCCTGTGGGCATGGGCAGTGACCCCATTCCTTTGGTGCAGGTGTGCAGCAGTGGCCCTACCTTTGGGTCCCTGTGTTGCTTTGCTGTTGATACATTCTGCTGCACGTAGAGAAAGAGGAAAATGCCTCCCAGGATTGTTTTTGTGCAGGAAGGTGTCCCTTCCAGCACAAAAATAATCCCACATTCACGCACACACTCTTCCACCGTGGTGCAAGGGTGCTTGCGTTGGCGCTAGGCAGCTAAGAGAGCGCCAGCCCAGGGGGAAAACAAGAAGTGCACCTTCTGCCATAGATACCGCACATTCCAGCCCTTTCGCTTTGACACCGGGCAGCGCAGCACGGTGACTATGCCCTGTGCCAAATCCCCATAAATATGCCCCTTAGTTTATCTGTTTAAGCCGCACCCCTTCCGGAGGCGCCCACTTTTCCATCCCACGTGAATCCCTGTGTTCTCTTCCCTCTTCCTAGTTTATAATGTCATTCAGGGGGAGGAGACCAGGAAGTGTCCCTCAGTGGAGGGGGCGACGTCAGCCCCACAGCTGCGTCATGGCGCGTTACAGGCCTGGTAGGTACATTAATAAATGCTTCTAGTGTAGTTGGGGGCACTTAATTTCGCTACAGACAGTTCTTTAAATGGGCCGGTGCTGTCCGTACTGAGTCCTGGCACTTTTTTTTATTTTGAGAGGGAGAGCACCTGCACTTCTCAAGAAAGAAGCAGGTACTGTGGTGCAGAGAACCTGCTCTTAGATCACCACAGAAGGATACAAAGCACTTTGCGGGTTGTTCTTTGTGTCCACTGCATGCACCGCTCTCTCACTAACACTGAAAGATAATTTCACATTTTGCGAAAGACAGAATTAAAGTTACATGCATGCCTATTTGATGCTCAAAATTGACAACAAAAATGCTAATGGAGATGCCGGGGATTGAACCCGGGGCCTCATACATGCAAAGCATGCGCTCTACCACTGAGCTACATCCCCTGGTGCAGGATGTGGGAGTCGGTGTTATTCTCAGCTCAGTGCACAGGGTGTCTCGGTATTTCCTTCCGCTCCTGGTTTTCTGGCCGGACCCCCGCACCGCTTCCCACACACACTCCCTCTCCTTCCCCATCCACCGCTGCCTCCGGCTCCTGCTCCACACCTTCTGCCCGCCCAGGCTCCGGGGAGCCTCGCACCGTGCCAGCCGAGGGACAAGGGGGACAGAGGTCCCCGTTAATTCCAAGCCCCCCCTCCTGCACTCACTCTCTGCACCCCCTCCTGCACTCACTCTCTGCGCCCCCTCCTGCACTCACTCTCTGCACCCCCTCCTGCACTCACTCTCTGCACCCCCTCCTGCACTCACTCTCTGCGCCCCCTCCTGCACTCACTCTCTGCACCCCCTCCTGCACTCACTCTCTGCACCCCCTCCTGCACTCACTCTCTGCGCCCCCTCCTGCACTCACTCTCTGCACCCCCTCCTGCACTCACTCTCTGCACCCCCTCTTCTGCCCAGCATCACCCGCCCTCCTCTCGTGCACTCCCCCCAACCACGAGCTGCCCGGGGAGGAGGGGGGAAGTTACACACGCACCTTACCGGGTAATTAATGAGAAACCTTAGAATGTGCCGGGTTGATAATGGTCTCACCTTATAAGAAAGACGGTAGAAGCAATAAAAACTATAAAAAGAAAAAAAAATGTCCTTCGAGCCGGATTTGAACCAGCGACCTAAGGATATCAGCTTCACCACTACAGTCCTCCGCTCTACCAACTGAGCTATCGAAGGTACACGGTGATCACGGGTGCCTCATGTTTTGTACTCATTCACGCACACCTGGTGATCCTGCTGAAGCAATGGAGATGCAGATCTGTGTTTTAGAAAATGAATTGAACACCAGATCACTCCAGAACTACTAACACACACACTCGGGCATGGACTTTCCTTTCATTCACCAAACTAATGCATTTTGGGAGTTGTAGTCCTGCACTTCTTCTGATACAATTGAATAAACACATCTGAAAACAATGGCGTGTCAAAGGGGTCAAAGTGCATTAAAAAAAATATGAGAACAGTGATGATGCGACCATTACGGTGCGTTCAGTGAGTGTGGGTGCCCGGGTGTGAAAAAAATTTGAAACCTCCTGTTCGTTTTTGGGTCTTTCACCTTCAGGTATCTACATATAAAATAACGTGCAGCTTAAATGTAAAATACATTTAGTTAAAATATTTTTAGTGCCAAGATGTTCCAGCCTCTGACAGAAAGCACTGTGAATATGTCAGTCATTATTTTAAACTTGCATTAAACACACTATAAGAAAGACTGCTACAAAATATGCAAAAGCGGTTAAGATAAAATGGTGATTCCAAAATGTAGATTTTAGCAATATTCAGACTGTACATAATGCAGTTTTTATATATATATATATATCAGTCCTTTAAAAGCACACACTTGACAGCTCAGCTAGTAACTCCCTTGCAATACCACTCCAAAACTATCAGTCTGTGTCATCAGGAAACTCCAGTGGCTCCATCAGTTAAAGCCAATACTTGCATTTCTTTCAGGCCAGCATGCAGCCTGGCAGGAAGACTTGTTTTTTATTTAGATATTGCCTTTGGGCGACGTTACTCAAAGTACGGCCTGCGGGCCGCCAGCGGCCCCACGGTCCTTCCTTGGCGGCCTGCGGACACGTACAGGAAACACCATATAATAATGGCCGCAGTATATAAACATAGAAGAGGGCCGCGGGAGCATGCACAATCGTGGCTTCTTTGCGCATGCTCCCGCGGCCCTCCTCTATGTTTACCTACGGCGGCCATTATTTATGGCGTTTCCGTGACGATCCTGGAAGCCAAAGCCCCATAAAAGTCCGCGCTTGCAGCTAACTTTTACGGGGCTTTTTCGTCTGCTTCCTGTCACCGGCTCCACGTCTGCTGCCCGCCTGCCTGCCGTTCTACATTTGTGGCATCTTTACAGTGCTTTATTGAGGCAGGTAAGGCTCTTTGGTTATTTATTTATTTGTTTTGAATGTAGTGTGTGTGTTACTGGGGTAGGGGTGAGAGCAGATGGCGCTGTGTGTGTGCGCTGTGTGTGTGATACTGGGGTAGGGGTGAGAGCAGATAGCGCTGTGTGTGTTACTGGGGTAGGGGTGAGAGCAGATTGCGCTGTGTGTGCGCTGTGTGTGTGTTACTGGGGTAGGGGTGAGAGCAGATGGTGCTGTGTGTGTTACTGGGGTAGGGGTGAGAGCAGATGGCGCTGTGTGTGTCATACTGGGGTAGGGGTGAGAGCAGATGGCGCTGTGTGCAGATGGCGCTGTGTGTGTGATACTGGGGTAGGGGTGAGAGCAGATGGCGCTGTGTGTGATACTGGGGTAGGGGTGAGAGCAGATGGCGCTGTGTGTGTTACTGGGGTAGGGGTGAGAGCAGATGGCGCTGTGTGCAGATGGCGGTGTGAGTGTGATACTGGGGTAGGGGTGAGAGCAGATGGCGCTGTGTGCAGATGGCGCTGTGTGTGTGATACTGGGGTAGGGGTGAGAGCAGATGGCGCTGTGTGCAGATGGCGCTGTGTGTGTTACTGGGGTAGGGGTGAGAGCAGATGGCGCTGTGTGTGATACTGGGGTAGGGTTGAGAGCAGATGGCGCTGTGTGCAGATGGCGCTGTGTGTGTGATACTGGGGTAGGGGTGAGAGCAGATGGCGCTGTGTGCAGATGCCGCTGTGTGTGTTACTGGGGTAGGGGTGAGAGCAGATGGTGCTGTGTGTGATACTGGGGTAGGGGTGAGAGCAGATGGCGCTGTGTGTGATACTTGGGTAGGGGTGAGAGCAGATGGCGCTGTGTGCAGATGGCGCTGTGTTTTACTGGGGTAGGGGTGAGAGCAGATGGCGCTGTGTGTGATACTGGGGTAGGGGTGAGAGCAGATGGCGCTGTGTGTGATACTGGGGTAGGGGTGAGAGCAGATGGCGCTGTGTGTGTATGGGGCTGTGTGTGTTTAGCAATGTTTTGAAAAAGGGGGCGGGTGGTTGTGCCCCCTATAAGCCCCACCCACCCCCGCTGTCACTTCAGTGCGGCCCTCGTCCGCAAACCATACTGCATTTTTGGCCCCCGAGAAAAAGTTTGTGAGTATCCATGCCTTAGGGTCTCCTTTTCGATTTCAGAAAGTGAAGATATTCTTCCAAACAGAACAGTGGCACTAGGTTCGAGGGGTATCGAGCAGTCTAATTCATGGCGAGGAGGTAAAGAGACTTCCTCAGGTTTCTGAATGAACTGGAGCTTCCTGTATGCCGCTAATGGTACCACATTCAGTTCCCTTGGTCTTGGAAGTTTCCTTAGGAGCCCATCAGTCTTCTGTGATGTAACAAAGTTGATGACAAATTTGGAAAAACAAGAATATGGTTCAAGTCTATTGTGGCTGATCAGCCAAGGAAGTCCTAAGATCATAATGTGGTTAGGAGAGGTGATGAGGTTAAAAGATAGGATCTTTTGATGTTTTCCAAAGGCCAACCTTAAGGGAGGGGTCATCTCTTTACCAGGTCCAGAGTTCAATGGTTTTCCATGTATTTTATGGACCTGATCAGGGGGTTCCTTGGGGGTTTGGGGTATTTGCCTTTCTTGTGCCCATGTTTCATCCAGATACAACCCGCTTGCCCCACATTCCAATAAGGCCAACACCTTTTCATTCTGTCCATTAGGAAGTTCCAGAAGTATGGCCAAGAGGAACAGGGGAGTAACCAGTTCTCTGGAGGAACAAGTACAAGGGTTTCCTGACTTTCCCATTCTCCCCCTTCTTACAGAGGACAGGATCTAGAATTTCCCTGAACTTTCTGTAGACTTGTGGGACAAATGGTGATTAGATTACCAGAAGAGATGCAGCACATACATTATCCCTGCCTGCTTCTATGTTCTCGTTCTGCCACAGACAAAGCTTCGCAAGCTAGCCCAATTTGCATAGGCTCCTCTCCTGAAGATGAAGGATTCTCTAGAACAGGAGTGTCAATCTTTAGATCTCTGAGAGAAGTCGTTCCTGGGGTTTGCTGAACCAGTGCCCTCAGCCTTTCATATCTGAGTTCATGGAGTCGGTGTTCAATGGACAGGGCCTGATCCATTAACGCTGCCATTGTTTCTGCAACGGGCGAATGTACCAGTTCATCTTTTATTTTCTCACAAAGGCCCCAGTGAAAGAGAGTAACCAGAGTCTTTCAGTTGAAGTCTCTAAACCAGGACTTTCAATCATCCGTTTAAAGGGTGCGAGAAAGGTTGCATAGTCAGAAAGGCTCAGGTCTTCTGTGTCTGCCAAAGGGGTTGCCCATGCGAATACCAGGCCTGATCGGGTGCTGATCAGATGCCCCATATTGGAAAGGGGTAGGCAGGTCATATTTAATATGGCCAGAATGGTAATAGAAAATCCTGCTTATTGGTGAAGTTAGATTTTATATTACTATTTTAGAAATGCTACTTTTAGAAAGTGAGCATTTCTCTACACTTAAATCATTCTGTGCCTTCCAATCCACGTCTGGCTAGGTTTAGTTGACAGCTCCCTTGTGCATTCACTCAGACAACCCCAAACACAGGATTCTCAGTCACACTTGCACACATCTGCATATTGAATGGGTCTTCCTGGGCTGGGAGGGTGGAGGGCCTGACACTTACATGTCAAAGTATAGTAGCCTGCACTCACACAAAGAACTGCCACACCCCCTACAGGGACCCTGGCAGACAGGATGGAACTGAAAGGGGACCTTGTGTACTTCTAAGCCATTCTTTGAAGTCTCCCCCACTTCAAAGGCACATTTGGGTATTTAAACAGGGTCCCAGACCCTACCAATTTAGACACTTTTTGGGGTAGATACCCTACCTCACAGACACAACCTGGGAAGAAGACTCTGCACCAGAACCTGCAACCTGCCAAGAAGAACTGCCTAGCTGCCCAAAGGACTCACCTGACTGCTTTCTGAGAAGGACTGCTGTCCTGCTGTTGCCCTGCTGCCCTGCTGCTCTCTGGGTGTGCTGAAGGAGTGCTCTCCAAGGGATTGGATAGAGCTTGCCTCCTGTTCCCTGAAATCTCAGAACCAAAAAGACTTCACTCCTGCAACTGGACTCCTCGTGCGGTGAAAATTTTACGCAGCACTTACCAAAAATGATGCACAGCCTGCATCACAGTGAAAATTCACAGCATGCCGAACCGCAACGACGCAGCCCCACTTCGCGGCGGAAGATCGACGCAGTGCCAGCGTTCTGACGGGAACTTCGAAGCACGGCCCTACTGGATCGACGCAAGCCAAGCTTGAACAACGCAGCCCGACTTCCTGAGAGGAATCGACGCAGCGCCTTCCGTACGGTAGAAATTTCCACGCAACACTCACTGGATCGACGCAGCACCTGTGTTTTCGCTCCGCAAGCCCAGGATACCACGCATCATCCCCGGGGCGTCCGAAAAACCTGCAACCCTAAGAGGATCCAAGTCCGCACGCCGTATATCGACGCAACGTCTACCCTGCGTGGAAAATAACTACGCAAGTCTGTGTGCAAAGGGGCAAAACCGACGCACACCTCCCTGTTTTCCACGCATCTCCTCCTCTGCAGTTCCTTGCGAGTATTTTTGATTGCAAACCAGGTACTTTGCACTGCAAGAGACACTTGTTGTTTTTAAGAGAACTAAAGACACTTTATATTGCTTTTACAGTGATATTTCAACATATTCTTATTGCATTTTAATCGTTTTGATCTGCTTTTATCCAGATAAATATTATATATTTTTCTAAACACTGTGTGGTGTACTTTTGTGGTGTTACACTGTGTTATTGCATGATTTATTGCACAAATACTTTACACATTGCCTTCTAATTTAAGCCTGACTGCTCAGTGCCAAGCTACCAAAGGGTGGGCACAGGATCATTTGAATTGTGTGTGACTTACCCTGACTAGAGTGAGGGTCCTTGCTTGGACAGGGGGGTAACCTGACTGCCAACCAAAGACCCCTTTTCTAACACCGAGGCAGCAGCATCCCGTGCAGTGCCAGGAGTTGTAGCACCAAGAGCCACTTGATCCACAAGGGGCGGCTCATAGAAAGCTTCTTGTAGCAACCGCAGTCTCAATGTGCACATCCGTTTATGAACCCTCATCGAGAACACCAACAGACCTGCGTCCAAAGAAGGTACGTGTTGCATGGCAAGACACTCTGCAGGTGCATGTTCGAATGGGCACCACGAACATCAAAAGACAGGCTGCACGCAATTCAGAACCGGTCTGAATGACAAAAAGCAATTGGACTCCAGTTCTTCCAGGAGTGGTGCTCCAAAATACTGCATCATCTGTTCACGACACAGTTGGGCTGGTGGAAGCGCCATCAGTCCTCCTTGTTGAGATGGGGCAGCCATTGCGAAGGAAAAGCAGCAACAGCAAAATGCCGCTAATTAATGCCAAAGTAACAGGGAATCCCCCAAAAACACTCGAAAAAATTGAGTGAATGGCTGAACGCCAAAGATAGAAGAGAATGAGCTGACAAAATCAGAACCAATAGCCTTAAATAAATTAATAATTCTGGCTGTGTTAGATGTGTTAAAAATGCAACATGTTAGTTCACCAAAATGTTTTGGAAAGTTGGTATTTAAAAGGGACTGTATCTCTGCAGATGATCTCACCACTTAGAGAGCATAGGACTCGCAGGCACATGTGAGTGACATGTGTTTTTGAAACAATAGAGCCTTCAGTCTGCTCAGCTTGTCAAAATTTACATTTGAAGAAGCAATGTGAGGCCACATTTCTGCTATATTTATCTCTCACATGGGGGTAGAAGCATGTTTCCGCAACAAGTCAAAATTTGGGAGACCAAAACTACGTAGGTAATTCCGGCTTGCATCCCACAACAGCTTTCTTTATTCAGCATCACATAACTCCCATCCAAGAGCACCTGGAATGTTGGACGAATCAAAGGGACAGGAACACCCTTCAGATAAAAAGCTAAATTTGCTGCTGAAGCATTACACGCTCCGTGCAAGGGCAGCTGTTTGAAAATCATTGAATGGCTCACATACGTCTCGCATTCACTTTCGCTAAGAAAGACCTCTTTCACGCCATTGAAACTTGCGCGCAAAGGCTAGCTCCCACACCTCATGGATGTAACTATCTCTTAACTCCTGAAATTTGGCGACAGGAATGTGCTTCAAACATGAGGTGAATTGAAGTGTTGAAATGGGCAGATTAATAACCCAGTGTATTAACCAAACTGCAGATCGTATTTCCGCCCCAGTAGAAGGCAACTATTCTAATTTTTTGATATTGAGCATAATATAAGTCACTTCTTTCTTAGTCATTATTTGTTGCTTCCGCGCCAGGTTAAAAGCAGCAAATAGGTCCCTGGAGCTGACGTATTACCAGGGCAAGCAACCCTTTTTCAGAACTTGTAACGTCCAACCTAACTGCATAATGGACCTAAGTTGACTCTGTCCATGGTGTAAAAATGACATATCATTTTGTATGATGTCAATTGCAGATGAAACAATATTGTTAAGTGTGTACTTGCGGTTCCACAAAGTGTTCATACTAATATCTACAACGGCTAAAGCTTTTTGCAAGTTTTCCTGATCTATCTGCCTCAACCGGGCGGCTGCTTCTTTTTGGGAAAGTTTCCAAATTTCATTGTATATTGCATATAAGAAGCGTTTTGTGCATGGTTTTCTAGGACCTAACAAGAAGTCTGTTTTTTCTGACAGGAGACTAACATGTTCTTTAAAAGCTGTTAGTGTGGAGGATTTCAACTATTATTGACATAGTTTGTCCACGCTATATGTAGTGATGATACCAGATCGTTGTTGTGACATGTAACAAGGGTCAGGTCGGCTCACTTTAAAACACCCTGTGGAGTTTACAAAATGCACATGACAGCCATTTCTGTCCACTGGCCACAATAACCACCCTTTGGGCCCTAAAAGTGTTGAAATAAAATTTCCATTTTGGACCCACCTGTTGGGCTGTTCCTCAGTGACATTTACAATCTTTTGCCATATATCAAATTTAACTGGTAAGGAACACTGGGCGTATTCAATTTCTTAATTTTCATCATGCCTAAACAACTTACTTGCTGTATAGTTCCATTTAAAAATATAATTTGCAACGGAATAAGGAATGCTCTAAACAAGGCTTCCCATCCCTGTATTTGCCAATCTCTAGTTCCCCCCACACCATTCAAGTCAATCGACTTTAACCAATATTCGTAGCCTTCTATAGCCACCTGGGAAACAAAGGAATTAGAATAACTTAATTTGGTATCTGTTAACAGAATGTTCTGCAACTTCATATGTGGCAATTCAAAATAATAAGACTCAGCATTTTTGTCATCATTCCCAGTAAAATATGCAAACTTTTTTACATATGTTTTGGAACTCCCACTGGCAGAGTTGGACAATTTCCCCATTGTGTATAATTATAAACAGTTCTCAGGTGCTGGCTGTATATATAAAGTTATGTTCATAATGATGGTAAAAGAAAATTTCCCCGTAATTTGCTGTTGTTTAATAAACATCTTCACTTTCAAACTCAATATAATATACAAACTCAGAAAGCATAGAATCAACTGTTTTTATATCCCAATCATCAGAAACAATCCATGGTGTTATTATATAGTTCATAGAAACTTTCAATATATGGAATATGAATCATTTCCATCGGACCAAAGATATTCAATGGTACTTTATCCCAAACAATCCCATCAGGAATCGGTATACTGAAATGTTCACTAGGGACAAGTCGCTTCGGACCGTAAATGAGGATAGGTAAGGATTCAAAACCTCATCCCCCAGTTCAACTGCAGAGCATTTAGGAAGATAATGACCATATATCAGCAAAAAGAAAATGATGACAAAACCAATCCAGAGAAGGAAAGCAAGTAAAGTTAACAGAATCCACAAATAAGTCAACGGGTGAATTAGATAGTTAGTTTTAAGCCAATTGAATAGCTTACGTGATCTTGATACAGGTGCTGTAGAAGACGCTGAAGAATTTGAAAAGTAGTCATTGATGTCGACAAAATACCCAAAAGAAGTTGGCGCCAACACTGGAGCCAGTGTCGGAGAAGGAGAACTGGCAGATGTAACCCTTGGTGGTTTGTAGTAAATTATTCCGTCAGTTTATGTTGAATTTGAGTAATACAGCTCAGAACTGTGGACATTTCTTGTCGTAGATGCAGGTACTAATGAAAGTTCATTTTCCACCCTTCCCAAGCTCGGGGAAGTGCCAACACTGTTGCTTACAATTTGTAGAGGTACATCCTGATTGGCAGTGAGAGGGGTTTGGGAACTACCCAGGAGTCCTCGTGGTTTACTGTGCAGAACTGGCCACATGGTGTAACTTGACATTGTCAATTGAAACAAAGCAGATTTCTTTAGAACCAGACAGCAGTAGTAGTATGACATCTCTGGTACTGTGTATTCCTGGGACTGAAAACGGTGCTCAATTTAAAGGGCCAAACTCCTTTTTTACAGCAATCCTTTCTCGCACTAGATCCCCAGCCATTGGAATCCAGCCAGTTGGTGTTCTTGGTGAATCCCTCATTCCCAAGGAGGCAGCACATGCAGACGAGTTTTCATCATGGGACTTTTGCAATTAGTGCAAGACAGTGACACGCTCATTTATGTCAAAATGTGTGCCTGCCACCACTGCGCCAGAGCCATCAAGATCTGGGACATACATAGCTATGCCAAACAGTACCTCATATGGGGTACTCCCTCCCAAAGACCTTCTGGGCAGATTATTAAGTGCTCTCTGGACTCCATACAGGTGGTTAAGCCAACTACGACCTGTACCTAGTACTCTTGTTGTTAAGGATTGCTTTAAGTCTCATTTTTTCCACTCCACAGCCACGTTTCCCTCGGGGTGGTAGGCAGATGAGAAATTAGGTTGAACACCAATTGTCGCCATGGTGTCCCTGAATGCCCTGGAGGCAAAGGAAGGGCCCTGGTCTAATGGAATGCCGCAACTTCATATGTACTGATGAAAACTTGCAAATCTTTAATACCAGTTTGAGCATCAGCTGATCATTGTGGCCATACCCATAGAAATCTGGAGCAAGAATCAACAGTCACTAAGGTGGATTTGTATGCACCATCAGGTGTTAGGAGACCGTAGTGGTCCAGGTACACACATTGTAGTGGTTTGTTGGAAATTCATAGGGGTGTCTGCGGTGGGCATTTGATGGTGGACTTTCTGCTTTGTTGGCAGATGTCACAACAAAGGACATACTGTTTGGTCTGCTTATACAGACCTGGCCACCAGTAGCATTTCTGCAGTAAGGAATTAGTAGCCGCCACACTGGCATGGGCAGAAGCAACTCCCTCATGCGCTGCTTTCATGAGACCTAATTTTTGGTGTTGGTTGGGGATCACACCCCATTGTTGCTAATGCCACGTTTCGGCGCATAGATGGTATGAATATTTGGTGGGATACGCCTTTGGCAAGGGCTTGCCATCAGCCAAAGCTTTCACAGCAGATAGTGTTTCATCATCCAACCTCATATGAGAGCAGGTAATCGCAGCAACAGAAGCCGTAGCTACTGCTGACTTGGCTGCTTCATTAGCCAAGGTGCTTCTTACAACGTGTATTACTACACGTTGATGGCCCAATGCATGTACTACATGGGCATTTGGTAACGTTTCCTTCAGATCTGCTACTTTCCCCCACAAGAATCTGTGTTTGATGGGTTTCCCTTTGGAATCTCTGAACCCATTTTGGTGCCAGTAGTGCAGATATTCATTAAAGTACAGGACGCAATAGTACGAATCCCACACAAACAGTGTCAACATTTCAGGATCTGTATGTTCCACTGCCAATATTGGAGCCTGAAGCTCTGCCAGTTGTGCAGTACAGACCCCTAGGGTCAGAGTGTATGTGTTCTGAGAGTGGAATTCACCATCCCTCATGAAACCACTCACGGCTGAGCAAACTGCGGAGTATTGTTGTTTAGTGCCTACTGTTGGTTGCGCTGAACCATCAATGTATATTATCATTTGATACTGATCAAGAGACAAAATGTTTGTAGGTACATGGTATTAAGGATCATATTGAAGGAATTCTTGGGTCTGAAGCTTTGGATCAAAAACATAATCAACATCACTGGCCGTCAGAGACGTTGCCCATTGGATCAAACGTGGATGAAATGCTATTGCGTTTGGAACGCTGGCTTTTGTGACAGCCTCTAGGGCTGGTATTTGGGGTCACGACAATAAGGCGTTTCCCCTGGTCCAGAGGTCTCTTTTTTCTGACAGCCATCTGAACTGCAGTCAGATTTTTTTCAGTGGGAACAAAACGTTGTTCACCTGAGGAATACAAATGTGATTTGTATGCGATTGAAGCAGTTTCACCTTCATTGAATCTTGTCGTGAGACTCTCGCTGTTCGAATGAGACTGCTGGATTCAGGTCAGCAGCACCACCACTTTTGGGTGACTGAGTCATTCTTTCACCAGTTTATGGCTGTCGTTCCAACCCCTCCGGCTTGCTAGCAGTACCTCACCCAACCCAAGAAGGAAGAATGATTTGTGGCAGCCTATCGCATGACACTCAAATGACCTCTCAGGGAAGTCGCAGTGAATGGATCTTACACCTTTCTCTTGTTGGCAAAAGTTCTCATACACATACAGGCAATATAGAGATACAGGATGGTTTTCATTACATTTATTGAAAAGACTGCAATTCATGATAAAATATATGAGCTGCAATCATTAGGATAATGAGGCATAACAAAATTAGGATTGTGACGATTCATGAGAAAAGGATGAACAGTCCCAACATAGTGCAATAAACATGTATTTAGAATTCCTACCTAATGCCTAGAATCCAGCTTCTTAGCGAGAGCACAGCAGTGATAGCCCAATCTGTCCATACACAGTCTATGAGAGGAGCACCCACCCACATTGCCTTAGAATGAAGGTCTGCCCTTCGTCTCCTTAGCTGGCTTGCAGAGACAAGCCGGAGGTCAGCTGTAAGATAGCATGCAGCATAGACGGAAATCCTGGCCAGAACGACCCCTCTTAGCCCTCCTTTGGCCTACATGTTGTTTTAATAATAACACATTTTGTTCTGCGAAATATGCCTGATGTGGGCATGTGCCTAAGTGTTAAGCTGTCTGCACGTACTTGTGGCAGCAATACCAACATTATCTCGTACTGTTCTCTGTGAACCTTTTGCAAGGTACATGATGGGAAATGTGGTGCATAATTATAATAATAACGCTCTCACAGAATAGCAACTGATTAGGCATCCTCAGTAAAAGCAAGCTATTCTAAAATGAATAAAAAATAATAATGAGAACAGAGCATATTATCTAAGTAACAGGGTACAGACCACAGGCTTAGGTTAAAATATATGTGCCCGAGCAAGGTACTAAAATGAACCCACAACAGTCTTACATAGGTGTATCTGAAGGCACCAGCAATTACTCTGATGACCAAGTTTGTTTTGTTATCATGTGTGTGTGTGTGTGTAAGTGTTTTGCTTCAAGCATGCCCTAATGCAATGTACAATATTTGCTAGAAAAGTCTTGAAGTAATAAATCATAAAGTGGTTTCATGCGTTGTGCATAATCTGGAATGTATGTTCTGCCAAAATTGACAAACCCCAAGAATGATTGTAGCTTTTTGATAGTGCTTGGTGGTTGTAACTATGTGCACTTTTTTCAGAAAGTGGGGTTCCAGGCTCTTTCCTTTATCTCAGTGGTTCCCAACATTTTAACTTCTGTGGACCTCCGCTATATCAATACTGGAGCCCGGGGACACACACTGAATCATTATTGGAATCCGGGGACCCCCCATTGAGTCATTTCTGAAAGCTGGGGACCTAATCTGTCAATATTATTTAATTTTTCCAGTTGTCATGGACCCCCTGAGAAGGCTTCACAGACCCCCAGGGTCCCCGGACCACAGGTTGGGAACCACTGCTTTATCTGATAACTTCTATCTCAGAAACAGGACACTGAGGAAAGCAATTTTTGTTTTCTTGAAATTAAATTTGTAGACTAGTTCGGCAAATCCCACCACAATGCGGTCCACCCATCTTAGGTGTGTGACAAGGTCATCATCTGAAGGTTGATTTAATTTACATAGCACAATGCCTCGGGTCAATATTGTGTAATATTGATGTTACACGTGCTGAGAACAATCCAGGACTGTTCTTATACCCCCGTGGGAGTCAACAATATTTTCTTTGAGAGAAGAGCGCGTCTAAGGGGCTTAGATTCCAACTTATAAGGGCTAGATTTTGGCAGAAAAAAACATTGGAAATATCCAAGGTTGTTCTGTATTTTTGTGCACTATATTTTTAATAAGTGCTGTGTGCATTTTTTATAGCAAATGTGCGTGTGTGACTGTTTAAATGTCTGTAATCTGAGACTATTCTATATGAATGGCCTGGCTTAGCTAATGTGAACAAAGGATTGTTCATTGGTGATACGCAGGGTTCTATTACACCCTGGTACTCAAGTTGTGTGAGTATTTCTCTCACAAGAGGATATCATAATTCAATGTTAATGTTCCACAAAATATTACTTTAATTGTGCGCTCTATGTTTCCCTCTATTTGTATTTTCGCTTTGTAAACCTTGTTGGGGGGGGGAGATATGCCTGTCAGTAGTTTTGACTTCTAAAAAGTTGTTAGTTGCTGTCACATCCAGAAGCTCTTGAAGATTCTAGTGAACAATTGTGACCCCTGCCGCGAGAGTAGAGGTGATTTGTTGCAGCCTATCGCATGACACTCTAAGACTCCTCGGGGACAGGTCTTACCCCTTTCTCTCAGTTATACATGTCTCATACATGCAAAGACAAACAGAAGCAGGATTTGATTCAATACGTTTTATAGAAGCAACTGTATTCTTTGTAAAAGGCGTGAATTTGAATTATCAGGATAATGAAACACAACACTATTAGCGTGGTGACTAGAAAAGTGAAACAGAGGAAAAGTCCCACCATAATGTCACAATAGTGATTCTAAAATCCCCAACTGAACTACTAAGATTCTAAATGAAAGCAAATGCAGTGTTAGCCTCAATCTGCCCATCTAGTCCCTGGAAGGAAACCCAATCCCCATACCTGTGCTATAGGTAGAGAAGAGGTCTGTTTGTCTGTTGGGAGTCCTCCCACATGGATGAAGAGAAGACGCAGAGTTTCAGCAGTAACTGCGAAAACAACATACTGCATAAGATGGCTAGCTGGAATGTCTCCTCTGATGTGATGGGGGCAGTGTGGTGTTTTATAATAAAAACATGCCCTAATGTGACAACATGTATTTTTCTGTGTGGGGGAGGCATTGTACTCTTTGGACCGGCAATACCTGGTTAACTATTTTGTGAAGTTTTGGTTGAGCACAGGATGAAAATGTTGTGCAAAGAAATGAATAACAAATCCTGCATGGAAGAGCAACTGATAAAAATAATGAAACATCTCCACTAAAATGAAGCTGTGCTAAAATGCCCAGAGCTAAAATAATGTGCCTGTGTAAATTCTAAAATAACCTCACGACAGCTCTGAAAAGGTACAGAGACTCACAGTAGGTATAAGGCCTCCAAAGTGCAGAGCCTCACAGTAGGTATAAGGCCACCAAGGTGCAGAGACTCACAGCCGGTAAATCACCACCAAAGAGCAGGCACTATGATGGGAACACACAAGTCAGTCTCCTAACTTGGTTCCTGGGAGATGCGCTTGAAGCTCTGGAAGCAGGGGTTCATAGTAGTGAATGGACTCTAAAGAGAAGTTGTCCGCCACACTTGTCCGGCCTCACCCATGTAGTACATTGTTGCTCTCGATCTTGCCAGTTTGGATGGTCAGCTTTTTCAAGTCTGAAAAAGCAATTCAGAGACTCTGGTGACCGCCCAGCTTAGCAGCAGTAAGTATCTCTTAGCAAAATATTGCACAACTGGGGCTCGACCTCTGGCACTGCAAGATTCTCAGTGCTCCAGGCACTATGCCTCCTTATTGAACAGGGCTTAGCTCATAGATCTTGTCCTTGGTGACAGGAGTATGAACCTTACCCATCAAAAGCAGACAACCATAGACTTGACAGAGCATTTCTTATTTGCTCTTAACTTGAGGTTGACTATCTTTTTCCCTGAAGAGGATTAACCAGGAAGTTAGGTAGCAATTAAATATCAAAATTTAGAGTGTATCCAATATGGCCACACAATGAAAACCCAAATCTGTAATAAAGTTTAAGGGTTTTTTACAAATTTACACTCAGGTTAATGTAAACAAATCTCAAAACTATGCTGTAGAGATACAGAATAACAATAGGGTAAACAAATCTTCTGAAGAAATTTAGAAGTGATAGCATAAGGCAAATCAATAGTTCAGTGACAGCAATAGAAAATATTAACAAAAGAATCTGATGTTCTGAACACAGACAGAAATCCTTCAAAGAGTCTATATTATTGCAAAAATGTAATTTCATTTAAGAAAATAAGGGCAAATGGTGAGGAGCAAAAATAGGACAAAAAGGATTTGAAAAAATGAAAAAGAAGCTGGAAGGGAAGGAGTCAGCATCTCAGAAGCTCGGTCAAGAGTCTTCTTCAGAGAGATTCAAGTGTAAGCCTGAGCCACACTCAAAGAAGTATGAGGACAAAGGGATAGTCAGAGGTCTGTACCTCTCAAAGGAAATCTATGCTACAAACATCCAGTGTGAGTCTGCAAAAAGTCCATCAGGTAGCACCCCTCGGATCTTACTATCACATGCTCCATTGTATTCTCCTGTCCCAAGGTAACTTATAAGATCATCACTCGATCCCACAGCAGTCCTGGGAATGTGGTTGTCCTTGGTCTTCTGGACATCATTTGCAACATGTATGAATATGGGACAATCATCCTTTCTCTCGGTGTCTCTGTGCCAAGGTTCAGCTCCCAGACTCTCTATGAGTAAAAATAATAGCACATCTATTCCCGAACTAACATTTCGTGAGAGTGCACCTGCAATGAAATGACACATTAGCAGAAAACGAAAAATAGCTTCTCACGTTAAAGAAATTCAATCCTAGAAATGTCAAGTTAATAATAATATTCACTAATCCACTTTTCATATTAAACTATACGGTGCACCTATTAATTATGCATTTATATCATGTCACTTATATTATTCAATTTCACGTTGCAGTTAATATAAATGAAGGCCTTTGTTATATTTACTGCACCATTCTGCCCTCTAGTGGCTGGGCTATACCGGCATCAAAGTCCTCCTCCCTTGTTAAAGACCCTCGCCTTCGGCTCGGGCCTTTAATGCTGGAGAAGGCCTTTATTGACAGTATAGCCTGCTACAGCAGGCTATAAGACTATGGGGGTCATTCTGACCATGGCGGTAATTACCGCCATGGCGGAGGTCGGCGGTAGCACCGCCAACAGGCTGGCAGTGCACCGCTGGGCATTCTGACCGCGGCGGTTCAGCCGCGGCCAGAAACGGAAAGTCGGCGGTGTACCGCCGACTTTCCGCTGCCCGTCTGAATCCTCCATGGCGGCGGAGCGCGCTCCGCCGCCATGGGGATTCTGACACCCCCTACCGCCATCCTGTTCATGGCGGCTCTCCCGCCATGAACAGGATGGCGGTAGGGGGTGCCGCGGGGCCCCTGGGGGCCCCTGCCGTGCCCATGCCAATGGCATGGGCACGGCAGGGGCCCCCGTAAGAGGGCCCCAAAAAGTATTTCAGTGTCTGCCCAGCAGACACTGAAATACGCGACGGGTGCAACTGCACCCATCGCACCTTCCCACTCCGCCGGCTCAATTCTGAGCCGGCATCCTAGTGGGAAGGTTGATTTGCCCTGGGCTGGCGGGCGGTCTTTTGGCGGCCGCCCGCCAGCCCAGGGCAAATGTCAGAATCACCGCCGCGGTCTTTCGACCGCGGTGCAGTGTTCTGACGGCGGTACCTTGGCGGACGGCCTCCGCCGTCCGCCAAGGTCAGAATGACCGCCTATATTAGTTAAATATTAGTTCACACATTATGCCCTATATTATGGTCACATATAGACCAACATTGTGACGTCAGGGGTTGCAGCAAATCTACTCTTCTCCAGACTGCATGTAGTAATCACATTCCTCCACAGACCCCCAATGGAACTGTTGGCTCAAATTCAACTGTTCAGATATATTAGAACTTCATCTCAAATTTTAGAGCACTCTGTAAACTGAACATTTATTGTTCGTGTGCGCCACAAGTCCAAGGCAACAAATCACAGGAAAACTGGAACTCCTATTCTGTGATTACTTCTGGATACCTTTTGTAGCCAGGCAGGTGCTGTTGCTGGCAGCACAGACCTGAGCCTGTGGGCATGGGCAGTGACCCCGTTCCTTTGGTGCAGGTGTGCAGCAGCCGTGGCCCGATCTTTGGGTCACTGTTTTGCTTTGCTGTTTACACATTTCAAGCTACAGGCTAACCCGCTGGAACAGGCTTAGTCCAGGTCTAGTGCAATAAAGGAGCACTACAGTTGTGCTTGACTTTATATTAGAACATTGGAATGCTAGGGGCTCCATTGAAAACAATGGAGTGCTGCGGGCTTTTACTGGCCTTCGGCTCGGGCATTTAACGCGGGGAGCGGGCCTTTAATAGCCGGTAGAGCCCGCTACAGCAGGTTCTAAGGCTATAAGGGATTCTGGAGCTTGGGAGAATCACAGGGACAGCTCAATGGTCATGCCACAAAAGGGGAGACAGCATCACTGCACAGGTTTACCAGGGAGAGCCAGTCGGCAGTATCCTCACATAGGGATGGGAAAAAGCCTTTACTTCTCTACTATGATCAGCTGCCACCAAACATGTCCAGTGCTGGTGGAGGGGGGACCGTGCATGTTAAACAAAGTAGCACTTTGCGGTGTATCCCTATCACACAACAAAGCCTACCACTCTGCTGCTGAGCAACATACACACAATCGTTGTAGAGCTCTAAGGAGTCTTGTGACATGACACAGATCTCATGGACCAGGAACCAACCCGGCTCTGCCAGAACGGTGAAAGGTGGAGTGCACTGTCACATCAATACAGTGGCAGCGCCTTTGGAGCCGACAGACAGCTTCTTGTTGTTCCACATTTCTCATCAGTGTTTTCCAGCCATTGAGAGCTGCCTGATTGGGGAGTTACTGCTGCACTGATACTGGATCCCAAAGGCAACTTTATATTAACATTATATATCTGGATACAATAACAGAATCCTCAAAAAAAAAAAAAAATACTGGTTGAATGGAACACTATCTGAATCATGGAAATGTAGGGGCATATTTACAAGCCCCTTGCACCGCCTTTGCGTCAATTTTCATGACACAACGGCGGCGCAAACCACCAAATGATATCTATGAGGCCACGTAAAGCCACTTTGCATGGCTTTGAATTTCCTCAGATATGGAGTATGGCAAGACAGTGCAAATCGCTGTGTTACATCACTCTGCACTAGGGAGGCGTTCCATGCATTCTGCAGCACACATAGAAGGAGGAAATGCCTCCCAGGATTGCTTTTGTGCAGGAAGGTGTCCCTTCCAGCACAAAAACAATCCTGCATTCAAAGCACACACTTTTCCACCATGGTGCAAAGGTGCTTGCGTTGCCGCTAGGCAGTTAAAGGGGCACCAGCGCAGGGGGAAAACAAGAAATGCACCTTACCCCATAGATACAGCACATTCCTGCTCTTTCACTTACTAAGACACAAGGCAGCACAGCAAGGTGACTATGCCCTGTGCCAAATCCCCATATCCCTTTCAGAGGTGCCTACCTTTTCCATTCCACCTAAATCCCTGTGTTCTCTTCCCTCTTGCTGGTTTATAATGTAATTCAGGGGAGAAGACCAGGAAGTGTCCCTCAATGGAGGGGGCGACGTCAGCCCCACGCAGCTGCATTTTACCGTGTTACAAATAAAAAAAAATCTAGCATTTGCATTAAGAATTTTTCAATTTTATTAAGGACACAGAGATGAGGATTATGCTTCTCTTTCTTCACTTTAATTTTGGCAGCTGCCAATCAGAAAGTATACACAGAAAAAACTACAAATCCCAGGTGTATCCATAACACGTGATAACTGTAGAGGCAGTCCCCCTATATAACGCTGACACTCATTAAACAACTCCTCTTTCTTTGCTCGAACAATCACGAAAAAGTCTATTCGAGTCCATGATACACCAGCTGAAAGGACATCAAACGGCCCATAGAGGAGAAGCCAAGAAGACCAACTTGAAAAAAGAAGAGGACTGAAATCCGTCTGTATCCTCAGAATGATCCGCTGGAGACACGCCAGAATCATTTGTCCTCAGTACCTGCAAGGAGATGAAAAAACCGAGCCATAAAACTGAACCAGGATAAAATAGTAATATAGGTAGTATACGGGAGGGAAAAGCACTGAAATACAGTAAGCATTTCAATGAAACAGTAAACACAATTATAAAACAATAAACCGATCACAACTTTAACAGTGCGGTGGGATTATCCTCGCCTCCATGTCCTTAATAGAATTGAAAAATTCTTAACACGAATGATAGAAATGTTTTTATTCTATGTCAGGACTGGAGGCTCCAATTACGCTTGTTTAAAGCTGACCCTCCACGACCGATGCAATATCCACAATAGGTTTATAATAAAATGATTTGAATGTAGATTTAGATGACCAATCTGCAGCTCTTAAAATGTCTTCTAATCGGGAACCCAAATGAAAAGATTTCGGGACCATGGCGCCTCTGGTGGAATGAGCGCCAAATTTAGAAATATCAATGACTACTTCACCCAAGAGCCAGTGAACCCATAAGGCCAGAGTGGCAGACGAAACAGGGTGAAAAGGTTTAACCAATGAAATCAATAACTGTCCCCCCATATCAGAACAAAATTCTTCTGTACTTACCTCATAAGCTCCAAGACATTGTACTACACACAATTTGGGATTATCTACAAGACTAGGACAAGAAACCGATTTCAAATTACACTTAGTACGACGGGAAATACTCTGGGGGATCCTCAGAGGATCCCCCAGTTCTGCCTGTGCAGCCCTACGGGGTCTAGCTGCCAGTCCATGCTGCTGCTGACCCCAGGCACTATTCTGCCCTCCTGCTGCTGAGCCTGGCTCAGGCCGGAGAGGCAGAACAAAGGATTCCTGCAAGGGAGAAGTGTGACCACCTCCCCCTGTGTATTACATGTCTAAGGGCTGGGCTGGGGTTGCCACCAGACTGCTTTGAAGGGCACATTTGGTGCCCTTCTTGGATAATCCAGTTTGCACCAGTTCAGGACCCCCGGGTTCCTCCTCTGGCATGAAACTGCATAAAGGATAGAGGAGTGACCACCCACTGCCCAGCTGCTCCCATAGGGAGGTGCACAGAGATCTGCCAAGTGGCCACTTGATTCTGCCATCTTGGAAACAAGATGGGAAGAAGCCCCTGGGAGCATCTGACTGGTTAGGCCAGGTAGATGACATCCCTGACCCCCCTCTGACAGGTGGGTAACTTCAGAGAGTGACCTACCTCTTTTTAGGGTTACTTAAGGGCTCCCCAGTGGGTGGGACCTCAGATTCCCCGAGCAAACTCTACAAGTAACTCTCTGCAAGACATCTTCTGCTCCTGGCCTCTGGAACTGCTAACGGTCTGCTTCAGAACCAAAACACACCTGCTTCTGGTGGGAAGGCTCCCATTCCAACATTGTTTCTCCGGAACCAGCAAGAATTCTGCAAGACCCAAGGCTGTGCATCCTCCAGGGTCACAAGGAATCTGTTTGCACCTGGAAGCATGAAGGAATCTCCCTTGGAGTGAAGGAGTCACTCCCCTGCATTTGCAGGCACCTCAAGACAACGTCGACTGGCTAGTGGGGTCTGCTGTTCCAATAACATCTAAAGGCTCTGCTTCACAGGTGGTGGTGTGTGACTTCCTCTGGGTCCTGCTCATCTCTCTGACAAACTTGAGAGACTGTGGGCTCCTGCACCTGCCACTAGACTGGCACCCCTGTGCACTGCGACTGTTGCACTTCCCAAGGTTTATTGGCTCTTCCTCCAGGAAATCCTCAGGTGCCCAAAAGCTCCAGCATCCAGCACTCTGTAACTCAAAGAGAAGCTCCTGTCCTGCAACTCCTGTAATGCAGGACTTTTGTTTTGTTGTGCTGCTGAGGCCTCCTTGTGACTCCCTGTGTCCATCAACTGTGGGTCACTTGTGGGGGCTCCAATGACTTCTTCTGGCTTTCTTGTGTGCTGAGGGACAGCCCTGATTCCCCTCCAAGGGTAGAGTTTCCTGGACCTTGCTGATCTCCAAAACTCTGCAAATACCTCTTCAGCTCCTGCTTGCATGTGCTACTGCTTGTTGGTCAACGGGCTGGTCACTGACCCTCCTGCAATCTGGCAAGCAACGAGGTACAGCTTATAGGTGACTCCTTGGATCTTCTGCAGCTCCTGGACCCCGCAGCTGGACTTCTTCCTCTACCGACTTGCAGGAACTTCACCTCCAGGAGGGTGGGCATTGCCACCTGCACCACCAGGGCACCTCCAAGGGTGCTAAACTCTGTCCCCTTCCTTTGCAGGTCCTCCACATTCGGATTCCATCCCTAGGTTCCACCGGCTTGGACCACGGGTTGTGACAGCTGCTGGACAATACATGGCATCCACTGACTTCAGAAAGAGTCCCTTCTTCACTCTGCATCCGGGTCCCCTGGTGTAGGTACTCCTGTCTTCTGAGTATCCTCAGGTGGTGGCACTCTCCAACCTTCCTCTTGCCTGTTGGTTTCCTCAGGGTCCACTGGGAAGGGTCCTGAACCACACAAACTCCAACCACTACTCCCTATGTTAGCCTATGTGATGACTGGGTGGGTAACTACCTTACACCTGGTCGCTGGGGACACTTACTGTACTTACCTCTGGTGTTTCCATCTTCTCCCAGCCGTTAGCTAACTACCACACTTACCTTGGTTGGGTTCACTATTTTGCATTCCACTTTCTTAGTATATGGTTTGGCACCCCACACCCCATAGGGCCCTGTACATTTGATACTAATACTGTTAGTTATTTTGTGTATATATTGTGTGTAGATATCTCCAAAGGGAGATATACCAATGCTAGTCTAGTAGTAGCGCTGTTATAAAGAATCCTTTATTTTTGCATCACTTCAATGGCTCTTTCTTTTGAGTAAGTTACTGTCTGACTACTGTGGTACTGCAAGTGCTTTACATTCCTCCTGGATAAGCTTCAGCTGCTCACCTCAGCTATTTCTAGAGAGCTTTTGCTGTCTGGATACCTATTCAGTATCACTAAGGGTTGCCTGGGCTCAGTATAGGGTGCCACGCCATAGGTATACACCATAAACTGAGCCAGCCTCCTACAACAGGTACTAATGAAAGTTCATTTTCCACCTTCTCTATGCTCGGGGAAGTGTCATTACTGTTGTTTAAAATTTGTAGAGGTACATCCTGATTGGCAGTGAGAGGGGTTCGGGAACTACCCAGGAGTCCTCCAGGTCTACTGTGCAGGACTGGCCACATGGGGTAACTTACATGGTCAATTGACACAAAGCGTTTTTCTTTCAAACCAAGCAGCGATGGTAGTATGACAGTTCTGGTACCGTGCACTCCCAGAACTGAACTGCTGCTTGATATGACGGGCCAAACTCCTTTTTTACAGCAATCCTTTCTCACACTAGATCCCCAGCCAATGGAATCCAGCCAGTTGGTGTTCCTGGTGAATCCCCCATTCCTAAAGTGGCAGCAGATGAGTTTTCATCATGGAACTGTTATAGTTCCTGCAAGACTGTGACACGTTCATTTATGTGAAAAGTTGTGTCTGCTGCCACCACACCAAAAACATCAAGATCTGGGACATACATAGATATGCCGAGCAGTACCTCATATGGGGTATGCCCTCCCAAAGGCCTTCCAGGCAGATTATTAAGTGCTCTCTGGACTCCATTCAGGTGGTTAAGCCAACTATGGCCCGTACCTAATACTCTTGCTGCTAAGAATTGCTTTAGGTCTTTCCCTCAGGATGGTAGGGAGATGAGACTTGCAAATCTTTAATAAAAGTTTGAGCATCAGCTGATCGTTGTGGCCATAACCATAAAAATCTGGAGCAAGAATCAACAGCGACTAAGATGTATGTGTATGCATTATCAGGTGTTAGGGGACCTCAATGGTCCAGGTACAAACATTGTAGTAGTTTGTTGGAAATTAGGAGGGGTGTCTGCAGTGGGCACTTTATGATGAGCTCTCTGATTTGTTGGCAGATGTCACAACAAAGGACATATTGTTTGGTCTGCGAATACAGACCTGGCCACCTGTAGCATTTCTGCAGTAAGGAAATAGTAGCCGCCACACCGGCATGAGCAGAAGCAACCCACTCAGGTGCTGCTTTTAAGAAATCTAATCTTTGGTCTTGGTTGGGGATCACACATTCACGCACAATTGGTATTTTTGCTAATGCAACGTTTTGGGTGATTAGATGGTAGGAATATTTGTCGGGATACACCTTTGGCAAGGGCTTGCCGTCAGCCGAAGCTTTCACAGCAGCCAGTGTTTCATCATCAAACCTCATATGAGAGCAAGGAATCACAGCAACAAAAGCTGTAGCTACTGCTGACTTGGCTGCTTCATCAGCCAAGGTGTTTCAGGCAATGTGTATTCCTACATGCTGATGGCCCAATGTATGCACTACATGGGCATTTGGTAAGGTTTCCTTCATATCTGTTACTTTCCCACACAAGAATCTGTGTTTGCTTGTGTTCCCTTTGCCAGTAATGCTGATATGCATTAAAGGAGTGGGTGCAATAGTTCAAATCACACACAAACAGTGTTGTAAATTCAGGATCCGTAAGCTAAGCTAAAATATATGTGCCTGAGCAAGGTACTAAAATGAACCGATGGCACTCTCCCCATTCCCGGAACAAGAGTGCCAGTCCAAAAACCTAACTGTAAAACGCTCTAAACTAAAATACTAAAAACACAATAAAATATACATAAAAGAGATAAACAAGCCAGTTGACAAGCCAGGCAGGCCAACAGACAAGCCAAATTTCAAAAGCAATTTGAAAATATGTTTGGAATTTAGAAAAATGGCAATGATCAATGTCAACAGTAATTGTGATCCTGCAGAAAGTCTTCGATGTCAGCAGTAGAGAGTGAGACCAGGAAGGACTCAACTTAGACAGACGATATGTTGATCAGCACATTGGCTGAAGGATCCACAGAGCAATAGTGTGCAGAAGCCTCAGACAAGGCTGAAGAAGCAGCATCCATCATCATGCCAGATTTCGAAGGAGCCAGCAAGAGGTGGCTCATAAGATGCCTCGCGCAGTCTCAATCGAGAACAATAACAGACTCTGCATCCAAAAACGGCATAGGCTGTACAGCAAGACACACTTTCGAGGCACATTCGAAGAAGCACCATAATCAACGTAAAACTGGTTGCACACAAGCCAGAACCTGTCAAAATGTCAAGGACCAATTCAGCTCTAGTTCCTCTAGCAAAGAAGCCCCGAAGTACTGCATCATGCCGTCACGACACAGCTGGGCTGGTGGTAGCTCCATCACTCTGCTTTGCTGAGATGGCACAGTCACTATGTATCAAATATAGCAGCAGCAGAATACCACTAATCAATGCCAAAGTTATTGGGAATCCACCAAACACACTTGAAAAGAATGAATGAATGGCTGAAGTAATGACTCCAAATAGTGTCTGGAATGCGCTGACAAATCCAAACCAAACAGCCGTCAAAATGTGCACAATCCCAACAGTATTAGATTAGTTAAAATCCTGCTCACCAATTCCCCAAAGTTTTTGTGGAAATTGGTATATAGTAGGAACTGTATCTCTGCTGATGACCTTGCTAGAAGCAGGTCATAGGTCTCTGTGACAGATGTCAAAGCATCATGTTTTTGAAACAGTAATGCCTTTAGTCTGCTCAGCTTGTCAGAATGTGCATGACCATGTGGCTGGCGGCCATTTTGTGTAGGCAGACAGTGTGCTTTAGACCTGCATGTGTTCTTTTTTGTTGTGGTGGCCATGCCTCCTTGCTGGTTGTTGTTTGACCATGTGGCTGGCAGCCATTTTGTGTAGGCAGCCAGTGTGCTTTAGGCCTGAATGTGTTCTTCTTTGTTGTGGTGGCCATGCCTTCTTGCTGGTTGTTGTTTGCCGATGTGGCCGGCGGCCATTTTGTGTAGGCAGCCAGTGTGCTTTAGGCCTGCATGTGTTCTTTGTTATGGTGGCTAAGCTTCCTTGCTGGTTATTGTTTGACGATGTGGCTGGCTGCCATTTTGTGTGTTATTCAGGCCTTTTAGGTCAATGCTTATTACTAAATGTACTGTATGAGCAGTTTTTATATATTATTATATACTTTTTTTGCATTTTTCACCTTCACCACTCCTTGCCTCCCAAATCCCTGTGGGTTTTGACGGTAGTACATCAGCAATTCTATTTTATTTAAAAATATATTCTTTTTTTCTAATTTGTTTCACAAACTTTATTTTATTTAATGTTATAGGAACAATAATATTTACTTTTTTTTAAAAATAAACCTTGGTATAGAATTTTAAAAAAATTAATTAAAATTTTTGTATTTATTTATTTATTTAAATTTTTCCCATTAGCCATATGTCTGCCATAGGCATACAGTTGCACTACATTACATTATTCAAGGATTATTATTCCATTTGGCACCAGCACCTCCCTGAGTGCCAGATGCCAATTGCCAACTTGATGCAGACACATAAAGCTAACAGTTACATTCTGCATGTTGTAGTTGTTGCTCTTTCTTATCCTTCATGACTGTATTTGATAATGAAATTAATGTTGGTGTGGTTTTAGGAATAGATATACTGTATTTCATAATTATTTATTTAAGTAACCATTAAATTATATTGGCCCTCATTATAACCCTGGCAGTCGGTGATAAAGTGGCGGTAATACTGCCAACAGGCCGGCAGTAATTAACGCCAAATTATGACCATGGCGTAAAGAGCTCAGATAGACAGCCACTTTATCACACCGACCGCCAGGGCGGAAACAACAGCCACCACGGTGGTAGCCGCCTACAGCCAGGCGGAAGTCAATGTTCCGCCCACCGTATTAAGACCCTGCAAACCGCCACTTTTTCCGGGGCGGTACCAACGACATCAAAAGCCTGGCGGAAACACTGCACAGAAGGGAAACGACTCACCTTTGGAGACACAGGCAACAACCACGCCGTATGGAGCCCTGAGCTTCCAATCTTCCCAATGATCTTCTACATCATGCTCCACCAAGAAACACCAACGACGGCAAAGACGACCACAGTGAGTACAGCCGCCTAGCACACAGGGGAGGGGGGGAGGAAAACAAGAGTGACACACACACACACACGCACAACACACACCCCCACCCCCAACACCATACACACAATCAGATGCACAAGAAAACATTTTTACCCCGTTCCCCTCAGGAATAATGAAGAACAACACCAATAGATGAAAGTGAGTGTAATAATATAAATACATCAAAATTACGTACATCCAATCTAAATTTATATACATATGTACAAATCAAGGGGCATAGCCCAGTGCTCAAAGTGCGTGGGACACAGGGCACATCACAAAGTACAAGGCCCCACTAGTCTCCTGCAACAACACGGAGAGAACACTGCAGGGGCGTCAGTTGGGAAATAGGCAGGCAGCTCATGGGGACGGGGAACGGGGGGCACCTCAGCCGGCAGATGGAACAAGACCACTGGTTCTGGAGGGGGCAACATGCCCATTGCTCTTTGTCCTGGGGAGTGCAAGGCCACAGTCTCTTAAGTGGGTGACTTGCCCACTGGCTCTGGAGTGGGCAACATGCCCATTGCTCTGTCCTGGGGAGTGCAAGGCCACAGTCTCTCAAGTGGGTGACTTGTCCACTGTTCTGGAGGGAGCATTGTGCCCTGTGATCTTCATCCTGGTGAGGATGGGGTGAATGGGTGCCATACCCACTGGTTCTAGAGGGGGCATCATGCCCTGTGATCTTCATCCTGTGGAGGATGGGGTGAGTGGGTGCCATACCCACTGGTTCTGGAGGGGGCATCATGCCCTGTGATCTTCATCCTGGGGAGCAGGGGGTAAGTGTGTGCCATACCCACTCGTTCTGGAAGGGCATCGTGCCCTGTGCTTCTGATCCTGGCGAGTGCAAGGTCACAGTCTCTCAGCTGGGTGTCATACCCACAGGATTTGCAGGGGGCAGGCCGCACAACAGCCCCTGGGTGCAGGTCTAATAAATGGCTGCAGGCGGTGACGGCTGCTCAGTAGTGCTGCTGCTGCTGGTGTTGGCGGTAGTGGGAGTAAGCTCCAGCCCATCCCCTGCAGCCTCGGACGGCTGCCCACTGCTGGTGGCGGTGCTGGCGGTAGTGGGGGGAAGCTCCAGCCCATCCCCTGCAGCCTCGGATGGCTGCCCACTGCTGGTGGCGGTACTGCTTTTGCTGATGGTGGCGGTAGTGGGGAGAAGCTCCAGCCCATCCCCTGCATCCTCGGACGGCTGACCCAGCCCACTGCTGGTGGCGGTGCTGCTGCTGCTGGTGGTGGTGGCAGTAGTGGGGGGAAGCTCCAGCCTATCCCCTGCAGCCTCGGACGGCTGCCCACTGCTGGTGGCGGCGCTGCTGGTGATGCTGGTGGCAGTAGTGGGGGAAGCTCCAGCCCATCCCCTGCAGCCTCGGACGGCTGCACAACCATGGTTGGTGGTGGGGACTCCGACTGAGGCCCTGCACCATGCCCCTTCTCCTTCCTGCCTGCTGGTGCAGGCCCCTTGCCGTTCCTGGCAGCAGCTGGGAATGGCTCTTTGCACTTCAGGGCAGCAGCTGGTGCAGGCCCCTTGCCCTTCCTGGCAGCAGCTGGGGATGTCTCCTTGCCCTTCCTGGCAGCACTTGCGGCAGGCACCCTTTCGGTGAGGCTGGCTGGTGGCCTTGATCCTTTACCACCTTGATTTGCTGTGGACACTACTGGGCCCATGGACTGGGTGGCTGAAGTGCTTGCCTGGGTTTTACACACTCTGGCCAGATGTGAAGGACGGGGGGGCAGGGGTAGGAAAGAGGTCAATGGTGGAGAGGAAAGACTTCTTAGAAACATTGGGGTGGGAAGAGGAAGAAGGTTTGGGAGTGGAGGAAGAGGGAGTGGTTGTGGGAGGTGTCTGTCTGCTGTGTTTGGGTGCAGGGGCTGGATGCTGTTGTGAGGTGGATGGCTCTTGGGTATCTGAGTGCTTGCGTTTGTGTACCTTGGGAGGGGGGGCACAGACACAGTGGGAGAGGACACAGGGGATGTGTGCATGGCTGTTGGGGTGGTGTCTGCCATTGAGGTGTGTGTTCTGATAGGTGTGCTGGTGATGGCGGTAATGGCGGTAATAGCTGAGGATGTAGTGCATGCAGGTGTGAGTGGAGACGCAACTGGGAGGGAGGTAGAGGAGGCGGAGGAGGGGGATACAGTGGAGGTAGTGGATGTTGGTATATCTGCATCTAGATGGTGTTTGTGTGAGTGCCTGTGGGATGAAGTTTGGTGTTTGTGTTTGCCTGAACCACTCTTGTGTGTTGTCTTGTGTGCATGCTGGTCTGCCTGTGTGCTTGGGATAGGTTGGGGTTGAGGGGAATGGGATTGGGTGGAGGAAGTTGGAGGGGGGAGGGTGGAAACAGGGGCAATGGCTGCCATCAGAGAGGAGGCCAGAGCCTGGATTGATCTCTGTTGGGCCGCCAAGCCAGTGTGAATGCCCTTCAGAAATGCATTGGTCTGTTGCATTTGGGCTGCCAGGCCCTGGATGGCATTCACAATGGTTGACTGCCCAACAGAGATGGATCTCAGGAGGTCAAGAGCCTCCTCACTCATGGCAGCAGGGCTAACTGGGGCAAGGCCTGAGGTGCCTGGGGCGAAGGAGATGCCCACCCTTCTGGGTGAGAGGGCACAGGCAACTCGCTGAGGGGCTGCTGGGCGGGCGGTGCTGGTACAGGGGTGGCGGCTGTACCTGTAGCTGGGGTGGTCACAGAGGTGTCCGCCACCACCAGGGAGCTTCCATCGGAGGAGGTATCTGTGTCTGAACTGTCCCCTCCAGTCTCCGCAGTGGTGCACCCCTCGCCCTCTGTCCCACTGGTGTCCTCAGTGTCGGTGGACTCTGCCTCCAGGGTCCTGTGGGATGCAGCTCCCTCCGTCGCTGGTGCCTCTGCTCCTCCACCAGATGATGCTAATGCACAAAAAAATGACAGGATGACAAAACAAAAAGGGGGGGAAAGAGACAAAGGAAACACTTGGTCAATGGCTGCACCAACACCACCGTTGGCGTATACAGCATCCACACACAGGTAACAGCCCTACGCACTATGCAGTGCACTACCAGTAACAATATTTCATTGGAGTATTTATTTGATTGATTTTTACGATTTCACTTAGTTAAATTTGTCTGAGTGCCTCACGTAGATTTTTGTTTAGCTTTTGTTTACCTTGTAAACATATCGGGGGATTGGGTGTTGTCCCTTGTGAAGGCACCTTCTATATACTTTGTGCCTTTCATTATCCTTGAGCGCCTTTTCCTTTCCCTCACAATCACACCCCTTTTCTGTTGCGCTACCAGTAACAATGCTAGTCACCAGGGCATGGGGAAGGACACATACTGCCAACTGCAGCATACCTGAGACGCCCAAAGCCCTGCCCAATAGTGGATGCCTACTAGCTAGTTAGGAGGAATATCACTTCTGAATCCTGCCCAACATGGGACCTACTCTGCGATGTCAGGCCTGGCCTAGGGGCACCCACAGACACACATTCCCCACCCGGATACCACCCTACCATGCGTAAGTTGTAATGATGGGCACTGTACTCAGCCCCTTGTGGCTGCTGTGATGCCCTCAAGCGCCCATCCAGCTCCAGATAGGCCACCGCCAGTATGTGGGCCATCAGGGTGGTCAGGGTTCGATGGGTGCCCCTTCCTCATTGGGAGGCCATCCCCAGCTGGGCCTCCGCCGTCTTCCGTGCCCAGCGTCTTAGGTCCTCCCACCGTTTGTGATAGTGGGTGCTCCACCTGCCGCAGACCCCCAGGGTTTGCATGTCCTTGTCGATCGCACGCCATATACCCTTCTTTTGATGGGCGCTGACCTGCAAAGAAAATACAGACAGGGCAAGGTATTACTCAGAGCGTCCTGCCTGCTACACTCATGGCCCACCATACCCCTTCCCATACCTATTTGCACAGACATGGCCTAGCACACAAGTTGCACATCGTCCAGAGGGCATACACCAACCCCCCCACACAAGGCCTTCACACACAGCACTCCATGCATTCATGCCCCATGCATAGTGCTCACAGTGTACTCACCTGTTGGTCTAGAGGCCCATACAGCAGTCGGTACTGGGGTCGGACCCCATCCACCAGTCGCTCCAACTCCGCCAAGGTGAAGGCAGGGGCCCTTTCCCCAGTCACACGAGCCATGGTCGGTTCCAGACACAGGTCACAGCAGCACATGCAGTGTAGGTCCTCTCCTGTTGAAGGTTAGGTAGCAAGTGAGAGAACAGATAGAAAATGGCGGTCGCATTCGCGGTGGTGCATACTGTCACCGCCGGCGTACATCACCATTGGCCACTGTACCCCATAGGGCCCAATAATATCCAATGAGGCGTTGCACAGCGGTTCACGACCACCTTCCTTAACGGCACACAACGTCAGTGGAATTACCTCACTTCCATCTGTCCATCCACACAGGACAGGCGGACGCCATTTCGGCGGGGGGACAGGCCTTGGATTACAACTGCATCACAGTTAACAACACAGACAAACCCACCCCACAAAACAACGACATCCATGTAGGAGATTTCCTATTCCACCACGAACAATGGTGGATTTATCGTACCAAAAGTTATATTCAGGGACTAAATGATGATATACAGTGGACCCATCTGCTTAACCAATAATACTTTCACTTTGGAATATAATTTCCAGAGAAAAGATGTACTGGTGAAGGTTCACTAGAATTAACAATATAACAGAAAGAATTATAACAAATAAAAAATAAATCCCCTCCTCCCCCCCTCTGCCCTTCTTCCCCCTTCCCCACTAATTGTGGGAGAGAAACCCCTTATAACACTCACTATTATAGTGACCATTAGAGTTAGTATTGGTTATATTCATTGACTTGCTTTAACTTGGGAAGTACATATTTTTTCTCCAATATGGCCTCCATTCCTGCCATCGATTTTTAAGACGGTTTCTCATTAATGGTAGGATCGGTATTGCGACCCTACCTAATATGGCTGCCACGATTGAAAATTTAACGTTCCAGCCTTCCTATAGTTAGGTATGACAGTGGTGACGTCATACCCGGAAGTGTTTTTCATCTGATCCCCGGCTCCGCATTCTTTCATGAACGCGGAGCCGGGGAGCAGCAAGGACCGGCAGCACCAGACCCTTGACAAAGTAAGGAGATAATACGGGGAAGGGGGCATGGGAGGGGGTATACTTAATTGACCATATTGTGTCCAAATGAGACGGTCACCCGATTTTGGGTAGAACGCCTCGTAAGCTCAGCACGAGCGAATACGGAAAACATGGGCCTTAAGAATATCAGTTGAAGGGGCCGGCGGGCGGAAAAATTAGATCTCAGTCGGAGTTTGATACCAGAAAGGTGATGAATAGAATGAATAGTCATAATATATAACAACAATAAGTCTCTCGCGCTCTAAGAAGTGAATATAAAGGGGCCGGCGGGCGGAAAAACTGGATCACAGCAGCAGTGTTTTTTCCAAAAAAACGCAATGAATAGTTACAACATATATGACAGTAAGCTTCTTTCAAAGCATACTGATTTTAAGTGGTAATACTCGTAGTGCAAGACCCAGATTGGGTTGGAAGGGTAAATATACCATATATAAATGCACAGCTACTTTCGATCATGACAATAAAGGTAGTTTATTTTCATTCAGTGTGTGACTACAGGGTGGTGCTCCCACCCGGCTTTGATAAAAGCGAGTGACAATGAAAACTCGGTAAGTGCACACACGTATGCCTTCTTTTATCTGTTTGTGGACTTGGGTATATGATTAAAAGACATGGGTGGATCTGATAAATCTTTATGTTGGCCACCAATTTTCCACATGAAAATTCGGGGAGCTGAATGCACGTTTTAAGAATTATTTTCTCCACACATAAAGGTGATAATGAAATATTATTAGTTATCACATCTTATTGATTCTTGGGTATCTTGCTTATTATTTCTTTCTACAGATAACTGAGTGTGTTGACAAATGAGAACTTTCTCAAAAGCACAAATAAGTGAACCTCCTGAATGACACGTAGGGATACTTACAAATACGGGGACAGGACGAAGGTCCTGACGAAGGCCATATGACCCTAGTTGGTAATTTTGAAATGGCCAAAACATGTTGACCCTCCTCAGATATTGTGGTGTACAGGTAATTAATCCCTGAAGACACCACCAATGACATATTTTAATCCTGTCCAGGCTACACTAGAATAAAATAGGACGAGTGATTAGCCTGAGTCAGTTTTATGTTTTCTGTTGTTCGTCTCTGGTCCCTGTGCCATTATTGTTGGTCTTGTCTGATGTGCTTTTATGTTTCCCCACCCTTACTGCTCCACTCCGAAGGGGATATATTTCTCGGAGTGTGTTAGCAGGGCCCTATGATGAAGCATGCCACAAATTGTGGGTGAGGGCCGTTTTTTCGACATATAGATGTTTGAACTAGTCTGGTCTCCATACCAGATATTTTATATATAGTATAGGGAGGTCGGACAGGAATAAATTCCTCCCACCCCTTTATTGTGTTTTAGTGGCAGGGGCCCACTGTTGTGAGACTGTCTCCCTCATAATGTTGGCCATGTCTGCCAGCACCCCTGCAATGGAGACCAGGGTGGTGTTAAGGGCCTGCAAGTCCTCCCTGATCCCCTGGTACTCTTCCTTTTGCAGCCGCTTGTTCTCCTGCACGTTGGCCAGGATCTTGCCCAGCGTATCATAGGAATGTTGGTATGTTCCCAGGATCTCAGTGAGTGCCTCTTGGAGAGTCGGTTCTCTAGGCCTGTCCTCCCCCTGGAGCACAGCAGTCCTCCTAGCTTCCTTGTTGTCCTGTGCCTCTGTCCCCTGAACCGTGTGCCCACTGCCCCCAGGTCCCTGATTGTCTTGGGTACGGTGGGTGCCCTTGGGTCCCTGTAGTGGTGGACACACTGCTGATTGACGTGTCCTAGGAACAGAGGTGTGGGTACGCTGGGTGGGTGCTGTGGAAGTGTTTCCAGATGGGAGAGGCTCTGTGGTGGTGTGTGACTGTGCCTGGGTAACCTACTGTCCGGAGGTCCCTGATGGGCCAGTTTGGTCATCCAGATCCAGGCGAGCCAAGTTGCTGTCATCACTGTGGGCCTCTTCTGTGGGGGGACTGGAAGTTGCTAGCATCTCTTCTCCGGTGACATTGGCTGGGATACCTCCACCATGACCCTCAGCTCCTCCTTAGAGAATCTTGGGTGTCGTTGTGGTGCCATGGGTATTGTGTGAGTAGTGTGGGTGAGGGTGTGTAGGGTGATGTGTTGGGGTGTGTGTTGTGAGGTGCGTGGGTGGTGTATAAGTGATGGTGGTATGTGGCTGTTGTGTGAGTGGTCTTGCTGTCTCTCTCTGGTGGAAATTATTTGTATTCGTAAAGGCATGTGAGTAATGTGGGTGTGTGTTTTATAGTGGTGTGGGTGTGTGGGTGTGCTGTATGTATGGGTGTCAGGTGTGTGTGTAGTTTGAATTGTCCAATGTGGTGCTATTTTGTTTGAGTGTGTGTATTTTGAGCACAGTGGTATGTACCACGAATGGTTTACCACCATTAAATGTCCGCCGTCGTGATTCGTGGGTCATAATGTGGTGGGTGTAGTTCTGTTGGCGTAACGATGTGGGTTTTGATACCGCCAGTTTATCACTGACCTTTGGTGTGGCGGAATTGTGTCTGTGGCTGAATAGTGACGGATTGGTGTGTGTGTCATAAAATGGTGGACGGTTATCCGCCGCGATTGCGGTATGTTGGCGGCAGTCAGCATGGCGGTAAGTGGGATTTACCACCAATGTCATAATGAGGGCCATTGTTTCTGCTAATAATACAACTATGACACCTTTCACTGACCCTTCTTGCATGTTTGCTTTTAGGGGCACGAAGAGAAAGAGACATCACCCACAGTACTGCCAGACAGAAGGCCTGTGCACAACGTGACACATGACCAAACTCATGACCACATGGACATCTCTTCGGCTTGTGAAGCTAAGTGCTAAATCAACTGACAGCTTCAAGTTGACCCCAAAGAAAGCTGCTACCTAGAAAGCGGCCAGTGATAAAAAGGAGCTTCCCACCGCTGGTATGAGGCCTTAGACCTTTTTTTGGGCAAAAAACGTATGCCTGCCGCACCAGTCTCTGGGGAGCAAGCTGGGAGCAGCACTCCCACATCAGTGGCCCCATTCCAAACTAGGCCCAAGCCCATGTCTAGCACAGAGGCAGCCTCTCTGATCACAGGAGCGCCGATGAGCAGTGACGTTGAATTGTACTTATTTCTTTCTCAAAATAGTACCCAATCGTTGCCGGAAACTCAGGCCATTGGACAACAACAGCCACAGCCAGCAATAGCAGTTCCTCCTGAAGTAGGAGCACATCAGGATGTTGACTTCATGCAGAGGAAGCCGAAGAAGTCCCTCTTTCACAAGATCCACTGTCTTCCAGATATCTGCCATCTTCTTCTTCAAGCCCCCTTCTGATGATTAAGACTCCTCTTGGAAGCTACCTCAGTCTGAGACACACCAGGAGAGGCAAGGAGTTAAAAGGAAGGTTCCTGAAAGCCTCAGGAGCTGATTTAATAGCCCCTAGCACCTCCTTGAGCCACATTAGCGTCATTTTCTTACACTAATGTGGCCCAAAGCAGTCAAAATTGCATGCATTGCCCCACTTTGTAACTTTTTGCGCTACATTATGCCTGCGCCAGGTATAATGTATGCAAAGGGGGTGTTCCCCCCTTAGGGGGACTGAAAAAATGGTGCAAAGAAATCTAAAAAATTTCTTTGTGTCATTTTTTCTGGACTTTTAACGCCTGCTCAGAGCAGGTGTTGAAAGGAGGCATGCCATTCTTTTCAATGTGCCTCAATGGCCTTTGCGGAGTTAGCATCAAAAATGTGATGCTAATCCTGCAAAGCTCCGAACTAGCGTTAAAAATTCCCCTAACTACCGCCATGGTGTGCCGTATCCTAGATACGACACACACATGGTGGCGTTAGGGTGCTGCTAAGGGGCACAAGACAAGTGGCACTGCGCTGGGTGCAGTGCCACTTTCGTTAAATCAGGGCCTTAGAGTTATGGATGAAGAAGAGGAGGATGACGAGTCTGACGATGAGGCAGTCATCATGGATGTTGGCCCAGCCCCATTGGAGTCAAACATTTTCCCATCTTCTCAACCTGCTCCGAGGGATGTGGCATAGATACAACCACCTCCACCAGCTTCCAAGGCCCCGGGAACGACCTACATACACAGCCTCCTTAGTAGAAGAAGGTTCGGCAGCGAGGCAACATCATCAAAACAACATCCACCTGCCGCCACTTCTTCAGACATTGGCAGTGGCCACAGTGTTAGAAAGATGACCTCAGTAGTCTTGGACTTCTTTACGGTTAGTGAAAAGGAGCCAAACATTGCCATACGCTCCATTTCCTGAGCAAGTGTTAGACGAGGTAAGCTTGGTACAAACTATGGAACTGGAGGTGAAACAACACATTTGAGAAAACACCACACAGCCAAAAGGAAAAGCCTGTAAGTGGTGTTAGTGAAGGTGTTGAAAGTAGGGAATCTGATCCGATCGTGGTGAAAGGTGAAGGTGAAGAAGAGGGTGACATTTTTGTTACACAAATCAGCCCTGTCCCCAGCAGTGCAGTAGTATCGTCGCCCACATCAGCAAAATCGCAATGGCACAGGGAGACTCAGAGTCAGGTCGAAACACCAAGACAAGGACCTACAGTGGCTGCCCCCCTGAGACGCACATTGAGCCTACTACCACCTTCTAAGTCTACTATTACGCCATGTTTAGGCAGGAGAGGCAGTACGAATGTAACCACCCACTGGCACGTTTGTACAATGGGAAGCTGGCTAAAATGTTAGCATTGGACCTCCTCCCTTTTTCTTTTGAGGAAGGAGTGGGTTTTCTAGAATTTGTGGCAGCCACCTGCCCAAAATGGAAGGTTTCCAGCCAGACCTCTTTCGCCAGAGTTGCTGTTCCAGCGCTACTTCACAATGTGCTGGAATTTGTTTGACAATCTTTGCAGCAGAGTACTGTCCACACAATCCACCTGACGACAGACATGTGGACCAGTTGCCAAGCCACTGGTTACATGCGCATCACTGCACAACGAATCTCTTTTGTGGGGGTTAGAGAAATTATATGTGCAGGTGTTTACCCAGCTGAAATTTTATGATGTTTCTCGAGAGCATTCAACAGTAGCTACGTTCGTCATGGAGAAATCCCATACAGCTGCAAACATCTTAGATGACTTTAACAACTAAGGGCCAGATGTACCAAACGTTTTGCGACTCGCAAACGGCAAAATTTGCCGTTTGCGAGTCGCAAAACGCGTATCCCAATGCAGAAATGCATTTTGCGAGTCGTTACCGACTCGCAAAATGCATTTCAGACTCGCAAATAGGAAGGGGTGTTCCCTTCCTATTTGCGAGTCGCATTGGGATGCAATACCATTTGCGACCGCATATGCGGTCGCAAATGGCATCGCAGTTACCATCCACTTCAAGTGGATGGTAACCCAATCGCAAATTGGAAGGGGTCCCCATGGGACCCCTTCCAGTTTGTGACTGGAGCCCAAAATATTTTTTCAGGGCAGGGAGTGGTCCAAGGGACCACTCCCTGCCCTGAAAAAAAACCGAAACTAAAGGTTTCGGTTTTTTTTTTGAAGTGCAGCTCGTTTTCCCTTAGGGAAAACGGGCTACACTTCAAAAAAAAAAAAATGCTTTATTTAAAAGCAGGTCGCTAACATGGAGGTCTGCTGACGTCAGCAGGCCTCCATGTTAGCGAGTGCCTATACTCGCAATGGGGCCGCAATTTGCGACCCACCTCATGAATATTCATGAGGTGGGTCATTGCGACCCCATTGCAAGTTGCAGTCGGTGTCTGAGACACCGTACTGCATAGCAATTTGCGACTTGCAAATTGCGAGTCGCAGGGACTCGCAATTTGCAAGTCGCAAATTGCTTTTTTCCTACATCTGGCCCCAGGTCTTTGAATGGCTGCACCCCAGACGGCTTAGCATTGGATTTGTTGCCACAGACAATGGCAGTAATGTAGTTAAGGCCATGTCAGATGGTGGCTATTTCAGGGTCCTGTGTTTGGCGCACTGCATAAACATCATTGTACAGGACTTCCTCAAAAAAGAACACCGAATCAGCAACTTACTGTCCACATGCAGAAGAATCTGACTCATTTTAGCCATTCTTTTAAAGCCTGCAAGCTGTTGAGGATTATCCAGTGTGATAACAGAATACCTGTCAAAAGCCATCATACAGGAGGTGCCAACACATTGGAATTCTACTTATTACATGTTACAACATCTGTTTGAGCAGTACAGACTGATCATTGAATATGTCGTGCAAAGAGGGGATGCAACTGTGAAAGACATGATCATTGAGCTTCACCAATGGGGTCTGGTCAAATACCTGACAGAAATGTTGCTTTCTTTTGAAATGTTCACATGGGAAGTCAGCAAGGAGGACTGTACTATGGGCCAAGCTATACTGTTGCTGCATATGCTGCAGAAACAGCTAAAGGTGGTGTCTGAAACATATGCAGGTGTGGATGAAAAAACAGATGCGCAGGAGTTGGTGGAGAGCTGAATCATTCACTTATCTGTCAATTCAAGGCTGCAAAGAAACATTGGTGGCATTATGACCCTGGCGGTCTTCTGACCACCAGGGTTAACGTTGCAGTATCACCGCCGACAGGCTGGCGGCAGTGACCGCCAAATGATGACCATGGTGGTGAACCCTTCCATTGACAGCCAATGTACCACACCAACAGCCAGTGCTGTATGAACACTGAACACGGTGGTAGCCACCTACAGGGTGACAGAAGACAAGGATCCACCCACCATATTATGACACAGCACACCGCCAGAATTTCCGGGGCTTTAGCAATGACACCAAAAGCCTGGCGGAAACACATCATATAAAAGGAGACACTCACCTCCAGGGACACACAGGAGTCAGCGGCTGCCATGGAACCCGAACTGCAAGTTTTCCCGATGCTGTACCATGCCATGGCCGTCCTGGAGCACCAATGCCAGCGAAGATGACAACGGTGAGTACAGCCGCCTAGCACACAAGAGAGGGAAAAATGGTGGGGAGAGTGACACACACGCACAACACACACCATACACACCCCCCACACACCCAGAACCAGCTGCAGAGTAAAACAACAGTAACTGAACCCCGGAGCAAAGAAACGCAGGGCACATACATTGTTCCAACCACTTTATCCCTGTTGGATGAATATTCAAAATGCAAAAACATACACAACTGCATATATACATACATGCAGGCCCAAAGGCCGGTCCAAAGTCACAAATGCCCACAGGCCAAAGTCCAAGCCCCAACTTGACTCCTGACAACATCGGGACTCCACTGTTCAGGGGCATCATATTAGAAATGGGCAGGCACCTCAGGGGGAAGAGGGGATGGGGGGGCATATCATTGGGAGGGGGCTCCTTGCCCACTGGTTCTGGAGGGGGCTCTTTGCTCACTGGTTACTGAGGGGGCTCCTTGCCCACTGGTCACTGATGGGGCTCCTTGCCCACCGGTTCTGGAGGGGGCTCCTTGCCCACTGGTCACTGAGGGGGCTCCTTGCCCACTGGTCACTGAGGGGGCTCCCTGCCCACTGGTTCTGGAGAGGGTCCTTGCTCACTGGTTCTGGAGGAGGCTCATTGGTCACTGATTCTGGAGGGGGCTCCTTGCCCACTGGTTACTGAGGGGCCTCCTTGCCCACTGGTCACTGACAGGGCTCCTTGCCCACTGGTTCCGGAGGGGGTTCCTTGCCCACTGGTCACTGAGGGGGGCTCCTTGCCTACTGGTCACTGAGGGGGCTCCCTGCCCACTGGTTCTGGAGGGGACTCCTTTCCCACTGGTTACTGAGGGGGCTCCTTAGCCTCTGCTTCAGGATGGGGCTCCTTGGGCACAGGTTTGTGAGGGGCCTCCTTGTCCTTGGTGTTGGGTGTGGCCTCCTTGGGCTCAGTTTTGGGTGGGCCCTCCTTGTCCTTGGTTTTGGGTGGGGCTTCCTTGGGCTCAGTTTTGGGTGGGGCATCCTTGTCCTTGGTTTTGGCCTCCTTGTCCTTGTTTTTGGATGGGGCCTCCTTGGGCTCGAATTTGGGTGGGGCCTCCTTGGGCTCGAATTTGGGTGGGGCCTCCTTGGGCTTGGATTTGGGTGAGGCCTCCTTGGGCTTGGATTTGGGTGCGGCCTCCTTGGCTTTGGATTTGGGTGGGGCCTCCTTGGCCTTGTATCTGGGTCGAGCCTCCTTGGCTTTGGATCTGGGTGGGGACTCCTTGGGCCTAGGTTTTGGAGGTAGCTCCATAGTCTTGGTAGTCTGTTTGGGAGGGGGCAACACCATAGCCCTCCATTTTGGGGGGGTGTCCTTGGTGCGGGGGTGGCATTACACTCATGTGCCCCTTAGTGGCAGCTGGAGACTTTGGGGGTGGAGCAGTGTCAGACTGGGTGCTCGAGGTACTAGGCTGGGGGGGAGACCTTCCTCTTATGGGCAGGAGGCCGGGGAGGGAAGAGGTCAAGGCAGGCAAGGAAAAGCTTCTTAGGGCCAATGGGGCGGGATGTCGGAGGAAGGATGGGAGTGGAAGTAGAGGGGGTGGTTGTAGAAGGAGGAGGTGTGCTGGACTTGGGTGCAGGTGAATGGACAGTGTGCATGTGTGAGGTAGATGGCTGTTGGGGGTCTGAGTGCAAGCGTTTGTGTGCCTGTGGAGCGGGAGTCAGACAGGGTGGGTGAGGACAAACATGACGTGTGGATGGATGTTGTGGTGGTGTCTGCAAGTGAGGTGGGTGTGCTGCATGAGGTGGTGATGGTGGTGGTGGTGACTGCGCATGTGGTGTGTGCGGTGCATGTCTGCGGGTCTGCTGTTGTGGTGACTGTAGGCAAGGCTGTGCAGGTGGCAGGTTCAGGGACTGTTGATGCAGTGCACGCAAGTGTGAGTGAGGATATGACTGTGAGGGAGGAGGAGGAGGGGGAGACAGTGGAGTCCGTGGATGATGTTGTGTGTGCATCTGGGTGTTGGCTGTGAGAGTGCTTGTGGACTGAAGTGTGCTGCCTGTGTGTGTCTGTGCGAGTCTTGTGTGTTGTTTTGGGAGCATGCTTGTCAGAATGTGTGCGTGGGAAGGGTTGGGGGTGAGGAGACTGGGAAGTGGTAGTTGGAGGGGGGCGGATGAAACAGGAACACTGGCTGCCATCAGTGAAGAGGCCAGAGCCTGAAACAATCTCTGTAGGGCTGCCAAACCACCGTGAATGCCCTCCAGGGAGTCATTGCATTGCTGCATCTGGGATGCCAGCCCCTGGATGGCATTCACTATTGTTGACTGCACTACAGAGATGGATCTCAGGAGGTCAATAGCCTCCTCACTGAGGGCAGCAGGGCTGACTGGGGCAGGGCCTGAGGTACCTGGGGCAAAGGAGATGCCCACCCTCCTGTGTGAGCGGCCACGGGCAACTAGGTGGGGGGGCTACTGGGAGGGCGGTGCTGGTACGAGGGGTGGCAGTAACCTGTAGCTGGACACGTCAATCAGCAGTGTGCCCACCTGCACAGGGACTCAAATCCACTCCTCACGGGCAAGACAATGAGAGTCGAGGGGTCAGTGGCAGTGGGCATACCGTTCAGGGGACACAGGCACAGGAGGCCAGGGATGGTCGGAGGACAGCTGTGCGCCAGGGGAGGACAGGTCCAGGGAACCGACTGCCCAGGAGGCACTCACTAATGTCCTGGGGGCATATCAGCAACCCCAGGACAAAATGGGTCAGGTGATAAAAATCATGCAGGAGAACCAGCGGCTGCAGGGGGAACACCACCAGGAGATCAAGCAAGAATTGCAGGCCCTGAACACCACATTGGTCTCCATTGCAGGGGTGCTGGGTGACATGGCCAACATCATGAGGGACTACACAGCACACCAGTGGGCCCCTTCCACTAGCCAGTGTACTGACCAGCCATCCACATCTGCTGCAGCTAGTGGACAGGAGGCCCTGCCACAGGACCCACAGGCCACCAGCACCCCTCCCCCTGCAGAAGGTGAACTACCCCACAAACGATCCCTGTGACCCAGACAGACATCAGAGACACCTGCCAAGACAAAGACCACTGCCAGGAAATGAGGCCCTCCTGAATGTCCTCCATGTGTTCCACTATGTCACCTTGTCCACTTTCAGCTGCCTTTGCTCCCCTTCCTATGGCCCCTTCGGCACTGTAACTGTGCTACAAACAGACTGGCCCACTATACTGGACTATTCCCAACCATCACCCCACTCTATTGCACATCCCATTCTATACCCATTTTCAATAAACACCCTTGGACATAACTTGAGTAATAGTGCTTTACCTACAGGTAATGTACAATGTATAGAACTGTAATGAATTGTATGATCCTGTGTAAATGTCCAGTAACATGTTGAGCCATCCTACAAATGTGTCTCAGCATTCTGTACACATCACAGCAGTACACTGTTGGAACAACACCAACATCTGCAATAAGAGAAGGCATAGGTGACAGTCAGGTGGGATGCAAAGGTAATTACTTGCCTTATGCTACAGTCACACAGCACAACACTTAAATGTAGAAATGTTTAGTTCAACAGTCTTACCTGATTGTCATTAGAAGTGCCTGAGGAACATATGTATCCTGTTGTCCTCATCCTCCTCCTCTTCCTCCTTCTCACTGTCCTCAGTGTCCACTGCTGCCACAGCTGCATTGTCAACCCCCTCCTCCTGTAGATAGGGGCACATGCCATCCGAGGGCCAAGTTGTGCAATATGCAGCACACAACAACAATTCTGCAGACCTTCTCAGGGGAGTAGCACAGGGATCCACCTGTCAGGTGGATGCACCTGAACCTAGCCTTCAGGAGCCCGAAGGTCCTTTCGACAATCCTCCCGGTACACCCATGAGCATCATTGTACCTATTCTCAGCCCAACCATCACCCCACTCTATTGCACATCCCATTGTATACCAATTTTCAATAAACACCCTTGGACACAACTTGAGTAATAGTGCTTTACCTACAGGTAATTGTACCTATTCTCAGCCCCTGTTCTCAGATTCCTAACAGGGATCAAGAGCCAGGACAGGTTTGGGTAGCCGGAATCACCTGCAAGAAGTAAGGGACACACATTAGCCCTGCACAATGGCATGGGCTATGACTCCTGAAGGCATACACTGACAACAATTGGGTGTGGACTCAGGCTCACCTATTATCCACACTCTGTGCCTCTGTAGTTGTGCCATCAGCTGTGAGACACTGCTATTCCTCAGGACAAAGGCATCATGCACCAACCCTGGATACTTGGCAGTGATGTGGGAGATGTACTAGTCAGCAAGGCACACCATCTGGACATTGAGTGAGTGGAAATTCTTCCGATTCCTGTACACTCGTTCATTGGCCCCGTGGACTAAGGCAATATGGGTCTCGTCAATGGTCCCAATTACATGTAGTATATGTCCCATTGCATACAATTCAGCCTTCACAGTGGGTAAATCATCTACCTGGGGGAATGCGAAGTGTCTGCACATGTGTTTGAGCAAGGCTTCCAAAACCCTTCCAAGCACAATAGAGAACATTGGCTGTGACATTCCTGCAGCCAAGCCCACTGTCAACTAGAAAGAGGTAGCTGCCAGGAAATGGAGCACTGAGAGTACCTGCACAAGAGGGGGCACTACTGTGGTGCAATGGATAGCAGGTTGCAGATCAGGCTCACATTGTGCACACAGCTCTGTAATTGTGGCCCTGTCCAGACTATAGGTGAGTATGATGTGCCTGTCCTCCAGTGTAGCCAAGTCCACAAGGGGTCGGTACATGGTTGCTTGCCTCTTCCTCCTATTCCTCCGTAGCGGTTGGCACCTAAGGGAATCAAAAGTAAGAAGGAAGTGAGTACAGGAGCCATGAACACACCACACAGCAGTGTACACAGAGCATGCTTGTATGTTGGACACTGGAATTGTATAGGTAAGAACATTTGACTACAATGACACACCCATCAATCTGTACCTGTGTACCAGCATTAGAAAATATCACCCGCCTGTCATGTATTCAGGGACAGGTGGAAGTGAGCTAACTCCGCTGGCGTTCACGTCATGGCGGGAGACGGTCTGCACCACCGTGCAATTCCTCATTGGCTAACATAGCCCTCTATGGAGTATGGGAACCAATGATGATCAACGCCGCCGGTGACAGTGTTTACCACCGCAAACTTGACTGCCATTTTATTTCTACCACTTCACTTGATTCCTGACTTTCCACAGGACGACATCTCCACTGTGTGTGCTGCTGTGATCTGTGTCTGGAGCCTGCCATGGCTCGTGCAACAGGGGAAAGGGCCCCAGCCCAGTCGGAGGAGCTAGAGAGGCTTGTGGATGTGGTCCTACCCCTGTATGGACAGTTGTATGGGCCTCCAGACCAAGCGGTGAGTACACCATGGGTAGGTTGCATGCGACATTGCTGGAGATGTGTGTGTGTTCTGTCAGTGTGTCAATTGGGGGGTATGGCTGGTGGCAGCGCTAATGCAGGGATAAGGGCCATGCATGAGCCTGAGCATGAGGCTGGATTGTCTGGTTAATGATGTACCACTAGTACATTGGAAGTTGGGTGGCTGCTGTGGTGTTGGATACTGAGGGGGGAGGCTCCATGGTGGGCCGGGTGTGGGCTGGGGTAGCCAACTGACCAGTGGTCCCTGATGGGCTGGGGAGTTCATCCAGATCCAGAACTCGAGAGTTACTGTCATCACTGGTGGCATCTTCTGGTGGGGGACTGAGTAGCCGTGGCACCTCCTCGCCACTGAGATTGGCTGGGGCACCTGTGGGAATGTAAGTGGTGTATTATGCTACATGTCTGTGACATATTCTGCATTCCTAGCTTCACCTATATTATTGCTGTTGTCCTGCCACCTTTGTTTGTGTATGGTGATGGATTGTGGGATTGTTAGTTCTCCATGCTGTGCATGCATTGGTGGTAGGTGTACATGATGGGCTGGAAGGGATGTGCATGCAGTGGGTATGGCATGCAGGGCTTGGCATTTAGGTTTGTTGATTGTGGTGGTAAACTGTGTAGGATGGAGTGGGGTGATGGGAGTCAGGGTGGGGGTCAAGATGGCATGTAAGTATGGGGGGTGATAGGTAGTAAATGTTGACTCACAAGTATCCTGTCCTCCGGCAACTCCAGTGAGTCCCTCAGGATGCAGGATTGCCAAGACTTGCTCCTCCCATGCTGTCAACTGTGGGAGAGGAGCTGGGGGTCCACCGCCAGTCTTCTGGATAGCAAGCTGGTGCCTTGCTCCTAAGGAACGCACCTCTCCCGTAGGTCATTCTACCTTTTCCTTATGTCGTCCTTTGTTCGTAGATGCTGTCCCATGGCATTCACCCTGTCCACAATCCTCTGCCACAGCTCCATCTTACTGGTTCTGTGCTCCAAACAGCTGTGGCTCTACCCTGACTATTTCCTCAACCATGACCTTCAACTCCTCATCGGTGAAATGGGGGGTGCCTTTGTGGGGACATGGGTGTTGTGTGGTGTGTGTAGGTTGTGCAGGGGTGATGTGTGATGTGGTGGGGTGTGTGGTGTGTATCAGCTGAATTGGTAGTTGTGATGTATGTGCAGTTCTCTTTTGGATTGTCCTCGCAAAGTGTAGCCGTCTTGTCATGTTTGCAGAGGTTTGTGGGGGTGTGTTTTGTACTGCTGTTGATGGGTGTGTGGGGTGTGTGTATTTGAGTCAGGTGTGAGTTTTTTGTTCTAGCCAATGTTGTCTTGTTTTGTTTTTGGGTGGCCATATCTGCCGCAGCGGTGTTTACCACCAATGGTTTACCATCGTTGAATGTCCACTGTGGTGATTTGGGGGCATTATTTGGAGGGCGTTGTTTTGGTGGCCTAACGGTATGGGTGGTAGTTCTGTCAATTTATCACATTCAGTGGGTCTGGCGGATTTGTGGTTGTGGCTGTTTTCTGTCAGTTTTGTGTGTATGTGTCAGAATCTGGCAGATGGATGTTCGCCTCTGCGTCGGTATGTTGGTGGCAGTCACGACGGCGGAATTCAGAATTTACCTCCAATGTCATAATGAGGGCCATTGTGTCATCCAAACATTACATCTGTGCCACAATTCTTGACACACGGTGTTGCACCTGGCCCTTTTTGCAGAGTCATCCCCATTCTTTTTGCCTCCTTCTTCCTAATTTTTCTAACCATTTTTTTTTGGCTTTAGGACTCTGGGCACTTTACCACTGCTAAACAGTGCTAAAGTGCATATGCTCTCTGTGTAAATTGTACTGTTGATTGGTTTATCCATAATTGGCATATTTGATTTACTGGTAAGTCCCTAGTAATGTGCACTAGAGGTGTCCACGGTCTGTAAATCAAATGCAACTAGGGGGCCTGCAGCACTGGTTGTGCCACCCATATTAGTGGCCCTGTAAACATGGCTCAGACCTGCCACTGCAGTGTCTGTGTGTGCAGTTTTAAACTGACAATTCGACTTGGCAAGTGTACCCACTTGCCAGGCCTAAACCTTCCCTTTTACTACATGTAGGGCACCCCTAAGGTAGGCCCTAGGTAGCCCCATGGGCAGGGTACAGTGTATGTTTAAGGTAGGACATATACTAGTGCGTTTTATATGTCCCAACGGTGAAATACTGCCAAATTCAGATGTCACTGTGCAAGGCCTATCTCTCTTATAGGTGAACATGGGGGCTGCCTTTGAATATCCTTAAAGCGCAGGTTCCCTTTGAGAGCAGATAAAAACATGAAGTTTAGAGTCTCTGAACTCACAATTTAAAAATACATATTTTAGTGAAGTTGGCTTTTAAATTGTCCATTTGAAAATGCCACTTTTAGAAACTAGGCATATTTTTGCTTAAACCATTCTGTGACTCTGCCTGTTTGTGAATTGTCTGTCTGGGTCAGTTTGACAGTTGGGCTGTTTTGCACCTCTCTCTAGACAGTGACACAAAGGGGGCGGGGGTGTAGCCTGCATATTCTAATGAGCCATCTGAGCTAGAGGGGAGGAAGGAGTAGTCGTTCACACCTGAAAGGACTATGCCTGCCCTCACACAATGCAATCCCCAACCCCCTGGTGTGTGTCTGGGGCCTGGGCTGGGCAAGGAAGGATCTCACAAACACTTGAGACTTTGCTTTGAAGTTTGCCAACTTCAAAGGCAGAAAGGGGTATGAGAAGAAGACCCAAAAACCCAGACTTTTAGAATCTTTCTAGAATCAAGAGGAACCTCTGCCAAGAAAAGCGCTGAAGAGCTGGTGGAGGAGTACTGTCGCTTTGCTGTGTTGCTTTGCTGGACTGGCTTGCAGTTGCTGCTTCTGCCTGAAAAGAGTGCAAAGGGTGAACTTTGCTGTGTGTCCTGTTTGAGAAAGTTCTCCAAGGGCTTGGAGTAGAGCTTGCCTCCTGTTGGAAGTCTCAGGGACACCAAAGACTTCAGTTTCCTCGACCTGCAGCACTGGGAACTGTGTGTTTTGTGTTGTTCAAGAGGAGAAACCACTGCGCTGCCGCCAACTAAGCCGCTGGCCTACACCGTGACCTGCTGACACTGCAAGGAGCTGCCCTGCCCTGCTTCGCACCACGACCCTGGTCTCACCAACGCCGTCATCGGATGACTTCACCGAGCCGCTGCTCGCACCTCGACCTGTGGGCCCCGTACTCTGGCATCGTCTGCTCACACCACAACCTGGGCATCCCGACGCCGACGCTTCTGCTGACACCGGTGCCGCTGCCTGCAACGTGGCCTGTGGATACAGCTTGTGAGGTATACGAAGCACCGTCCTGTCCCACACCGCAGCCCCGGTCCACCGACGCCAGCACCATCAACTCCAGTGTCATCACCAGGCATCTCTGCCTGCACCGTGGCCTGTGGACACCGCTCTGAGGGTCATGAAGCACCATCCCATCCTGCACCACTGGCTTGGGCCTACCAACGGCAGCACTTCAGCAACGACGCCACCGCTGCCTGCACCGTGACCTGGTGACACTGCATGTCGCACTGCCCCGCTTCACTCCGCAGCTCTGGTCTCACCATCACCACTGGATGCCGTCACTGAGCCTCTGGCTGCACCATGACCTGTGGGCACCACACATCGCATCATCCCGCTTTACACCGCAGCCCCGACGCTATCCACGCCAGCGCTCCTGACTTCATCAGCCTGGAGTTCGATCCACAACGTGTGTGATTTCTCTCCCGCACCGACTCCGGAACCGTCGCCAGCGCTGCCGCACTCCGGACGCTCACCGCGAGACCCTGCAATTCCAAAGGTACTGTTATCGGGTCTTCCCGACACCGTAGCTGGCCTGCGACACCGCAGATGTCCTGAACTGTTGGTTTTGTTGATCATGACGCCGTGATAGCCCCAGGAGGAGCTATCGACTTCAAGAAACTGTATTTCTGAGTAAATCTTGCAAAATTCATATCTTTAACACTGTATGTTGGATTTTTATCATTTTGGTCTTGTTTACACAAATAAATATTGGCTATTTTTCTAAAACTGGAGTGGTGTCCTTTTGTAGTGTTTTCACTTATCACTGTGTGTTACATGCAAATGCTTTACACATTGCTTCTGAGATAAGCCTGACTGCTCATGCCAAGCTACCAAGGGAGTTTGCAGAAGTTACCTAAGGGGGTATCTCCCTTATCCTGACTAGAGTGAGGGTCCCTACTTGGACTAGCACATGGTACAAACAATTACTGGCCACTTTCATTCCTTTTTTTGAAGGGGATGTTTCAACCTATAAGACATGGGTTGCTGAGAAAGCCAGAGACCCTAGAAAAATAATGGCTGGAAATTAGAGGCCTACTCATGGGCAAAATTTCTGGGGTGCAGCCTACAACTCCCATAGAGCCTGCGGGCAGTGCTGTTGGCTCACAGCAGCCAAAATGAACACCAGCAACAACAACAGGAACAGGAGCAGCAGCCCCAAAATCTGAATCTGATTGGTTTCTAAAGGCAGGGCTTAAGTCCACTGCAGAGGTGAAGGCAAAAGAGCTTGAGCAAGGTGGAGCACCAATGACTATTGAGAGGATGGTCCGGGCTTACCTGGATGACCCAACGGAGATCTATCTGGATCAAAATCCATTGGTGTATTGGTATGGGAAGAGGCGATAATGGCCAGTGCTCAGCAAGCTGGCAATAAAGTATCTGTATCATAGTGAGAAGGACCAGTCTCTTGTCCAAAAACGTCGAGAGATTGACCATGATCAAAATGAATCAGCACTTTATACCACCAAATTACCACATACCCGAAGTACAACAGGAGGTGGATGACGTTAATGATTGATTGGACTCAGGTGATGGTAGTGTGTTCGTCACCAACTTCTGGGCAAACCACCTGAGTTTGAGGACAACTCTACTTCCCTGACTAGACCTGGGGCACCATAGAACTTTCTACTATTGATGAACTGCTTTGAGAAAAAAATTAGCTAGCTGGGGGAACCTTATTATTTTATATTGTTTGTTTCTGTCTAAATGACTAATGAACTGCAACTATTTCAGCCACATGTATGGCTGAATTGGAGTTGGAGCAGTGTGCATTGAAGAAGCCCTCAAACCCCCCAAAATCACTTTAAGGAGATTTGAGGGACAATGCCTGCCTCCATTCTGTGCTTATCCTTACTTTTCGACCACTAGCAGGATTGCCCCAGTTATTTCATTCACAACTTACTGGTCAATGTGTGTTTCATTTCCTAAATCAAAGAGGATCAGCAATGTGCCACTATGCTTGAATGGAACAGGTAAGTAATGCTATATGCTTCAGTGATTGATATGAGGGATACTTGTTTCAATGTTGAGAATTGAAATGGTTTGTGTGACTCATGTCTTGTGTGGCAGATAGTGAGAGTGGGTGTTTATATTGTTTAAATATATTATGAGGCTGGCTTGTGTTTGTGTGGTGATCAATTTACAATGTTGGTGGCATAAAAATAATAATGGGTGATAATTTTTTTTCTGAAGGTGATTTTTTCCCTTCCCCTTTGACACTTAGCGGAATTTGTTTGCCGGCTATTTCACACAGCTTTGTTTTCTGGTGCTTTGATTTCTGGTTCACATTTGTCAAAGAAGACCCGACCAGTCCATTTAGCTAACAAACAAAATCCTAATCCAGAAACAAAACTACTCAAGTTTTCTCTTGTTAAACACAGCTATGCGCACAGGTCACTCCATCTCAATTGGGTCGGGAGACTGTGACTCTCGGGAGCAGTTGGTTTGGAGTTGGACATAATAATCATTATTCAGAGTCTGGAGGATGATGGAAGGAATCCGAGTGTGATTTGACAACTTAAACAGCTGCCAGTGGAAGGAAGTTATCAACTTCATGGAAATCAACATGGATGATGTGAGGAGGAGCCTAAGAGGCCAACTCCGATCTGTGGACTGGTGGCGAGAGGTGTGTCAATTACTTGATTTGGGAAATGCCATGCTGCTGTGTGTGTCTGCTGGCTGGCTCAAACTTGAAACTATGTGGTTGGGTTGGGGGCCTGTTGTAGGAAACTGGAGGAGACAGACATGTGATGGATGAAAATGTCACATTATGCACATCCTCTAGGATAAATGTTACGATGAGCATGACGGTTGCAAGTTTGATCATACCGATACATGTTGACACTTGTCTGTGATTGTTGGTTGTTGTAATTGCCCTCACTTAATTGATTGTACATCAGTCATAAAATGAATGATCATGTTAACGCGTCCTTTTATGTTAATTTATTACACATTAGGACTCGTTTTAGGCCAATGAATCTTTTGACCCAGTTGAGAGACACCGTAGGACGAGATAGCTGATCAATATGTCAATCAATATATCAATAATATCATCAATATTTATCACCACAATACATTTCACTTTGGTCAAAGACATTAATCAAATTGATGACGCAACCATGACCTTTCAGCCATGAATAACCACACCTTTAATAGAATTTTATTAAGTTTATTCCCTACTAGTTACAATTCTAAAATTAAGTGCGTCAGTCTCAAAGCCAAGAAACACAACAGCATAGTTACGATATGGCAAATTTGGTAAGATTTCAATAAGGCAAGGATCATAAACATCAGAATATAACACGACGCAAACATAGATCAGAGTACAGCAAAGTGTCAAATATGCATCAGTTCAACACAGCATAATGTCAGTCGTTTGTCTATTTGCATTAATTCGATGATTATCTGTCCTAACCACTAATTAGCATTGGCATGTTGGGCTTCATGCAAAACAATTTAGAACACCAATTTGGAAAACATCTTGCTATGGTCTCTGTCAAAATTAAGCAGCAATTAGTTGGTACCTAGAAAGGAAAAGCAAACAGACAAATTACAAATTGTATTGTCATAATTACCCTCCAAGGATTAGGTCATCATTCAGGGTCAGTCTTCGTCTTCAGGACATCAGTCAAACTCGTAAGGAGGAAAAGTGAAATGGGCAGTCTATGGATGTGGATGGTTTTAATAAGTTTCAAAGTCACCAAACAGAGTGACAGAGTGTCTGGATAAAATCGATAGTATTCCCTACCTAATTCTAATGACCCTTCTGTGACATGGGTTTTTATCCCTTTTTCGTAGTACATTCCCCCAAATTCCCATTGGACACTAACTATACCCCACTATCTTTAACCTATCAAAGTTAGCATTTGGTAATCCCAATTGTCACCTCACATTAGTTCGTGGTTCTTTGATTGGTCTTCATAATTGACATCTTCGGAGGTGGCACATCCAGCGTTACTTCACTCTTTGGCACGTCTTTTGGGTCATCGGATTCATTGTCCATCGGTCTAAGTGGCCTTGTACATTTCATTAATCTACATTTGTTTCAATTTGCACATAACTTTTCAAACCAAGGCACCAAATATGCGCTTGGGAACGAAATTAACATAGATACATTCATCTTCCAAGTTGAAGAAAAAGAACATTTGCAGGGTCATGGCCCTTTGCAAGTCAGCACACTAGAAAAACAGAAAAATGCATTTAATATGAGAGCTGGGTAACGTAAGGCCTATAAAGATTTTCAATACAAAATCAATAACATAAATGTTAATATAAGCTTAATTATCATAGCATGAACATTTTATTCATCATTAGTAGTTTGTGTATACATTGGTGCTCATTTACCGTGATCACAATTCAGGTGCACGTTTAAGCAAAACCGCTATTATTATTGTTTTCTATGCAGCATCATTACACATTGATATAAGCATTTCATTTTAATATATGTTATGTAAGCTACGCTCTCTCAGTCCCTCCTCTGATGACGCTCGTCATCACACAAACCTTTCCCTTTTATTTTTAATTTTTCACTTTACGCATAATGCGCATTTCAACATCTTGTCCCTTATGTGAACTCTCCCAAATTTCATTGAACATTTTCTCTCTTTCATTTTCTTCATTTCTCCTGGTTCTTTTGGTCCAATTTCTCTTAATTTTATAATTAATTTTACATGCCCCCCATAATCCTAATAGACAGGCCAGAACAATTAATAGACCCATTAGTATTTTTGCAAGTACCCCATTCCAAATGTTGGTAAACCAGCTCCCTACTCTGGCAATTCCTTTTCCAGATTTCTCCCAAACTCCAGGTTCCTTCAAATCCTTCAAGTCTGCACTATCTCTAGTTAGGTTAGTAAGCATACCTCTAATCTTTTTACTATTGTCCGGAATGAACGAGCAACAATGACGCTCATTGAGCATCTTGCAGACCCCTCCACTCTTTGCTAAAAGGATGTCTAAAACAAGCCAATTTTGAAGAGTCATAGCTCTTTCTGCAGCAAGTTCAGTATCCATCAGGAGTACAGCCCCTGTAAAATTTGTCAGCATGTTATCCACAATAGCAGACAACTTTTGAATCTTCATAGAATTCAAGATAACCCCTACTGAAGGGATTATAGCTCCAAATATGTCACCAATGACAGCAGCCACTGATTCTCGTTTTTGTCTAGCATGTTGTAATTCAGATGTTTTAGGTATTTGCTTTAAGTCATCAATCTGGTAAATCTTTGGGAAAACTATTCCCAAATAACATGTCCCATACCATCCCTCAGGGAGACGGTAATAAGCATTAAGTCCACAGATGTAATAGATCCCAGGGATCGCTGGATCCTGTCCATTCAACATAAATGTCCACTTACTCTGAAATAAGAACACATGTCTGCATTCACTCGTTCCCACAAACAAATTGTCCTGGTCGGATTTTGGCCTCTATATACAAAGCCTACCTACATGTAATGCATCTATAGCTAGTTTGCCTTGCGTTTTGATTGCGGTATAAGCATAATCATTTGCATATGTGTGTTTCTCTAACCCTTTTTCTAATCTTTCTTTTAATGCTTTGCGTCTATCATCAGTGTGATCTAAAAAGCTTTTCTCTACACGTGACAATAAGCAAGTCAGATTATTGCGATATGCATAAGCAGTTCCAAATGTAAGCGTCGGCTCAAAGAATCCTCTAACTATTTTTATATCATGTTCCTTAGCTAGCTTGTTCAAAAATTCAATCACAGGCACAAAAGAAAACACAACATCCAGATTTGAATAAAAGTATTGCACATGCTCTTGATTATAGAATCTTGTTAGTAGCAGACTACAACTAATCCTGTAGGTTAGGGGAAGACTTTGAGAGGTGACCCCTTCTTGCACAGATGAAGGAATCTTGGTACACACATAACAGTCTTTCGCATCCATGGTCTCTACGTACTCATTCAGTAAGCGATAGAAGACATTAGAAGAAAGTTCCCCCTTTGAATTAGTTCCCTCATGCAAGTGTCTTGCATCCTGTTCAAACCTTTCCCACGGTGTTAGTGTTGTAGTTTAAGGTTTTGAAGTAGCGTTAATAGTCTTTTTCTCCAACCAGGGCATTCCCACAATCACTCCCACAATTATTATTGCACACACAATACCTATTATAAGACTTAGCCAACCACACACCTTAATTCCCTTGTTACTACCTCTGTTATAAGCCATGTCTGTATAGAATCAGATAATAGAATAACAACCAACTCGAGGATGATTTAGAACTCTTTTTCTCTCTTGCTCTCTGCGTGTATTTACAGCGTCTTCACTTGCTCCAGGACCCCTTTGTCAAATCAGGTTAGCAGCTTGTCTTAATCAGGTTTTTCCAAAGTCAAATCTGGTTGTAGTGTCACATCCGGTAATTTATAGGTCTTTTTTCTTAGTTTTCAATTTCGATCTTTAACAAAGTCTTTTCTTTGAATTAATTCAGGTACCGTAGTATTGACCTGGTACTTCTCGATCAAAACAGAATGCTAGGAATTCTTGTTGCCATTCAGATGTTGTTGCATACGCCCATTCAGGACCTGTATATCTTCTGTTTGCGACTCTCTTTCTCTTCAATCTGCGTTCACCTTGCAGTTCTCCTTCACTTAGGTCTTCCACTCAGGATGTATCAGTTTCCTCTATTATTGTTTCATCTGGTATGCTTCTTATCCTTAAAAGGGGTTTCTCTGGCCAGTTATCACCCTTATGCGTCTTCTTCCGATATGTCTTTTCAGGACGCTGGACAGCACCCTCCTCTTGTGATATGGTGTTTTCACTTGATGGACCTGCAACTGGCTCAGGGGATGCTGGCACACTCTGATCTCTTTCTATTATTTCTCCTTCTTCTTCTTCTTGATCTGTAACGGGTTCAAGTTCTAACCCGTATCTGTCTACTTCTGGGAGAACCTCTCCTTGACTTAGTTCTCCTGCCGCCTCTACTGAGATAGGCACTCTGTCACCTCTCTCGAACTCCTTCACTGTTTGAGGAACGAGGCTATTCTCAGTGGGCTCTCCTGCAGTCTCAGTTCCTTCTTGGCTGTTTTCTGGCCCTGAGACTTCCCTTCCTGGAACTGTTGTGCCAGAAACTTCAAGTTCCTCATCAGTTGGACACGTTACCTTCTTTGTGTAACTGGCATGTATTCAATTTGGAACACCCGCACATTTCACAGCAGTGGTTGTTGTCAAGATTACTTGATACGGCCCTTTCCAACGTGGCTCTAAACACGACTTTCTCACGTGCTTCTTGACAACCACCCAGTCACCGGCTTGTAGAGTATGACCTGGATCTCCAATCGGTGGCAATGTGTTAGCCTCTACCTGGTGAGAGAAAGAGCGAATCACATCAGCCAAACCTTTGCAGTAGTCCAACACCATATCATCTGTGATATTCACTAGAGCATTTGCAGGTACTGCTGGCAACCTCATAGTTCTGCCCATGAGGATTGCATGGGGGGACAGTCCTGTTTTCTTATCAGGGGTGTTCCTCATTGACATCAGCACTAAGGGCAATGCATCTGGCCATTTCATATTGGTAGCTGCGCACATCTTTGCCATTCTTGATTTCAGAGTACCATTCATTTGCTCTACTAGTCCTGATGCTTCAGAGCGGTAGCTACAATGCAGCTTTTGTTCGATGTCTAGTGCGGCACACAGGAGTTTAATCACCTCGTTGTTGAAATGTCTGCCCCTATCTGACTCTATAGAGACCGGAAACCCGAACCTTGGTATTAGTTCTATAAGAAGCAGCTTTGCAACTGTGAGACTGTCATTTCTACGTGTGGGTAGGCTTCAATCCCCTGTCCTCACAGCGCCACCAGATCCAGATCCCCTGTTCTGCCTTCTCTTTTGCCTGCATCGCTGACTGTGCCCCGAGTGTCTGTGTTGCCGTTTGTCTGCATTCGCGCTCCCCTTTTTTTCCTTCTGTATCCCCGAGTGCCTGTGCTGTGTGATCGCGCTCCCCTTTTTTCCTTCTGTATCCCCGAGTGCCTGTGCTGTGTGATCGCGCTCCCCTTTTTTCCTTCTGTATCCCCGAGTGCCTGCATCTTCTGAGTGCCGCCCCCCCTTGCCCTCCCGCCGTCTCCCCCTCGTTTTTCCTGCTTTCTGCGCCTTTTCGGCACTTTGTCATTTTTCTAGGCCTCCTCGCCTTCGGAGCCTTTTTCCCGCCGCTTTTTGCCGCTTTTTTCCCCCTACCCGCCCTCCTCCCGCCTCCCAGCTGACCCCGCCTCCCCGGCTACCCCTTAAATGGCGGCCGCTGCGAGGCAGTGGTAGCGACCCTCGAGCCCAGGGTAGGTCGCTCCCCTGTCCTCACAGCGCCACCAGATCCAGATCCCCTGTTCTGCCTTCTCTTTTGCCTGCATCGCTGACTGTGCCCCGAGTGTCTGTGTTGCCGTTTGTCTGTGTTCGCGCTCCCCTTTTTTTCCTTCTGTATCCCTGAGTGCCTGTGCTGTGTGATCGCGCTCCCCTTTTTTCCTTCTGTATCCCCGAGTGCCTGTGCTGTGTGATCGCGCTCCCCTTTTTTCCTTCTGTATCCCCGAGTGCCTGCATCTTCTGAGTGCCGCCCCCCTTGCCCTCCCGCCGTCTCCCCCTCGTTTTTCCTGCTTTCTGCGCCTTTTCGGCACTTTGTCATTTTTCTAGGCCTCCTCGCCTTCGGAGCCTTTTTCCCGCCGCTTTTTGCCGCTTTTTTCCCCCTACCCGCCCTCCTCCCGCCTCCCAGCTGACCCCGCCTCCCCGGCTACCCCTTAAATGGCGGCCGCTGCGAGGCAGTGGTAGCGACCCTCGACCCCAGGGTAGGTCGCTCCCCTGTCCTCACAGCGCCACCAGATCCAGATCTCCTGTTCTGCCTTCTCTTTTGCCTGCATCGCTGACTGTGCCCTGAGTGTCTGTGTTGCCGTTTGTCTGCATTCGCGCTCCCCTTTTTTTCCTTCTGTATCCCCGAGTGCCTGTGCTGTGTGATCGCGCTCCCCTTTTTTCCTTCTGTATCCCCGAGTGCCTGTGCTGTGTGATCGCGCTCCCCTTTTTTCCTTCTGTATCCCCGAGTGCCTGCATCTTCTGAGTGCCGCCCCCCTTGCCCTCCCGCCGTCTCCCCCTCGTTTTTCCTGCTTTCTGCGCCTTTTCGGCACTTTGTCATTTTTCTAGGCCTCCTCGCCTTCGGAGCCTTTTTCCCGCCGCTTTTTGCCGCTTTTTTCCCCCTACCTGCCCTCCTCCCGCCTCCCAGCTGACCCCGCCTCCCCGGCTACCCCTTAAATGGCGGCCGCTGCGAGGCAGTGGTAGCGACCCTCGACCCCAGGGTAGGTCGCTCCCCTGTCCTCACAGCGCCACCAGATCCAGATCCCCTGTTCTGCCTTCTCTTTTGCCTGCATCGCTGACTGTGCCCCGAGTGTCTGTGTTGCCGTTTGTCTGCGTTCGCGCTCCCCTTTTTTTCCTTCTGTATCCCCGAGTGCCTGTGCTGTGTGATCGCGCTCCCCTTTTTTCCTTCTGTATCCCAGAGTGCCTGTGCTGTGTGATCGCGCTCCCCTTATTTCCTTCTGTATCCCTGAGTGCCTGCATCTTCTGAGTGCCGCCCCCCTTGCCCTCCCGCCGTCTCCCCCTCGTTTTTCCTGCTTTCTGCGCCTTTTCGGCACTTTGTCATTTTTCTAGGCCTCCTCGCCTTCGGAGCCTTTTTCCCGCCGCTTTTTGCCGCTTTTTTCCCCCTACCCGCCCTCCTCCCGCCTCCCAGCTGACCCCGCCTCCCCGGCTACCCCTTAAATGGCAGCCGCTGCGAGGCAGTGGTAGCGACCCTCGACCCCAGGGTAGGTCGCTCCCCTGTCCTCACAGCGCCACCAGATCCAGATCCCCTGTTCTGCCTTCTCTTTTGCCTGCATCGCTGACTGTGCCCCGAGTGTCTGTGTTGCCGTTTGTCTGCATTTGCGCTCCCCTTTTTTTCCTTCTGTATCCCCGAGTGCCTGTGCTGTGTGATCGCGCTCCCCTTTTTTCCTTTTGTATCCCCGAGTGCCTGTGCTGTGTGATCGCGCTCCCCTTTTTTCCTTCTGTATCCCCGAGTGCCTGCATCTTCTGAGTGCCGCCCCCCTTGCCCTCCCGCCGTCTCCCCCTCGTTTTTCCTGCTTTCTGCGCCTTTTCGGCACTTTATCATTTTTCTAGGCCTCCTCGCCTTCGGAGCCTTTTTCCCGCCGCTTTTTGCTGCTTTTTTCCCCCTACCCGCCCTCCTTCCGCCTCCCAGCTGACCCCGCCTCCCCGGCTACCCCTTAAATGGCGGCCGCTGCGAGGCAGTGATAGCGACCCTCAACCCCAGGGTAGGTCGCTCCCCTGTCCTCACAGCGCCACCAGATCCAGATCCCCTGTTCTGCCTTCTCTTTTGCCTGCATCGCTGACTGTGCCCCGGGTGTCTGTGTTGCCGTTTGTCTGCGTTCGCGCTCCCCTTTTTTTCCTTCTGTATCCCCGAGTGCCTGTGCTGTGTGGTCGCGCTCCCCTTTTTTCCTTCTGTATCCCCGAGTGCCTGTGCTGTGTGATCGCGCTCCCCTTTTTTCCTTCTGTATCCCCGAGTGCCTGCATCTTCTGAGTGCCGCCCCCCCTTGCCCTCCCGCCGTCTCCCCCTCGTTTTTCCTGCTTTTTGCGCCTTTTCGGCACTTTGTCATTTTTCTAGGCCTCCTCGCCTTCGGAGCCTTTTTCCCGCCGCTTTTTGCCGCTTTTTTCCCCATACCCGCCCTCCTCCTGCCTCCCAGCTGACCCCGCCTCCCCGGCTACCCCTTAAATGGCGGCCGCTGCGAGGCCGCGCAGCGGGCGCGCGCTGGCGCGCCGAAGGCGTGCCTAAGGAAAGCCCGTCTGCGCCAGTCCGCGCCTAGACCGCGCACAGCGCCCGAACCGCTGGCCCCCGCGCCCCCCACCTGACCTACGACTCCGCCACCCTCGTCAACCTCAACCCCGGCCGCACTCCGGGCTGCCACCGCGCCCACCCCAAACGGACCCACGGACCCTTCACCTGCAGCAACTGCGGACCAGCACCGCTCCCGCCAAGAACGACCCCCCCGGAAGCTATCTCCACTGCATCCTGATCAACACCCGATCCGTCCACAGGCACGCCATCGAACTGTGGAACCTCCTCAACTCTACGAACCCGGACATCGCCTTCCTCACCGAGACCTGGATGAATCCCTCCTCGGCACCCGACATCGCCATAGCCATCCCCGACGGCTACAAAATCATCCGGAAAGACCGCACCAACCGCATCGGAGGAGGCATCGCCATCGCACACAAAAACTCCATCCGCATCTCAACCGACACCGACAACTCACTCCCCGACGCCAAACATCTCCACTTCACGATCCACAGCGACCCCAAGACCACCCTCAGAGGCACCCTCATGTACAGACCACCAGGACCCCGCACCAAGTTCAGCGAAGACATCGCAGATTTAGTCAACCCTCACGCACTCTCGTCCACCGACTACATCCTCCTAGGAGACCTCAACTTTCACCTGGAGAACCTCACCGACAACAACACCACCGCCTTACTGGACAACCTCGCCAACCTGGGACTGAATCAGCTAGTCAACACCCCCACCCACTACGCCGGACACACGCTCGACCCCATCTTCTCCTCCAGCAAACACATCACCTTCAGCCACACCACCGAACTCACCTGGTCGGACCACAGCTGCGTCCACTTCATCTTCAAGAAGACCACTGTGCACCACCACACCCAGCAACCACCAAGAAGACACTGGAATCGTATCACCACGGATCAGCTCGCATCAACCCTCTCCCAGAACCGACCCACCAGCACCACCGACCCAAACGAAGCCGCCAACAACCTCACCAACTGGATCTCCGACTGCGCCAACCTCCTGGCCCCCCTGAAAACTCAAGCCAGCACCAACAACCACAAGAAAAACTCCTGGTTCACCCCCGACCTCAAGGACTCCAAGAAAGAATGCCGCGCCCGCGAGAAGACGTGGCGCCTCAACCAGACCGAAGAGAACATGTCAGCTCTCAAGGACGCCACCCGCCAACACCACCAACACCTCCGCGCCGCACGAAAAACAGCCTACCGGAACAGACTTGACAACAACGCCCACAACAGCAAGGAACTATTTGGCATCGTCAAAGAGCTCTCCAACCCGGACGCAGAGAACAACTCCATCCCTCCATCACAGGACCTCTGCGACTCCCTCGCGACCTTCTTCCACCACAAGATCACCGACATATACAACAGCTTCCCGACCACCGACGCGAACCCCCCCGGAACCCGCTACCGACATCACCACCATCCTCACCTGGAGCCCAACCACCACCGAGGAGACCACCCACGTCATGAACTCGATCCACTCCGGATCCCCATCGGACCCCTGCCCGCACCACATCTACAACAAAGCCGACGACATCATCGCACCGCACCTCCGAGATGTCATCAACGCCTCCCTCACCACCGCCACCTTCCCGGAGAGCTGGAAACACGCAGAGCTCAACGCCCTCTTAAAGAAACCCACAGCAGACCCCACCGAACTCAAAAACTTCCGGCCCATCTCTCTCCTGCCGTTCCCCGCCAAAGTGATTGAGAAAATTGTCAACACTCAACTCACCAACGCCCTGGAAACCAACGACTCCCTCGACCCCACACAGTTCGGTTTCCGGACCAACCACAGCACCGAAACCGCCCTCATCGCAGCCACGGACGACATCAGAGCCCTGACCGACAAGGGTGAGACCGTGGCCCTCATACTCCTGGACCTCTCCACAGCCTTCGACACGGTCTGCCACCGCACCCTGATACGACGCCTCAGCAACGCCGGCATCAGAGGCAAGGCCCTCGAATGGATCATCTCCTTCCTCTCCGGAAGGACTCAGAGAGTCCGCCTGCCCCCCTTCAGATCCACAGCCACGGAGATCATCTGCGGCGTACCTCAAGGATCCTCCCTCAGCCCCACTCTCTTCAACATCTACATGACCCCCCTGGCGAACATAGCACGCAAACACGGACTCGACCTAATATCATACGCCGACGACACCCAGCTCATCTTATCCCTCACAAACAACCCCACCTCAGCCAGGACCAGATTACATGAAGGAATGAAGGAAGTGGCGAACTGGATGACAGACAGCCGCCTGAAACTGAACGCCGACAAGACGGAGGTCCTCATCCTCGGACCCACTCCCACCGCTTGGGACGACTCCTGGTGGCCCCCCGCCCTAGGCAGCACTCCCCAACCCACCGACCACGCGCGCAACCTCGGCTTCATCCTGGACTCATCCCTCACCATGACCAGACAGGTGAACTCGGTGACCTCGGCATGCTTCAACACCCTACGCATGCTCCGCAAGATCTTACGCTGGATCCCCACCGACACCAGGAAGACCGTCACCCACGCCCTCGTCACCAGTCGCTTGGACTACGGGAACACCCTGTACGCGGGCATCACCACCAAGCTACTGAGGAAACTCCAACGGATCCAGAACGCTGCCGCAAGACTCATCCTGGACATCCCTCGCCACCACCACATCTCAGGACACCTGAAAAAACTCCATTGGCTCCCCGTCAACAAGAGGATCACCTTCCGACTCCTCACCCACACACACAAAGCCCTTCACAACCTCGGACCCAAACTCATCAACAACCGCGTCTCCTTCTACACTCCCCCGCGCACCCTACGATCCGCCGGACAGGCCCTGGCAGCCGTACCCCGCATCCGCAAAGCCACCGCCGGAGGAAGATCCTTCTCTTTCCTGGCAGCGATGACCTGGAACTCTCTGCCCAGCCACCTTCGCGCCATACCTGAACACCTCTCCTTCAGAAGGCAGCTCAAGACCTGGCTCTTCGAGCACTGACCCCCCCCCCCAGCGCCTTGAGACCCTTTATGGGTGAGTAGCGCGCTTTATAAATGCGAATGATTGAATGATTGATTGATCCAGTGATTGAAAACACACACAATCACCAACACGTACTTCAGTCCTCCACAAACAGGCATCTCAATGAAATCCATTTGCATTTTGCTGAAAGGACCACCAGCTCTCCCAATGTGGCTCAAAGTTACCACAGTCCCTTTTCCAGCATTCATCTGTTGACAGATGGTGCACCTGTGACAGGTAACTTCTGCGGCATGTCTGAACTTTGGGTTAAACCAGTCAATTTTGAATCACCTGATCATTGCATCTCTCCCAAGGTGAGTCTGTCCATGGTATAGCCTGGCAAACTGTGACAGAAGACTGTTTGGCAAGACTAATTTCCCCTCCTCTGAGACCCACAAATCATCAGCCCTCTGTACACATTGCATTCTTTGCCAGGAACGTTTTTCTTCTTTGCTAGCACGACCCTGTAATGTCTTTAACTCATCTAGGGTATCGACCACCCTTAATGCAAGGTTCAAACATGTGTCATTTTCAGTTTGTGGTAATAATTCCCACTGTTCCTTGAACGATATACAGTTCAATGCGCAAAACCTTGCGACTTGATCTGCATAACCGTTTCCCATGGACACAAAGTCTTGTGACTTAACGTGAGTATTGCATTTCACCACGGCAATTTCAAGAGGTAACTGAATTGCATGTAACAAATCCTTTATTTGTTCACCATTTTTCACAGGAGACCCAGAAGAGGTCATGAAACCTCTCCGCGACCACAGTTGGCCAAAATCATGTACAATTCCGAATCCATATCTGCTATCAGTATAGATAGTGACTCTCAGATTCACAGCTGCGTGGCATGCCTTAGTAAGGGCAATTAATTCTGCCACTTGTGCGGAAAACACTTTCTCGAGCCAGGAAGCTTCAATGATACCAGCTATGGTACATACAGCGTAACCAGCCCTCAGTGTTCCGATGGAATCTATTAAACAAGATCCATCAACAAACATAATGCAGTCATTTTCTTTTAGTTGTGTGTCTTGAATATCTGGTCGTGGCTTTGTACATAATTCCGTTAGCTCAAGACAATCATGTTCAAATTCTTCATCATTGTTAACTTCAGTACCCTCAGCAGGAAGCAGAGTTACGGGGTTTAACACAGTGCATTGTTTCAGAGAAACATTTGGTGACTCCAGTATGATTGTCTCATGTTTAGTAAGTCGGGCATTTGTCATGTGCTGAGTTTTGGTTCGAGTCAACAAAATTTCAACTGAATGCGGAACCATTACTGTTAGGGGGTATCCCATGACTTTGCCTTCACACTGCGTAAGGCTTTGACCAACTGCTGCAACTGTGCGCAAACAACCCGGTAAGGCTGCTGCAACGGGGTCCAAGGTAGCTGAAAAATACGCGACAGGGCGATTTGCACCTCCATGGACCTGTGTCAAGACAGACAAAGAACAAGCATCACGTTCATGACAAAACAGTAGGAAAGGTTTAGTATAATCAGGCATACCTAACGCTGGTGCCCTGCACATGCACTCTCTCAATTCCATAAATGACTCAAGCTCTTCTTTGGACAAGGCTATGGTATATGGCTCATCTTTGATCTCTTTGCCTGTCAGTTTTATCAAAGGTTTTGAGATGATCGAGAAGTTGGGTATCCACTGGCGACAGTAGCCCACCATTCCCAGGAACATTCTGACATCTCTCTTCGTTGTTGGGGGGTTCATTTGCAAAATGGCTGTTATTCTTTCCTTCGATATTCTCCTGGACCCCCTTTCAATTAGATGCCCTAGGTATTTCACCTCTTTCTGACAATATTGCAGCTTCTTGGGTGACACCTTATGTCCGTTCTTTCCCAAATGATTCAGTAAGGCAATTGTATCATATTTACAGTTGTCCCTTGTTTTAGATGCAATCAGTAAGTCATCGATGTACTGCACTAGAGTCGAGTTAAAAGGCAGTACTAAGGATTCCAAATCCTTTTTCAATATCTGGTTGAAGATGGACAGTGATTCAGAAAACCCTTGAGGAATTCTGCACCAACTGTACACCTTGTCTAGGAATTTGAAACTGAACAAAAATTGACTGTCCTCGTGAAGAGGTATCGAGAAGAATGCTTGTGACAAATCTATAACGGTGAACCATTCAGCATCACACGGAACCTGAAACATGATCACTGCTGGATTGGGCACTATGGGGCAGCATTTTACCACAATCTCATTTATTTTTCTCAAATCCTGTACAATTCGGACTTTCCCACACAGCTTTTTCAGACCCATTATTGGAGAATTACATGGACTGCTCAAAACTTCTTTCAGGACTCCCTGTTTCAGAAAATCTGCAATTATCTGTGACACTTCAATAAGAACATCTTGTGCCATATAATATTGTGGCACCTGGGGAAACACTGCATTCGGTTTTACTTGTACTTTAACTGGTTCCACGCCTTTTATTAGTCCCACTTCCTTTCCTGTCAGATCCTACACTCTCTCTGTCACTGTTCCCTGTAACTCGACAGGTAAATGAATCATCGTAAGCATCAGAAACAAGGTAATCAAAGGATAATCCTCATTTGCCATCCCTGTCTCTTCCTCTGAGAACTGACCTTCATCTCCTTCATCATCACTATCTGTCTGTACTTCGATTCCATCATTGGAACAGGTAATCGAACATTTTGTCTTGCACAGTAAGTCCCTTCCCAGTAGGGATACCAGACTTGAATCACAGACTACAAATCTATGCAGTCCCTGGAAGTTGCCGATCTCAACTTGCACTGGATCTGTAATCGGGTTTGTCAGGTACTGGTTTGCTATTCCGACTACCCTTATGGTATGCCCTGAAAGTGGTAGTTTCGGAACCTCCGCACTCCTGACTGTAGAGCGTGTAGCTCCAGTGTCGACCAGAAACGAGACTTTATAACCCATTACCTTCCCTTCCACATAGGGACCCCTTTGATCCACCTCTAAGGATGCTGCAAGCCTGCACTCTTCACTATCTGTGCTATCATCCGACCATTCTTCATTCATACCATTTTCACCTCGTAATGGGAATTGCTGTACTGTATTATTTTGACTCATTACCTGACCTGTGACCTGTTGAGGAAGCATGACCTGTTGCTCTCCCTTCGGAGCCATTGGTAATTGCATTTGCTGTCTAGGTACCATGAGAACCTGCTGTTGTACTTGCTGCATCTGCGCTGGCTGGAAACGCAGCATTTGCATCTGCTGCATGGGCTGTACCCCTTGCATATGTACCAGGTTATTTTGAAAATTTGGATTTTGATGTCTCAGTTTTGGACCTAATGTACCGACATTAGTACTTTGTTGAACGACACCATCCTGCACCACATTCGGGCACTCCCGTTTCCAGTGCCCCACGCCCCCGCACGCGTGACATGGTGACATCTTTTTCACCCCTTGTACGTCATTTTGAACCACAACGGTATTCAAGTCTGGACCGCGATTCACGAACCCTCGGCCTCGACCTCTCGGTTGCACCTGAAACACACCATTCATTTGCGGTTGCTGCTGTATCATCTGCTGGACTCCATTTCCCTGTATTCCTGCCTGTGCAGCCCTTATCTGCATCACCATCACTTTCTCTTTCAACTTTTTCTGTTTTAACTCAATTTCGTCGCTACAGTATTTCGCATACTGCAACACTTCATCAATCGGCTTTGCTTGCCAACAAATCAAATGATTCTTAATCATCTGGCTAACTTCTGGTCTCAGCCCTTCAACGAATCTGAACACAAGATGGTTCATGTCCTTCGGCTCAATAGTCTCAGTACCACTGTAGTGTTTGAATGCCTTTAACAACCTTACATAGTAAGCATGTATTGATTCCTTAACCTCTTGTGAGGTCCGTTCAATCTTCTGCCAATCAGTCACCTTCGGCGACACCTTTTGTTTCAAAAACCCAATCACCTTGTGATAATATTTCATCACCTCTTCAGAGGGAGCTCTGGTCACCTTATCCCTTGCCGGTTCCTTCGTCGGCCAATCTACCCCTTTCTTACACTCGAGCCACAAATCAGGCGGAACAATGATCTCAAACAAGGTATTCAAGTCTTCCCAGAGACACTTCGCAAGTTTCACAAACCTATCTGTTTGCTGATACCACTCGATCGGTTTCTCCCTCAATCTGGGATAATCATTAGTAAAGGATAAGATGTCTCCTCTGGACCACGGTACATGTACTAAAACACCACCAGCTGTTTCTCTCATGGGTAGTATTTTTACTGATTCTGTATTGGGTGAAGCTTTGGCTTGACCTGACCCTGGACTGTCACCTTTTTCCTTATCTCTTTTCTTTGCCCATCTGCCTTCTCATTTTTCTAACGCACCCCAAATTTGCGCACTTTGCAATAATTCTTTTAAATGCGCTTTCATTCCTGCAGACCTCATGTGCTCAAAATCTTTCGAATCAAAATCTAATCTGTAGCTTCTTTTCAAATGTTTAGTGTTTTCAATGTCAATTTTGTATTTGTCTGCCAGGTTTGCTAATCTCTGATGCACCTTGCCCACTTCTTTGGTAATCTTGGGGCACAGGAATCTCAGTTCTGCTTCAGTGTATGACTCCAATCTATTTACCCCCATCGTACCTTCCACCAATTCAGCAGCTTCCACTCCCAGTCTCACAAAATTTAGGTAGTCATCTTGCCCTGCCTTTTCCGATTCCACTGCAGTTGCTGTAGTCTTTTGTGAAGTATAAGTTTTCTCTAGCCATTCTTTCAGCTGTTGTACTGTAAAACCCTGCAGTGAAATGTTCCCTGCATATATCATTGGCGACTGTGAAGTGTTCGTACTTATCGTTTGTGGAGTTAAAACCCCTAATCCTGCCTGTCGCATTGCTTCCAAGGGCGCTTCTACTGGGCTAAGGTCTATTAAGGACCTCTGCTTTTCGACTGCTTGTTCTCCTGGAGCCATTATCTGGGGGGTTCCTGTGGACCCTCCTCTTATTGCATCTTGGATCATTACTCCCTGATCACATACGCCAGATTTGCCTTGGGCATACAATGGCAGTGGTGGACTGACAGTAATTGGTAATGATATGCAGGTCCCAAACTCCGTGGAGCAGTAACTCCATAGGTCTGTTCCAAGGTACCCGGGACAGGCACTAATGGAGGACCAGCCACTGGGTTATACCCTGGTATCAATTGTGGTTGCGGCTGGGACAGCAATTTCGGAGTTGACTCAATCTGCACTAACCTTGATTTCGTATATTTCGGGTCTGGCAGCACTATCAGATTTGTAGTAGCCTCAAGTACTGGGACGTCTGGATAGATTCTCTGTATCTGCGGTGGAGGTTGCAACTGTATCTGCATGTCTGGCGCAGTGGGTACACTGACACCATTCTGTATCGAAGTCGTATCACTAGTCTGCACCATATCAGTAACTCCCTTCTCCTGCGTCTGGTTCCCAGGACCCATGCTAGTGCTTGGAACACTGTCGCTCACCGCATAAGGTGGCGGGCGATCATGTAATAATCGATCCATGAATTCCTCATCGTCTGAATCGTCTTCCTCCTCCCAGGGTCTTTTATTCTCTTTAGACTTACTAGAGTCCTTATCTGTTTTACAGGAGGCTTTCTTTCCCTGTGACTCTTCTCCCTGAGCTATTGCTGGAAACAATTTTAATCCGTCAACAATTCCCCGTCTCCACATTTTGTTCTCGTTATCCCACCTAGCTTCTGCATAGGATTTTTCTGCTCTTTTTAGCCTTCTCTGAAACCTTTCTTGTCTATGTTTAAGAGCCATCAGATCCCAAATCGCTAAAGCCTCATATTGAACTGGCCTCGGAGGTGGTTTTTGTGTACTTAACATCCACCTTAAGTTCTCTAGTACCTTCGGAATAAATGTCCCATGTTCCGGGAACGCTAATCATCCCTCCTTTTCTGTTAATTTGCGCCACTGTTTCATCCATAAACAAGGCGCAACACCCTTCTCTTCCATAACCATATAAGCTGGAGTACCCTTGGGCGGTGTAGGCTCCCCATCAGTTGCCATAATATACGCATCTCCTTTCAGAGCGCTTTTAAATGCCTTGACAAATTGCGATTTTCTCTTATTTGTATTTAATCAGAAAGTGACTTAGTTCCCAGGACACTCTTCACCCACCCTTCTCAACCTATTGCCTCTCACGGACGGCAGCCATTCCGTGCGCAACCCCTCTCGACAATTGACCTATCTCAGCGCGGCACTACTGACGTCACACTCACACACTGCAGCTGACAAAGTCTTGCAGCTCGTCCGCCCCTCACTAGATTCACACAAACTTAATGCAAATTTATTGCAAGCACCTTAAATGACAACACAAATCTGTCGGTGTACTACAGGAAGGATAACACATTCGCTTCAGAACTTTACAGAGATTTCACTTGAAGCCTCGGCCGCTACTCTCTCCTTCTCAGCTCCCGCATACGCAAGCAGAATTCGACCCGCAAATCCTACTCTCGACTTGTCAATGGCTTGTCCTAGTGCACTTTAGAACTTGCCAAATCTCCATAGAAGGTTTCCCACATACGTTTCAACTCAAACCTGACTTGTCAATCACGCCCGATTGACCTATCAAACCGCACAGATTACAACATAAACTCAAGTGTCTCCTACACTTGTCAATATACTCCGGAGTCTTAGACCACGACGGATCCGTACATAAACAACCAACCATGTGGATAATTTTGAGCACAAAGCGCCACACTCACATAAAGTACGCCGACTTCCCTACTCTCATACTGCGGAGTACGCCCACTCCTACTAAAACAACATTTACCTAACCTAAATACACGCAGATTTCACAATCACCTGCAAAAAGGCATAAGCTGAGCAAGCGCAAACCCCTATTCCACACACATTATGACGCCAAGAACATTCCCAACTCACTTAGGCAGGCTCCGAGATCCCGGGAAAGTCATGGTGAATTTAGAAACCCATCATACCTCCAATTTGCATTATCACAGAAAAACAATTTAAACAATGATTTTCCGTCCTAGGGCCCCAAAGGGCCAAACCATCCTCTGCTACCAGAACTGTTAACGCGTCCTTTTATGTTAATTTATTACACATTAGGACTCGTTTTAGGCCAATGAATCTTTTGACCCAGTTGAGAGACACCGTAGGACGAGATAGCTGATCAATATGTCAATCAATATATCAATAATATCATCAATATTTATCACCACAATACATTTCACTTTGGTCAAAGACATTAATCAAATTGACGACGCAACCATGACCTTTCAGCCATGAATAACCACACCTTTAATACAATTTTATGAAGTTTATTCCCTATTAGTTACAATTCTAAAATTAAGTGCGTCAATCTCAAAGCCAAGAAACACAACAGCATAGTTACGATATGGCAACTTTGGTAAGATTTCAATAAGGCAAGGATCATAAACATCAGAATATAACACGACGCAAACATAGATCAGAGTACAGCAAAGTGTCAAATACACGTCAGTTCAACATAGCATAATGTCAGTCATTTGTCTATTTGCATTAATTCGATGATCATCTGTCCTAACCACTAATTAGCATAGGCATGTTGGGCTTCATGCAAAACAATTTAGAACACCAATTTGGAAAACATCTAGCTATTGTCTGTGTCAAAATTAAGCAGTTGGTACCTAGAAAGGAAAAGCAAACAGACAAATTACAAATTGTATTGTCATAATTACCCTCCAAGGATTAGGTCAGCATTCAGGGTCAGTCTTCATCTTCAGGACATCATTCAAACGCCATCAGTCTAAACTCGACTAAAGGAATAGGGGCCACTTCCCTCGTAAGGAGGAAAAGTGTAAATGGGCAGTCTATGGATGAGGATGGTTTTAATAAGTTTCAAAGTCACCAAACAGAGTGACAGAGTTTCTGGATAAAATCGATAGCATTCCCTACCTAATTCTAATGACCCTTCTGTGACATGGGTTTTTATACCTTTTTCGTAGTACATTCCACCAAATTCCCATTGGACACTAACTATACCCCACTATCTTCAACCTATCAAATTTAGCATTTGGTAATCCCAATTGTCACCCCACATTAGTTTGTGGTTCTTTGATTGGTCTTCATAATTGACGTCTTCGGAGGTGGCACATCCGGCGTTACTTCACTCTTTGGCACATCTTTTGGGTCAGCGGATTCATTGTCCATCGGTCTAAGTGACCTTGTACATTTCATTAATCTACATTTGTTTCAATTTGCACATAACTTTTCAAACCAAGGCACCAAATATGCGCTTGGGAACGGAATTAACATAGATACATTAATCTTCCAAGTTGAAGAAAAAGAACATTTGCAGGGTCATGGCCCTTTGCGAGTCAGCACACTGGAAAAACAGAAAAATGCATTTAATATGAGAGCTGGGTAGCTAAAACCCGCAGCTCACGCTAACTTAAGGCCTATAAAGATTTTCAATACAAAAGCAATAACATAAATGTTAATATAAGCTTAATTATCATAGCATGAACATTTTATTCATCATTAGTAGTTTGTGTATACATTGGTGGTCATGTACCGTGATCACAATTCAGGTGCACGTTTAAGCAAAACCGCTATTATTATTGTTTTCTATGCAGCATCATTACACGTTGATATAAGCAATTCATTTTAATATATGTTATGTAAGCTACGCTCTCTCAATCGCAAAGGTCTTTGCTCTTGCTCTGCCACCTCTGAGACTTCATGGTACAGCACTCCTCATGAAGCTTACCTTCCATTCCATCCTTCTTGATTCTACAATATGATGATAATCATTTCTGTTTTACAATCCGCAGGCCTTCTCTTCTCCTGTACCATAACACTCATGCTTACCTTATCAGACCGCTTCAGGCAGGCACCCAAGAAGATTGACAGGGCAATTAAAGAAGATTGCAGATGCACCACCCAATTTGGCAAATACAGACTAGTATCATTTTTCTTTCAATATTCTTTTTTTTAGAACTGTGTGTGTTAGTTTCACTTCAAAATTAATTATATATACTATTTTGCAAATGTAGGTGATGAACATTTTTAGATATATACAACTTGGGTCTCACTGGGGCTGACAGAATGTAAAGTTATCTGTGTTATATATTTATGTTTTTCTGTTCCTCCCGTAGCAGGCTGCTGATCATTTCCCAGATGAATATTGTGTTTGTGTAGTGTTTGTCTTTTTGTCACACCTTTCCCAAAATCCCTTTCCCATCCATTCATCAAATCCCTAACCCTCTTCCCATGGCGTGTGTGATTTATAGAGGTGTTACTTAATAATTTACACCATTGATGAAACACACATCTGGTGGGGCAGATGTAGTAGAAGCAAACTCATCTTAATGTACAGGATCTTCATTTGAGTTCACCTAGGAGGAGTGGGACCTCACTTCCGATGTCTTTACTGTTCACTAGCATGCTACTACTACACCACCATGATACCTTGAGAAATCATGTAGCCCTTGCTCATCCATTATGGTAAGAGAATTGTGGAGAGCATTGTTGTATTTTCAGTTTAGGCAATATAATTGTCAATGGCAAATCTCTCCGCCCCACTCCTATGTGTCAAATTTTGCAGAATGCACTGCAGAGACTAGGGGAGTATTAGGACAAGGTTACCTAACTGCATAAATAATTGTTATACACTAGCAGCACATTTGTAAAACATGCTGGGCTAAAAGCAATTCACTATCAGCAGATTTTGAAAAAACACTGCGTAAAGGCAGCAGTGTGAAGCAAAACACCCCAAAAAAAGATTTTAGGCATAAAGAACTGTAAATACCTATTTAGATTACCCAGTACCTAACAAAAAGAATAAATACCCACCCCTTCCACCCACAACTGGCCCACCCCTATCCTCAAACAAATGTCACATTCCCCAACCAATGTTCCAAAAAAAACTGTCCATTTGTCCATGTTGAAGAATAACACAAAAAATTGCAAAGTCCTGCAAAACCCATTCCCACCCTCAAGTACAACCCACCAAAATAAAAGGTTAAAAAAGGGGCAGAGGAGGGGACTAAAGGCAGACCTGGATTCTTCTGAGGAGCCCCTCCACACTTGCCTGATGGGCCTCAAACACCTCCACAGGATGCAGCGTTGGAACACGGTCTCCGGGGAGTGAGGGGAGACAGCCGGGACGATACGACAGCGGGTGGCTGCCCTGGCACTGCGGCAGAGGTGTTGCTGGGCTGGAGGCGCTGGGGCCTGGCTGGGACCCTGAGTACTGGCAGCAACTGCTGTCGCCTCATGCTCCTCTTCCTCAAGGATTACCAGTCGCTGGTACTCTGCCCGTATGGAATCCAGCTTTGTCTGCCGCAGCCGGGCTGCTATTTTCTGCTGTGATGGTGGACCAGCTGGAATAGCTTTAGCAAGAAAGAACATTTTTTAAACAATGATCTGAGCAAAACTCTTGCTTAAAATCATACTATGAATGAAACATGCCACGTAGTATAAAATAATCAATCATGCAGACATCCTGTCTGCCATAAGTAGACGGTGGGAAAAGCAATGCACTGCAGTACAGGGAAAGGATTAAGGAAAGAAATATAGATTGAATTTGGCGCATTCTCATTGCCACATACTATCCCATTCAGGAAAATCAAGGCACTTACTTATGGACCACTTTACTCACTGTCCTCATGCCCATCCTCCATCACACTTTGAAACAACTGCTTTTTCCCAAAATAATACATTTGTTTAGCATTTAGGAAAGGAATCTTCATAACGTACTCAACTGCAGGGTAAGCTAGAGGGGAATAGTATAGGTAGGTAGAGTACACACTTGAGTGATCAACCAATTCCTCATCATCATGTGCCTAAGGTTTGGCTAGTAGTGTGACTCACTGTGGTTGGCAAATGTTGACAGAAAGAAAGCAATCCATTATGGAAGCCATAATGAATTATAGTTATCACTTGGCTTGAAAAATGTGATGCAAGCAAAGATTGGATTTTACAAATTATTCAGAAGTCCGGGACAGAACTTGAGAAAGATTAAAGGAGTGAAGTAATAGGAAGTGGCTGACACAGTGGGCACTGGGAGGAAAGGGAAACACACCTTGTTTCATGCATTGAAAAGTGTTTGACACATTAACTTTTCTTAAGCTGATGGCCCCACATTGCACAGCCAACAATGTAGTGCCGATTCGGCCGAATTGAATCATGCAGCTGTTAGGTCATAATGGGGGCAGTGGTGAAAGGCCATAGTGAGGGAGGGAGAACACCCCTATCCAGAGTAGCTCCCTTGTTTTTTCACTTCAACCATTTATATACTCATTATTGCAAATGTGTTCTTCTAGTATTCTTATTCTTCACCCTTGGCCTTGATACACACCATTTAAGCTTTACATTCTCTCAGCCTTCCCCATTTAAAACCATCCAAATTCTGAACATGGCTCTCTACTAACCTTTCACCAACATCCATTTACCCAATAACCACCCACGAATCCTTTCACCAATTCTCCCATCCAAGAGATCTAACCCACCCGAGGAGTTTGTTCACACCTCCAAGCATCCTTTCACCCATACTCTTTCTCCCATCATTCACCAGTATACCCTTTCCTACATCCTTCACCCACCCATGCATCCTATCGTCCTCCTCATCACCCACCTATATGATTATTATGCACCCTTTCATCCACACACACATCCTTTCACTCATATTATTTTTTACCCATCCATTCTACTTACATTCTTCTTTCAATTTTCCAAAACACATCTTAGTTCAAGTTCATTTTATAAACCTTAGTCTGCTGAGTTGCAGATAGAAGAAGTCATTATTACTCACTTAACTCCCGCTGCATCTGCTAAAGCAGGGTGTTGACGAGTGAGTCAACAACACTAGTACACCTGTGAGGTGACTATATTACTAATTGTCAATAAGCAATCAATAGGACTTACCCCCGCTCGCCACTGCTGTTGCAGATATTCCCCCTCATCTGCTCCCGCAGCCGCATTTCCGCTGGACAGGTGCTGCTGGCCCGGCACTGGTGGTCGGTGCGGCTAGAAAAAAAACTTTACACAATTTAGACGTCACATACGCCTCCCCTTATTGTTTTTTTGTAATAGCAAAATACAACCGCAACACATCACTATATTTCGGTTACAGACTTCTCTTCTATCAAAATATCAGGTGGGCATTTTGATTGTTGGCAATTTTTTTAAAGCCAGGTAGTCAAGTAAAATAAAATGTTGGAATGGGGGGGGGGGCAGAACTAGCTATTGATAAATCTGAGTTTTTAAAGAGATATAAAAGGGTGCAAGAATTGGTCAATAAAGGACATATGGTCTTGGTTGGCTAATGTAATGGGGCCATCCTCCTCATATTTCCAACCATGGTGCACGGTCATCAACTTCTAGTATACTAATAGTACATACTCAACATTGGAGGGCTCAAACAATCACATGACCATGTTCAAAAGCACATTTTTTCCCTTTTTTAAAGTTTGAGCTGGAGTAAGAAAAAGAAAGCCTTTTCACAAAACGTGTAGAATACCTTACATGCAATCTTCAGTACATGTGTTCTCTGAGCCTTACCACCACTCCACAAGATAAGATATACAAGGGGAGAGGGAAAGCTCACTGACAACGCAGAAGATAGGAAGCTACAGACAGACTAGTACAGCCAGACAGTTTGAAGTACAGAAACTTGAAATATTTAAAATAATTAAATAGGATAATGCAGGGATGAGAAGAATTTACTAAACAGATAAATCATAGTAGAGTAGGAAAAAATTAGGGGACAGGCACAGTAAAAAGGCTGAAAAGTATGGAGAGGTAAAAGTTAAGGAAATAAATAAAACAGGAGGATTTACTGGGGCCAGCAGAGCCATCTGCTCCGGCACTTGTGGAGGGGCAACCTTCAGCTGCCTCGCCCACCTCACCACCAGCCCTCTTCCTGCCCCTGAATGCTGGATGATGTAAGAAAAAAAAAAAATAAGATAAGTCGTACTGTTAATAAATAATTTCTTCAAAAATATGTGTTTTTTTAAAGGAAAAGGCAAACGCAGTAACATTTCTACATCAGAGGTTCAGACTGCATGTATAATAATAATACTTGTTTCATGGACCATCCTATTCCAAATTTCCTCTCCCTATTTCAAATTTCTTAAACTATATTTTGGAATTACTAATACATTGCAATGAATGATTTCTACAATTCACATCTCATTCTCAATTTCTTACTGCATAGATTGGATGCATGCAAAACGACTACATATCACTGGGAAATTGCTTGGCAGCTGGCACTGTATGAGCTACAAAAAATAAAGGCACAGAGAAGTGAGAGAACATGCTAACACACTAATACTAGTATTAATGATGACTATCTTAGACAGGGCACAGGAGGAGTCTCTGCGTTACTTCTTAATCAGCCCAAGCAAGCGCCAAAAACAATTAGGTAGAGCCGAGCACCTGTCAAGATGACAATTACGTAGTATTATGTTAGTAACATAAAGTTAACTTACCTGCATGTGAGAAGCATGCTTGCTATTTGGGAAGAAACTATTAGCATAGAACACAACTAATAATTAATTATCGCTCACCCAGCCCTGCAACCTCGACACCTAGCAGGTCGAGTAGGTCCGTCTCCTGATCTAGGATGTCGGCCCACTGGTGTGTCAGCTGTTGTCGGGTGCCCTGGACCCCAAGCCATGGCGCACAGCTCAGCGCACCCTCTTCCAGCGTTGCTGGCGCTCCCAGACACCATACTCAGACCTGGGCCTGCTGCCAAGGTGGAGGAGAGGTGGCGCTGCACATAGAACACCAATGCAGCCACCTCCAACTCAGAAAATATGGCGCTGGGCTGCTCCCCCTGACGTTGCTGCCGCCCACAATCAATAAATCAAGGCTTATAGAGCTTGACTACTCACCCATAAGGGTCTCAAGGCGCTGGGGGAGAAGGGGGTCATTAGCTTCCATCAGTAAGGTGGTTCTCCAAAAAGCCATGTCCACAGCTCCTTCATGAAGTTGAGGAGGGGGGCAGTCTGTCAGAGGTGTAGCGGGAGGGTGTTCCAGGCCATGGCTGCGATGTGGGAGAAAGAGGGTCCACCTGTTCTTGTTTTCCTGACTCGGGGTACTTGAGCGAGAGAGAGCTGGGCGGATCGAAGGGTCCTATGGGGTATGTGGAAGTTTAGTCGACTGTTCAGGTAGGCTGGTCCGGTGTCATGGAGGGCTTTGTGTGCATGGATGAGGATCTTGAAGGTGATTCTTTTTTCTATTTGAAGCCAGTGAAGTGTTTGTAGATGCTGAAGGATGTGGCAGTGTCAGAGCAGGTTGAAGACTAGTCTGGCAGCGGCATTCTGGATGTTGTGTAATCTGTGGGTGAGTTTCTTGTTGATCCCGGCGTAGAGCGTGTTGCCGTAGACCAGTCTGCTGGTGATCACAGCATGTGTGACGGTCTTTCTGTGTTCCAGGGGGATCCATTTGAAGGTCTTGAGTAGGAGGCGGAGGGTGTGGAAGCAGGTGGCTGTGACTGAGCTTATTTGGCTGTCCATGTTGAGTTTGGAGTCCAGGATGATCCCAAGGTTTCGGGCTTGGTTCGTGGGGGTGGGCGAGTTTCCTAGGGTGGGTGGCCACCATGAGTCGTTCCACACGTCCGGTTGGGGGCCCATGCAAGAACTTCTGTCTTGTTTGTTTGAGTTGTAGGCAGCTGTTTTTCATCCAGTTGGCTACTGCTCCCATGCCTTTGCGGAAGTTGTGTCTGACTGTGTTGGGACAGGATGAGTTGGGAGATGATGTTGATTCCGTAGCTCCTAATGGTGGCGGACAGTGGGGCCATGTAGACGTTGAACAGAGTAGGGCTGAGGGAGGATCCCTGGGGGACTCCACAGGTGGTAGGAGTGGGGTCCGAGAGGAAGGTGGCGAGTCTTACTCGTTGGGTTCTGCCGGAGAGGAAGGAGTGGATCCAGTCGAGGGCCTTGTCTCTGATGCCGGCTTCGTGAAGTCTGTGTATCAGGGTGCGGTGGGATACTGTGTCGAAGACCGCCAATAGGTCTAGCAGGATGAGTGCCGCCGTCTCTCTCTTGTCCAGCAGGGAGCGGATGTTGTCGGTTGCGGCCAGGACGGCTGTTTCGGTGCTATGGTTTTTTCTGAATCTGGATTGGGAGGCGTTGAGGATGTTGTGGTCTGCGATGAAAGTGGCGAGTTGGCTGTTGATGGCTTTCGCGGTTACTTTTGCTGGAAATGGGAGCAGTGAGATGGGCCTGAAGTTTTTGAGGTCGGTGGGGTCTGCCATGGGTTTCTTGAGGATGAGGTTGATCTCGGTGTGTTTCCAGTCGTCGGGGAAGGAGGCGTCAGCTAGGGATCAGTTGATGGTGAGGCGGAGCTTGGGGGCGATGATGTCAGCGGCTCTGTTGAAGATGTGGTGGGGGCATGGGTCCGTGGGGGCCCCGGAGTGTATGGACTTCATCGTCTTCAGAGTGACTTCAGTGGTAAGGGAGGTCCAGTTGGTGATCGTAGTTTGTTGGTTTTGCATTCCGGTGGATGGGGTTCTATACGTAAGTTGTCCTCATTGACGCTGTCATAGATGGTCTTGATTTTGTGGTGGAAGTAGGTGTTGAGTCTGTTGCAGAGGATTTGTGAGGGTGGAATGTCTGTTGTTTCACTGTTGGGTTGGGCGAACTCCTTGATAATGCTGAAAAGTTCCTTGCTGTTGTGTGCGTTTGAGGAGGTTCTGTCTTGTATTGCTTTTCTTTTGGTGCTTCTGATGAGTTGGTGGTGTGCAGTGGTGGCGGCTCTGAAATTGTTTTGGGCTTCTGTGGATTTGGTGTTTCTCCAGATTTTCTTGTGGCGATGACAGGTGCGCCTGGATTCCCTGAATTCTTTGGTGAACCTTTGGTCAGCTGGCTTTCTTGGCACTGGTGCTGTTGTTTTTCTTGAGGGGGGCTATGTTGTTGGCGCAGTCGGTGATCCATTTGTGAAAGGTGCGTGCTGTGGTGTTTGGATCGTCGTTGTGTGCGAAGGAAGGGGCAGAGTTAGCGACGGTGGTGGTGAGCTGGTTATCTGTGATTCTTGCCCAGTTTCTGCAAGATGGTTGGTGCAATGGTCTGAGGACGGTGGATGTGTTGAAGGTGAAGTGGATGCTTCGGTGGTCTGTCCATGGATGTGGAGGTGTGGCTGAAGGTGACTGATCCTGTTGTGAAAATGAGGTCAAGGGTGTGTCCTCCTGAGTGCGTTGGTTCCGTCACAATCTGTCGGAGCCATAGGCTGTGGAGGTTGTCTAGGAGGGATGTGGTGTTGGGGTCTTGTAGGTTGTCGAGGTGGAAGTTTAGGTCTCCTAGCAGGGTGTAGTTGGTAGTACGATGGCTTGTGCGGTGATTCAGTCAGTGATGGATTCGGAGAAGGGTGTGCGGGGTCCCGGTGGTCGGTACATGAGGGTTCCTCTGAGGGTGGATGTCGGGCTGGTCTGTAGTTTGAAATGAAGGTGTTCCATCAGGCCTGTAGGGTCTTCGGAGTGTGTGCTCGGACAGATGTTGGATTTGTGGGTGATGGCGATACCCTCCCCCCCGGCGGCTGGTGTGGTCCTTCCGGGTGATCTTGTATCCTTGGGAAATGGAGATGTTGATGTCCAGGCCTGAGGTGGTGTTGGTCCAGGTCTCAGTAAGGAAAGCGACGATGCTGTCAAAGAGGTCCCAGATTTCAGTGGCGTATTTATGGAGGGAGCAGATGTTGAGGAGGATGCACTTCAGAGTGTTCGGAGTCGGTGTGTTGTTGCGGTGGGTTGTGCTGGGTCCAAGGTCTTGGTGGAGGTGTGGGTTTGGCGGCAGCGGTGGCAGCTGAAGGGTCTGTGGGTGTCAGCTGGTGATGCCTGCTTACAGTTGTTGTTGCATCCTAGGTCGAGTGCGATGAGTGCTGCTGGCGTGTAGCAGAGGGGTGAATGAGAGAGAGGAGGGGGTGGGGCCGTGGGGGCAGCAGCGGCGGGGAGAATGAGAGAAAGAAGCGAGAGAGAGAGAAGCAAGAATGAGAGGAACGATAGGGAAAACGAGAAAACAAGGAAAAAGATAGAGGAAAGCGCAGAAAGCGAAAGGCACAGAAAAACAGCACACTAAAAGAGAAAATGAGGAGAGAGGATGGAGAAAAGAGAAAAGAGAAAAGAGGAGACGGCAGCCCAGCAGAATAGCAGAGCTCTCCCACTAGGAACCAGGGATGAGGCGCAGGCAGTAGCCTGCGGGTGGAGGAGGGCCCTGAACTTCTGACCGGGGTCAGAGTTCAAGTCAGACGGGCTTCACTTTCTGGTGGAGCTACGCAGTGGCAGAGCAGTTCACTGACCAGGTCAGTGAGGTTGCTCCCACAAGAAAGGTGGCTGATGCTTGTGGTTGGGGGCCTGCTGCTGCCGCTCCCCTGTTTCGCCTTGGAGTTGGGGACTGCAGGGGAAGAGATAAGGATGGATTAGGAAGAAGGAAGGGAAAAAAAAGAAGTAAAAAAAAAACTTTGCAAAAAAACACACAAAAATAAGGAGAGAAGTTATAATATAAAAAGAGAAAAAAAAGGTAATATAATAAAAAGAAACTAGGGAAACATAGGTTTTAAAAGAGAGGGATGGGAGAGAAATAGAGGGATATAAAGTTTCCCCTGAACCATGACAAGCAATAAAAACAAGATGGCTTTGCGTTGCCAGTGTTAAGTGTCATGCGAACGGCTGCTAGCAGAACACCTCATAATGCGACAGAGTTTTTTTCAACTTCACGGAGGTATAAATTTCTGTAAACTAAGACTATTCTACATCAATGTTCTGGTTTTGCTATGGGGAATAACAGATTACTCATTGCAGAGACACAAGGTTTGATTACAGGGCCTGAGGTGGTGTTGGTCCAGGTCTCGGCAAGGAAAGCGACGTCCGGGTTGGTGCTGTCAAAGAGGTCCCAGATTTCGGTGGCGTATTTATGGAGGGAGCGGACGTTGAGGAGGATGCCCTTCAGAGTTTTCGGAGTCGGTGTGTTGTTGCGGTGGGTTGTGCTGGGTCCAAGGTCTTGGTGGAGGTGTGGGTTTGGTGGCAGCGGCGGCAGCTGAAGAGTCTGCGGGTGTTAGCTGGTGATGCCTGCTTACAGTTGTTGTTGCGTCAAGGTTGAGTGCGATGAGTGCTGCTGGCGTGTAGCGGGGGAGTGAATGAGAGAGAGGAGGGGGGCGGGGCCGCGGGGGCAGCAGCGGCAGGGAGAATGAGAGTGAGAAGCAAGAATGAGAGGAAAGATAGGGAAAACGAGAAAACAAGGAAAAAGATAGAGGAAAGTGCAGAAAGCAAAAGGCACAGAAAAACAGCACACTAAAAGAGAAAATGAGGAGAGAGGATGGAGAAAAGAGGCAGACGGCAGCCCAGCAGAAGAGCAGAGCTCTCCCACTAGGAACCAGGGATGAGGTGCAGGCAGAAGCCTGCGGGTGGAGGAGGGCCCCGAACTTCTGACCGGGGTCAGAGTTCAAGTCAGACAGGCTTCACTTGCTGGTGGAGCTATGCAGTGGCAGAGCAGTTCACTGACCAGGTCAGTGAGGTTGCTCCCACAAGGAAGCTTGAGTTGGGGGCCTGTTGCTGCCGCTCCCCTGTTTTGCCTTGGAGCTAGAGTCTGGGGAGGAAGAGATAAGGATGGATTAGGAAGAAGGAAGGGAAAAAAAAAGAAAGTAAATAAGAGAAAGAGAAAAGGTAATATAATAAAAAAGAAACTAGGGAAACATAGGCCCAGCACCATAACAAGCAATAAAAACAAGATGGCTTTGCATTGCCAGTGTGAAGCATCATGCGAACGCCCGCTAGCGGAACTCCTCGTAACGCGACAGAGTTTTTTTCAATTTCGCAGAGTTTTAAATGTCTGTAATCTAAGACTATTCTATATGAATGGTCTGGTTTTGATATGGGGAATAACAGGTTATTCATTGCAGAGACACAGGGTTTGATTACACCCTGGTTCTCCAGCTGTGTGAGAATTTCTCTGACAGGTGCTTTAGCTTCATGTTTAATGGGATATTGAGGCTGGATCTGTGCTGTAGATCTAATTAGAATTACATGCTATGGGGAATCTCTATCCCACCCTACATGGTTGCGGTACATTGCAGGTGACCGTGGCAAAGCCCAATGGGTGGCATAGCCTTCCTTTACAACGTCTGGAACTAGGACTGAGAAAAAAGACAAAATAACATAATCCCCTTGTGAGATCCTGCAGACAAATTCAGGTGGCCAATGCACTTGGCATGGGCAGTGCAGGGGCCCCCATGCACAGCCCCATCGCGCATTCCACTGCCCGAGTTACGGGCAGTGGAATGCGCGACGGGTGCTGCTGCACCCGCCACACCACCACATTGCAGCCGGCTCTATTAGGAGCTGGCTGCAATGTTAAGGCCCTGTTCCCCACTAGGCTGGCGGGTGAAAACACTGTTTCCGCTCACTGGCGAAACCATAATAGGGCCGGCGAAGTTCGGAAAGACATTGGCGGGCGGCGAATGTCATAATGAGGGCCATTGTCATAATTTAGTGTTAATCTCCTCCAGAAGATTACTTTAATAGTGCACTCTATTAATCCCTCAAATCGAATGTTTAATTTCTAAACCCTGTTGGGTAAGGAGATGCACCTGTCCACTGTTTTGACTTCAAGAAAGTTGTTAGTTGCCGTCACATCCAGAAGATCTATAAGATTCTGGCAACGTATTGTGACCTCTGCCGCTGTCACATCCAGAAGATCTACACGTTTCTTGTAACATATTGTGACCTCTGCCACGCTGTCTAGCTGTCAGGAATCACGCTTGAACATTTCTTCCGGAAGCTAATGGTGTGCATTAATAACCAGAGTCTGGTCTCGCATGTCAACCCTGTTTGAACTCTGTTTTGGCACTTGGAGTTTGTTTTCCAGAACACAATTATGCCTGGACTTGATTGTTCCTAGTGCACCTGCTAGATCAGTTTCACAGCACGTTGATGACTCATGAAAGAAACGTGTGCAGAACTAATCAAGCCTGCACAATGAGCTCCCCCACAAGCGTTCCAGAATGACTCATCATAATGAAGTAAACACAAACCATCTGTCATCACATCCTGAATGGCACATCAGTAAGATGATAAAAAAGAATCAGCCAAGTGGTTCTAAATGACTCAACACCAGATGGTAAACATATTCTGTAATCATGAACATTCTAAATGACTCAACACAACCAAAGACATAAACTATTTAAACCCACTCCACCCTTGAACCAGCGCTTCGCGTCGAGAATCCAGAGTCTGGTCAAGCCACCTCGGACCCTCAAAGAACCCGAGTTCAGAGAATCTATTTACTGTGAGTAGTTTCTTTCAAGGACCGGAACCTTCTTCCTTGACTCCCGAACAGCTCGACAATGATAGGAAACAAGCAAAAACAAGATTAAAAGGTAAACACTAACCGCAGTGTTGCACAGCATGCATTGATAATAAACAGAAATAAGCACAAGCAAGCCCCTCTTCTGTTGGATTGCACTAGTATCAGGGCGGCATCGGGTGCACTGAGCCTTCCAGAAAGGAACCAATTTGAAAAAGTCAATTATTCCGCCGACAATGCCCCAATGAACAGATGGACTCAGCCACAATTTAATTATACATGTCAAAACAGGAGGCACTTCCACCTAAAGGTGAGATTCTTTTCATAGTTTACCAGTAAATTAGTAGTGGAAACATGTTCTTGCATCCATACTTAGTTTACTGAGACACGCTTTGAATAATAAGTTCTTATACTAAAACAGAATTCTGTATCTGTCCCTATAAGCAACTCATCCTCACAACTACCAGCACAACTCTTCCTATCACTCCCACAATACCCAGCAAGTTTCCATCACACCCCCTACAATAAAATCTTCAGCTGGATACAGGGCCAACTAAAGAACAAGGAGATAAGATGTGAGTCCCTATTGTCCCCGCAACCCAAATGGAACAGCTCCTCTTCTCAGTTAAGAGTGTTTCATTGATCCTGACACTAGCAGAGTCACTGCCCACTTCCTGTTCCTTAACAACATTCTCAATGTGAGTGGAATCCCTAAATGATATTGCTGCCACTTTCTTCTTTTTAAATTGGGGCTTTTGTTTAGGAGCATTTTCCTTCTTTTTAACATAGGTTTCCAAAGAATGTTTTGAGTCCTTTTTCGGTTTCATGTAGTCATTTTATTACTCTGGCCGACCCGCTATGTCGCTCCCTTTATCTGGTGTGTTCTGAGAGGAATGAGATGGGCGATTACCAGTATATTGGTATCTATTGGGAGTTTTTATACTGTCTCTATTTCTAGGATTATATTTTTTTCTGAAGTCTTCAGTTGCAGAGATTCTCCTCTTTGAAATCCTCTAGCTTTATTTTGTTAATCCCAGCATTTTCTAGAACCCTCTTGTGATTGCTTAGAACCTTCCTTAGTGGAAGTACTCTGTATTTGAGGGATCTATCAGGAGTTTTTAAAGTGCCCCTATTTCTAAAAATTATAGTATTTCTCCGAGGTCTCCAAACGCTGAGATTCTTCTCTTTGTTTCACACTGTCTTTATTTTGTTTTTGTTTATCCCAGCGTTTTTAGAACCCTCTGTGGCTTGCTTGGTAGAATCCTTATTGGATTTACCTTGTAGTTGTGGTTTACCTGGTCTGGATCTCATACTATCCCAGGCTATACTAGTAGAAGTCTCTGCAATTATCTTTGGCAGCTCACGTTGTTGAACCTGTACAGGTACATCCCAGAGCCACTGGCGTACCGCCAATGCTCCTGCTTCCCCTTTAAGATTACTCAATATTATTGAGAATACTGTGGCAAAATTACCCAATAATTACATCCCCAAGTCTAGGGCCTGGCAGGCCCGTAAACATCTTAAATCTGCCTTAACACTTCCCGAAGATTCACAAGCGTTGGTGTACCATGTGGGTAAGTGTAGAGTGCAGCACACCATCCCAAATGGCAAGCACATTGTGAGAATTCTATGCTTATCTTGGGGTCCTGTATGGGTAAACACTGCGTCCAAAGCGCTTATTTTTTGTGCTAACAAAACCAAATTTCTTCACATTTGGTGGGTACCTTACCCATAATTGAATGCATAATAGCAGGGTTAATGCCTGCTGTGGCTACATATGGTTGCGCTGGAGCAGCACTGGCTGGGGAGGTGTTTAAAGTCTGCATTACAAATTGTATTAAGCATCTATAAATTTCTACTAAATCAGTGTAGAGGCGGCACATTTCTGCTACTGTCATTGTACCTACATTAGAGTGTGGTGCATAGATAGCCAATTCTGGCCATGTATAACCATCATTACTTAAAGGAGCTAATCCAGTGGTATTCAGACTGGAGGTTGGCCCCCCTAAGGGGTCCTCCAATGATCCTGGGGGGCGCCAGGCTCTGACCAAAAGAAGCATTATGCTGATAACAGGGCTTTGTTTAAAGGAGAAGAAAAAATGAGCCGCAGTAAACCGCTCTGTAATGTAGATTTTCCTAGTAGTTTATGACGGAAAGTCTTAATTTTATTAAAGACACAGAGGCGAGTATTATGCTTCTCTAACTTGCTTTAATTTTAACAGCAGCAGTCAAGAACTACAACTCCCAAAAGGCTTAGAATAAAGAAGCCAATGGGAGCGAAAAACGTAAGTAAAACTGCACCAATCAGAACCATGGAAGCTACGTATCCCCCAAAGCTTGACTGCGACCAGCCCTCTTTCTTGATGCGAGAAGGCTAATAATTAGGAGAAAACAACGGTAAAATGACCAAGACTATGGCAACAGCTAAAGACAAAGAACAAAAGTCCTGGATCAGGTCCAAACATAAACGCAGTGAGGAAGATATCTGGTAGGGAGAAACAGAGCTGCATCGGAGAGGATCCGGTCGTCTAAGCGATATGTTGCTGCTTGACAAAACCACCTTCTGATCAGGTAGAGGCTGGAGTTGGAGCGGAGATTGCTGCAGGGAGGGAAGACAAGAGAAAAATCAGACATATCTCCTTGTTGAGGCGGGATAATACTCGCCTCCGTGTCTTTAATAAAATTAAGACTTTCCGTCATAAACTACTAGGAAAATCTACATTTTATGTCAAGAACGGAGGCTCATATTATGCTATTTTAAAGCATATTAATCACTATTGATGTGGCAGTATGAACTGGTTTACAATAAAACGTCCTGAAAACATTATCATTGGACCAATCAGCGGATCTCAGAATGTCCTCTAACCTGGATCCAACCCAAAAGGCCTTGGAAGCCATGGCCCCTCTAACTGAGTGAGCTCCAAAAATGGAGGTATCGATCCCTGCCAGGGACATAACCCAACGAACCCACCTGGCTAGAGTCGCAGCAGACACGTGATTGTGTGGTTTACGGAAAGAAATTAACAACTGGGAAACAGAGGACTTTCTGAGATTAGCTGTACGTTCCTCGTAACACTTAAGACATTGTCCTACACAAAGCTTAGGTTGATCGGGGAAATATGGGTAAAAAACTGTACGTAAATTAGTTTTAGTACGTTTTGTAATGGAAAATAGTACCACCGTAGGGGCGAACTGTCGGGAGGTAATGTCAAGTGCTCTAACATCCGATAAACGCTTAATGGACACTAAACAAAGCAGCATAACAACATTTACATCCCATAACCTTGAATATTTAGGTAGAGGAGGAATTGAAAATTTTACTCCCTTTAGCAATCGGCAAATAAGAGGGTGTTCACCCACCGGTTTTCCGTTGACATAGGTGTGATGCATGGAAATAGCAGACCTATATCGGTTAATTGTCCTATAAGACTTACCTTCGCTAGCTTGCGCCGCCAAAATGTTAATTACATAATTTATATCTGTTGAAACGGGATGCAGGTCCCTTGCCATGCACCAGCTAGACCAAAGAGACCAGGCGGAAGAATATGCCTTCCTGGTGCCGGGAGCCAGGCCTTATTGATGAAGTCAGTAGCTTCGTCCGAAATTGGGATGGTAGATGGGGAAGGCCGGATACTTTCCAGCCTGAAAGGACGAGAGTTTTGTTGAGAACCAAGGGATGCGGGTTCCCTAATGGGTCCAGGAGAAGGGAGGGAAAGGAGGGGAGCAAAAGGGGAAAATCGATTGCCAATTCCAGTAGAGGAGGAAACCAAATTTGGGATTGCCAAAATGGTACCACCAAGACCAGGGTTGCCTTCTGACGCCTGACCTGGGCCAGAACTCTGGATATCATAATAAAGGGAGGGAACGCATAGTTGACCGTCTGTGACCAATCCTGCAGAAACGCATCGGAGGCCAATGCTGAAGGATCCGGACGCCAACTGAAAAAGTGGGGAAGATGGGCATTGAGGCGAGAGGCGAAAAGGTCGACACTGAAGGGGCCCCATTTGTGAAGGATAGACTTGAAGACTGAGGGATGAAGTCTCCAATCGCTGTAGTCTCTGAGGAAACGAGAATGCCAGTCCACTGTTTGGTTGAGGGAGCCGGGGAGATATTCTGCCGTGAGGGAAATCCCGTTGTCTAAACAATATCCCCAGAGGCTTTTTGCCAGGTCTGCTAACGGCTTTGATCTGGTTCCTCCTAGATGGTTTATGTATCGGACAGCCGAAACATTGTCCATACGGGGGAGGATGGTACACTGAACCCTGCCTTTTGCCAGACTCTTTATTGCAAAGGAACCTGCAAGCATCTCTAAATAGTTGATGTGCAATCTGGACTCCGTTAGTGACCATGTACCGCCAGTCGAGATTGGTCCACAGCGGGCGCCCCAACCCGTCAGGCTTGCATCGGACTCTAACACAAGATCTGGGGCTGACGGAAAGATGGTTCTGCCATTCCAGGCGTCTAAATGGTCTATCCACCATTGGAGTTCTAGGCGAGATTCTTGATCTAGAACAATCAGGTCCGAATAGGCTAGGCCTTTTCTGAGGTGACAAATTTTTTATCTTTGGAGGGCTCGATAGTGCAATGGGCCGGGGAATATGGCCTGAATCGAAGAGGACAAGAGGCCCACAATCCTGGCCAAAGATCTCAGAGAGATGTGGGTGTTTCGAAGGGTTCTTCGGATTTCTGATTTGATAGAATTTACTTTTTGTAAGGGAAGGTGAAGGGAGGAAGAAGAGGAGTCTATTTCGAATCCTAGGAACTGAAGTCTTTGAGAAGGGACCATGCTCGATTTTTCTTCGTTGACAAGAAAACCCAATTGGGAGAGAAGAGAACAAGTTAATTGTAGATGGGAGAGAAGGGTCTCGCGATTCTGATGCAAGATAAGGATATTGTCGAGATAAATCAGCAGTCTGATGCCCAAGGCTCTGAGATGCGCCGTTATTGGCTTCATCAGCTTTGTGAAGCACCATGGTGCTGACGACAGACCGAACGGAAGGGAAGAGAAATGGTAAGTTTGCCCGAGCCAACGAAACTGAAGATACTTTCGGTGGTCCTGATGAATGGGAACCGAAAGATACGCATCCTGAAGGTCTAGACATACCATGAAATCTAGAGGGAGGAGTATATCCCGTAAATGGAGAATTGTTTCCATCTTGAAATGTCGATATATGACAAACTGGTTGAAAAATTTTAGGTTTATGACTGGTCTGAATTTTTTGTTCTTCTTTTGAACCAAGAATAGTGAACTGAGGAAACCGGAAGGATCTGACGTGGAAATTTGAATGGCGTTTTTGGAAAGGAGAGAATTCACTTCTTCTGAGATGAGAAGAGACATTTCTTTTGAAAAGATCAGCGGAGGGGGAAAATAAACCTGGCGAGGTTGGGAATAAAATTCTATTTGATAACCCTGAACTGTATTCAGAACCCATGGATCGGAAGTTAAAGAGCGCCAATTTTGAATGAAGTAACTTAGCCTTCCCCCCACTGGAGGAAGGCCAGAGGTCAGGCTTACCTTGCGTTTTGTTGGCTCTGAAACCGCGTTGTCCACGGCCCCTGTAGCCCCTGCCTCTTTGAGGGTAAAACTGGGGTTTGTAGGCTTGGTATCCGTAATTGGAGTATGCATATGAGGAGCCTCTGGTTCCCTAAGGGTGAGTGAAACGGCCGGTAGAGCGGCTCCTGCCTGTACCGGCCCTGGCGAAAACCCGTTGGTTAAACACCTTTTTGATATTCTGCTGTGCCTTGTCTATTGAGGAAAAGGTAGCCACGAACTTTCCAAGGTCTTTAACAAATGAGTCCCCGAAGAGATGACCCCCGGCTTTCACTCCAGGATCCATGGAAGCCAGATTGGATAGTTTGGGATCTAATTTGAGCAGAAGCCCCTTCCTTCTCTCATGAGTGATGGCCGCGTTGGCATTGCCTAACAAACAAAAAGCCCTTTGGGTCCAGAGAGAAAGTTCGGAGGGGTCGATGTGGGTATTTTCTGTTTTAGCTGCTTCCGCCAAGTCCAAAATACGAGCCAACGGACCCACCAAGTCCAGTAGTTTATCCAGGCAATTTGACCAGGCCATGTCTACCCCTTTGAGGGGATCTTTGCCAAATTTAGAGAAAAAGGTTAAGAGAGATTCATCAATCGCAGGGGTTGTAGTAATATTAGAAGAGAGTGAAGGTCTGGGACATTCTGATCGCATTTTAGCTCTCGTCTGCTTGTCCAGGGGAAGCCTTAACCTGGACGTTATGTATTGACCCACAGGGGCCGCAGGAGTCCACTCTGTGGAGTTGGGATGGTGGAGATAGGAAGGGTCAAACATGGGGTTACCATCTGAGTCTAGAACAATTTTTGCGGAAAAGGGGGCTGAAACCTCCAATTTAGGCTTTTTAGGAGGGGAAGCTTGAGAGAGCGAACCCCACACATCGGAATCATCATCCCCATCATCCATATCGCCGACATCATCGTCGGCATCCGAAATATGTGAAATTACAATTTGTTTTGGCGCTGGTACAGTATTTTTTGTCTTGGACTTACGTTTACCAGATACTTGTTCAACATTCCCCTCCTGTGAAGGAGGCCCGGGAGGCATTTCATCCTCAGTCATGGGTGAAGAGACTTCACCAGTCAGTAAAGCACCATCATTTTGTCGTAACAAATCCTTGTTTTTTCTCTTTCTGCTATCCCCCGCAGAATGGGCCATGAAGGATTTGTAGAACATGTTCTGAACAGAACTCTCAATGTTTTTCGACATTTTAGACATAGTGGCTGCCATAGCCTTTGTCATAGCCTCATTAATAAAGGCTCCAAAATCTTTATTGCCTGAAAATTCAGGAAAGGGATTTTGACCCTCCATACTGACTAAAACCACCAGGGGGCGAAAAGGTAATACAAAAAGTAGTAGGCGAGGCGAAAAACCTGAGAGGAAACAGTTAATACTGTGTTCAGGTTGAAGATATCAATAAACACGCCCAAGGAGGCGTGGCCGAATGCCTAGCACCGAGGGAAAAGGAGACCGGAGAATTGGAAAAACCTTGAGGACGAGGTATGAGGCTGTTTACAATGGCCCGTACACTCGGGCGTCGAAAAACTGCATAACGCAGCCGGCGAGAAGGGGAGAAGCCGCCGGGGACGCAGGTGAGGAAAAACGGACGCGTTCAATACGAACACGGCCGCAACGCTGCCTGGAACACGCGCGAGCGCTCAACTGCCTAAATTCGAGCCGCACAAGCCGAAAGAAACAAAAATGACAGAAAATACATTAAAGACGAACGCGCAGGCTTAAATACCACAAAAGTAGATACAATACATAACAATATAAGAATTAAGCGTAGGAAAGAAAAGGTGTACGACTTATCTTGACTGCGAGCAGCAAGAAAGAGGGCTGGTCGCAGTCAAGCTTTGGGGGATACGTAGCTTCCATGGTTCTGATTGGTGCAGTTTTACTTATGTTTTTCGCTCCCATTAGCTTCTTTATTCTAAGCCTTTTGGGAGTTGTAGTTCTTGACTGCTGCTGTTAAAATTAAAGCAAGTTAGAGAAGCATAATATGAGCCTCCGTTCTTGACATAAAATGGGCCATCACTAACATGTTTTGTCACTTATTTCCAAGCTGGGAGCATGTGTTAAAAGGGAAGGGACTCCAAATACTGTTCAAAACCCCCACCACCACCCCCAGTAATCACACTGTGGAAACATTTACATGTTATTAAGGCCTGCTGGACTACAATAGTATGTTTGGCATAGTGTATTTTTAAAACAGTTAACAGAACATAACTGCAATGTTTAACTAAGTCTAGACATATAAACATTACCAATTTAATTGAACAATTCTTTAAAATGTGGCGGGGGCCTCTATGGTTGTTACCCACTGGTGGGGGGTGTGGCATTAAAAAGTTTGAAGACCACTGACCTAATCTAACACTCTGTGGAACGTGTAGTAGGGCGCCATCAAGCCAATTTTGGTGTACTTGATAAGATAGGTATATTTCTAAATACGCATAAGGTCTATATTGTGAGGGTGCATTTACTGGAGTGTAGTGATGAAATGTGTGTGTGTTCCCATCTGCTGCTGGAAAGGTGACCCAAGAATTGAAAATTTCACTTTTGCATGCTGCATGAGCCTCAATGACAAATGCAACTTCTCCTTCCTCATCTATGAGGCCATTATTTCTCAAATATGTTGTGAGGGTGGAGTCTCGTGTTTGTTGCAATTACGACCCCTTGTTGGTCCGCCATGTTTAAGGTAATATTGTTCAGAGATAGAAACACCAATTGAGGAGACCCTTTTGAAAGTTCAAGCTTGAACAAATTAAGGCGTCAAGTAGGCGCTACCTATCTAGTTGAGGTGGATATTCTCTAGTACCAAGGACGTAGACGTATAAAGTACGTAGGTGCCTTTAGCACGTAATGAGACAGAGCTACTTGGGAGATCCATAAAGTTAGTGCCTAATGAACGTTGGTGGCGCTATGTCGTATGACTGTCGTTGCAGGAACAAGGCTGCTGGATTTTGGGTGGCAGCACAAATGAGTCTGAGGGACTGAGTCTGATCCACATCGTATGAGAGCTGTATGATAGCTGTCAGACTAACCATTTCGGCTAGCTAGCAGCACTTCACCAGAACCCGAGAGTAATGGTGATTTGTGGCAGCCTATTGAATGACTCCTCAGGGAAAGTTGTGCTGGCACAGTCTTACCCCTTTCTCTCAGTTACACATGTCTCATACAAGCAAAGACAAACAGAAACAGGTTTTGGTTCAAAATGTTTTATTGAAGCAACTGCATTCTATGTAAAAAGGTGTGAATTACAATTATCAGGATAATGAAACACAACATTAGAGTGACTAAAAAAGTGAAACAGAGGAAATGTCCCACCATACTGTCACAATAGTGATTCTAAAATCCCTACCTGAACTACTAGAATTCTACATGAAAGTGATAGCAGTGTTAGTCCTAATGTGCCCGTCTAGTCCCTGGAAGGAAACCCAATCCCCATACCTGTGCTATAGGTAGAGAACAGGTATGTTGGTCTGCTGTGAGCTCTCCCATATGGATGAAGAGAAGAAGCAGTTTCAGCAGAAACTGTGAAAACAACGTGCAGGATAAGATGGCTGCCTGGAATGTCCCCTCTGATGTAGTGGGGAAAATGTCATGTTTTATAATAAAACATGTTGTGTTCTAAGAACTGCCCTGATGTGACAACATGTATTTTTCTGCATAGGGTAGATATTTTACTCTTTGGACCAGCAATACCCAGTAAACTATTGTGTGCAGGATGTAAATGTTGTGCAAAGAAATGAATAGCAAATTCTGCAATGAAGGGCAACTGATAAAAAATAATTAAACATCGCCACTAAAATGAAGCTGTGCTAAAATGCCCAGAGCTAAAATAATGCACCCGTGTAAACGCTAAAATAACCTTATGAAACAGCTCTGATAAGGTGCAGAGACTCAGAGTAGGTGCAAGGCCTCCAAGGTGAAGAGACTCCAGTAGGTACAACACCACCAAGGTGCAGAGACTCAAGGCCGGTAAGTCACCACCAAAGGGCAGGCACTATGATGGAAACACACAAGTCAGTCTCTTAACTTGGTTCCTCGGAGAAGCGCTTCAAGCTTAGGATGCAGGGGTTCATACTGGTGATGGGACACTAAAGACAAGTTGTCACAGTGACGTCATACTTGCCGGCCTCACCCATGCAATATATTGTTGCTCTTGATCATGCCCATTTGGATGGCAAACTTCTTCCAGTCAGAAAAAGTAGCAATTGAGAAACTCTGGTGACCGCCTAGCTTAGCAGCAGTAAGTATCTTTTAGCAATGCACTGCACAACTGGGGCTCGGCCTCTGGCACTGCAAGATTCTCAGTGTTCCAGGCACCGTGCCTCCTTACTGAACAGTGCTTAGCTCATAGATCTTGTCCTTGGTGATAGGAATAGGAATCTTACCCATCAAAAGCAGACAACCATAGACTTGATGGAGCATTTCTTATATGCTTTTAACTTGAGGTCGACTGTCTTTTTTCCCCAAAGGAAGTTAGGCAACAATCAAACGTCAAAATGTACAGTGTGACCAATTTGGCCAAACAATGAAAACCCAAATCTGTAATAAAGTTAAAGGTTTTTATTACAAATTGACACTCAGGCTAATGTAAACAAATCTTACACATCTGCTGTAGAGATATAGAATAACCACAGGGTAAGCAAATCTTCTGAAGACATTTTGAAGTGTAAGCATACGGCAAAGCAATAGTTCAGTGACAGCAGTTCAAAAGATTAACCAAAGAATCTGATATTCTCAAAACAGATGGAAATCCTTCAAAGGGTCTAGATTATTAAAAAAATCTAATTCAATGTAAGGACATAAGGACAAAAGGTGAAGAGCAAAAATAGGGCAAAAAGAATTTGGAAAAATGAAAAAGAAGCTGGAAGGGAAGGAGTCAGCATTTCAGAAGCTCGGACAAGAGTCTTCTTCAGAGAGATTCAAGTGTAAGCCTGAGCCACACTCAAAGAAGCATGAGGGACAAAGGGATAGTCAGAGGTCGGTACCTCTCAAAGTTCAAATAAATTAATGCTACAATCATCTAGTGTGAGTCTGCAAAATGTCCATCAGGTAGCACCCCTCAGATCATACTATCACATGCTCCATTGTATTCTCCTATCCCATGGTAACTTGTAACATCATCACTTGATCCCACAGCAGTCCTGGGAACGTGGTTGTCCTTGGTCTTCTGGACATCATTTGCAACATGTATGAATATGGGACAATCATCCTTTCTCTCGGTGTCTCCGTGTCAAGGTTCTGCTCCCAGACGCTCTATGAGTAAAACAATAGCCATCTATTCCCAAACTACCATTTCATGAGAGTGCTCCTGCAATGAAGTGGGAGTGACACATTAGCAGAAAACGTAAAACAGTTTCTCATGTTAAAGAAATTCAGTCCTAGAAATGTCAAGTAAAAAATATTCACTAATGCACTTTTGATATCAGACTAGACTATGCACCTTTTAATTCTACATTTATATAAATCCACTTATATTAATTCAATTTAAATTTCACGTTGCAGTTAATATAAATGAAATACAACTGTTAATAAATCTACTTCATTATATTGGGGAACTACATTTCTCAATGTTAACCATATACATTAGTGCACACATTACATAAATTGGTATAGTTTTTAGTGCAAATACATTCAAATAACATAAGAATGATTATATAAATTTATCATATGATCATATGTCACTTAATAAATTAACGTACTCAAAATAAATTTCTCCTACTACTATTGTGAATGCACTTCATACTTGAGTTTAAGTGCCCCACTTTACATTAGAACATTGGAATGTTGGGAGCTCCATTGAAAACAATGGAGTGCTCGGGCTTCTAATGGCTCCACCATTCCGATGTTGTCAGGTTCATAGCTGTTGCTATCAACAAAGGCTTCACCGAGCCCAAGGGGATTACAATCCCCTTGGGTTCGGTGAGGCCTTTGTTTTATTTATTAGAACATTCTGCCCTCTAGTGGCAGAATGTTCTAATAGCCGTATAGCCTTCTGTAGCTGGGCAATACCGGCATTAAAGTCCCGCTCCCAGTGGGCCTTTAATGGACAGAATAGGCTAAAAGGCTATATTAGTTCAATATTAGTTCACACATTATGCTCCATATTATGGTTACATATAGATTTACACTGTGATGTAACATCAGGGGTTGCAGCAAATCTACTCTGCTCCAGAGAGTAGATCACATTCCTTCACAGATCTAGTCCTGGGCTGTTAGCTCAATCAATCAATCAATCAATCAATTTGTAAAGTGCGCTACATACCTGTGAGGGTTTCAAGGTGCTGGGGGGGGGGGGGGGGGTGCTGCTACTGCTCGAAGAGCCAAGTCTTGAGTAGTTTTCTGAAGGAAAGAAGGTCCTGGGTCTGTCGTAGATCCGGCGGGAGGGTGTTCCAGGTCTTGGCAGCGAGGTACGAGAATGATCTGCCACCGGAAGATTTGCGTCGGATGCGGGGGACGGAGGCGAGGGTGAGGTTAGCGGAGTGGAGATGCCGGGTGGGGGTGTAGAAGCTGAGTCTGTTGTTCAGGTATGATGGTCCGGTGTTATGGAGTGCCTTGTGTACGTGGGTGAGGAGCTTGAAGGTGATCCTCTTGTTGACGGGGAGCCAGTGAAGGTCTCTTAGGTGGGGGGTGATGTGGCAGTGGCGAGGGATGTTGAGGATGAGTCGGGCGGAGGTATTTTGGATGCGCTGGAGGAGTTTGGATGAGATACCGGTGTGGAGAGCGTTGCCGTAGTTGAGTCTGCTGCTGACGAGGGCCTGAGTTACTGTTTTTCTTGTTTCTGTTGGGATCAATTTGTAAATTCTGCGGAGCATGCGGAGGGTGCTGTAGCAGGAGGAGGAGATGACGCTGACCTGCTTTGACATGGAGAGTGAGGAGTCGAGGGTGAAGCCGAGGTTTTGTGTGCTGTCGGTGGGCGTCGGTGGGGGACCCAGCGTGGACGGCCACCATGAGTTGTCCCAGGCGGAGGGGGTGCGCCCAAGGATGAGGACCTCTGTTTTGTCCGAGTTCAGTTTTAGCCGGCTGTCTCTCATCCAGTCAGCGATGGCTTTTAGTCCCTCGTGGAGGTTAGTTTTGGCAGTGTGCGGGTCCTTGGTGAGGGAGAGGATGAGTTGGGTCTCGTCGGCGTAGGAGATGATGTTGAGGTTGTGCTGACGGGCCACTTGTGCTCAAATTCACCTGTTCAGATAATTTAGAACTTCATGTCAAATTTCAGAGCACTCTGAACACTGAACACTTATTGATCGTGTGTGCCACAAGTCCATGGCAACAAATCACAGGAAAACTGGAACTCCTATTCTGTGATTACTTCTGGATACCTTCTGTAGCCAGGCAGGTGTTCTTGGGAGCACAGACCTGAGCCTGTGGGTATTGGACAGTGACCCCGTTCCTTTGGTGCAGATGTGCAGCAGTGGCCCTATCTTTGGGTCACTAAATTGCTTTGCTGTTGACACATTTCGAGCTACAGGTGCTGAAGCAGATATGTTAATTAAAATTATTAATGAGTGTTTATGCATTTTGAATAATAATAATAAACTGTAGAGAAAATTAATGTAGAAAAATAATGTGCACGTTTGAAAATGTGCTCACGGAGAGTGACTACCAAGATTCACGATTTATACTAAAAATTATTAAAAATATGTGAAATGTTGAAAATGGACATGGACAAAATGTGTAATAACAATGTAGTAGTATGTCATATTGAGCTATATCACGTATGTTTTACATTATATCGTAGAGTTAACTCAGCCGAAGTTGTGGTCTAGTTTTAGTCTAGTTTTTTCATGCAGAAGCTGAATAATCATGCAATGTAGAGAAGCTAACATGCTGAACTGACCCTGAACTACTTGTGTTAATAAAACCCCCTTAGCTAGAATAGTCTGCAATGAACCGATGGACAGGAGATGAGAACTAGAGTATGTATCCAATTCAGTGTAAAGCAAACAAGATGTACTTTCCCAGGACTCGAACAATAGAGACACTGACTGGAGAAGATGCAACATTTTCAATACCTGATGAGCCGGATGATGAGGACATCGTACAGTGAACCAATCGACACCCTGAGAACAGCGTAGTATTAGAATTCATAGATTTGAAGAGCTGAATGTATTGGGCAGCATCGTATATGGTGACTAATTGACCAATTAGGATTTGGGGGATACTCTGGGTGATTTTAATATAATGACGTGACAAAGGGGGAAAACTTCAGAATAGTTGTTGGAGGCTAGGCGTGAACTACTCGAAGAGATCCGTGATTCTGTCATTGGGCTCAGGCTCTTGAGACCCTGATGCGTTGCTGATCGATTGATGACCTGAAGATGAAGACTGACTGTTGCTGATCCATACCGTGGATTGGTAGCTATGACAATGTGACTGATTGACTTTTTGTGCCTTTTCTTTCTAGGTACCAACTGCGCTGTGTTATAGTTTTTCTCCTAGCTAGATGTTTTTCCAAATTCATGTTCTAAACTGTTTTTGCATGAAGTCCCACATGCCAATGCTAATCTGGGTTAGATACGGTTCTGATTCTGAGACGTTGACATATACAGTGACAAATGATTGATGGACTGATTTGCTGAACTCTGCTACACATGTTAACATATTCTTCTTTATTGGCTTATGTTGAGGCATTAGAATGTATGTTTTCTCAAGTTCTGATTAGGTATTATTATTGGTGGTCACTAATGAATTAATCTTGAGTGAATTGAATAAAGTTTGAATTAACCCCATGACTTAGTATTGTAACTAATAGGGAAATAAAATTGATAAAACATATAATTGAGTTGTGGTTATTCATGAAATGTTGACTAATGTTTTGCTTATTGGTTTGTGTATTGATTATTGATGCACATTGGTTACACCGTAGCTAGGATACTCCACGCAAATCAAAAGGTTAATCGACCGTCCCCTTGTAAATTTACTTAGGAACATGCACGCTAGCACAGGCTAACCCGCTGGAACAGGCTTAGTCCAGGGCTAGTGCAATAAAGGAGCACTACAGTTGTGCTTGACTATGCAAGGGATTCTAGAAATTGGGTCACTGCACAGGTTTACCAGGGAGAGCCAGTCGGCAGTATCCTCACAGGGGTACGGGAAAAAACCTTTACTTCTCTACTATAATCAGCGGCCACCAAAGATGTGCAGTGCTCGTGGAGGGGGGACTGTAGGAGGCTGGCCTGGCTTGTAGTGGGTACCAAGGGGTACTTACACCTTGCACCAGGTCCAGGTATCCCTTATTAGTGTAGAGGGGTGTCTAGCAGCTTAGGCTGATAGAAAATGGTAGCTTAGCAGAGCAGCTTAGGCTGAACAAGGAGACGAGTGAAGCTCCTACTATACCACTGGTGTCATATGCACAATATCATAAGAAAACACAATACACAGATATACTAAAAATAAAGGTACTTTATTTTTATGACAATATGCCAAAAGTATCTCAGTGAGTACCCTCAGTATGAGGATAGCAAATATACACAAGATATATATACACAATACCAAAAATATGCAGAAATAGCAATAGAAAACAGTGCAAGCAATGTATAGTCACAATAGATTGCAATGGGAGCACATAGGTATAGGGGCAACACAATCCATATACTCCAAAAGTGGAATGCGAACCATGAATGGACCCCAAACCTATGTGACCTTGTAGAGGGTCGCTGGGACTGTAAGAAAACAGTGAGGGTTAGAAAAATAGCCCACCCCAAGACCCTGAAAAGTGGGTGCAAAGTGCACCTAAGTTCCCCAGAGAGCACAGAAGTCGTGATAGGGGAATTCTGCAAGAAAGACCAACACCAGCAATGCAACAACAATGGATTTCCAGACGAGAGTACCTGTGGAATAAGGAGACCAAGTCCAAAAGTCACGATCAAGTCGGGAGTGGGCAGATGCCCAGAAAATGCCAGCTGTGGGTGCAAAGAAGCTGCCACTGGATGGTAGAAGCTGTGGATTCTGCAAGAACGAAGAGGGCTAGAAACTTTCCCATTGGAGGATGGATGTCCCACGTCGTGAAGAAGCTTGCAGAGGTGTTTTCGTGCAGAAAGACCGCAAACAAGCCTTGCTAGCTGCAAGGGTCGCGGTTAGGGTTTTTGGATGCTGCTGTGGCCCAGGAGGGACCAGGATGTCGCCAATTGCGTGAGGAGACAGAGGGGGCGTCCAGCAAGAGAAAGAGCCAACTCAGAAGCAAGCAGCACCCGCAGAAGTGCCGGAACAGGCACTACGAAGTGGAGTGAACCGGAGCTCACCCAAAGTCACAAAGGAAGGTCCCACGACGCCGGAGGACAACTCAGGAGGTCGTGCACTGCAGGTTAGAGTGCCGGGGACCCAGGCTTGGCTGTGCACAAAGGAAATCCTGGAAGAGTGCACAGGAGCCGGAGCAGCTGCAAATCACGCGGTACCCAGCAATGCAGTCTAGCGTGGGGAGGCAAGGACTTACCTCCACCAAACTTGGACTGAAGAGTCACTGGACTGTGGGAGTCACTTGGACAGAGTTGCTGAGTTCAAGGGACCTCGCTCGTCATGCTGAGAGGAGACCCAGAGGACCGGTGATGCAGTTCTTTGGTGCCTGCGGTTGCAGGGGGAAGATTCCGTCGACCCACGGGACATTTCTTCGGAGCTTCTAGTGCAGAGAGGAGGCAGACTACCCCCACAGCATGCACCACCAGGAAAACAGTCGAGAAGGCGGCAGGATCAGCGTTACAAGGTCGCAGTAGTCTTCTTTGCTACTTTGTTGCAGTTTTGCAGGCTTCCAGCGCGGTCAGCAGTCGATTCCTTGGCAGAAGGTGAAGAGAGAGATGCAGAGGAACTCTGATGAGCTCTTGCATTCGTTATCTAAAGAATTCCCCAAAGCAGAGACCCTAAATAGCCAGAAAAGGAGGTTTGGCTACTTAGGAAGGAGGACAGGCTAGCAACACAGGTAAGAGCCTATCAGAAGGAGTCTCTGACGTCACCTGCTGGCCCTGGCCACTCAGAGCAGTCCAGTGTGCCAGCAGCACCTCTGTTTCCAAGATGGCAGAGGTCTGGAGCACACTGGAGGAGCTCTGGGGACCTCCCAGGGGAGGTGCAGGTCAGGGGAGTTGTCACTCCCCTTTCCTTTGTCCAGTTTCGCGCCAGAGCAGGGCTGGGGGATCCCTGAACCGGTGTAAACTGGCTTATGCAGAGATGGGCATCATCTGTGCCCATCAAAGCATTTCCAGAGACTGGGGGAGGCTACTCCTCCCCAGCCCTGACACCTTTTTCCAAAGGGAGAGGGTGTAACACCCTCTCTCTGAGGAAGTCCTTTGTTCTGCCTTCCTGGCCCAAGCCTGGCTGGACCCCAGGAGGGCAGAAACCTGTCTGAGGGGTTGGCAGCAGCAGCAGCTGCAGTGAAACCCCGGGAAAGGTAGTTTGGCAGTACCCGGGTCTGTGCTAGAGACCCGTGGGATCATGGGATTGTCTCACCAATGCCAGGATGGCATTGGGGGGGCAATTCCATGATCTTAGACATGTTACATGGCCATATTCGGAGTTACCATTGTGAAGCTATACATAGGTAGTGACCTATGTATAGTGCACGTGTGTAATGGTGTCCCCGAACTCACAAAGTCCGGGGAATTTGCCCTGAACAATGTGGGGGCACCTTGGCTAGTGCCAGGGTGCCCACACACTAAGTAACTTAGCGCCCAACCTTTACCAGGTAAAGGTTAGACATATAGGTGACTTATAAGTTACTTAAGTGCAGTGGTAAATGGCTGTGAAATAACGTGGACGTTATTTCACTCAGGCTGCAGTGGCAGGCCTGTGTAAGAATTGTCAGAGCTCCCTATGGGTGGCAAAAGAAATGCTGCAGCCCATAGGGATCTCCTGGAACCCCAATACCCTGGGTACCTCAGTACCATATACTAGGGAATTATAAGGGTGTTCCAGTATGCCAATGTAAATTGGTAAAATTGGTCACTAGCCTGTTAGTGACAATTTGTACAGAGAGAGCATAACCACTGAGGTTCTGGTTAGCAGAGCCTCAGTGAGACAGTTAGGCATCACACAGGGAACACATACATATAGGTCACAAACTTATGAGCACTGGGGTCCTGGCTAGCAGGGTCCCAGTGACACATAACAAACATACTGAAAACATAGGGTTTTCACTATGAGCACTGGGCCCTGGCTAGCAGGATCCCAGTGAGACAGTGAAAACACCCTGACATATACTCACAAACAGGCCAAAAGTAGGGGTAACAAGGCTAGAAAGAGGCTACTTTCTCACAGGGACCATGCATGTTAAACAAAGTACCACTTTGAGGTGTATCCCTGTCACATAACAAAGGCTACCACTCTACTGATGAGCAACATGCACAATCGTTGTAGAGCTCTAAGGAGTCGTGACATGACACAGATCTCAAGGACCAGGAACCAACCCGGCTCTGCCAGAATGGTGAAAGGTGGAGTGCACCGTCACATCAATACAGCGCCAGGGTCTTTGGACCCGACAGCAAGCTTTTTGTTGTTCCACATTTCTCATCAGTGTTGCCAGCCATTGAGAGCTGCCTGATTGGGGAGTTACCGTTGCATTGATAGTGGAACCCAAAGGCAACTTTATATAAATGTTATATATCTGGATGCAATAACAGAAACCTCAGGAAAAAAAAACAAAATACTGGTTGACTGGAACACTATGGGAATCACAGAAATGTATTCTGCAGCACACCTAGAAAGAGGAAAATGCCTCTCACGATTGTTTTTTTGTGCAGGAAGGTGTCCCTTCCCAAACAAAAATAATCTTACATGCAACACAGATACCCCAAGGGTGCTTGAGTTGTCGCTAGACAGATAAAAGTGCGCCGGCGCAGGGGGAAAAGAAGAAGGATCCTCCTGCCAGGAGCACCGTGCATACGTCAATTTCTTATTGTTGCAAATTTGGTGATTCACTGTGAGCGCTGATTCCTATGACTTTCTTCCCTTGCGCATTTCTCTTTTTTCTATGCCTTATGTAGGAGGGCTGCTTCAGACACCTCTATTGTGTAGAAATTTTATATTCCTTCTCTAAATATGGACCGGGAAAAATTAGTAGCTGATTTATTTGGTAACCTAGAACGTAAAGGGTTAGTACAGAAGCCCCATGTATCTGGTACTCATCAAGCCACAGTAGGCTTGCGAGATAAATTTATTAGACTTGAGAGACTGAAGAAACAGGAGGTCTCGAAATGGTGGGATGGAGCCACATTGAAACAATTTGTAAAACTGAACAGGATACTCAGGGGATTAAGATCTCATATTTTCCCTACCTTTGATGATCTGGATCCAGATCTATTAGACAGCTGGGAACAGGAATTAATCTCAAGTTCTGTAAGACTAATTAATATTTTGATAGAAAATTCAGAGAGAAAGGTAACTAAATTACAAGCAGAAATATCTTCTCTGGAAACTGAGATTAAGAATATGAATTTGGAAGAGGCAACTGCAAAGAATTATAAAATCTTGAATTAGGTTATTGAACGACACCAGAATGAAATCACACAAAGAAAAGCACATAAGCTCAAACGTGATGAACTAGACTACAGGAATGGCAGAATATTTACATTTTCTCAAAAATACGACCACCTAATAAAAAGGGGGGAGCGTGTACAAACTCAGGATGTGGGTTCCTCATCATCACTCAGTGTCTTGACTAGTAGCAGTGAAGTGAGTGGGGTGTCTAACATCTCCAGACAGGATGTTACAACACAACAAGATACCCCTTCTTTTTTAGCTGAGGTTCAGAGGATAAGACAGGGACAATGGGAAACAAACCGATGCAAGGTAGACCCCGGAAAACAAGGAGGGGCAGGAGAGGAGGAACACATAGAGGGAAGAAAGGGAACGAAGATCAGGTCATGGAACAAGGAGAAATAAAAGATACTGATAGCAGTTCTATTGCGATTGTCAACCTTTGTAATATAGAACTCACTACACATGACGTTTCATTACTGAGCAGAGGCCTTGGATTCTGTCCAGGGGATTTTGGTGATTTCTAAAAAGACTAAGGCGGACATTATAACATTGGCGGTAAAAGCCGCTTACCGCCGTGCAGAAGACCTCCAACACACCGCCGCGGCCGCAGAATTCCACCACAGCTATTATGACCCACAGTTCGGAATCTGCCAAAATTCAGACGCCCACACAAGTCAGCCACACCAAAGGTCAGTGATGAACTGGCAAAAACAAAACCTCCACCGTCACGCCAACAGAAATATGACCACACTATCACGACACACGAATCCACGTGGCGGTCTTTCAACCGCGGTATTCCATTGGCGGTACACACCGCCGCGCTCAAAATACACACACATTTACAAAACACAGCCACATTGGACAATTCCAAATACACACACCTGATACACATGCACACACCACTCCCACACACCCATTACAATATAAAACACACACCCACATCACCCACAAACCCCTACGACCAAAAATTCCGAAGAAGGCCAGAGAGAGACAGCACCAGCAAGAACAACAGCATCCACAGGCACACAACACCATCACCCACAGAACTTCCACGCACCTCACACAACACACCACTACATATCAGCACACTTATCACCACACACTCCACCCCACACATCACCTACACCACCCCATGGCACGGCAAAGACACCCCAGGTTCTCGGAGGAGGAGCTCAGGGTCATGGTGGAGGAAATCGTCCGGGTAGAGCCACAGCTATTCGGAGCACAGGTGCATCACACCTCCATTGCAAGGAAGATGGAGCTATGGCGAAGAATAGTGGACAGGGTCAACGCAGTGGGACACCACCCAAGAAATCGGGAGGACATCAGGAACATCAGGAAGAGGTAGAACAACCTACGGGGAAAGGTGCGTTCCGTGGTCTCAAGACACCACCTGGCGGTTCAGCGGACTGGCGGCGGACCCCCACCTCCTCCCCCACAACTAACAACATGGGAGGAGCAGGTCTTGGCGATTCTGCATCCAGAGGGCCTCGCAGGAGTAGGAGGAGGAATGGACTCTGGAAAGACAAATCTTAACTATTACATCCCCCACCATACCTGCATGCCAGCACATACCCCCACCCTCACCCTCACCCCCAGCACTCCAACTCCTCACAAATGTCCCAACATCACAAACCACCCATCCCAACACCAAGCCCTGCATGCAACAGCAAAGCATGAACACCCATCACTAAAGCATGCCCACTGCACATACCCGTACAACCCCCCTAAACCATCATCACAGAAGGTCCCACACAGGAATGCAAGCACTGGGGTACACGGTCACCCACCCATTGCACACCATGCCACACACAGATGTAATAAACATCCTTTTATACCCCTGCAGGACCCCTACCCAACGTCACTGGACAGGAGGGTCCACACATGTCCACACCACCAACAGAAGAGGCCCACAGTGATGACAGCAGCTCTGTACAACTGGATCTAGATGACCAGCCCGGCCCATCGGGGACCTCTGGACAGTCGGTTCCCCTCACATAGTCACAGGCCACCACAGACCTTCCCCCCTCTGGAAACACCAGCACAGCACCCACCCAGCGGGCCCATACCTCCGTCCCCAGGACACGTCTATCAGCTGTGTGTCCACCACTACAGGGAACCCAGGCTAACCAACCACCCCAACAACAACAGGGACCTGGGGGTAGTGGCAGTGGGCACACGGTCCAGGGGACGGAGGCCCAGGAACACAGGGGGAACTGGGAGGGCTGCTGTGCGACAGGGGGCGGACAGGCCAAGGGAGCCCACTCTCCACTAGGCCCTCTCCTCCATCATGGGAGCCTACCACCACTCCCAGGAGACGATGGCAACGGTACTGGCCAAGTTTCAGGAGACCCAGGGCCTGCAGGAGGAACAGTATATGGGCGTCAGCGAGGAACTCAGAACCATCAGCTCCACCCTGGGCACCATCGTAGGGGTGCAGAAGGAAGTACTCAACACCAGGAGGGAAACTGTGCCACTACCAAGGACCCCTGACACTAGCATGGACGATGAACTGCCCACCACCTCCGCCGGCGCTAGTGGAAAGGACGCCCCGCCACAGGACCACCACACCAGCTCCCCACCCCCTGCAGAGGGAGAACCACCCCGCAAACGGTCCCTGAGATCCAGGAACAAGACAGAGCACGATGCCAAGACCCCCGCCAAGAAATGAGACCACCCTGATTGTCATCCTACTGTCCCACTTTGTCACCCTGTCCATACTTAAACTGCCCCAGCTCCACTTCCTATGCCCATTTGGGCAATGCACCTGTGAGACTAATAGGCTGGACTCTGCCATGGACATTCCTCCGCCATCACCCCTCACCATTTTACTACCCCCACCAATATTGAGCACTTAAATAAACACACTTAAAGCACAAAACAATCTGGAGTCTGTCTGTGATTTCGAAATAGTGTATTAGCAATTACAGTGACAACATGCTCTTTCTATTGTAATGTCAACATACCTATGTCACACAGCTCTAGTCCATGAGGAATCTAAGCAGATGTCACACAGTGGGACCCACATCTGTGAAATTGTAAGGGAAAGTGACAACTCAGTGACCATACACTGGGTGAAAATGACAGACAGTAGAGAGGTAGTAGTGTTTAAGTACATGTAGTAGGCAGGTTTGTATGCTTACCTGTGTTTCACTGGAAATATTGCTGGATCACTGAGTCCCTGTTGTTCATGTCTTCTTCCTCTGCTTCCTCGTCTTCACTGTCCACAGGCTCCACAGCTGCAACAACACCGCCATCTGGACCATCCTCCTGCAGAAAAGGCGCCTGTCGTCGCAAAGCCAAGTTGTGAAGCATACAGCAGGCCACGATGATCTGGCACACCTTCTTTGGTGAGTAGAATAGGGATCCACCTGTCATATGGAGGCACCGGAACCTGGCCTTCAGGAGGCCGAAGGTCCGCTCGATCACCCTCCTAGTTCGCCCATGGGCCTCATTGTAGCGTTCCTCTGCCCTTGTCCTGGGATTCCTCACTGGGGTCAGTAGCCATGACAGGTTGGGGTAACCAGAGTCACCTGCAAATGGCGAGGGACAACTGTAAGACACGCACTAACCTGTAGGGATATCCCCAGACCCAGACAACCATTCCCACTGTTTTGCTTCCAGGTGCTCACCTAATAGCCACACACGGTGCCTCTGGAGTTGACCCATCACATAAGGGATGCTGCTATTCCGCAGGATGTAGGCGTCATGCACTGAGCCAGGGAACATGGCATTCACATGGGAGATGTACTGGTCTGCCAAACATACCATCTGTACATTCATTGAATGATAACTCTTCCGGTTTCTGTATCTGTTCACTCCTGTGGGGGGGTACCAAAGCCACATGGGTCCCATCAATGGCACCTATGATGTTGGGGATGTGTCCCAGGGCATAGAAATCACCTTTCACTGTAGGCAAATCCTCCACCTGAGGGAAAACGATATAGCTCTGCATGTGTTTCAGAAGGGCAGACAACACTCTGGACAATACGTTGGAAAACATAGGCTGGGACATCCCTGATGCAATGGCCACTGTTGTTTGAAAAGACCCACTTGCAAGGAAATGGAGCACTGACAGCACCTGCACTTGAGGGTGGTTTCCTGTGGGATGGCGGATTGCTGACATCAGGTCTGGCTCCAACTGGGTACACAGTTCCTGGATTGTGGCACGGTCAAGCCTGTATGTGATAATCACATGTCGCTCCTCCATTGTCGACAGGTCCACCAACGGTCGGTACACCGGAGGATGCCGCCATCTCCTCACATGTCCCAGCGGATGGTGCCTATGAAGGAAAACAGCGAGCACAGAGTCAAACAACTCAGAGGTACGTACCCACAGTTTACACAGAACGCCACTCATACACAAAAGGTGGCCTGTATGTGTGTTGAGTCTAGGCCTAGGTATGTGTGACGCAGTTGTAACTGAAGCAATGTGTGCCCCTGATATGGCGGCTGCCTAACCTCGAAAGTAGGACAATGGGATGTGAGGTAACTGCGCTGGCGTTGTACACCGTCGCGGTAGGCGGTCGAAGACCGCGGCGCAATGCTGCATTGGTTGCCATTGGACCCTATGGATCCCAGGAGCCAATGACGAGGTACGCCGGCGGTGACGGTACGCACCGCCGTGGACATGACCGCCATTTTCTATCTGTTCAATCACTCGATACCTGATCTTCGACAGGAGAGGACCTACACTGCAAGTGCTGCTGTGACCTCGGTCTGGAAGAGACAATGGCTCGAGTGTCTGGGGAAAGGGCCCCTGCCTTCACATCGGAGGAATGCATGTGCCACATGGCAAGGGTAGGGGTGGGGGTCAATCACTTTGACGGTGCAGTTGGTAATAGGTTTCTCTTCCCCCTGTACATTTCATGTAGGTCAGCGCCCACCAGAAAAAATATATTTGGCGTGGCATCGCCAAGGACGTCCGGACCCTGGGGGTCCACCACAGACGGAGCACCCACTGCCGGAAAAGATGGGAGGACATTCGCCGCTGGAGCAAGAAGACGGCGGAGGCTCAGCTGGGGATGGCCTCCCAACGTGGGAGGGGTGCCCGTCGCACCATGACCCCCCTGATGTTCAGGATCCTGGCGGTGGCCTACCCGGAGTTGGATGGGCGCTTGAGGGCATCACAGCAGACACAAGGGGGTGAGTACACTCTCATTCTGCTGACTTTGCGTGCAGTGGAGGGGTCTGGGTGGGGGAGGTGGGCTGTGGGTTTCCCTAGGCCAGGACTAGTTCCGTAGGCAAGGTCCCTCCGTAAGGCAGGCCATGTGGCACCCCACCCCACCTCTGTAGAGTGCCAAGTACACCTAGTCATGCCCCTGTGTCATCTATGTGTGCAGATGTCGTCCATAGCCTTGTAGGGCATTTCCCAGGAATTGAACAGTGGAGCCCAAGAGCGCAGCATAGTGCAGGGGGCTTCTGTGTCTGTCGTGTCCGCCAACAGTAGCGGTAATGCATGCACTCAACATGTCTTTTTTCTGTCGTCTCCCCCCACTTTTTGTGGCCTCCCTGTTCTTGTGTGCATTAGCATCATCAGGCGGAGGAGCAGTGGCACCGCAGCTACAGGGGGCTGCATCCCACATGGCCATGGAGGGCCACACTACGGACTCGAACTTCACCAGTGGGACGGAGTACGAGGGGAGCTCCACGGCGGGGACAGGACCTGAGACCAGTGACACGTACTCGTCCTCTGTTGGGAGCTCCATTGTGGTGGCGGCAACATCTGTGCCACCCACATCTACAGGTACAGCCGCCACCACCCCTTCCAGCACCGCCCTCCCAGCAGCCCCTCAGCCTTCGCCCCGTGCCCGCTCACCCGGGAGGGTGGGCATCACCTTCGCCCCAGGCACCTCAGGCCCTGCCCCAGTCACCCCTTCTGCCCTCAGTGAGGAGGCCATTGACCTCCTCAGGTCCCTCACTGTTGGGCAGTCTACCATTTTGAATGCCATCCAGGGTGTAGAAAGGCAGTTGCAACAAACAAATACATTCCTGGAGGGCATTCATTCTGGTCAGGCGGCCCTTCAGCGAGCTTTTCAGACTCTGGCCTCAGCACTGATGGCAGCCATTGTCCCTGTGTCTAGCCTCCCCCCTCCAACTTCCTCCACCCGAACCAATCCCCTGTACCTCAGCCTATCCCAAGCACACCTACCGACCAGCATGCACACACCTCAACACACAAGGGAAGCTCAGGCAAACATAAGCACCACACATCCCACAGGCACTCACACAAGCATCATACCCATGCACACATACCTACATCCACTGCCTCCACTGTGTCCCCCTCCTCCTCGTCTACCTCCTCCCTCCCAGTCTCGTCTCCACTCACACCTGCATGCACTACCTCTACAGCCAGTACGTCCCTCTCCAGCACACCCACCAACACACCCGCTCACATGCAGTCACCACCCCCACTACCATTCACACGTCCCCTGTGTCCTCTCCCAGTGTGTCTGTGATGCCCCCTCCCAAGATACACAAACGCAGGCACACACCCACCCAACAGCCATCCACCTCACGACAGCCTCAAGCGCATGCACCTTCACCCAAAGTCAGCAAACGAACACCTCCTACAACCACCACCTCTTCCTCCACTCCCAAACCCCCTCCAGCTACCCGTCCCAGTGTGTCCAAGAAACTTTTCCTTTCCAACCTTGACCTCTTTCCCACACCTCCCCAACCCCGTCCGTCTCCTAGGTCCCGAACTAGCACCTCAGCCACAACATCTCCGGGACCAGTGGTGCCTGTAGTCACTGGAATCTGGAGTGCACTGGCCACCAGGGCAGCCAGTGTGGCACGGAGCCACAGCACAGACAGTCCCCCACCTGTCAAGCATCACAGGTTGGTCAGTGCCCGGCGGGAGAGGGGGCAGACTCCAGCCACCGAAGCCACTCCCATGGGTCCCGGTGGGAGTATGGACTCAGCTGTGACACCCTCCAAGGTGGGGAAGGGCCACAAGAAACCAGGAAAGTCTGGGAAGAGCAACACAGCGGAGAAGACCGCCATTATCCCCGCTACCCAGGAGGCCACCTCAAGCACAAGCCGAGCTGCCCAGGACAGGACCGCCAGCACAAGCCCAGCTGCCCAGGACAGGACCGTCAGCACCAGCCCAGCTGCCCAGGACAAGACCGCCAGCACAAGCCCAGCTGCCCAGGACAGGACCACCAGCACAAGCCCAGCTGCCCAGGACAGGACCGCCAGCACAAGCCCAGCTGCCCAGGAGGCCACCGCCAGCACAAGCCCAGCTGCCCAGGAGGCCACCGCCAGCACAAGCCCAGCTGCCCAGGAGGTCACCGCCAGCACCAGCCCAGCTGCCCAGGAGGCCACCGCCAGCACAAGCCCAGCTGCCCAGGAGGCCACCGCCAGCAAAAGCCCCGCTGGGCCATGAAGGACCGCCAGCAGCTGAGTCCCTGCAATGGAGACCACCGCCTCAAGCACTGCTGCACAGGGCACCGCCATCTCAAGCACCGCTGAACAGGGCACCGCCGTCTCAAGCACCGCTGAACAGGGCACCGCCGTCTCAAGCACCGCTGAAAAGGGCATCGCCTTGTGAGACTGTGGCTTTGCACTCCCCAGGATTAAACAGTGGGCAAACCACCCACTGGAGAGACTTGTGAGACTGTGGCTTTGCACTCCCCAGGATTGAACAGTGGGCATGTGGCCCACTCGTGGATTTGGCGTTGTGCACTCAAGCGGCTGAGGTGCCCCCCCTTTCCCTCTCCCTGAGGTGCCTGTTTAGTTGCTGTCTGATGCCCCTGCAGTGTTCTCTCCGTCATGGTCGGGGATCTTGCGTGGGCCTCGCCCATACCGTGTGGTCCCAGTGTTCCACGGACTTTATTAGAGCACTACCTGGACTACTATGCTTGGTATATATTTTGTACATGGTGTATATATATGTTTCTGCCTACTTGCTTTTAATATATTACAATGGTTACACTCATTTTCTATTGTCTTTGCATTCTTCCAGGGGGTTTGAGGGGTGTAACTGTGATGTATTGATATGCATTAGTGTGTGTGTTGTGCTGGGTGAGGGTGGGGGTGTTGCGTGTTGCGTGTCCCTGTTTTTTCCCTCCCCCCTCCCCTGTGTCGTAGGTGCAGTACTCACCGTGGTCTTCGCCGCCGGCGTTCGTGCTCCTGGTAGAGGAGCAGGAAGAATATCGCAGGTAGAATTTGGAGTTCCGGGTCCATGACGCCCTCGTTCCTTGTGGGGTTTGTAGAGGTGAGCGTTTTTCCTTCGGGATTCCTGTTTCCGCCGTGTTTTTATCCGCTGTGAATCCGCCCCAGAAAAGGTGGCGGATTGGCCTGTCATAATAGTGTGGGCGGTACATTGTCTCCCGCCTGTCTTTTGGCGGTGACCGCTGCGCTGTTTGTTTGTACCGCCGTGGCGGTCGGAGTGTTAAAGTGGCTGTCTTTGTTGGCGGTTTCCGCCATGGTCATAATTGCAATTTTTTTACTGCCGGGCTGTTGGCGGTCTTACCGCCGCTTTAACACCGACCACCAGGGTTGTAATGACCACCTAAGATTGATTTTTTCAAGTATATTAGTCATCTAAAACTCAAGAAGTACTTTGCTCTCCACACTGATAATAGGGATGTTAATATCCTCTTTGATAGTAACAAGGATTATTATCCTCTCTCCATTAAGGATATTCATGATACAGCTACATTATTTTCTATTACAGACTTTGAGCAAGATCCCACCACTATATCTCAGATTCTAGCGGAGATTGATATTCCAACTGATACAATATATAGTGGGTTAAGAACCAAATCCAGGTGGATACCTACTCTTAGTAGCAGCAATTGCATTGATACGTTCTTTAAGCTAGTTTGGCGTGATTTAAATATGTTGGAATCTAGAAAAAGTACTCAGCATTATACTCATTATCACAATCTTAATCATGAGGAACGTGTGACCTTAAGGCATTTACAATCATGCACAGACATTATGATCAAGGAGGCAGATAAAGGTGGCAATATCGTGGTCATGAATACTCAAGACTACGAACAAGAGATCTTGAGACAACTAGATGACGCTGCATGCTATGACAGAATTGGTTCCGATCCCATTCCTGCACTAGCGAATAAGATGAACAAATTCCTGCAGGAATGCTTTGACCAATCATTGTTGAGAGAGGATGAGTTCATGTACCTCAGAGTTTTCAGGCCTAGAAACCCTTGCATCTATACGTTACCAAAAATACATAAAAACCCTTTTTCTCCACCGGGTAGGCCTATTGTTTCAGGCATGGGTGGCCCTACAGAGAGACTTTCGGAATATGTGGATATCTTTTTGCAGCCCTTTGTGGTTAACCTCCCTTCTTTCATCAAGGACACTAAGCACATACTGAGTATACTGGCTGATATTAACTGGGAACCAGGGATGACCCTTGTGACACTGGATGTAACTTCCCTCTACACGAGTATAAACCACGATTTGGGAATGACAGCCTTGCGTCATTCCCTTCACAGGAGATCAGCGAGCCTTTATGGTCATACTGATAGTGTAGAAAAGGGATATTCCAAATTCTTCAAGATTATTGTAGGTTCTTTATTGAAGCATCCCATCCACCAGCAGCCCTGTACAACCAGCTCTCCTCTCTACTCTCCTCCAATCCATCCACATTCCACATTCTACTATGAGGTCAAATGTGACCTCAGCCTGAGGCAAAGCATGAGAACATTCCGCTCATGCCGAGATCACATAAGCCATCTACCACACACCTTCCCTCTCTACATTAAATCCCATATAGAAACTAATAACTTATATACCTAAAGACAAGTAAGATTGCAAAAGAACAAAGAGAACAATATCCTTACATGACTTCACAACGTTTTCTTTCCCCTTTTTGATATGACAACTCTACTAAGATTCCACACTCTTCCATCCTTAAGTTTGACAGCATTCCTAAAAAGTTTGACAACTTCAAAAGGTCCTAAAAATGTACTCCTGCTTTTACCCATAGTTGGTGTTCTAACCAGAATTTGATCCCCAATTTTCACATCCAAGTAATGTGTACTTTTCTTGTCATCATAGTATTCCTTTCTTTTGTGTACACGTACCTCCTCATACACATTCTCTTTACTCACATCTCCCTTAGGCGCACTATCATTTTTGCCCCAACACACCCACGCGGGTGACAGAAGAGTGTTAGCTTTGCGACCTCTGAAAAGATCGAACTGAACCTTCCCAGTAATAGAGTGTGGGGTTACCCTGTAAGCATGGAGAAATCTTTTCAAACCATCTTTCCAGTTCCTATTAGCTGCAACCTCTAATTGTATACACTCCTTCACACACCTATTAAATCTCTCCACTGTACCAATCCCTTCCGGATGATACAGTGAACATCTCTTATGTTTAATGCCATTCTTCTGAAGAAATTCTTCCATTTCACCCGAAACAAACTGTGGTCCATTGTCCGTCACTATAGTATTGGGCAAACCCTCACGGCCAAAGATATCCTTGAAAAATTCAATTATTCTTCTGGTCTCAGTGGAACTGCAAATTCCAATTTCTGCCCACCTAGAAAACTGATCGATCATAACTAAAATGTAGTTTGAACCACCCTTACCATACACAGGTCCCACAATATCTGCAGCCACTATTTCCCATGGTTTGTGCGACATGTCTCTTGCACACATAGGAGGCACCTTAGTCTTGTAAACCTTATCACTTTTACAACAGTCTGAGCACTCTCTTACCATCCTCTCAACCATCAAATCCATTCCAGGCCACCAATAATTAAGACGAATCCTCGCTTTCGTTCTACTCATACCCTGGTGCCCTTCATGGCCTAGCTCTAAGATATTTTTTCTCAACACTACTGGAACTACTAACCTTGACCCTCGTAAAAGGATGCCATCCTGCACCGACAACTCATCCTTCACTTTCCAGAAACCACACAAATCCTTATCCTGTTTCGCATTGTATCTCCATCCAAATCTGAGTTCCTCACACACTTGTTGTAGTACACTATCCTAAGCTACAGCCTTCTCCCACTCATTCTGTTGCACCACACTTCCAGTTACACTGCACACACTTATACCTTCTTGTTCCTCCTTCTCAGGAAACTCTTCTACCTCTGAACTTAATCTGGATAGGCAATCCGCAATTTTGTTGCTAGGCCCTGGGACATAATGCACGGAAAATGTTTAATCTTGTAGACTAATCACCCATCTACTAATTCTTCCAGAAATCATGTCCAGACCCTTCTTCATAAACACTTCCACCAACAGTTTGTGATCTGTAAAGATTTGAAACTCTCTTCCCCACACAAAGTACCTGAGTTTATTAATCGCCCAATAAACACTCAGAGCCTCTTTTTCTATGGTGAGTAGTTGACTTCCGGTCCCCTTAGCGTCCTGGAGCAGTATACTATGGGCTTAAGATCTCCATCATCTGTCTCCTGTAACAACACAGCCCCCAATCCTCTCTCACATGCATCCGTCATAATCACACACTTCTTGTCAGGCTCAAACAATTTTAAAGTCCCAATTGATGATAACTCTTCTTTGATATTTTCAAACTCTCTCAGACACTCATCATCCCACAAGAACTCAGCATTTTTCTTTAACAGTTTACGCATGCAAACCGTTTTCGATGCTAAATTCGGTAAAAATTTAGCATGGAATTCTATCATCCCAAGAAAAGATAACAACTCCTCCTTTTTCTCTGGAACACGCAGGTTCGAAATATTTCTAACCAATTCCTCCTTAGGACATAACCCTTTTGCTGTGATCTTGTGTCCAAGATATTCAACCTCTGTTCTTCCAAAAAAACACTTCTTTAACTTGAGAGTCAAACCATGATCTTTGAGAATACTTAGAACCTTCCTAACTCTCCAATTATGTTGATCCAAAGTTCTCCCATGTATCAATATCAAGATATCGTCCTGGAAACACTTGACTCCAGGTTCAGAGCCAAACAGATTGTACATCAATCGTTGGAATACTGCTGCCGCTGACACTAAGCCAAAGGGCATCCTTATGAATCTAAAAGTGACAAACGGAGTAATGAAAGTAGTGTAGTCACGCGAATCCACATGCAATCTAATCTGATGGTATGCAGAAGTCAGATCAAATTTGCTAAATTACTTGTATCCAGATAGCGTTGCGACCATTTCTGAGATGTTTGGCAAGGGAAACTGATCGCTGACTACACATCTGTTGAGGTTCCTCAGATCAATGCACAGCCTTAACTCACCAGATTGTTTCCTTGCCACAGCAATAGGTGAAATTCATTCAGAGGACTCTACCGGCTCAATAATGCCCTCTTCACAAATCCTCTTTATATCTTTCTCCACATCATCCTTTAAAGAAATAGGGACAGGGTGCACCTTTGCAGCAACCGGAACTGAGCCTCCTTTTACCCTTATCTGATGGGTATACTTTTTTAGACAGCCTAGTTTCTCGCTAAAAACTTTTTTGAACTCCCCAACAAAATCCGGTAGGGACCCGTCCTTCTGCACATTTAGTTCACACACATTATGCGAAGTGTTTACATAGTCCTCCTTGATCATGACAGGGGTAGGAGAGTTCGGATCCAGGATAACTCTCAAACCTTTCTGATGTGGCCAACTCAGAACGCTGTCCCCTTTAACAGGAACATATACCTTCCCACAGATAGTGTTTGATTTGAAAGCAATCTCAGCTTCAAAATATCCTCTTAAGTCAATGACTTGTCCTCCATAACCCCCTGGAACTACATCAGGATCTTTTAGTTTTACTTTGTGACTCAGTTGTTCATCGAAAACTTCATTGGAGGTCAACGTCAACCATGCTCCAGAGTCGAATAACATTTCACTTGTTACTCCTAAGATAGTGACAATATCTTTTGGATGTTTATTCCTTTCCATACCCACGGAGACTGATAAAATGCAGTCCTCAACTACTTTCACCGAAGCTTGGCTCCTTTGCGCTTTACAGCATTTACCAAAATGACCTTTCTTATTGCATAATCTACAGGTTGAGATTATAGCTGGACATTTCCTGTACGATGCATAGTGGCCAAAGTTCCCACAGCGAAAACACTTGGCATCTTTGAACCTGTTCACATCTTCTTGGTCCGCTTTATCATCCTCTCGGTCAATGCTGTTGCCTTTCGCACCAGAAAGTTATTTTTTCGTAGAGATTTTGTTCACTCCTATACTTTTCCCCTTTTCAAGTTCTTCAACACACGCTAAGGTGTGCTCTACACTCTTGGCTAGAATGATGACCTCATGCAACGTTGGATCATCCTTGCTCCATAACTCTTGTCTCACCTTGTCACTAGAACACCTTAACATAAACTGATCACGGATCCTTTCATCAATAGTGGTCCCAAATTTACATGTGGCTGCCAGTTTCCTAAGGGCAGTAACGTACTCTTCAATACTTTCGCCTGGTCTTTGCTCCCTCATACCAAAATGATAACGTTCTAGGATAGTACTGATTTTAGGTAAGTAATGCAGATCAAGTTTCTTCAAGCACATTTCGAACTCATTAAGGCCTGTTGCCTCATCACCAGGATCCGGCAGGTTCTCGAAAATGTCCTGTCCCTCACAACCCAAACAATGCATAAGAAGCGCTGTTTTTCTCTCATTGGATAAATTTGAACCACAGACCCTGGAATAGTGGAGGAATGTTTTTTTCCACTTGGACCATTTTATTGGTGGTTCGCCAGGCATGGTCAAAAAGAAAGGCGGTGGAGGAATATTCTGCATAGTGTGGGATTTTTAATATCACAGAAGCTGAAAAGTACTAAATACCTTCTTTTTTTATATATATATATATATATATAATTCTCCACCTAAGCTAACTTCTTAAATGTTGAAGCTTCAGAATTTAGACACTACAAGACTTCCAAAATATAATGCTTCAACAGCTAATATGCACTAAAAACTTATTTTGCGAAGCTACCAATGTCCTTGTGACTTATGCTGCCGTCGAGTTGTTTTCATGGAAAAATGGCCCTTGTTTTCTCTTTTTCTTTTTTATTTCTTTTTTTATTTTTTGTGTTACTTCTAAAAGTCCTTGTAAAGAAAACTCGAGGACCGGCTCCTAACCACGGTAAATAATGGGAAAGGAGAAAACCGGGCAACACGATTGAAACTGACACCGCAAGGAAAGCAGTGCTCCACTGTGCAATGCAACGGTAAAGCGCGAGTCCATTGAAGTCACTCGCGCGCTCCTGAGCGCGAGTGAAAGAGAGTCTTTGCGAGTCCTTGATTGTAACTCACGCGCACCTGAACGTGAGTAGAAGTGAGGCTTCAGCGCGCTGAGGCAGCGCAAGCCTCTTCAGCACGGGGAGAGCACGAGCAAGGAGAACGTGCTGGAAGAGCGCTAGACAACACAAGGGTCGAAGCAGGTGAGATTTAAATAGAACAAAAATTAGAGTTTGAGTGATAAGAAAATACCTTTTTAGGGAGAATGACGAACCGAGGAATAAACAAAGAAAGTTCAGATATAAAAAAAAAAATAGTTCCTTAATGAAAAATCCAGAAGTGACTTGCCAACAGCTCTTTGGTGCCAAAGCTCGAAGAAAGCTTCCTGAGATAACAGTCTGTGTTGAGATGCTCCAAGGACCCTCGTCGCCAGTATAGAAAAGGGATATTCCAAATTCTTCAAGATTATTGTAGGTTCTTTATTGAAGCATCCCATCCACCAGCAGCCCTGTACAACCAGCTCTCCTCTCTACTCTCCTCCAATCCATGCACATTCCACATTCTACTATGAGGTCAAATGTGACCTCAGCCTGAGGCAAAGCATGAGAACATTCCGCTCATGCCGAGATCACATAAGCCATCTACCACAGATATGTTATTGAATATGGTGGAGTTGATTCTGAACAATAATTTCTTCCTATTTAAGAAAGATCGGTGCTGCCAGAAACGTGGCGTGACCATGGGATCCAGGTTTTTGCCAGCCTACGCGAACCTCTTTATGGGGTTCTTTGAACAGAGAGTCATTTGGAGTAAGGAGGGTAATACATGGAACACAGACATACTCTTTTGGGGTAGATATATTGATGACTGCTTAATGATTTGGACAGGTGATGTACAGAAGCTTAATGATTTCTTAGCCTATTTGAATTCTAATGACTTCAATATTAGATTCACCTCAGAATACAGTACGACTAGCATAGCATTCTTGGATGTGGAACTTTTTATCCACAACAACAAGGTTGAGAGCCGTCTCTTCAGGAAAAGTACAGCCTGTAATTCCATACTACATGTGCGGAGTTCACATCCGAGACATCAGATAAACTCGATACCATATGGTGAAATGGTACGGGCAAGAAGGAACTGCAGTCTAGAGACTGATTTCTTACAATGCGTAGGAGATATGGAAGCTAGATTCAAATCACGAGGTTATTCGCCACTGATTATTGACAAAGCACGTGATAGAGCAATGCGCCTGAAAAGGACTGATACACTCAAACATAAAGCCAGATCAAGGGATGCTAGTATTCGATGTATAGTGAATTACACGAGAACTGCTGCATTGCTGCAAAAATGTATGAACAAGCACTGGCATGTTCTAACAGCGGACCCATACCTCAAAGGAATAATCTCTGATACCTCGGTCCTTACATATTGTAGAGGTAGGACCCTCAAGAACATTTTGTGCCCTAGCTACCGTGCTGCACACCAACAAGAGAATTGGCTAACCAGTTGTAACAAAGGGTTCTACAAATGTGGACACTGCGGAATGTGCAGATTGTCTAAATCAGGCATTTCCACGTTTAAGAGTCTCGCGGGTGACCAATTTCGTATCAATTATAACATCACATGTGACAGCAAATTTATCATATATATGATTACCTGTAAATGCGGACTTTATTATGTAGGTAGCACTATCAGATCACTCAGGATTAGAGTAAGCGAACACTATAGGGCCTTAAGACAAGATGATGATCGATACCCTATAGTTACTCACATGAGGCAGTGCACTAGACAAAGCCAGACGAAAGGCTTTGAATTTTTTGGTTTTGACCACGTAGCTAAGGATCCCAGAGGAGGGAACAGGGAATTGGCCCTTAGGAAACGTGAATGTTACTGGATTCTTAAACTAAGGGCGGTGGAGGAGGGTCTCAACACAAATTTTTAAATAGAGTACTACTTGGGGGAGTAATCTGGTTTTATGTTAACAGCTATCATGATGTATGTTGAGTTTACTGAGGGATAATGAATGATTACCAAATGGTCATTTGTCTTATCGTTTGATAATGTCTAAGAGCGGATGAGCAAGGCAGACTGATTTCTTTACCAATGTATATGTACGAGAGATATTTGTTTATAGACTTCAACTGCAATTGGCTGGTGTAATGTATCCTCTCTATACTTTAAGAGGAACATGGATTGTCTGTCTGTTAATGTTAAAGTTTGAGCTGTAGGTATGAAGTACGGTTTGGGGGGATTATGTTGCCTTATGGTAGTCATGACACACGAGTGAGAGTTTTCTCTTAGCCACTTCCAATTATGGTGTACTATCTCTTGTTTTTCCTCTTTTGGATTAGGTAGATGCACGGCATTGCTTTCTCTATTTTGGTCCGACCTGATATGTTAGGGATCACAGTATATGCCGATTTAGACACACCCAACATGGCGCCCGGGTGAGGATTTCGTGGTCCCTTTGTGGCAGTTTAAGACTGTTTTCTTAATTCTTATGTCTTACTTTTCCATCTCTAAGATGGCACCCGTGGAGGGGTCCCTTTTCACTTTCTCTTTTTTCGACAGCATGTTGATGTACTCTAATGATGGATGAACTGACACATCCAATATGGCGCCCATTCGGCGTTTCGGATTTCGATTTGAGGGTTGAGATGGCAATTTGCTTTTTCAATTCATACGCTTCTAGTTGTAAGAGGTCGCGTGCGATGGGGACGCTGGTTAGTCCCTTTTCACTTTCTTTTTAGATCGTTTGTCAACTCACTATAAATGACGGATTTCTCGAGTGCCGGCGCTTCTATCACAATATACGTGAGCGCCGTAGGACACAAGGAACGCGGTCCTTTTTCTCTGAATTCACGAAGGTGAGTGAGGGGGCCTGGCTATTATGACCTTAGGTTAGCTTTGACCAGGGTGTAAGGGGTTTTACGGATCAAGTCCTAATATTTCACATGCTTGTTTCCAAATCAAATCAAATCATTAACATTTATAAAGCGCGCTACTCACCCGTGCGGGTCTCAAGGCGCTAGGGGAAAGGAGGGGTTACTGCTGCTCGAATAGCCAGGTTTTTAGGAGTCTCCGGAAAGCGGAGTGGTCCTGGGTGGTCCTGAGGCTGGTGGGGAGGGAGTTCCAGGTCTTGGCCGCCAGGAAGGAGAAAGATCTCCCACCCGCCGTGGAGCGGCGGATGCGAGGGACGGCAGCGAGTGCGAGACCAGAGGAACGGAGGAGGCGGGTGGGGACGTAGAAGCTGAGGCGTTGGTTGAGGTATTCCGGTCCCTTGTTGTGGAGGGCTTTGTGTGCGTGGGTGAAAAGTCGAAAGGTGATCCTTTTGCTGACTGGGAGCCAATGCAGGTGTCTCAGGTGTGCGGAGATGTGGCTGTTGCGGGGTACGTCGAGGATGAGGCGTGCCGATGCGTTTTGAATGCGTTGCATGCGATTTTGGAGTTTGGCTGTGGTCCCGGCGTAGAGGGTGTTGCCGTAGTCCAGGCGGCTCGTGACGAGGGCGTGGGTCACGGTTTTTCTAGTGTCGGCGGGGATCCAGCGGAAGATCTTTTTCGGAGCATGCAGAGGGTGAGGAAGCAGGCGGAGGACACGGCGTTGACTTGCTTGGTCATGGTGAGAAGAGGGTCCAAGATGAAGCTGAGGTTGCGGGCGTGGTTTGTGGGGGTCGCTGCAGTGCCGAGGGCCGTGGGCCACCAGGAGTCGTCCCAGGCGGACGGGGTGTTGCCGAGGATGAGGACTTCCGTTTTTTCAGAGTTCAGCTTTAGGCGGCTGAGCCTCATCCAATCTGCGACGTCCTTCATACCCTCTTGTAGGTTGGTCTTGGCGCTGGCGGGGTCCTTGGTGAGGGAGAGTATAAGTTGGGTGTCGTCGGCGTAGGAGGTGATGATGATGTCGTGCTTGCGAACGATGTTGGCGAGGGGGCTCATGTAGACATTGAAGAGTGTCGGGCTGAGCGATGAGCCTTGAGGTACGCCGCAGATGATCTCAGTGGGTTCTGAGTGAAACGGAGGGAGGTAAACTCTTTGGGAACGGTTTGAGAGGAAGGAGGCGATCCAGTCCAGGGCCTGGCCTTGGATCCCGGTGGAGCGGAGGCGGGTGATTAGGGTGCGGTGACAGACGGTGTCGAAGGCAGCTGAGAGGTCGAGGAGAATGAGGGCGACTGTTTCACCGTTGTCCATCAGGGTTCTGATGTCGTCAGTGACTGAGATGAGGGCGGTTTCCGTGCTGTGGTTGGTTCGGAATCCGGTTTGTGAAGGGTCGAGCAGGTTGTTGTTTTCCAGGAAGGTGGTCAGCTGTTTGTTTCCAGGTACTTACAGGTGTGTACACACACCGGGATGAGCATGTACACCAGGACTGGGACTGTGTATCACGGGGTAGGTGGACTTTTTGCCAACTGTGTTATCACTTTAGTTACCCTTTTGACATTTTAGCTGGTAAACCAGGGCCAATCGGGTTACCGTTTATTCCCTAACATATAGATGTTGATTCCGGTTAGGACGCCAGGACAGCCACTGTAGCATTCATGAACCGTGTTCCTATGCAGTATTTGTGAAAGGTATGCCTCTTGATATCCTTTATGTAATTTTTTGGGGATCTTGTAGTGATATTTCTTTATCACTCTTAGGAGATGGTAGTGCCTATTTCTTTGGACAATAGGGATGCGCTGCTGGGCTTTATTCTATTCCACTACTCATTCAATCTTGAAAGTGAGTTCTTTCACGCGGGTGTTATGACTGTCATAATGTTCTTTACTTTGTTTAACGATTTGCCACATAACAGTAGGCATGACTTGGTTGTGTCTTTTTTAGCAGCTCATCTATTGGCGGCTTCATATTTTATTGTAATTGCTCATTGCTCACGAATTTTCACATTTAAAGTTAGGGTATTTCACAAAAGTCACATGGGTGTTGGTACTGAATGTTCAGTAGGATGAGTTTTGATTATAATTATGGTCACAATTTGTATTTCTTACGGCCCTGATGAAGTCCTTGAGAGTAATTTTCTCACAGGACGAAACACGTGTTGGCTGTTGTTGCTTTAATGGACACTTTATTTCAAGAATAAACTGAACTTTTTGCCTTTTATCCTGGTCCGACTTATGTTTGATGGCCATGAACAAGACACCAAGATACGAAACACATGGATGATTGAACTTCTATTCAGGAGTGCCTTGACATCTGTTTGCCACAGGTGACTATGCCCTGTGCCAAATCCCCATAAATATGCCCCTTAGTTTACGTGTTTAAGCTGCACCCCTTTCGGAGGCGCCCACTTTTCCATCCCACCTAAATCCCTGTGTTCTCTTCCTAGTTTATAATGTAATTCAGGGGGGGAGACCAGGAAGTGTCCATCAATGGAGGGGGCGACGTCAGCCCCACAGCTGCGTTGTGGCGCGTTACAAGCCTAGTAGGTACATTAATAAATGCTTCTAGTGGAGTCGGGTGCACTTAATTTCGGTATAGATCACCGCAGAAGTATGCAAAGCATTTTGAGGGTTGTTTTACAGGACTTGGACCGCTCTCTCATAAACACTGAAACGATGAGGTCACATTATACGGAAGGCAAAATTAAAGCTGTATGTATATTTAGTAAAAGCTTCCGTTTTTAAAATTAGCAACTGGAGATGCCGGGGATTGAACCCGGGGCCTCATACATGCAAAGCATGCGCTCTACCACTGAGCTACATCCCCTGGTGCAGGATGTGGGAGTCGGTGTTATTCTCAGCTCAGTGCACAGGGTGTCTCGGTATTTCCTTCCGCTCCTGGTTTTCTGGCCGGACCCCCGAGGCGCGTCCCCCGCACCGCTTCCCACACACACTCCCTCTCCTTCCCCATCCGCCGCTGCCTCCGGCTCCTGCTCCACACCTTCTGCCCGCCCAGGCTCCGGGGAGCCTCGCACCGTGCCAGCCGAGGGACAGGGGGGACAGAGGTCCCCGTTACTTCCAAGCCCCCCCTCCTGCACTCACTCTCTGCACCCCCTCCTGCACTCACTCTCTGCGCCCCCTCCTGCACTCACTCTCTGCGCCCCCTCCTGCACTCACTCTCTGCACCCCCTCCTGCACTCACTCTCTGCACCCCCTCCTGCACTCACTCTCTGCGCCCCCTCCTGCACTCACTCTCTGCACCCCCTCCTGCACTCACTCTCTGCACCCCCTCCTGCACTCACTCTCTGCACCCCCTCCTGCACTCACTCTCTGCGCCCCCTCCTGCACTCACTCTCTGCACCCCCTCCTGCACTCACTCTCTGCACCCCCTCCTGCACTCACTCTCTGCACCCCCTCCTGCACTCACTCTCTGCGCCCCCTCCTGCACTCACTCTCTGCGCCCCCTCTTCTGCCCAGCATCTCCCGCCCTCCTCTCGTGCACACCCCCACCCGTCTAACCACAACCTCCTAATCACAACGGAATTAAAACTTGCACAGACACGTTACCGGGGTACTGTAAGAGAAACTGTAGAAAGTTCCATGTGGATAATCGTCTCACATTATCAGAAAGACGGTAGAAGGAAAAACACAATCACAAAAAAAAAATGTCCTTCGAGCCGGAGTCGAACCAGCGACCTAAGGATCTCTGACTTTGTACTACAGTCCTCCGCTCTACCAACTGAGCTATCGAAGGCGCTGAACATAGCTCTCTATCCCTCTTTTTTCATCTCGTGCAATTCCAGAATGAGCGTCTCCTCATGAATGTGAAAATGTTGTATTCACCCTCCTCGGCCATAAGCAGTGTTTACTGAGCAGGTGCTTGATAGCTCGAGAGATGCCTTCGGCTGCTTCCAGGCGCTGTAAATACCAGCTGCACAATTTAAAGCTCGGTAACTTCCGCATAAAATCGGAAGGAATAGACTTAAACATTCAGAAATGATGACCACAGTCTACATTCAGAGCAGCCACATCTGTAAATGAAAAGCAAGTCTCCCCCATGAAACTGGGGCATCCCGAAGCACTGACTCTCCAGGGAGAGTGAGGTCAGGACTGCAGGCTGGGGGTCCACTCAAGCAAGGGAGATGGAGGGCTGTATTTTAGAGAATGAATGGTAAAACATCAGATGACTGCAGGAGAAATAACACACGCACTCCGGTCATGGCCCTTCCTTCACCAAAATAATTTATTTTGGGAGTTGTAATCCTGGTTCACTTATTAGGCTACAACTTTATGTGCACACCTGAAAAATGGCGTGTGATATAAACAGGGGTCGAAATGCATTTTTAAAAAAGTATGAAAACTCTGATGCAGCGTGCTTTATGTCGGGGTCAGTGAGCGTGGGGGAGGAGTCAAAGGTGTGACTAAAAACAAAATAATCTGTTAGTTTTTTGGGTCTTTCATCTTCAGGTAACAACATATGCAGAATAGTGACGTGTATTCTTCGTATTAGGAGGCCCCCAATCTGCGACAGCAAGAGCAGTGAATATGTAAGTCACGATTTTAAACTTGCATTACGCACAGTTTAAGATAGACTGCTACAAAACGTGAAAAAAAGTTTAAGATAAAATGGTGCTTACAAAATATAGATTTTAGTAATACCCGGAGAGTACATAATGCATTTTTTATATAACTGTCCTTTAAAAGTACACACTTGGCAGGCCAGTTAGTAATTCCCTCGCAATACCATTCCATGAGTATACATCTGTCTCATCAGAAAGCTTCAAGTGAGTCCATTACTTAAAGCCAGTACCAGCCTCAAAGCGACCTTTGTAGATGAACCAGGTGCACACGCTTGCATTTCTTTCAGGCCAGCAGGCAGCCTGTCAGGAAGGCTTGTTGCCTGTTTAGCTGTCTGCCCCCCTTCGGATTCACATCACGTGAACTCCCTAAAGGGCACTTTCGCGGAAGCAGTCAAACTATTGGAATTATAGGTCTTTTTCACAAAAATTATGGGGACTTTTTTTCATAAATTAAAAAACTATGGGCAAATCGTGCCCCTCCGAAGGCACCCACTTGGACCTCTGGATACAAACCCATCACTTGAATCCTGAAGAGTTGGGACTATCTAGTGTCCCTGTGTATGTGCCCTGCCTGATGTCTCTGGGAAGCACTCAGCACTCTGTATGCATACACAGCCGGCTTTAGGGGGGCGGCCGGCTTTAGGGCGGTGCAACAAGTTCAACCGCGCTGGGCGCCAGGCCCGGTACCAGCGGGTGGGTTGGGTGGGCCAGGCCCACCCAAACGTGACCCTTGGCCCTCCCAGTCCTCCCATTAACAGCAAAAGAGGCCACAGAGAAAGCACCTGTTAAGTACTGCCTCCATGGCACATGTTTACTTTAATTATCAGTCAGGAGTCAACGAGAAATCCTTAGAATACATTTTTAGTGCATTGTTTTAATAATAGCTGTTTTACTTATGTGCTGATAGGGAGAAAAATACCATATTTTGTATGATTTTCCCTATTTTTCTACTATCTGAGACAAAACTCGTGGCATGCCGGTGAAAAGAAAACAGCCCGGTGGCGTTCTTAGCTCATGTCCGAGGCAAGCTGCAGCGGGGAGGTGTGTGTTGGGGAAGAGGAGACGGGTTTATCTGCCAATGATGCAGCAGGTGCAGTGGCACCAGAGCCCAGGTTGTAGGCTACCTGCAGAATTGTCACAAATTGGGCACATTTTGGCCCACCCAAACGCACCCTTGGCCCACCCAGATATAAATTCCTGGAACCGGGCCTGCTGGGCGCCGAACTGGAGGGGGGCACTGACCTCAGGGGGAGGCAGGTGTGTTTAGCAATAACGTAGGATTTAAATGCACCTGCTGCAGAGGTCCTTGCGCATCCAGCTTTCAGCCAGCAATAAAAACATCAAGATAACTCGTCATTAATGTTCCTGTCAGAGAAAGATTGGAGTTTTGGCAAGTGCCAGTTTTGACTCGTGTTACGCGGAGAAATCCTAGCTATATTTTAGACTGAATAGTGAAATCACATACTAAGTCGAGGAACCGGACCAAATCTGTTTTGAGAAAATATCATTAGAAATATGGCATAAACATCACAAATAATATAAGGAAATCAGTTCAACCTCAATAACCACACCAGTTTATTAAGAAGTTAATAATTTATTTCCCTATATTAACAACGCTAACGTCACAAAAAATATTCTCAAACACAAATAATGCATATAGAGAAACAATAAAGGGTGATTCATATGCCGTATATGTCTGAGTTTAAGCAATGTAAAAAGACAAATTATCTCAATGGTTATAACACAAAACCATAGCAATAGAATCTGAATAAGAGAAATTTAATACATCTGAATAATGATAAGACAAAGAAAATATCTAAGACAAATCATGTGAGAAACGCCTCCCTCACTAACCACTAATTAGCATTGACATGTTGGGCTTCATGTAAAAGTTTTAGTAACTCAAAATGAAAAAAACATCTGGCTATGGCACTATCAAAAATATGCAGAAGTAAACAGGCAATTGCAGCTGGCACCTGAAAAACAAAATTCAAATAACAATTCACAATTATATATTTACCCAATCACTACGGTAATCAGCAACAACGTCTACTGTCAGTGGGACAGCAACATCAGGCACCAACATCAGGACAGGAACAGGAATAAGGACAGGGGTAATGGTTTAGAATTTTGGACTATAAGACACACTAAACCATCTAAGCATTGAGTTTCTTC